>NW_026622764.1:74703332-75335832 GCF_023065955.2 Ursus arctos | reverse complement strand
ATATTGGCATATTTTTATCTGCAAGTCTTCTCAGTTGTTTTTGGAAGAGAGATTTGGAGAAACATGAATGATGGGTGCAGCTATGGACAGCCAATTCTAAATTAAATATTCTCTGCTTGATCTTGCCATTTTATTTTTAAAAAAGAGAAATTAGCACGAGTTCATTTAATGTCTTGCAAGGTCCAAGCCAGAAATAATTCCATAATCCTAAAGGATCGCTCTTTAAGCCTTAAAACATCTCTTTAAATACATGTGCCTTTATCTTAGCATTTTGCTTTGTTTTATGTTTCTCTAGGCATTGGACTTCAGGCTCTGTCTAGTGCACATCCCCTCTCTTCTAAATTCTCCTTAAAACTAATCTCTTTTGGGGAGTCTTTCCATGGCTTTGTGTCATAGCATTCATACTTTTATCGTGGGTACAGAGGGAATTTGTCTTCCTCATTTGATTCTGCACAGGGTGAGGGCTGGGGGGCTGAGTGGAAGAGGGCATCTTTTATTCAAAATGTAAAATTCCAAAACGCCCCATTAAGACCAACCGCCATACTGAGAGGACAGCTTGGGACAAGAAATCATATGCATGTCATAGTTCTTTCATTCTTTATGATAACCTGCTGCTAGAAATGCTGCGGCTCCTGAATCAGTGCTACCTTAAACTGATACCCAGCAGTGAAATTTGAGTTTTGATTTATGTTGTATAATGAGACCCATTTAAAGTGCTCTGAGCCTAAAATCTCATGAAAATCATTTCTGTAAGATCCTTTCCATATTTCCTGTTTTTAGGGATGTAATTAGATTTACATATGACTTCAGAGGCTGTTGCAGCTTTGGTTATGGTTACAACTGGGGTGGGCTCCAGTCAGAACTGTAACATTGCCAAGTACCTTATTTGTGCCATTTTCCCGGGTACCCATTTGACTTCCCTGGGATGCCACTGCAGGGTCCACTGGGCCACATACTGTCCTTGGCTGAGGACCAGCTTTATTCCGTGGTTCCCACCCCCTTCTTACCTGTTTGTTTGTCCGATCATTCATTCATTCTTTCATAAAACAAATATTCATTGAGAACCAGGTTCTACTCTGCTCAGAATACAGAAGAGGACAGGATCGCCAGGCTTGGGACTCTTAGGTCTGTGCGTAAGTTATAGAAGTAACTGATTCCTACTGCAGCAGGTCAGGAAAGTGGGGACGTATGTCTGAGGAGAGCCAGGAGTAGGAGCAGGGAGAGAAGGGCAAGTGGGAGAGGCAGCAACCCTCTAACAGGGAGTCTCCACGGGGAGACAAGGAGCCGGCTCTTCCAGAATCCAGTGGGAAACCAGTGTGCTCGAGAAGGAAGGGCAGGTGGGGGGCGTGCAATGGTTCTTTACAACTTTTGAAGATATCATAGAAGTTGTACTTGACTAGTTTGTTTTGTATTTAGGGTACCATTTAAAAATATTTAATTTATTGATTGCTAATAATCCTAAGGTAATGTAGACCTCTTGAGAATATACCCAGTATTTAGAAAAGCACATTGTATTATTAGTAATCGAAATTTCAACATTTCAAAAAAATTTCAACGTTTCGCAAGGGATTTTTCAAGTATAAATTGATTTCCTTTGAATTCATGTTTATGCCATTTCCTGTATTGTCACAGTTTTAGAATTTTCACAGTTCTCTTGCCTGTTTCTCAAGCAGCACATCACCTTTGGTTTGCCAGTTCTAGGACCAGTATCCATCTTCTCTTTATAATGGTTTTCATTCTCTCTCTAGGTCATTTCTTACTTTTCTCCCCCTTAACATTCAGCAGGTTAGTCACTTCAGTAGTGTTCTGTGACTTGGCCTGCTTTTATATCTCTTTAAACTTGTTTTCATTATTATTTTATTTTAAATTATCTTATTTGATTATGTCTAGTTCTTAAGGAACCTCCACAGTACTCTAGAGTTTGCATGGATATGAATTTCAAGTAAATATATTTATCCTTCCTTATCGATGTTTGCTATCTTTCCCTTAGCACATTTTTATTCAAGGCCTATTCTGTGTCTAACATAAAGATGGGCCTTGGGAATATACAGATTAAATAAAATCTATAGCTTATTAATGTAGACAGTCTAAATAATGGAACTTTATCTGTTGTCTCTTGTTCCTTTTAGGCAGGATTTTACTTTAATAAATGTAGTTTATTATACTATAGAAATGGACGACACACCCTCTTTTTTCTATAATAATATGGTTGTGGGATGTGATACTAGCTGTTTGTTTTCCTTTGAGTGACACATAATGCTTCATCAAGCTTCAACATAAAATTATGTTTCTACTAACTGACTTCTTCTAAAGATTTATTTATTTATTTATTTATTTATTTATTTATTTATTTTAGTGGCAGAGGGGAAGAGGGAGAAGGAGAGGGAGAGAGAGTCTTAAGCAGACTCTGAGCTGAGCTTGGAACCCCACACGGGTCTCGATCCCCTGACTCTGAGATCATGACCTGGGCCTGACGCTTAACTGACTGTGCCCCCCAGGTGTCCCTCTACTAACTAACTTATATGGCAAATATTGGTAACACTCAACTTTTTATATGTCTGATTTTTGAAAACTCAAAAGTTATACCTTCTTAAAATTGGCTAATTCCCAATTTCTTTTTCCCTCTCTTTCTCAAGAAACAAAACAAAACAAAACAAAAAAACCTAATGACTTCTCACATCTTGATTAGCTCTAAGCTACTTGTGGTCCCTTGAATTATTTAAGTCAGGTGACTTCTAAATGAGACCCGTTCAGTTTCTTTGTTGAATGTGTAAGTGACATTTTTTCCCCAATAAAGCCAACTTTACTGTTATCACTCGGTGGGTGTTTTCCAAGATGGTTACTGGGATTTCAATGTATGGCAAACTATGGTATGGTAACTGAAAAATTCTGCTAATTTGGATAGAACGATGAAATGTTCAACACTTAAAAGCTTTATGCTCCACTAACTAATTTTTAAAACAGCTAAGAAAACATTACAGATGTGGAATTTTTTTTATATTATTTGCTTTGCCAATCAAGGTTTAGTTCAAAACAAAGAATCCACTTTCAGTATTTTAAGCAGAAATGACTGTGTTTTAGGGAGTTTGGGTACTCACACAATTATTGGAAGGACTACATAAGTAGGCACTAAACTAGAACTCTGGAAATAATGCCTAGACCAAAACCTTTGCCCTAGTCCAGGACAGGGGAGTCTGAAGCTGGGGATGGACACTTGAAAGCAAGATCTGCTCCTTGTCTCACTTGCCACTGCCTCTTAATACCCAGAGGGGAAAAAAGCCAAAAAGGATCCTCCCTTCCATCCTTAACATCTTAACCACATTTAATATCCTCAGGACCTTTAGCTGAAAGGGAGTCTGGGAAATGTAGTCCTTAACCTCTCAGCTTCTGCAGGGCACAAAAGGGTTGAGAATGAGTGCTGAGTGCCAGTTCATTACACCCAGCAGAATTACAGGAGGGCAAATTAGTGGATATGCTGATGTCTGTCACATGAGGAGAAGGCTTCTTGTAATTTCTGTTACTGGAAGCTTCTACCATCAGGGCAATCAACCCTCCTCATATTTGGCACACTTGAATAATGACTGTCAGGAAAATTTTGGTAAAGTTTAGGTCTGCTCAAAAAGGAAAGAGAAAGTGAAACATGCAGGTGGCCTGAGGAGTATTAATGGTGTCAGGTTTGTGCTAATGTGCCCAAACCTCGACCCCCACTGCAGGCTGATGCAGAGGCAGCAGGCAGGAATCCAGACGCATCTTTGATTAATACAAAAGTCACATGGTACAAGGCCTCCTGCATCTGAACGATCCTGTAAACTGGGAAGAATTTGTAATCTAGGTACTTAGAAATATTGTCATGTTAAGTTGTCATACATCATAACCAGAGTCAAAAAACACATGTTAGGCCACAACCACGTGGAACACCTTGTGTGGTGGGTCTTGGAGGTGATGCCAAAGCATAACAGTGCATCTCTGGGTGAGGCAAATAAACTCTGGTTAGGTTAGGTGAGCATTGTCCCTATTACCTATTGCTTAAGGGTTGACATGGTGCCCCGTCTTGAAGGATGCCCATGGTATCATCAGGAGAAGTTGTTCACTCTAGGCAGAGGCACCAGGATGGGTAGAGGTGCCGGGGCCTTTTTGATTAAAAAAACTCAACACCCCAAAAACAAATAATCTGATTAAAATGGTCAGAAGATATGAACAGGCATTTGTCCCAAGAAGATTTACAGATGGCCAACAGACACATGAAAAGATGCTCAACATCACTCATCATCAGGGAAATGCACATCAAAATTACAATGAGTTATCACCTCACACCTGTCAGAGTGGCTAAAATAAAAAACACAAGAAACAACAAGTGTTTATGAGGATGCAGAGAAAAAGGAACTGTCTTGCACAGTTGGTGGGAATGCAAACTGATGCAGCCAGTCTGGAAAACAATAGGGAGGTTCTGCAAAAAGTTAAAAATAGAGCTACGCTATGACCCACAATTGCACTGCTGGGTATTTACCCCCAAAATACAAAAACAGTAATTCAAAGGGATACATGCACCCATATGTTTATTGCAGCATTTTTACAATAGTTAAATTATGGAAGCAGATCAAGTGTCCATTAATAGATGAATGGATAAAGAATATGTGATATCTATTTATCTATTTTTTGATGGACTATTACTCGGTCATAAAAAATGAAGTCTTACCATTTGCTAGGACATAGATGGAGCTACAGAGTATAATGCTAAGTGAAAAAAAGTCAATCAGAGAAAGACAAATACCATGTGGTTTCACTTGTGTGTGGAACTTAAGAAACAAAACAAATGAACCAAGGGAAAAAGGGACAACCCCCAAACAGTCTCTTAACCATAGAGAACAAACCGACGGTTACCAGAGGGGAGGTTGGGGGGATGGAGGAAATAGGTGATGGGTTAAGAGGGGCACTTATGGTGATGAGCACTGCGTCATGTACTGAGTTGTTGAATCACTATACTGTACACCTGAAACTAATATAACACTGCATGTTAACTATACTTGAATTAAAAAAAAAAAAAAGAAAAAAGGAAAGAAAGAAAAAACCCCAAAGAGTGTAATTTTCCTCTTGCAGTTTTGGCACTGGATAGAGAATGGTTGAGATTTATCATTCGCCATAACAATTTCTGGGTACAATTTTATAAGGGAACTCTTGCTTTGGTTTCTAACAAGACCCTGTGGCCTCAAGAATCAGAAGAGATTTTGCGGTTTGGTTTTATTTTCATAGAAAGACCAAAAAACCTCTGGAACACAAATTGATTCTGTATTTTAGGTTTGCCGTATAGCTTCTGACAACCACAAAGCTCTCAAGCTTCAAGCTTATGTGAACTGAAATGAGCAAGAATTCCTTCAAATTCAGAGAAGCCCGTGGCCACTGCAGGAAGTTCCCAGCTTTCTGTTTGCCTACGGTTGGCCAAACATTTCTTTTTGTCCTAAGAGTTGGAACCAGGAGTCACCTATAATTTTATTTTTCTTGAAAGATTTCCTGAGAAGTCATTTTTAAGTATCTCATTTTTAATTCTGTATCATATTTTTATTGCCTTTATATTTTCGATGAAACATGCCTGTAAATAGTTTAGCCAACTGGAATGGATTCTTTACCCAAAAGGGCTTTACTGTCTGATGAAAATTGTATTTTCTCAGGGAAAGAAAGAGAAGATGAGTTTTTGTTTTTGTTTTTTTTCTGGGTACTTCCTCAAAGGTTTGTTTCTGCAGTCTGAACCAACATTTGGACATGAAATTTTTTGAGGGTTTTTTTTTTTTAAAGGCTTTAGTTACCCTTTACCCACATGACTTCTCTCATCCCCTCTCATATAATTATTCTATTTGTTGGAACCAAGACATGCTGACACATTACAGGGAATGCTTCTCTCACAGGCAGGCTGGAAATGGGATATAATAGTCACCTAAAATACAGTGTGCTAGTACAATTCTAAGCCTAGAATTTATGAATCTGGGAACTGGGAAGTGGTATTCTGAGGAATATTGAAGGAAGTGGTATCTAAGGAATAATTTGGCAATCTGAATTATTTTTTCCCTAGACAAAGTAGCATCATTATTTAGAATGTAGTTTCTGTTGACTTTGGATTTGAAGCTGCCCTTAGCTCCCATGTGACCATAGGTGGTTTCCTTAACCCTCTGCACCCCTGGCTCCTGAAAATGGGGATAATATTTGCAGCGAGCTCCCAGGGTTAATAAGAGGATTACATGAAATTAAACTGCGTTCATAGAACTTTACAGGACTCGTCACAGCTCCCGGAACAGGGAGGGTACTAAATTAATGTTATTATGGCAATTAATGCTATTAACGACTGTCTGTCCAACGTGGGCCTATGTCGACTGCTGATTCTTTATCTGCTAAATTTCAATAAATGTTGTGCTATTTAGTGAGTTACTGTTATTTATTGTTTAATGGAGCCGTTTACTGGCTCAGGACTGTGCTGTTTCTCACAAGTGCTGCCCGTGGCCGTGGCTAGATTTATCTGGTTCGGGGTGGAGACAAAATCTGAGGGTGTTCGTGGTAAAATGATGTGCTACGATAGCATGTGAGATGACCTCTTTATATGCACTGCTGAAATAAACTTTTATGACATGACCTGAGTCAGTGGGGCTGCGGATGCTTCTCTAGCAAGAGCAGACAGGGTGCTGTCCTCCGGCGTGTTGCCAAGGTGCTCTCACTCCCTCCTAGGCACTCCCTTCATTTCAAGGGACCTCAGAGTCGTGTTTCCTTTACTGGTCAAACAAGACCGATGCCTGGGCTTGAGGTGGTTTGATAAGATCTCTAGCAAAAGTTCTTTTTTTAGTAGTTATTAAGTATTTAGTAGTTAATGAGATTAAGTAGACTGGTGCAATGGGTGGTGTACAGTTGGTCCCCAATAAATGATGGCCAAAAGAGACCAAGGGTGCCCCAGAAGTTGTGATGAGAAACCTAGGGACCTGTGTACTTAGAAAAAAATCTTCAAAGTACAATTAGTAATAAATTGAATCGAGTGACTGATCACATTTGTTTTCTCCCAAGAATATGGAACATGGATTTCTTTTAAGCACGTAGTTTTATTTTTCTTAGTTTCTGGAACTGACTCTATGACCTTAGACAGGTTACTTAACCTCTCTAAGCAAAGTGTGCAAAGCACCCTTTCAGAAATGCAAAAATACTATCTGTAAAACATTTTGTACACTGTGATGTGCTTGGGTCGAAATTTATGATGCTGTTATCACAAAGATCGAGCCTGAGAACTGATTTCTGGAGCTCTTGTGGGATTATTTACATCAACAATGGGCTCCGTCATTTTTATGCTTGAGTCTCATAGTGCTTAGTTGTCATGATATAAGGGTCACAGGCTTTATGTGGGCAGCTCACTTCATTCTGCTCCATAGCTGCCAAACCAGAACTTACCCTTGACCAACTGCTTTGAAAATGTAGGTTGTGAGAACTTGTGGCGGGGCCAGCACAAACATGTCCTGGCTCCTGGAGACACAGCCTACAGGGTCTGTGCTTCAGAGGGTGAAGGACCAGCTTTATCTTAGGAGCTAAAAGACTCAGAACAGGTGTCCCCCACTGGTCCCTGAGTGTCCCATAGGGATTAATGGGCCTCCACTGGAAGCTAACTTTCTCAGGAGCTCAACCTGAGCTTGCAGCATGGGTTTGACCCATTTTACGGGTTTCTAGCGTTGGAGTAGAACTCCTGCTACTAGTTGAAACAGTCGATCTCCTGGTGGCTTTGCTGACATGAGTGCAATTCTGTGGTTGTCAGTAGCTGGCAAATTCCAAAGCCGTCTTTGGGGAGTGCTGCTGGGTCACTCAGTTGTCTGTGTGGAGTTTGGGGTGGCTGGAACAGGGGTTGCTTCAACCCCCATCCCAATAAAACACCCATCTGTGTACAGTCACACAAATTCAGAGTGGAATCTTTAGGGCGTTAACCCAATGGCTGTATGTCAGAATTGGCACAGGAATTTTTTGGAAAGTCCTATTTCCTGGCCTTGATTTTGGAGATTCTGATTAGCTCGACCATGCAGACAGCAGCATGAGAAACGTTCATTTCAATTCTGCAATGAGAAACTATTTATGTACTTTGACCGTAGGATTTACGGACACACCCTAATTTTGCTATGTATTATTTCTCTCTGGCCAAATTCTAACTGAGCATAGGAGAAAGGGAGGCTTTTTCTCTGATAAGTTGTTGCTTGTTCAGTGGGTCTAGTGTGGGGCCTGTCTCTGTGTACTTATTATTTTTAAGCTCCTCTGATGAATCTGAGCAGGGTTTGGAATAATGTGACTTAGAGAATTTCATATTGTGAGCCTCTCAAGGAAACTCTGGCATTCCTTACTCATCCGACTGTGCTAGTCATAACCCGGGGCCTTCAGAGGACCCGAAGTTCTTGGCAGGAGAAAGCCTCCCCAAGCCGAGATGAACCACCTTTACCTGATTCTTGTGTAATACCCTCAACCCTGCTCATTTGGTCTCCGAGTAAATCCTCCTAATGGTGGTGGGTGCTGGGTGGGGACTACCCTCAGAGGTCCCGAGATGATGGAAAACAGGAGGGGGGAGGCGCCTGGGTGGCTCAGTGAGTTAAGCATCTGCCTTCGGCTCAGGTCTTGATCCCGGTCCTGGGATCGAGTCTTGCATTGGGCTCCCTGCTCATCTGGGAGTCTGCGTCTCCCTCTGCCCACCTGCGCCCACTCGTACTCTTTCTCTTTCTCTCTCAAAAAAATAAAATCTTTATTAAAAAAAAGAAAACTGGAGGAGGGAAGGACTCCTGTGCATTGTGATTTCCTTCTTTAAAGCAAAATTCTGCACCTTATCTGATCCAATCTCACACTTTGAGTACACCATGTATAATAGTGGGCACTAACGGACGTCTCAGCCCTACCTGGCTCAGTCCTGCGGAAGCCAGAAGAGACTGGTGTACAGGCTCCAGGCTGCCCACCGCCTCCTGCCAGTGAACACTGTGGCCAGCAGCAACTTCTTCCATTACAAAGGAAGGTGACTATTGACGGGGCAGCCAAGGTCTTAGACTAGCAAAGTGATCCTGTAGATTGAAAAGGAATCCTGACCCTGCTGAGACCTCAGCGTATGGTCTGCTATTCCATGACACGGTTTTGAACTGAAAGCAGTTTTGTGGGTTGCGATCAATGGGTAGGATGATGCCTTCCAATTGCTCAGTGGAATATGATCACATAAGTGGTATAAAGTCAGCAGACGGGGGGCAGACGAATACTGACAGGAGGAAAAGGAGAAGCACTGAGGGTGGCTGAAAAGTCAAGCCCTTTGAAGTGATTTATTATTTAAAAAACCACAACATCTGACCACGTGATTCTTCACAGGAAGAATGTACAAGTTTTTTTTTTTTAACAGAATTTTTATTAAGGAGGTTATCTTTAAGATAAAAAGGTCAGCTCTAGGCAGAAATGGTGACTTATAATTACTACCATATTTTTTTAAGCAAATGGATTACTGTGAAAATATCATCCCTAGGTCAAAATAAATGTTTAAAATCCACAGTTGATTTCACAAGCCTCTCTTCACAGATTTCTCTTCCATCTCCTGCTGCCTTCCCTGCCCTCCAGGGAAGCTCCATGTCCTTCCCTCAGCCCAGGCTTCCTCTTTGTCACTTTTTCCATCTGACTGTCTGCAGTGCACCCCTCAGCCACCAACTCGTATGTCCCCAAATCAGGGGCAATTTCTCCTCCTCCTTCGATTGCTCAAATCCCAGTGCCCTCAGCTCCAGCACCTTTTCCGCACCTCTGCTATAAGAGATTTTCACGTCACATGGTCATTTATTCTGTGCCTGTCTGCCTGCCTTACTCTGCCGGGAATTCTGCGGGAGCAGACGGCGTCTTGTGTATGTCTGTGTTGCTAGGCTCCGGCAAGGCGTCCGAAACAGAGCAGGCGCTCTGAGAACGCGTGCTGCTCAGCGGAGGAAGGAATTCGTGGGGATAACACTGTTTGCAGAAAATTGGGAACTGCATCGCCTTCTTTATTATCCGGTGAGACACAGATACATGGCAAGTTTTGATGGCAAAGCATGTGGACTAGAAGGAAGTCCCCAGAATAACTCCTCCCTGGAAAGACATAGGCATCTTACACTCACAGGGTACCTAGTAAATACCAAGTGCTCACAATGCTGGTTGAACACAAAAACCTTAAAACATGCATCATAGGCACTATTAGCTACAGGTGGATGAGAAGACCAGCACCTAAAGGGAGCAGGGACTTGCCAGGTGTCATCCAGCAGCTCTGGGCCAGTGTGAGGCTACTCCTCCGGTTCCCTGCCCTGAGGTCAGTTCGCAAGACCGTGGCAGGACTTCTTTGGTAGATCACAGACTTCAGAAAACCAGAGTGCATTTGGTGCAGAGCCCCAGACTTCTCTGTGTCTAGCTTTACCTCTGCAGGAAATTCAGTGATGTGGCTATGCATTGCAAACGAGCCCACCCGTGGCATTCACGGCCGTCATGTGGGTGGGAGCACGTGGAAACAGGCAGCCCGGTCGTATTGTCTTCCGCCCTGCCTGTGTTCCAAACGGCATGAAAAATTCCTGAGGACCTCAGGTCCTGTTAAGCCATGAGCGCGTCTGCGTGAGGCTTCCATCTGTCATTGTCAACCCCAGAACTCACATCGATTTTGCTGTTTCTAACATAAACTGTGACTATTGCTGGGGCTTGAGGGTTTGTAACGAGCAATAAAATACAAGTGGACGTTCAATTTACTTAAAGCTTATACATGTCAGCACCTAACTAAATAAAAAAGAGGAGGAAAAATAAACTGACAATGATTAATATCAGTAATGATTTGTTTTGCTTATTTTCTGAAGTAGTAACTTGATCCTGTCTGTTTAAAATTGGCAGAGAAGTGATAGGAGGAAGCGCTAGGCAATTTAGCTTCTGTCCCTCCTCGCTCCTTTGCCACTGTTAGAGAAAACTTGGTTTCTCTGCGGAGTTACATGTGCATGTATTAATTTTCATTCAGCAAGAAACATGGACATAAAGTTATGAGTGTGTTAGTAAAGATAAACTTGTCCAATTTAATAGTCATTATTCATACAAACTGGCACACTATTAAAGCAGTGGTGGGTGAAATGCTGATTTCCTAGCATCTGTGGGTACAAACTGTGAAGTCATCCATTGAAATCATTAAGGCACGCTTAATGTTCGCAACTTTTGGTTTCTGTATGAGCAAATCAAGATGATAACGGATTTGGAGGCTGGCAAGAACTTTGAGAATTGGATGATACATTTAGCCCTTGCTTTTAGTTGAGATCCTAGGAAAATCGACCTGCCTCAATACATTCCTTGTTAAGATACTTAATTTTACTGGATTCTCCTTAGGATCTTAGCATGCTAATCTCTACGGTGTTTCCCTTCTTCTCACACTACTTTTGAGGGAAAGGGTTTCAGGCATTATTCTTCCTTTTTGAGTGTTGTCTGGTTTGACGACTTGGGCTATTGAGCTGTATATTTTGCGACTGGCCCCAGGAACTCCAGAGTGTCCCTAGGAAAGCAGATCCAGATACTGCCAGTTAAATAGTGTCAAAATGTCCAAATGCAGCTTTGAATTGCAGATTTGGGCTGTAAAGGAATTAGCAGTCAAGGTGTAAAGAGAGGCCGAGTGTTTCAAAATGGCGATCACTCACAAATTACATCACTGGTACTGGCTTCAAAGAGGAACTTGGTGTCTGAGCCTTTTCGTGAAATTTCCGTTACTACAGAGAGTGTCTGAGTGTGTTCTGTCATCATGAGGAATAGTGGCTGGTTAATTGCTTCAGAAGGGTGGCTTGAAATGAGAGATGGTGATGATGGTGAGAATGAGAACCAGCTTCCCCTGGGACAAACACGGCCAGGGTCCTCAATATTAGGCCCTGTAAGGCTGTGACAGTTTGATTCTCCCGTACTCAGAGGAAACTATAAGATCTCTTTGTCTCCTTCTTTACCTATTGGTGGCCATTAAAACTGCCAAATAAAAACAGATTGTTGACAAATAACATTTTACTTTAAAAATGCTGGTTATGCTCTAGAGTAGATATCCGCAACCTTTGGTCCACGGGGCCCACCACCTGGTTTTGCAAAGAAAGTTGTGTTAGAACACAACCAAGCTTATTCATTTACGTGTTGCCCGTGGCTGCTTTTCCTGCAACAGCAGAGTGTAGTAGCTGTGACAGAGACCATACGGCTTACAGAGCCTAACTCTGCTGGCCCTGTTCAATAGAAATATCATGTAATCTAATCTAGTGACCACGTTAAAAGAAGAATATAAATGAATAAAATTAATTTTAATAATATTTTTTATTTAACGCAATATATCTAACTGCTGTCATTTCGGCAAGTAACAGTATATGAATTAATGAGATATTTACATGCTTTTCTTGTATGGAGACCAAAATGCAGCGCTTATGTTACTCTTGGAGCCCATCTCTATTTGCGGGACCCATGTTTCAGAGGATTAACAACCACTTAACCCCATAGCACAGTTCTACAGAACAGTGTTAGTACCTTGGTCTTTCTTTCACTGCCCAGAAGATTCAAACAGTTGGTACCCCACTGGCTCCCTCACCCTTCTCAGTAATTGTCATCTCAACTCTGGGAAGACAGGAACTTCTTCGAAGTGAACCAGATAATTCTAGTTTTATGTGGCTCTGGAATGGCAAGATCAAAGAGTCCTAAAAGCAGAGTAACTGAAGGGCTTTCATATTGTAGAATCTGCTTAAGGTCTTTAAATGAAGGGCCTGGGACTACCAAGAGGTGGTTCCCGTCACTGGATCTTTTATCTAAAAGGCCAGTTCACTTTTTTTCTCATCAATTCCTATTTATCAGGTTCTACAATTTCTGCTTTTTTTCTGTGGTAACAAAAATGCTGTGCAAAAAAGCTAAGCTGAAAACCTCAAAACTGGGTAGAGAATCCAGCTAAGTCTTTGATGTCTGTTGAAGAAGCCTCAAGGGACACATTTGGTCAGACCCATAATTCTCTTGCTCCTGTGTTAAGTCAGACCACACTTTTGGCCAAATTGCTGAGATGCTTCCATACAGATATATAGGAAAGAGAGAAAAGACATTTATTTTTGCAGACATTTTTATATTTTTAAATGATTGTTTAAAGTGAGAAAGATTCATTTTATTATTTGGTTAAAAATATGTATAAAATAATATAAAACTCAAGATAGTTTCAGCAAACAAAAAATAATAACCAAAACCAGAAAGAGATTTCTTTTTCATCAGAGTGATAAGGAGGAGAGAGATAATGAGAAATCATTTATAAATGGCAGGGTATTTTGCTAATGTCCATCATGTGCATTTGAATGCCATTAAGGCTGTAGACCAGATTACTTGTGTGTGAGTTTACAGTTATGCGTTCTCTGGGTTGCAAGGTTCAATGTTCCATTAGTCACCAACAGTCTAGAAGAACAAAGTTGTTGCAATTTAATACTTATAATTTAATATTTAAGAGCTGAAGGCTGAAATGAAGAACTAATGAAATACCAATCTATGGGGTTCTAGTCTATCTGTGGAGTTTACTTCACTCTCATTCCACGTGGATAGTTCATTAGGTGCATTGATGAAATGGGCCAAACTGGATTAAGGGGAATTCTGAAGGAGCTGAAGTGGAGGGAGGGGTGGGCAGCGGAGACAGTGGAACTAGAAGCTTTGATTCCTGGCCACCTGGGAGGTCTTGATTGATTTGTTTAGATTGGGAAGGTAGACAGGAGTCATCTTATTGTAAAGGAGTAGAGGACCCAGGTTTAACATGAGTCTCAGTGAGGTAACATGATAGTTCATTTCCGAGTTTTCCTTCTTTCCACTGTAAAATAAGATTGCTTGTATGTATTCTACTTACCCTATTGAACTGTTGTGAAAAACCAACAAAATTAATATGATAATACATTGTAATCTAAAAGGCCCGGAGAAATAAAAGTATATAGTAACTTTCAAGAATGAATATCCATCCAGCTCATTAAAGGTTGATGAGCTTTTGTCTTTTGTCCACATTTGGGTCCAAGGTGTTTTGTAAAACGTATCCCCCAAAAGTGACCCAAGTGGCATGAAAATGGGTAGCTTTCCCAATGGGTTATGATCTAACTTTTATGAATTTCTCTTACTGGTAAGGAGAAAAAGGTATAACAAGAGAAAATCAATTTTATTAAAGAAGGGTCAAGGAGGCATAACTTAAATAATTTTATTTTAAATTTTTTCAACTCTGAGCTGCTTGAATTGTCCCAGAAAAAATAAGCCTCATCATTTCAAAATGATGGGTTCAGAGAAAGTGCATAATCCCATTAGTCCTGGAGCATTGCAATCTGGGCTTGTATGAAAAATCTGTGTGTTTTGTTATGAAGATTGAAGATCTTATATAACCCTACCAGTGCACTTAGTTAGCTTTGGAAGACCTAGGCAATCTGTATTTAGTGTGAAGTCTGATTACCTATTGAACAAAGAAGAAAAGAAAATTTGGAAGTGATTGCTTTGGAAAGTGCAGCAAATACCTATTTTCTTGCCAGAGTTTTATCTGAAAGTGGAAAAAACAGGGTTTAGGATGTCTATTTGTGGAGCAGGGAGACTTTTAGCTCAGAGATGTCTGATTTTTAAACATTAGTTCTGTTGGGCCTCACAGGTCTCCTGATGTTGGAAGGATCTTAGCAATAAAAATATTTTAATAGGTCCTGCTATTTAATCATGAAATAGTAGAGGTTGCACACAGCATTCATTTAGAAATATATATTTTTTTAATAGATCACGGGGAGACAACTTGATGTTTCATTTTAAGTCTGGAAGTTTTGAAGTTGAGGAAACCATTTCCCCAGGAAAGGTTGTTGGAGATGGCTGCCATGGTGGTCATAAAGACACATAATGGGGCTCTCAGTTTGTCGCAGAGAACTTAAATATGGATTTGCTGGAAGGTAGGATGATCTCTCAGTTCCTTTCAACACCTGCATTTTAAGATGCTTAATAAAAAAGAAGACACTCCCTTAGTTGCATTTATTGCATATGGGGTCCTGTCTGCCTTCTTTTTCCTCCCTCTCTCTTTCACCCTTCTTCCTTCCATTTCTTCTCTTCAGGGTGGAGGGGTAGTCCCTGTGCTTCAGATATACCTACTCATGTCCCTCATAACATTCTCCTCATGAGTGTCTGTTTTTATCCATGAAAAGCATCTCCTAGACTTGGAGGCATATTTCACCCTTCAGAGACAGTTTGATTTCTTTTATTCTTTGCAGATAATTTCCCTAAATATTCTCCTTTTGGTTCCCTTTTCCTAGCTCCTCATATTCTGACATACTCAACCTTGATAATATTTAAAACTTTCAGTACTGGCTCCCTTTGCCCTTGGAAAACTTTACCTACGTCTCTTCTATTTTTGTGGAGGTAGGTTTTAAGATAGAACATAGCTATGCAATTTTGAAAGTCTTAACTGAACTGCTTTGAGCCTCAGTTGTTTTATCCAGTTTTATTGAGATGTAATTGACATAGAACATTGTATTAGTTTCAGGTGTGCAGCATGATGCTTTGATACATGTATATATTATGAAGTAATCACCACAATGTGTTCACTTAACATCCATCACCTCACATGGTCGCACAGTTTGTTTTCTCCTGTGATGAGTGACCTTCACTTTCATCACTTGCAAAATGTGAAGAATCACATGCACTTCATGGGGATTTGAGAAATAAAAAGATATAGTTGGCACTTGGTGCATTTATTGAATACGTTTAAAAATGAACGCAGGGGGGCGCCTGGGTGGCACAGCGGTTAAGCGTCTGCCTTCGGCTCAGGGCGTGATCCCGGTGTTATGGGATCGAGCCCCACGTCAGGCTCCTCTGCTATGAGCCTGCTTCTTCCTCTCCCACTCCCCCTGCTTGTGTTCCCTCTCTCGCTGGCTGTCTCTATCTCTGTCAAATAAATAAATAAAATCTTTAAAAAAAAATGAATGCAGGGATGACTTGCAGTAAGCTTTTGACAGATGTCTTTAAGCAGTTGATTGGATTGCCATAGCACACATTTTGGTCCTTAATTAAAATGCTGTCTTCTTGAAAAAGACCACCTTGTGGTGTCTCGTGGACAGGGAATCAAGCCCTCTGCTAATGTCCTGCTTTGTTTTTCTCTCTAATCCTGTGTTACCATCATGTGGGTAAGCATGTAGATGATTCTCTTAGTCTTACTCTTTTCTCTAGAACAAGAGAAATAAATCATAAATCATTTTTAATTGAAGTACTAAATATCTGACACAACGTGCTAAGTGCCAGACAGTGCCATCCTAGCTTGAGCAAACTACAAAAATAGGTGAAATCGCTAAGAAAAGGGGTCCTCTTGCTAACCATCCTCTCCCAGCTGTGAATGACCTTTTCTTGAGCAGTATGCATGGGGTTCAAACATGACACACCATATCTCATAAACTTTTCAGCTAGAGTAAGTGTAGATTGCTATCAGAATTATCATCCTCACCAACTAATATGTTCTAAGTGGCTGATGGGTTTAGACCTTGTGCTTGTTCTTGTTGATTGGATTGGAGCAGAAATGGAGACAATGTGGAGACTTAGAGATACAAAATTCCCTGGTTTAGCCTGTAATAGAACTGAAATTTCTTTTTTTTTAAGATTTTATTTATTTATTTGATAGAGACAGAGAGGAAACACAAGCAAGGGGAGTGTGAGAGGGAGAAGCAGGCTCCCCACTGAGCAAAAGGCAGACGCTTAACGGCTGAGCCACCCAGGTGCCCCAGAATGGAAATTTCTTAATTAATTATTCCACTTGCATCCCATTTGCTGACTGAAGAATGAGCACAGAGGCTATAGGCAAAAGGTTCCAGCTCCAAAATGCTCACTTGACGAATTTTTTGGGAGACCATCATTAGCTACATGCATCCTATACTGAACATCTTAGACTTTAAGTAGGAAGAAAATCAATATATTTAGGTATATGTGGGAAACCTTCATGTACAGATCTTATCTTTAAAGTCATCAGAAAATAAATGATGGAGAAAGCCTTTTCTGATTAATTCAATAAACATTTGTTGAACTTCCATCACATAGAAAGCACTGGTGAGTGCTAAAGATAGAAAGGAAAAAAAAGCAGGGAGTCTCTGGCCTCAAGGAGTCTTTGGACATTTGGGGAGACACACAATTATATTAATGTGGTAAAGAATCCAATAGAGAAAAACTTAAGGTGTCCTAGAAATACGTAGGAGAGACAACCCAGAGGAGGGCTGAGGTCGGGGAAGTCTTCAACACCCGAGATTGATACTGCAGCACTCACTGAATGTCTAATGTCAATGAGAAAGCCTTCAGGCAGAGATAATCCCTTGTTTTACATCATTGCATTCATAATGGGAAGATGCACTGTATAAAAGAAGTGCATAAAGCTTTATGCTGCAGCACAGTCTTCATACTGATCATTAAAAGAATCCAGCAAGAGAGAAACAAGAAATGTGAAGAATACAAGACAATACAAGATCCTTTAATCCAAACTTTTGTATTCAATCATCAAACAAGTAGTGCGTTCATCTCTGTGCCAGGCACTGTTAAGGACTAAGAATACGGGTGTGAGCAAGATGATGTCTCTGCCCTTGAGAGACCTTTCATTTTCTACCGGGAGGGGACATACAATAAATTCATACACAAATAAATAATGCAGTAAAATTTAATTTTATTTTACTGAAGCTTGGCTGACACACAATGTAACATTAGTTTCAGGTGTATGGCATGGTAATTCGACCACTCTCTATGTGATGCCCTGCTCACAGGTGGAGCTCCCATTTGTCACCATACCTCGCTATTATGATACCATTGACTCTATTCCCTATGCTATACCTTTCATCTCAATGACTTACTCTTTTTAGACATTGAGAACAGTTGTGGAGCTAAAGAGTGGCTAGGATGAGATAAATGGTGGTTTCTTACTTCAGGGCGGTCAGAGAAGGCTGTCTGAGGGAGAACGAAATGATAGAAAAAGGCGGCGTGTGCAAAGGTCCTAAGAAGGGAATGAGGCTGAATGTTAAGTAACAGAGGGGACACCAGCGTTTGCTGGAGCTGAATGACACAGGTGGGAGATGGAAGGCAATAAGGCCAGGGAGATAGGTGGGGGCCAGGGCACAGAGATCAGCATCAGAAACCCCAGCTCTGGCACCACAGGAAGACCTCTAAACACAGGCACATCTCATACCAAGTATCAGAAGAATCATTACTACAAAAACAAAAACAAAAAAAACCTATATTTAAGGAAAGTGGAAAAGCCTCAGACATAGCTTATGGTTCGGTAAGCATCAGAGAATTCAAATTCTCTAAGGAAAAATAATGTGGAGGACACGCTCTTCAGATCATCTCCTCTCTATGTCAAAAGATTGTATTAGAGGAGAATTCTGAGATTGCAATGTGCATGGAGAGCCTTCAGATTTAGTTTAGTACCTCTGTATCCTCAGAGACTTTACACAGGAGAGTAGTCCTGGGAATGGTACGAGTGCGAAGATGTTAAAAGCTGAATTCCGTGTTTTTAATAAAGTCATAAGTGGGATTTTATAGATGCCTTTTAGCATTGCCATTTAAAAGAGTAGAAAGCAAACACAGTCGCCTAAGGATAAGAAGGGCCTGGGGCAGATGAGCAAACGTCCCATGAATATTTCTGGCATGTTCTTGCTGGACAGCATTTTCTGTCTTGGAAGATGAGAAGGTTATCAGTGCCACTCAACTGGGCCCATAAGAGGTGGTCCGCTAAGACTCTCTTAATGGTTATTTGTCTGCCTGCCAATGTTCCTCATCAAACACACCAAATATACCAAATACTGGCTAGAACCAACTACCTATTCATAGTGTGCAATCCGCATTAATGGGATGTTGCCACTGCATTGTCTTCATTAGCGTATTGTTGCTATTCCTGGAAATTCCTAACCCAGGCAAATAACTTTATTGTTCATTTCAGGGACTTCCAGAAAGACCCATCAACTCTTCAATAGAAAGCATTGACTGATGCTTTATCCCTCACTTCAAAACCATTATTTTGTTTCTTCCATCAATCTTAAACTACAATATCATGATATTTTGATGTTTATCCACTTTTTTTGAGAGAGAGACAGAGAGGGAGAGAGAGAAAGAGAGAGAGCATATGAGCAGGAAGCTCAGAGGGAAAGGGAGAGAGAATCTTATGCAAGCTCCATGCCTAGTGTGGAGTCCAACGTGAGGCTCAGTCTCACAACCCTGAGATCATGACCTGAGCTGAAATCAAGAGTCAGACAACTGATTGAGCTTCCCAGGTGCCCTTCTATTTATTCACTCTAATCAAGTCACCCATACTGAAAGAGCCATCTTAAACCAAACTTCAAAATGCCCATAAAATCCAACCTTGCTCTTTACCTTTTGAGATGCTACCAAAGCCCTGGTGATGGGGAGGATGTCCTTCCCTACAGTGGTAAGGAACAAAGTAGGTTGTTAATGAGTTGTGTTCATGTTATTTGGAGTTAGCACTGACATGCCAGAATTTGAGGTAGAAGAGATTGACCAAGACAAAACTAGGAGTGTTCACCCTGGTGCTTGAGACTGGTTAAAATATAATAAAACTAAGAGACTGAAAAGACAAGCCACAGACTGGGAGAAAATATTTGCAAAATTCCTATCTGATAAAGGACTGGTATCCAAAATATGCAAATAACTCTTTCTATTCAACAATAAGGAAAAAAAACACAACCCTATTAAAAAATGGGCAAAAGATCTGAAAAGACACCTCACCAGAGAAGATATATAAATCACAAACAAGCATATGAAAAAACACTCAACAATCGTATGACTTAAGGAAACTGCAAATTAAAACAACAGCGAGGTATTGCTATATACATGCTAGAATGAACAAAATCCCAAACACTGGTAACACAAAATGCTGGTGAGGATGTGGGACAACAGGGATTCTCGCTCATTGCTGGAGGAAATGAAGTGGTCTGGCTACTTTGGAAGGCAATTTGACGATTTCTTACACAGGCAAACATGTTCTTATCATATAACCCAGCAATTGCATTTCTTGGTATCTACCCAAATGAGTTCAAAACTTATGTTCACACAAAAGCCAGCCCACAAATGTTTATAGCAACTTTATTCCTAATTGCCAAAATTTGGAAGCAACCAAGACATCCTTCAGTAGGTGGATGGATAAACACACCGGGTACATTCAGACAATGGGCTGGTATTCAGTGCCAAACAAGAAATGAACTATGTGGTATAAATGTAAATGCAGGATGCTAATAGTGGGGAAATGTGGTGGTGGTGGGGGGGTGATGATGTACATGAGGACCTTTTGTGCTTTCTGCTTAACTTTTTTATAAACCTGATACTGCTTGAAAAAAAAATTTATTCATTAAAAAAAACCAAACAAAATTACAATTATAATGAGATAAATCATTTGGTAGCGGTACACACCAGGTACAATGAATACTATCAAAATAACCTCCTCACCTAGATCCACATGAGTGGAGGGAAGAAACAATAGAGTCAGGAGAGGTTCTGATGGGGAGGTGAGAGACCCCTGAGGGGCAAGAATGGATTAGTTAGGTGAAGAGGATACAAGGGCATTTCATGTGAAGGAAGTAGTACTTTATGTATGTCCAGGGGGTGGGGGTGAGGGTCTTTAAGGTGCAAGGGAGAAGATACAGAAGAGGTCCATATCATAAAGGACCTCCAAAGCCAAGCTAGGAGAGAGAAGGGATTGCTTTTAGGAGAAGGGGTGTGACATAGTCAGTGTCATTTGGAACAATCGCTCCAGTTGCAGAAGAGAAGTGGGTTAGAGGAGGCAGAGTGGAGGCAGCAGGGCCAATTAGGATGCTGCTGTAGCAACCTGAGGGGTGGGATCTTTCTGGGCTCATCTTTTATCCTTTGAGGCCAGCGCAGGCCTGGGTGCCCAGCGTTGACTCAGGCAGCATTCCCTGAGGGCACAGGGCATGCAGTAGGACCTGTGCTTTCTGTCACTGGAATTTAAACATCCTCTCTCTGACTTACTCAGCTTTCTCTCCGATGGCATGTAGAATGATGCAGAAACATCTCTTCTGAGCCCTACCTAGGAATATATGAGCTGATCATTATACAAAACATTTGATGTTTCCGGTTAACCCCGAAAATCTGGGTTGTGTGGTCTGTTTGAAACAGTCAGAGGAATAAACATCTCTCTTTACTGTCATTCAGAAATGGAGATATTTTATTCTGAGCTCTTACAGAAAAAGTAGGAAAAAGTGTTTGAAAGGAAGAAAAGGTCTAAAACATGTTTGATTTATATAGTAAAAGATTGCCGGGCTATATAACAGCATGCCTTTTCACAGCGCATAATGACTCTCTTTATTAGTTTTAGCAACTTATTGGAGTATTTTGGAGGTAGAATTTTCTATGAATAGGTAGAAGACACATATAGGACAGCGTGCTCCTAAGGCACCCTCGCTGACAGCATAATCACAGCTCTGCCCCCGGCGGTACCGCGCAGACGGCCGGCACAAGTTACTTCAAAGTCACTTTGTATTCAGAGAAATTTACTGTAATTCCTCACAAAAAAGACCTTTGAAAATTACACTTAACATATTGTATCCGTATAATCCTTCATGTTTTTTGACTTCCTATAATTTGTGCTGAAGTCATTATCCGTTAAAAGCAAATTTTAAAATATAAGATCAAGGTTTATTCTAGTTATGAAAAAAGAATTTAGACCAGCACACGTTTGGCCCTCTCTCCCGCTCTCTCTCTCTCTTTCTCTCTCCCCCTCTTTCACCCTCCCCCTTCCACCCAACACTTTTCCTTCCTTCTTTTATTCATCATTTGCTTCTTTACAGGCTATTCCCTTCTTCAGAATACTTTACCTCATGGTTCACAATATAATTATTGTCATTATGTTTTTCTTTAATGCTGGTGTCAGAGCAGGATGTTGCTATTTGTACAACTAAAGATGGCCTGTGGCTTTCAAACTTTGTTACACAGAGCCTCAAAGATCTCACAGGGGATCCCCTAGCCTCGGGCTCCTCGGAGGAGCCTGGGGCTTGGGCCCCTATTGAGCCCAGAGCAGCTCTATCTTGATCTCCTTATAGCTGAGGGCTTCTCTGTTAGGCTTGATTTGGAGATAGGGCTCCTGGCTTAAATAAAACAAAAGGATGAAAACCCATGATTTTGGTTAAACTGATAAGCAGGCACCAGGTCACACATGTATGCGCCCTTTGCTACAATCTCTTACTCGCTCTAATTCTTGTTGTCCTCAGAGGTCAGACAGATTTTGGATACCATTTTAGATAAATTTCTTGCTGCCCTAAACTCTCACTATATGCTCTTTGAAAGTCTGGGATCAAATACTTCGGACAGCATTGATCTCTAGCTATCTAAACCCAGGAACTGAATAGATTTTTATTTATGTATCAAACAATACTCATCTTGTGTAGTCCCTGCTACTCACACAACAATACACACTCATGTATAAATATAAAGGACGTCTTCTTCTGGCCGAAATCTGAACTGAGAAAATACATGGAACAAAGTGAACTTTCTAATTGTTCCTCATTTGTCACTTTTTTTTTTTTTACTGCCCTGGAGCAAGTGTGTGTGTGTGTGTGTGTGTGTGGATTCTAGTGTAAAACACTGGAATAGAAATACCATGGAAAATTAAAGGTCTAGAAAATATTGTGTCTGAATATTTCAGATTTGGCAGATAAGAAAGCTGATCAATTTCCCATAGAATTTCCCTCAAATTTAAATTTTTTTCAAAAGTTCAAAAGCATGGAATTTCCAGCATACAGGGTTGACTAGAAGTGGAGATAGCCTCAGGAGGGTAGTGCTTTAGAAAGGTGTTGTGTTTGAGATAGTAAGATTCAAATTAGAATTCCTACACTTTCTAGTCTGTGACCTTTAGGGAAACATTTAAACTCTCTACACCTCATTTTCCCTCTCTATAAAATGGGGATAATAAAACCTTACCCTTGTAGGATGTTGGGAGGAGAAAACTCAGATAGTAAATGGGGGTCATCCAGAGTGTTCTATGAGGGCAGGGAATCACTATTTATTCCATGGTGTCTAGTACAGTACCAAGGACATGAGAAGTACTCAAGAAATGTTGAATAAACAGTTTTTTTCTGTGTGTGTAATACTAATAAAATGACTAACAAAAACATGATATGATATTTGATTGGATTTTTCTACTCATTTTCCATTCCAATGTATTCCTTGGTGTGGAGAATATATATATCAGTAATACTCTTGATAATGATCTCCATCCTTCATGGGACAAAGCAGAGAAGTTGTGGACTAGGTCCTATTTTAATTAGACTACATTTTAGTCCTACCCTTTAAAAAAAAAGAGCTAACAGTAACAGCTAGAAAAAGCACTCGTTGAAGTGCAGCCGCACATACACAAAAGCATGGCATTTAGCTAAAAGGGAATATAAAACCATAGGGTAGGTCTTCTTGCAGTTTGTGGTCAGAGAATCATTCCCCACACAAAGGCCAGCACATGGCCAGCCAAGCAGGGCAGCAGAGCATTCTACACCTTGACAAAGGAAACCCAATGCAAGGAGCTGGTGCCCCAGCTTTCGGCCCATCACGTGGTGACATCAAGTAAGTGCCAAAAATATCAAAGTCTTGTTTGAACCCTTCTGAAATCTTTCAGAAGGTCTTTATTACCTCTAATGGCTATTGCAGTAGTTGTGGGAGGTTTCCCTGATTCAAAAAAAGTGAAGTGAGATCACCATAAGAAAGAGTGTTATTCTCAACCAGGTGACACTTTCAGGGGCAATGTCCCAAGCAGCCCTCAAGAGGCTGCAGAAAGGCCTGATGAATGCAGGTCGATTAGTCTCTTGCAGGACCTATGTTTTTGGAGAAGGGAGGTATGTAAAAGTTATACAGAAAAGCTTGACCATCCTTTCATTCCCAAGAGACTTCTCCAAATATTGGCAGATATGTCAGAACAAACTGACTTGTAAAGATGATTGTCTGTCATTATGGCCTTCACAGATGAACTTTAACCCCTTCATTTCTGTCAGAGCCAAGGCAAAACATAAAATTAAATGGCAAGTTTCTGGAAAGGAGACACTTGTTTCCAGGGAAAGTTCTGACCGCAGCCCCACTCATCATCTCTCTCTCTCTCACTTTGTTTTGTAGAGGAGAGGGGGAGGGGCTGAGGGAGCTGGAGAGAGAGAATCCCAGGTAGGCTCCATGGCGCAGAGAGCTGACACGGGGCTCAATCTCATGACCCTGAGACCATGACCTAAGCTAAAGTAAGAGTCAGGCATTTGATTGACGGAGCCACCCAGGTACCGCTCATCATCTCTTTGATCCGTCTTTGCTAAACTCTGAATAGCCTTGATTGGATGTCAACAAAGTCAAGAATGTTATCATTAAACAAGATCAACAACAACAACAAACCCCAAAACCTTTCTCTGCTGGTGAAATTACTTTAGAAAGTTAACGGTTTTCTTTAGTTCCTTATGTAAAGTAAGCCTCCTAATTTTGTCTCCTGGGGCCCATTTCCCCTAGCCTGTGTCAGGAGGGGGATGAAGGAGTAGAAGGATCCACTGGGATTTCTCTCTGTCCTCCCTATGCCACCCCTAGCCCCATTTGGGTCATCCCTTTCAAAATATTTCAAGAGAGAAAAGACCTGCTAGTTCTGGGCATCTGAGAATTTTGTAGAAAACTCCAGCCCCTGAGGACACTTAGAGAGAAGCCATAGGACTAAGAGATGGGGCTTTTAGTTCTGATCTGTCATTTAGTCATGATGCACCTTTTGGTTGACAAAACCCAGAACCTGACTGTATTGACAAATTATTACGTGTTGGGTACTTTACATGTATTTTTTTCCTTTAAAAAAAAAGATTTTATTTATTTATTTTGAGAGAGAGGGAGAGAGGGAGATAGAAGGAGAGAGTGAGAAAGAAAGAATGAACCAGGTTGGGGGGGGGTGGCAGAGGGAGAGGGAGAAGCAGATTCCCCACTGTGCAGAGAGCCTGATGTGGGGCTCAATCCCAGGATCATGACCTGAGCCAAAGTCAGATGCCTAACCCACTGAGCCACCCAGGTGCCGCTACATGTATTTTTTTATTTAATTGCCATAAGATCCCCATGAGGACAGTAGTTTCAAACTTATTTTGCAGATAAAGAAACTAAGATTTAGAGTGAGTATGTGAGTTATTCAAAGCTAAAATCAATAGTATGTTAAGAAAAAGAAAACCAGAAAAATCAAATTGAATTTCAATATGAAAACAATAGTTTAATTTATGAAACTCCATCTCTTACTCCCCAGGTATGGGGTCCAGTTCCCGCTTCGGTCTGGGGGTGTGGTTTCATCGAAAGTCGCTATGATCCAACCGGGAAACCTCATGGTGGATTGTGTCCCCCAGAGGACTTTGGACAATGCATGGAGACATTTTTGATTGTTGCAAGTTGGGTAGACCTTAATGTCGTCTAGGAAGTAAAGGTCAGGAATGCCAGTAAACATCCCACAATGCACAACACAGCCCTCACACTAAAGAATTATCAGATCTAAATTGTCAATAGTGCCAAGGTTGAAAAACCCTGCTTAGATAACCTTGCTTAATTAATGGAATTCCATAGCTTAATTTATGAAAGTCAGGTGGTGGCAGACTAAAGGAGTCTGAAAAAGCGGGGCTTTTGCTGATAGTTTGGGTGGATAGAAGACAAGAGCTTTCCTACATTGTGAACAGATGCCCTTCATCTACCTTACTTCCAGGGCTTTTCATGGTGCTATGTACAGCAGGATGTGGACTGGACTGGAGGCCAGTTGGCTTTGGTGCAGGAAACTACTTAGTCAGAATAAGGTAGCGGAAATGAAAGCCTGAGAAGAATGGTGAGACACTGGTTTAAAAACATAAGATTCCAACTGGCCACCCACCATTTTGGAAGATACAGCCTTAAGGTCTTGGAGTCAAGAGCTACATTCCATTTCATTTCTTGTTTCCCCTTTATGTTAAAACCACCTTCCAATTCAAGGAGCGATTTTCTGTGCACAGAATGAGCTGAGCTCAAGGCCGCCTGAAGCTTTAGCATTTAGCATTTGCTCTACCTGGAATATTGTTTTCCCCAAGTGTTTTCATTGCTTGTTCCCTCACAGCATATGAGTTTCGTGCTTAAAAGTCACCTTCTCAGAAAATCCTTCCTGAGTCTTCACCCCTTCATACCTTTTATTCTTTCAAATTGTATTACTTTTTAATTTTTACAGCTTTCTGAGACTTATAAGTGTTATTTAATTGTTTACCTGTTTGTCTGCTTCTCTCACTAGAATTTAGGTTTCATGAAAGGAAAGATTTCGCTTGTCTTCATCATTGCTTTATTTTGCATTGCTGTGCCTTGATCAGTATTGACAACCTTTTGTTTCAAATGAAAGAATGAATGCATGTGTGTGTGTGTGCGTGTGTGTATGTGTGTGTGTGACTGAGCACCCACCTATGAGACCACCGAGTTGCATAATTCCAAAGCACAGAAAACTTGGGTACAGTGAACAAAATCTTAAAAGATTATTTGTTGCCCAAAGTCATGGAATTCTTATAGAGATTACACACGTCAGGATCCTAAGTTTTCTCTACGAGTTGAGAGTAATGACCAAGTTATGAAGGCAACACAGAGGCAGCAGTTTTTGTTTAATCTGTGAGCACTGGACTAGGCAGCATTTTATTTGGAGTTTAACAGACCTCTATTCGGACCATCTGTTTCAGGAACAATAAATAAACAGAAAATATAAATTTAAAAATAATGAGGAAGACAGCACGTTGGGCAATCAGTTACCCATTTAGGAAAGACAAAGTGATAGCAATGTTATGCTTAAAGTATCTCAGTTATTCCTAATTGATCAAAATACCCTGATGTTTATAGCAAATGAGAGAGTGACTCAGAATGAAATGAAGTCAGTGAAATGCCAGAAGTTTTTACATCCAAAACAGAGACATGGCCCATATGTTCAGAAATACTTTTGTCCTTAGGAAATGTTTATGAAAAAAATGGATAGGCAGTTCCTCAAAAATGAGACTCAACTAATAGTAATACGATTCAGATAAAAGAAGCATTTTTTCCATTAAGATCACTTCCCCTGTTATTTACTAATTGCTCCACCATTGGGTTTGAGAAACCGAATATTCAGATAGCAAATGCAAAAAGTTACATTAATGGCATATTCATCTTTCATGCAAAAATTCCAAAAAAAGCAAAAGATTTTCAGAAAGTCTTTCATGGTATCATCCATATACTGTTTTTGGTAAGTAAACACGATAAATGATTAATAGTGCCATTGTCTCATAATATACTAAATATATACACAAATATTTATAAACAATTGTAAATCTAAAATCTGTACTCGATATAATGCCATACAATTATATTGCTACATATGATGATTTCATCATTTTTCCAGGTAAGAAAATGATTAAGTAGTAGAAAGTATGGTGCGGTTAAGACAAAGAAAGGCAGATGACTGGTACTTTGTGGAGCTTTGTAAGACACAGGACAGGGACCACTGATTGCCTAGGAGAGCAAACACAGGAGCCTTCAGTTAGAGAAGTTCAGACACTGTCTTATGAAAACACTTTAATGAAATGTCGTATCAGTAGGGTGATCATACATTTTATCATCAAGATGAGGAAATTTTGAGAGTAAGAGGGGGGGTTATGAGTCCTTGTGCTAGGATAACTGGCGTGCATTGGAACTACTCCTTCATCCTCCTATCGGTCATGGCACAGTGTTACTCTTATGTATGTTCTATTGCTGGGAAGCTAAAGAGACTCCAACAGGGTTCCCAGTGATCCCCACCTCTTAGTTAAATTCCTTCCTTTGAGTGTAGGTTGGACCTAAAGACTCCCTTCTCACAAATAGAATACAAAAAAGTGATGGGATGTCACTTCTGAGATTTAGTTATGAAGTGACTGTGGGGGTGTCTGGGTGGCTCAGTCGTTAAGTGTCTGCCTTCGGCTCAGGGCGTGATCCCACGTCTGGCTCCCTGCTCTGCTGCAAAGCCTGCTTCTTCCTCTCCCACTCCCCCTGCTGGTGTTCCCTCTCTCGCTGGCTGTCTCTCTCTGTCGAATAAATAACCAAAATCTTAAAATAAATAAATAAATAAATAAATAAATAAATAAAGTGACTATGGCTTTCACCTTGCTCTCCACTTTACATTTTCTCTTGGATTCCTTATTCTGGGAAAGCAAGCTCCCGTGTTGTGACCTGCCTTATGGAGAAGCCCATGAGGCAAGGAACTGATGGTTTTGGCCAACAGCCACCTGAGCGAGCTTGAAAGCCATCCTTCCTCAGTTGAATCTTAGGATGACTATAGCTTCAGCCAATACCTAAATTGCAGTGTCATGAAAGACGTTGAACCTGAGGACCCAGATACGCCATGTCAGACTGCTGATCCATGAAACTGTGAGATAATAAATAGTTGCTTTTTTCAGTCCCTAGTTTTGGAGTAATTTGTTGAATAGGAAGAGATAACAAATACAGAGACCTTCAGATGTCAGGATATTGGTACAAGTTCACGGTTTGGAGTCAGATGAGCTGCCTTTTTTATTGGTAGTTCCAGTGGAGAACAGGCACATAAGGGTGCCACAGATAGGTTGATTGAGGCCAGACGACGAGTTTTTAGTGACCCTGGGAGTAAGTCTACCTTAATGTGTTTGCATTCCTGCTTCACTTGAAGGAAAATAAAAGTTGGGTTCATTTCTTTACAAGTCCTTCAATTGCATTTTCTCTGACCAATACTCCTTAAATTCAATGGATTTTAGACTTTTAGAAAATGTGAAAACAAAGAAAAACAAAGCAAATTTCATCCCATCATTATCAATCTGTGGCTTTCCAGATATTCTGAAATAATATTTTTCTAGCCAAGATACATAGTAGAATTTGGTATAAAATTTACAATGAAATGGCCTCAAAATTATTTGAAGTTAACAGAGCAGAATAATGACTTAGGAAGAAAAAGAATATACCACATATCTTTGACTCTTTTACTCCCCTTCCCCCTTTCTCTTTCTTGTTTTTTCCTTCCATTCGTCTACCTAGCTCCAGAGATTGTGAAACTGTTGCATTGGTTTTTTTTTTTTTTTTCCCTCTCAAGAGCACCTCTTGAGGATTTAGACAGAACATCAGGCTTCTATTAGAAGTGGCTGGCTTGTCACCATGTGGAAAGCCTGAAATTGAATTTATCTTTGTGTGCTTTATGCCTGATGTGTTTAAGGTGCAGAGGGTGCCCCAGGGTCTCAAGGTGAACGCATGAAATGACAACAATTAAATGAGATCCAACTGAAAAAGGAAAGGTGAAAGAATAGAAACCAGTGCTTGGGAAGGAGCCCAACTTGACTTGCCTATAGGGATTGAAGATTGGAGATCAGGGTTTATGGTGTCACAGCCCAGAGTTGAAATCTCCTGGTGCAGAGATCCTCTGTCCTAGTAGTGGCAAATGTTGGCCATGCAAAATGCCATACAGCTGCTTTCTTTCAACTTCCTCACTAGGCAGATGAAGAAACAGTATTGAGGAAGTCATGTTGGCAGCAGATTGGACCTGGAACTCAGACCACCACATTGTCAGCAATGTTGTAGATGCTCACAGTAGAGGTTCAAAGTCACTGTACTATCAATGATTAACTGTGTGACCTGGCAAGACATGGGCTAAGCTTCTGCTCCTGCATTAGTAAAAATGAAGATGATGTTCATTCTTATTGCATAGGGTGGTTATCAGGACTGATAGCCTGGGCCAGAGTGAATCCTCATCAACGCAGTGATTCTTACTGCTTGAGAATTTGCCCAGGGGTTTAGGATTGACGGATTCAAGACTTGGAGTCAGCTTTTCTAACTCTGCCTCCAGCACTCTCTCTCACATCAAGTTCACTGGAAGGATAGAAGGCAATGATTCCAGAATCTGAAGGAACGCAGCCCCTGTCCTCAGCTGGTGAGCTGTCTCTTAGGACACATGCAGGGGGCATAGGGGTACTACAAGTTCTTCCCAACAGATACTATTTTAGCAACAGGGAGCAACTGCAAACAGGTTGCTTTGAAAGACCACGTGAAGGAGCTTTTGGCTTTGGGTCTTTGGCCTCCTACAATGTTCTCGGGGCTATCTGACTTAATTTCAGGTGAATCTTGACAGTTCAATACTGTAGAGGGATCTGGAGGAGAACAGCAAATCATTGTAGTAGTTGAGAGATCATTAAAGCCAAAATCAGAACTGATGGTAAAGAGAAAAATAAGATCCCTTATGAAGTTGAGACCTCTGTCTAGAGCACAATGACCAATTCTTGGTCAAGGTCAGCTGTGTGCCCCCATACTCTTTCCTTTTTCTGTGTTGTTGTTTTGTTTTTTCTAAAGATTGTATTTATTAGAAACAGAGAACAGGCAGGGAGGAAAGGGAGAAGCAGGCTCCCCACTGAGCAGAGAGCCTGACGTGGGGCTCAATCCCAGGACCCTGGGATGATGACCAGAGTCAAAGGCAGATGCTTAACTGACTGAGCCACCCAGGTGACCCGATACACTTTCATGTCAGCCCTGGCAAGTGTTTGGAGGGACCACAGAAGACAGCAGTTACTGACATGCCGTTCAGAGCCGGTCGCACCTGTGCTGCAGTCCGTGGCTGGCACTAAGTGGCAAAGAGAATGAGGACCATGATTTCACCTGTCTGAGCCTCACTTGGCTCTTTGGTGAGTTGGGGGAAATAATTAGACCCAGTCATAGGTTTGCTGAGAAGACGGAGGGTAACGATGAATGTAAAATCCTGTACATAGAGCACAGTGCCTGGCAGGCAACAAGGACCAGTAAGTGAGAACCAGACATGTGTTTGGACGCTCCTCTGTGGGGCTCATTATTCACAAGGTTAAGTCAGGGGAAGGCAGGTAAGAGCCTTTCCTTCTCACAATTGGATCAGGAAAGTTATTTTACTGTTGTTGTCCATCCCAAGGGAAAGGTGTAAGCTCCCCCCACCCAGGGGTCTGAGCCAGGTCGTGTGGGGATGCTGGCCATTCCCACAGTCCTGTGACCACCATTCTTAACTCTGGTTTTCCCAGCATGGCCTCATTACTTTGTATAGTATAAAGGACTGAGACTTCACAGAAACTCTCTGGTTTCTCTTTTATCACATTCTTCAAGGGGCATATGGAGTGGCTGATGGCACTGGAAGCAGAGGGGGAGAGAAAGGAGGAATAAGGGGCAGGCATCCAGTAACCCTGTGACCCCTCTACCTGATTTGCTGTGGATATTTGACGCATATAAACAAAGGGTGCCTGGCCCTCCTGCTGGTAGAATGATAGAGAGCCTGGGAAGAGGTCTGGATGAGTTACTTCCTAGATACCTCCAGTTTTAAATGACCTGTACCAGGCTCCAGCCCAGGACAGACTTGCGTTCCTGCACACGCCATTCCCCGCTCCTGCTAAGATGAGCCCCCAGACCGGCTGGCAAATATTGGCCACTCCGCTTCAGCTACCCAACACGAGGCATCATTTATGTGTCTGCTGGAATGTGCCTCCCGCCACTTTCACACCTGGCTACCTTTTACTCTTTCTTTAAAACCCACTACTGGGAGAAGCCTGGGGGTCCCAGCTTGGTTCCCTCCAGAGCTGTGCTTTCCCACGCCACAGCCCCATTTCACAGGTGCGCTCTCTCCCGCTCACCTGGACTCCTTGAGGGCCAACGCTGCCCCTTGTGCAGTAAGGCTTCCACCTCCCAGCATGCTTGTTGGAACTCAGTGAATGATTGAAGAATGAGTGAATATTATAATATCACTAATGTCCTGGCTTTTTGCATCTGTACCATATACTTATCATTTAATTGTATTGTCTTATACTAAATTTGTTCCTTCTGTTTTGGCTATGTGATCCAGATGAATAATAAAGCCATGGTTTCATGGCTGGAACTCAGTTTTACTGGTCAGTATTTGCTTTACCGCCTCGTCCCTGCATTTGGAATGGTAATCGTGGCCATTTGTTTGTTGCTCTAAGCTTCCGGCCTCCAGGCTCAGGCTGCATTTGTGCCTCTCTGCTACCTTCGCGGTCCATGAGATGAGCATTTGAGGTATCCTATGCATGTGAAAACTGAGGCTCTGAGAAGTTGAGAGTGGACTTGAATTCAAGTTGTTTGGGTGGGAAAAAAATAGGATTGTTCTAAAATAATTTTTGAAATTGCATCTGCTGTGTATTCAGAAAGTTCTGGCCGACTTGGTACCCTCTTCAGTGGCTTGGTTGAGTAGCCATCACACATTCAGCCATGGAGTGGGGGCGAGGGGCTCTGCACCCCGCAGCACCCTGAGGCCGTCACACTCTCCCGGGTGGGTGATTTGTTAGAACGGCTGTTGCCCCTTTCATAGAGGCAGTTCCTGACTCAGCCCCAGGCCCCTTTCCGTGTCTGTCCTCATCTATTACAAATGTCTCCAGGAGAAGAGCTCATAGTGGACGGCAGAGTGATTTTAATGGCTAATTGAAAAATCATGGGCTTTTAAAGCTCAGAAAGGCTTTCAAAAAGATTGATGATGGCCCATGGATGTGGTTTACCTTCTGCAGCTCTGTGTGTGACTCTTTCTTCCCTGAGGATATAAAGTGGGTCAGTCACCCCCCAGTGGCTGGTCTCTCTCTCTCTCCTGATTAAATGGTTACGTGTCATTGCGTGTTGGTATATGGCTTCAGTAATTTCCCCTTCTCTTTTTAGTTGTAAACTTTGGAGATGATAAGAAGGCCTGGGATATTTTGAGCCTTTTTTTTTCCCCTAGGTGGAACCATGGCTGTAATTTATTCCACACGAAGGGAAATATACCCTCTTTCCCAAAGTGGTAAAGAAACCGTTTTAAACAATGAAGTGTCATGGTGTGCACATGGATGGTGATGTCATCAACACCTAATAAATAAAATAACAACATTTTACATTTCGTGCTGTGATTCTACTCCCCCAAATCCTTGCAGCTATAGCATAAGTCAGTGCTTCGGAAAGAAAGCCAATTTGAATGTGGGTGAACATCAATTAAGACGTGGGAATTCAGAGCTTTCTCGGTAATTGTCACACTGTTATGGAAAGCTCCCCAGGGTATCCTCAATTTCCATGCAGACTAGATTAGGAGTTCTCAGACTTTGGAATTTCATGCAGCAGTAAAATTTCCAAAAACATTAGAATACTGACATGGTTGTCTATTTTTAATTTTGATTAAAAAAAAAAGAACATTAGAAATACTAAAAAAAAAAAAAAAAAAAAAAAAAAAGCTCAAGCCAAAATCAGATCAACAAACAGACCCCCCTCCCACCTGTAATCAGGGCATGTTTTATAAAAGAAATGAAATTTCAACACCCAGTTATTTAAACAGCTTGGGGCTTTAACCTGTAAATAAATGACTACTTTAAATAGGCTACATTTTGCATTATGAAAAACTTACATTTTTCTTATATTGTTGTGGGCTCATCTCATTGTTTAAACTCCTAAGAAAGGAGAGATCAAAATACATGATAGACTAAATATGCCTAGGTAAATAGAGAAAAAACACCTGCCAATATTATAATATTACTCTCTCTGGCTAGTGGAACCAAAGGGGTAATTTTTAATTTTTCTTTTTGTGTATTCTAAAATTTATTTAAAAATACTTATTATTATTATTATTAATAAAATGACATAAACCATGTTAGATTTTCAAACCAGATTTTTCAAGGGAAGGGGTGGCTATAAAGGATATATCTTGGCATAGTCATACAAATGTCAGACATCACACCCCTCGAGTGTGTTTTTGCCCTTAGCAGCAGGCGGTGGTTGGTCCCCTGCCATGTGGTGACTTGATTGTCACTGTCTTTGTCTCCACTTATGCCTCTCCTGCTGCCACCACCCCCGGTTCCAGCTCCTCCTTCTGTCTCTTGCTTTCTGCTTCCTCAGGGCCTCCTCTTGACATCTCAAGGCCCTTGCTGTCCCATGCCTTTGTCTGGGTGGCTTTTTCCTTCTGTGTCCTCTGTTTGCTGGTCTGTATCCTCCCATTCTTTCTCCAGATAAAATTCCTGAAAAAGGAAGATTCTGTTTGGGCCTGTTGTGTATCCTGCCCCTGCGTGAGCTGAGCTTTCTCTCAGGACCCCACAGAGGCTGTCACCAGCTGACTTGTTAGCTGCCTTTGAGGCTGGTGCCTGGCTCTGGGCCAGCTTGCCATGGTTTAGGGCATGTGCCCTGTACTAAGCATGTCACATAAGTTACTGATTTCATGGCTTTTGAAGACCTGTGAGGTAGATGACAATATTGAACTTACCTGAGCCCTGTGCTCTAGGGAAAACAGCCACGATTATGCAATCCCTCCACCCTTTGGTGTTCCCGGCACTGGCTGACCACAAAAGACCACCCTGCTCTCTCATATTCTCACATAAGACCCACCTCCACCCTTCCGTTTGTGACTTTCATAAGATTTGCAATGACTCTCTTATTTGCTCACCTCAATAAAACCCCCAAGTTTCTCATTAATGTGTGTTCTTCCTGTTACAATGGCCTGAATAAAGCCATCCTCTTAGTTGTGCATTTTATCTTTCACATAGGAAGTATTTTCTCCATTTCTATTCCTGTGTAAACCAAAACTTGCCCCAAACCACACAGACAAAACTAGCCAGTGATTGGTCTCAAGAGTAGCTGTGGAACAAGACTCCAAATCTGTGTCCGTTTTACTTAAGACTGTGTTGTCACATCAGCATCGTGGGGATGGCTGAAGACCTTCCCAGGAAATGGCTCTCTGAAGAGGACAGTGCTCTTGGCTGGGCAAGTCAACACTGCCTGAGAAAGGTCCTCACATTTTCTGAACTGGAGAACTCTGCCTTTAAGCCAACGTTCTTTTCCTCAGTATCTCTGGGTCTGTCAAGTTTGTCAGAAGCAAACACTTGGGATTCCAGATGCACCCACATTATTCACCATTCTTAGAATGAGCTTTGGAGTCTTGGCAAGAAGCTGGCCACATTCAGATGTGAAACAGGCAGCGGGCTTATTGAAAGTGAGCACTGATGGATGGTTCGTATGCCAGATGCTGCCGGAGAATGTAGTGTGATGCTGAATGCTCTGTTCACCATGACCGGGGACCAATGGAAATAGGAAAGTAAAACGTATCATTAATACTTGTATGAGTTCTGTGTTGAAATGGTATTTTGGCTATATCGTGTTTAAATCTAAATTAATAAAATTAAAAAAAAAAGTAAAAAGAGTTGCCTCTTTTGCTAGTGTTTCATGCCATAGCCCTGGATTATTATACACAGTTTATGTGTCTAGGAGACAAGTCCCCTGGAGTGTGTGCGTCCTGGATAGAGCAAATTGTGCACAGCCTGTCTCCAAGTGTGTTCCAAAGATGATCGACCCTTCTGGGCACTGAGAGCTTCTGGCACCCTGTGACTGTGGCCAGGACAGCAGGGAGTGTTCTGGGAATAAGCCTCTCTTGGCTTCAAGTGCCAAGTCAGGGAAGATGCTTCGGTATGGCAGGAAGTCTTACACCCAAAGATATTTTGTGATCTTGTGTGAAATTTAAATACGTTCATTATATATATTCTATATATTATGAAATTCTCCAAATTTGTTTCCTTACATGATTTTTTTTCTTTTTTCTTTCAATGAATCTTGGTGTTTATAAAGAACCAACTAAGACTTTCATGAATTAAGTTGTGCTGATCTTGACTTCTGGTCCAAGGCTCGCCACCTTCCTATATGGTTCAGAGCCAATACTTCTGGAGAGGGCAGGAAGGAGACCAGTGGTTGCCCTGAGAACCTAGCCTGTCCGGCTTTGTCAGGCAGGAGAGGGATGGGGCAGGGGAAGGCCCAGTAGTGGCACTACTTCCCAGAAGCCTGGGTGTTAGCACGCACTTTCTTCCTGATTGAAAAAAATACATACGTGTACCTCAGAATAAATGCTAATTCTAGAAAATGTTTATTTCTTTTCTGTCTCTAAAGTATTTTATATTATTTTCATCTTAAGGCCAACAAATAGTCTGCTTCTTTTTAAGAAAACATTATTTAATAGGAAAGTGTAATACATTATTTTAAATCTACTTGAACCTACAAGTAGAGAAAAAGATGTTTCCAGAGTTCAACTGTGTTAAAAACAGAATTAATTCCCTACTCTTGCTTTCCTAAGACCTCTGGCTTAACCTGAAAAGCTAGTTCCATTGGTAATCTCCATTTAGGAGAAACAAAAATTGTAAGCCACATCTTTTATTTCCAACACTCTGAGACTTCAAAAAAAATGTATTTACATCAATGAATTCCTATTACATGAGCCGACAGCACCGATGGAACTTAAATGGCTTGTTAAAAGACACACTGGTGAAGACAGGCCACATATCCGTCTGCCGACCCCACCACCATCTCTTCTTTCTTGTTGGCCGCATTTCCTTATAAAAACAGGTCCTCGGGAATTTCATTGCCTGTGGTCAAACCCCTGTTCTGCAGCTTAGAAAGCGCTTGTGGAGATTCAGTTACCTAACTGTCTCAGCGTGTTTGGGCTGCCAGAACACCAATGCCACAGATGGGGTGGCTTATAAACAACAGACTCTTAGTTCTCATGGTTCTGGAGTCTGGGAAGTCCAAGATCAAGGTACCAGGAGATTTAGTGTCTGGGGAGGGCTTGATTTCTGGTTCGTAGATGGCCATCTCTCTGCTGTATCCTCACACGGCAGAAGGGTCAAGAGAGCTCACTGGGGCCTCCTTTATAAGGGCACTCATCCCGTTCATGAGGGCGCCATCCACATGACCTAATCATCTCCCCAAGGCCCCACCTCCCATTTACCATCACATTGGGAGTTAGGGGTCAACATACGAATTTTTGGGGGGACATAAGCATTTAATCTATAGCACTAGTAAATCTGAATTTTGAGTTCCTTTGCTTTGAAATGGACATACAGACCTTTTTTGTGGGGGAGTGGTGTGTGGAAGAGGTAAACTATAATGAGAAAGTGAGCATACACTGCCCAGAACAGCTTTGTATCTGCTATGGTTTGTGCTTCTTATAGCATTGCCATTTTCTTTTCTCATGATGAGCACAGGACCCAGGCTTTTTCCCACTGGCCGTTGTGCCTTAGTGCTTCCACTCCAGACTGTCTGCTACATGGACTATGATGATGGGTTTCCTTCCCAGACATGAGCAGGACCTTGTCTTCCAACATGGAGCCTGGCCTGCCTGGTGAGGCAGGAGGGAGGAGTCCATAACCCAGAGCACGTGCTGGGCCACTGTTTTATTTCTAATTCTGGGCCTGGGTAACCAGTGTCCCGTGGTGATGTGTCATGAGAAAAGATTCTCTCTCTCAACGGTGGCATTACTTTTAATACATTGGAAAATACTGGAAGATCAAAAGAAAATTCAACCTGCTGATGGCATTATCATCTGTGTTCTGCTTTCCTGAATTTGTGGTAAGCCCCTTGAGGCCAGAGCTGATAGTCTCTGGGGCTGAAACCAGCAGGTCCTCACAGAATGCTTGCAGAATGAGTTCAAGGAAGACAAATGCCGGGCTCCAAGGTCAGCTAACAAACATCTGGGCCAGTATCGAGACAGCCAAGATGAAAAGGCAGTAAGCTGTTTACCAAGAGTGTGAACAAGAGTCTCCAAATTAGCTTCAACCATAAGAAACTGTTTACAGAGGTGTCAGAGAACACCACAGAGAGACCCCTGCAGGCATGGCCCCAGGCAGACGCAGCTGTGTGTTGTCAGAGACAAGCCCACATTGTGCACATGGATCAGAGCCCAGCACATCAACACTGGCATCCGGCCCCAGTGCAGACTGGTCTCAGAGAGATGCTGCGGATCCCTGAGGCACTTCCAGAGGCTCGATTATGGACAGGAGATGAGCAATAGCTCTGTGAAAGAAGCCAAGTTGAACATTCTGTGCATAACTTGAGCACCTCTCACTGTGGGGGGACATCTCTGAGTGCCTGGGATACTTCAATATCTGATTCAGTTGGGAAACTCGCAAACAACCCTGACCACCAAGTCACCTGGGGATAGAAGGAAGAAGGAAAATACCTTAGAGTCTTAGGGTCCACCTACATATACTTTGACATTCCAGAACTTTTTTAACTCTTTCGTTACACTCACAAATAAGACTTTATTATTTTCAATTAAAAATTAAGTGTATAGTCTGAAAAAAGCTCATGGAAATGACCCCTAAGTTGGATCTTTGTATATTTGGCAGAAGCTGCCTTTGTTCAGGTAAGTGAGGTGTCTGCATTCACAGGAGAAATGAGGAAGGCCCACGAGATCACATCACCTCAGTAGCAACTTGTTACATGCCAAACACAACTTCAAATCCTTTGCTTTTTAAATAATGGAGTGTGCTTGCTCCATATGCTCACAGATAATATATCAAAGTGGAAATAAAAATCTATAGGTTTTGCTTCATTCTACACTTGCACATACCCACGCATACACACACCACACACACACACGCACACACACAGAGAAAGGTCCACAAGGCACTGTGGAAAGGTTCTAGGAATAGATTGAAACAAACACTGAATTAAAAAGTTGCTGTAAGAGCGGTCATGTCACAGGAAGCAGCTACTTCTACTGCCTCAGAAAGGTCTAGCTGACACCACCACTGCCTTAACCTTGGTTGATATTGTCAGGTCTCTGTGAAACAAAGTTTCTAGAATTAACTTTTCTATCTGAAGTATTGATGAAATGGTTTTTCTTCAGGCATTTATTCTGACAATTAGTGCTGTTGTGAGGCCTTTATTGCTGTCCTTTGACGAAGCTGGCAGCAAGGGTCTCTGAGGAAGGACGAGTCCTTCTAACTTAAAAAAATTCATCTGCTTAATGTCTCTTGAGAGATATCATGTCAGGATGTATGTGATCACTGTGAAATTTTATCTATGATTGTCAGGTGCTCTCAGGAGTTCCTTTTTATAACTTTTTTGTCTATCAAGGTGCCTATCGTCAATCCTAGATCTGCCAGAATGGCCTTTAAATTCAGTCTAATCTCTGTCATGTGCTCAGCTGTTGATGTGAGTCACTTTGACATTTTTGAGACTGCAGATTTCTCAGAAGTGGTGCAAAAGAGACCGTTTTACAAATACTGTGACCTTGAAATAAATAGTCACTTCATTTTCTTGCTCCAGATAGTACCACGTGCCAGCTTGACATTCAAGTCAGAAAAGGCAATGAAGTTATGCAAGTTGAGTTTGTCCTTGCAAATCCGCATTGAGTGACTCATACTTATCAATGAGGTTTTTTTCTGTGCCTGTGGCAATTTGCTAGAGAATTAGACTGGTTGATAGGGAGGATCTGAGGGGTTATTTAATTTTTGGTGGACTTTAAGCTAAACATGAACCCCAAAGCAGTGTGTCATCAGACTGAAGCACAGAAAATGATGAAAGTTTGGGGAAAGCTGGCCTGCCTAGCAAATGCTAAGGGGCATGATAGCAAAGGTGGAAGATTGGGAAAACTGACGGACCATCTTGGAGCTGAGGTGAGAATGTGCTTAAAAGGTGTTTTAGCGGGGAGGAAAATGTGAAAAAAACATAGGCTGCACGAGACAGACGAGATCATTTTAGTAAAAGTAGCCCAAACCATGTGACCCATAGTTGGAGGTCTTTCTTCCATACATCAATACCAAATTATCACACCAAATTAGCATCCACACCCGTGATGTATGTCATTCCTGGTTCTTCTCGGTTTTTGAGTCATTCTCTAGTTCCCAGACCTAAGAGGAGCATAAAGGGGAAAGGCAGGAGGGTGTTAGTGGGGGCAGTGTTGAATCTGAGGGATCTGAAAATGAAAAATTTCAAAGAGAGAAGTGGTAACTTGCCATGGTTTGGACGTGGATGAATACTTTTTTTGTTAAAAAATTCTTTCATTTATTTATTCAATAAGGACTTACTGACTGCCTAATACTGAAGATTACAATCGTAAGCACAAATGGGCATGGTACCTGTGTAACCTAGCGGGGAAGACAGATAGTAATGAAATATCCCCAAAATATAAAACTGCAACTGTGACATAGGCTAAAGAATAAGCTTTATCCTTTTAGATTTCTCAATGAAAAGCATTTAAATGTGTAAGCCCCAGTTTGTCCTTATTTTGCATCTTTTTCTTTGATTTATTCCTTAATAAATATTGAGGGCTTGCTGTCTCCTGGCCATCACTGCAGGATCCAGGGAGACCACAGAGAAAAAGGCAAAATTCTTTCAGCTCAGGTTATGATCTCAGGGTCCTGGGATCAAGCCCATTGTCAGGCTTCCTGCTGAGCGGGAAGCCTGCTTCTCCCTCTCCCTCTGTCCCTCCATCCCTCCCTCGTGCTCTCTCTCTGTCTCAAATAAATGAGTAAAATCTTAAAAAAAGAAAAAAAAAGGTAACTGTATTGCCATCACAGTGCTTCTGTCTTGAGAATGAGGGTCAGGTTTTATGGGATGTGCTCCTGGTTAAGAGGAAGGAAATTGAACTCCTCAACCAGTGGAGGCCCTGTATGAATGGTGTTCCTTTCTACTTCTGACTGATAATGTTTCTCAGCCCTTGTCTCCTTGAATTAGATGGCTTGCCATTGTGTCACAATGAGGTCAGCCCCAATTTCTAGTTCTTCTAATCGACATGGTGCTATAAGTACATTATCTACACTTATTGACCGAATTCATTCAGAACCATGCACTTTCCTTTAAGTATTATTTATTAACTCTAGAGTAACTCAGGTGAGAGCCTGGCCCAGAGTTTGGAGCAAGGCATCCAGCAAAAGTTGGCCTCAGCTGGGCGCAGAGACAACCCGGGGAGACAAATGGTGACGGGGCAAGGGAGACCAAAATCCATCAACCTGATTTAATTTTTTTGTAGCCCTTTAGGTTTTTTAAAAAGCGCTTTTACAAATAATATATACTTTGCCATCTCTACAACAATAATGTGAACTAGGTGAGGATAATAGATATTTTGATTTTTTAAAAAGATTGTATTAATTAATTAATTAGTTAGTTAATTCATTTATTTAAGACAGAGGGAGAGCTAGAGAGTGAGAGCACACAGGAGTGGGGACAGGAGCAGAGGGAGAAGTGGACTCCCTACTGAACAAGGAGCCCAATGTGAGCCCTGATCCTAGGACCCTGAGATCATGACCTGAGCTGAAGGCAGACCCTTGACTGACTGAGTCATCCAGGCACCCCTCTAGATATTTTGATTTTAAGTATGAAGACACTTGGGACAGAATGAGTAGGAATAGAGAGGACAGGTGACTTCTATGCAAATTACAGCCCAGGTGCTTGTCAGAGCCCAAGCTTCTTGTTAATCATATTGTTTCTAATTTTACTTTTTGAAAGTAGTTTCCCACCTAGGTATAACAGGGACATAAATCCATTGCTGACAATTTCAAAAATTCCAAAAGCATCAAGACATAAAATTAAAATCACATGTAATTTTACTACCCAGAAATAGATAACATTTTGGTGAAAATTCTTGTAGCTTTTTTTCTGTAGGTATACACACACAGGGAAACACACACTTTCCAAGTTGGGAAAATGTACATCCTCTTTAATAAGCTGGGATTTTCACTTAAAACTATTTGTGAATATCTTATGTGATTAAATATTTTCTGTAACATCATCTGTAACAGCTGTTTATTATTTTTGATGGAAGTCATCCTTGATTTGAATAATCTTTTATTACTGGCCTGTTGAGTTTTTCATAAACATGGTTTATAAATGGGTAGTTCAATTGAAAGTTGACTTGGGGAAAAAGGGAATTTATCTTTTTTTAAGTTACTAAATTCTCTTTCCCAAATTGTTAGATATAATTTTAAGGAATTATTCGATTGAGGCATAGTTCACATACAGTATGAAGCAAGAATGTTAAGTGTGCAGTTTGATGAGATTGACAAATGCATTTACCCAACCAATTCGTAGGTCCTTGCATTGTCGCAAAAAGTTCCTGCTTGCCTTTTTGAAGTAAATCCTCAAATTCATCCAGGGGCAACTACAGGTCGAATTCCATTGACATTAAGTTTTGCCAGTTCTACGGCTTCTTATAAAGTGAGTTGTGTACTTTTGACATCTCGTTTTTTTCTTTCCGCACCACGCTTTTGAGCTTCATCCATGTTGTGGTGAGTACCCGTAGATCATATTTTGTTTATATTGTTGCTGAGTGCCATTCTGGTACATGAGCATAGCACAATTTGTTTATCGACTCTCCTGTTGGTAGACATTTTCGTTGTTTCTATTTTTGGCTACATTCAATAAAGATGCTATAAAGTTCCTGTATAGGCTTTTGTGTATTTGTTTGCCTGTTTCTGTTTTGTTCTATTTTTTCAAGTATATATTTCAGTGGGTAAATGCCTAGAAATAGAAATTTGGATCATATAGTAGCTTTTTTGTAAGAAACTCCCAAATGGTTTTTCGAAGGTAACTGGGCTATTTTATTTTATACTCCCATCAACAATGTATGAGAGTCCTGGTTCTTCCAGTTTATGAAAAGATTGGTGTTGTCAATGTTTTTCAGATTAGCCATTTCAGAGGATGTACAGTGGGCTTCATAGGGTTTTCTTGTGTGCTTTCCTGATAACTAACTATGTTGAATACTTTTTCATGGGAATATTGGTCCTTCACATCTTCCTTTGTGAAGTATCTGATCGAACTTCTAGTCCATTTTTAACTGGGGTATGAGGCTTCTAGGAGTTGTTTTTGTTCTTTGTATATTTTAGATAAAACTTGTTTGTTATATATGTTTGTGAAAGTTTCGCATCAGCCTATACCCTTCTTAGTCATTTATGTACTGGTATTTTTGAGAACAGATGAAATCTTAGTTTTTCCTTAACAGTTAGTTAGTTTTTGAGTTCTAAGAAAACTTTGCCAATTGAAGGTTGAAAACATGTTTTCATCTATTTTCTTCTAGAAGCTTTACAGCTTTAGCTTCTACATGTGACTATATGGTCCATCACAAATTAATTATTGTGCAAGAGGGGGGCAGGGGTTGTCCCTTATCGTTTTCACACAGATCTCCAGATGTTACAGAATCAATTGTTGGAACGATTTTCTTCTCTTCACCGAATTACTTTAGCACTTTTGTTGAAAATTAATTTACTATGTAAGTGTGAGTCTATTCCTGGCCTCTATTCTGTTCCACAGATGTATTTGTTTATCCTTATCTCAATGCCATATTGACTTGTTACTGTTGCTTTGTAGTAAGTCTTGAAATCAAGAGAACATAGATCTTCCAGCTTGGTTTTCCCCCAAGTATTTTCTGGTTATGCTAATTGTTTTTTGGCATATCATATACATTTTAAAAAAGAACTTGTCAATTTCTGCAAGAAGAAAAATATTGTTGGGATTTTGATAGAGAGTGTATCAAATCTGTACATGAATTGAGGAGAATTGGCATCTTAGAAATTTTGAGTGGGTTTTCCAATCTACAGATGTGGAATAGCTCTCCACTTATTTAGGGCTTTCTTTTTATATTCCTCTAAGACATATTTTAGAGTTGTCAGTGTATAGGTCTTGCACCTGTTTTATGAACTATATCCCTAGCATTTTGTGGTTTTAATGTTATTTTAATTACCGTTGTGTTTCAGCTATATTTTCAAATTATTCATTGTAAATACAGAGGAATACCCCTGATAATTTTTATATTGACCTTGTATCTCATGACATCACACTTATTCATTCTAGTAGTTTTGGTTTTTTATAGACTTTCTAGGATTTTAACATGTAGCTTGTGAATAAAACAGTTTTATTATTATTATTATTATTATTAAAACTTTATATATTTGATTTCCTTTCTTGCTTTATGCACCAAGATCTCCAGTACAAAAATGAATAGAAGAGATGAAAAAGGACATTCTTGCTTTGTTCTCAGTCTCGTAGGAAGAGAGTTCAGTGTTCGCTACTAAGGAAGATGTTAGCTGTTGGTTTTTTATAGATGCCCTTCATGAGATTGAAGGAAATCACTTCTATTCCTAGCATATTGAGTTATTGTTTATAAGTCATGAATGGGTGTTGAATTTTGTCAAATGCTTTTTCTGCATCTATTGGAATGATCTTATGGCTTTTCTTTTATAGTCTATTGAATGTTAAACCAATCTTATATTTGTGACCTAAATTCACTTGGTATGCTATCATTTTTATACGCTCCTTTGTTTGGTTTAATTCGTTAAGGATATTTGAAACTATGTTCATTAGGTATATTGATGTCTTTTTGAAGAAGGGGGTCTTTTTTAGGGGCTTGCTTTAAGTATCAGGATAATGAAGATAATGTCAGCTTCATAAAATAAGCTAAGAAGTATTCCCTCCTATACAATTTTTTTATCATTCTTTCTTTAAATATTTTTTTGTCCCCACTTCTCTCTTCTCTTTCTGTGAGTACAATTGCATGTGTATTATTGAACTGCTGTACCACTGAGCTTCTATACCACTTAAAATCTGTTTTTCCCTCCATGCTCTGTTATGGGTGAGTTCTGTTGCTATCCCATAGACTTGGGACTCACCTCTCTGAGGAGGGGGCACTGCCCAGCTAGTGCAGGTATTTTTGAATGGGCTCACCTTGACTGGTTCTAGGAGTCTCCAAAAAAACCAGAATCAACTCCTGCTGCTGAGTGGAAGATCTGTTTCTCAGTCATGCTGACAAGAAACAGAAACTAGGAACACGGGTGAGTCCATTCACTGTTTCCCCATCTCCTGCACTCCAGCCTTCTGGTCTCTCAGAGTTGTATCCCTTTGGCAGAGCCTGACATAGAGGAGCAGCAGCTGACAAAGAGAAACATGCCTTGCAGACTCGCAGCCCTAGCATCACACAGCAGGGTCTGGAGGGGTGGGTTAGGAGCTGAGAGATAATTGCTTAATAATGAGCATAAATCATCTTCCAACTCGGTCTCTATGCAGTAGCCATAATGATCTTTACAATATATGTCTTTCTTTCTCTCTCCCTTCCCTCCCTCTTCCTTCCTCCCTTCCTCCCTCCCTCCCTTCTTTTCCTTTCTTTTCTTTACTTTTCTTTTCTTTTCTTTACTTTTCTTTTCTTTTCTTTTTTCTTCTTTTCTTTCTCTTTTTCTTTTCTTCTTTTCTTTCTCTCCCTTTCTTTCTTTCTTTCTTTCTTTCTTTCTTTCTTTCTTTCTTCTCATTGCAGTTTGGATAAAAGTCCTTAGTATGTCCTGTGGGCTTCCTAGGATCTGGCCTCTGTTCATCCTCACAGTCTCACGTCTGTTCACTCTTTCTCTCCTCATTGCATGCTAATTTTTGTTCTATCCTGAAACCTGCACACATACACTCCCTCAGCCTGGAAGCCTCCCCTTTTCATTCTTGACCCATCTAACTACTATTCGGCTTTCCTTCAGTTCTCAATTCAGGTGCCATTTCTTTTCTTTTTTCTTTTTTTTAAGATTTTGTTTATTTATTTGAGGGCGAGAGAGAGAGGGAGAGAGAGTGAGAGAGAGCATGCATGTGAGCAGAGGGGAGGGGCAGAGAGTGGGAGATAGGCATACTCCCCTCTGAGCAGGGAGCCCAATGTGGGTCTCCATCCCAGGACCAGGGGATTGTGACCTGAGCTGAAGGCAGATGCTTAACCCACTGAGTCACCCAGGCACCCCTCAAATGCCATTTCTTCAAAGAGGTCTTTCCTCATACCACATGTAAATTAGGTCCCTCTCTTAATAATCTACACAAGTTTGCTTTTAAAGCATATATATCAGCTTATAGCTATATTTTGTTTCCTTGTTTTGGTTTCCTTGCTAAACTTTGAGGTAGCTCTATACTGCAGGCACTAGGGTGCGTCTGCCCACCCTGAGAAACCTAGTGTCCAGTATGGCATTCACACTGATTTACGAGTGGATTATTATCTTGGTTACTCTTTATCCCCAGCAAAGAAAGTGTTCAAAAATATTTTTAGGATGGATAGGAAGGATTAAATGAATGAATGACTAGAAAATAGGAATAGGTAAGATCTTAGGATTTGACTGAGCAGACTTCCCATTTCACTCCATTTTGCCTACCTCGGCTTCTTTCTTAGAAATGTCCTGCAGCCTATCTGGTGGTATCCTGAAGGTCTTTCTAGTTTTGGGGGAGAAATGGCTATTACAATTGTTGTTTTTCAGCATCTCTTTTTGACCTGACCTGATGACCCTCACAGCAGCCAAATGTAATTTAGACAGATTAGAATATTGGCTTCTTTTCAGGAACTCGCAGAAGCCTTGGAATGGAGACAGTCCAGAAATATACACATGGACCACATTACCCAATCTCTAGAAATGTCTATTTTTAAGCAGCATGAGATTGTTTTCTCTTGTTACTAGAGAGCTGGATTTCTACACATTGCTATCTTCTTACCAAGACATCTTAGGGGAAAGGTAGATAAAGGATCTGTTTTCAAAGTAGCAGGAACTTTGAGATAGGAAACATGTTTGAGTGTATGAGTTCTGAAAAAAATTTGATCATTAGTTTGATCCAAATTTCATTTCTCAGAAAAAGAAAAGATTTTAAGGATAGGTTGATGCAATTCGTCAGGCAAATCCAAAATAGATTGAAGCAAACACAAAACGTGTCAAATCTATTATCCAAGCTTGACAATTAATTCATCAATTCAGCAAAATTGCTAATTTCTTACAAGAGCTACACTTTGTATGAAGGCCTGGGAGCCCACCAAGACCAATGAGATCAGCAAACTGCTCTCACCTCAGCAGGAAAATATAAATTCACATAGCAAAAGTTGAAATTATATGAGCTTCACAGGTGATGGGACACAGAAGAGGGAGGGTGCCAGCCTGGCAGGGGGAAGCCCAGTGTGACTGGCTTACCTCTCGCCTTGGAGAAACCAGAAAGATTTTTTCCTTCAAGTAAATAGCAGGTTCAATTTTGACATGGAAAAGCACACAGACTGCTGTTTCTTTTTCCCTCTGATGATTTTGCAAGTAGTTAAAAAGAAGGAGAATGTTTAGCTAGAGGGGCATGTGACTTGATATTGCCTAGCTGGTATGACTTCCAGAGTCATGGGCAATTTCTTTCCCTTCTTCCCAAAGCCAGAACACCTCCTGAAGCAGAGAGCTGAGAGCTGAATTTCCTTAATTTTCAGCTCTTTAAATGAAAGCTTGGCCCACTGTTTCCATGGCAATGCCCTCTTGGAAAATAACTTGGTCAAATCTTACCTACCGGGCACAACTTCCTATGAACAGGTTTTTCTTGTTACTTCTTAAGAATAAAATTTGGATCTACAGAAAAGATGAGATCACTGGGGCCCTAGTTTGTGGTCTTTGCATGTGTGTTGGGGGAGGTGGAGGTAAGAAAAAGTAATAGTGGGGAGAGAAGGGGGTGATGGGAATGAGGAAAGATAGGAGTGGAAGGAGGTAGGGTGGAGGAAGGTGGTGGTATATGGCAAGACATGGTGGGTGTAGGGAGGAGTAGGTGTGAGAAGGTAGTGGAGTATGTGGAAAGGTTGTGGGTGTTGGGGGAGATGGGTGTGTGTGGAGGTGTTGGGTGTGTGGAGGTGGTATGTGGGGAGGTGGTAGGTGTGTGGAGGTGGTATGTGGGGAGGCAGATGTGTGTGGAGGTGGTAGGTGTGTGGAGGTGGTATGTGGAAGATGAGTGTGTGTGGAGGTGTTGGGTATGTGGAGGTAGTGGGTGTGTGTGGAGGTGGTAGGTGTGTGGAGGTGGTATGTGGAAGATGAGTGTGTGTGGAGGTGTTGGAGGTGTGGAGGTAGTGGGTGTGTGTGGAGGTAGTGGGTGTGGTGGGAGGTGGATGGGTCCTTGGCACTGCTTGGTGGTGGACCTGATTGGGGAGATCCTCATAAGTGGTAGGAAACTGAGTCAGGGGCATAAAATATCTGCTGCTTAATTTTTCAGTGTGGTTCTGTTCACAGGGCATTTCATAACTATTGTTCTTGAAATGGAGGTTAAAATTTCCTAGGTAGCACTCCCTACAACCCAAACCCATTTATTTAATTATACGACAACTCATAGATGTTAGTCTAAATCAAGTTTTAAAGTGCTTCTTGAGGGGCTCCTGGGTGGCACAGTGGTTAAGCGTCTGCCTTCAGCTCAGGGCGTGATCCTGGCGTTATGGGATCGAGCCCCATATCAGGCTCCTCCGCTATGAGCCTGCTTCTTCCTCTCCCACTTCCCCCGCTTGTGTTCCCTCTCTCGCTGGCTGTCTCTATCTCTGTCAAATAAATAAATAAAATCTTTAAAAAAAAATAAAATAAAGTGCTTCTTGAGGTTCCGGGAGTAAATATGCCCAGCAACACTAATAGCATTTGGTTGCCAGGAATACGGGCAATGGGCCTTCTTTCTCTCTCTTCAAACCCTCCGTGTTTTCTCTAACAGGCATGCACTACTTTAATAAAACCTCAGCCAACTTGAAGGGACCCTAGAAGTCTTCTCATGCAGCATTTTCATTTTTCAAGAAAAAAGAATGAAGAGGGGTTTCCTGTGGTGACTCTCTCAGGGTCCCCTGATCAGCATGTCCAGGGTCCACTCACCCCAGGCCTGAGTGAGGTTGCAGGAGACCCCGGGGAGTGAGAGACAGCACCTGCGACCAGCCCCCACACCCACTCAGGAGCTGTCCAGGAGACGTCCAGACACCTAATGGTGCAGTGCAGCTCACTGTGGAAACTTCTAGAGCAGAAATTTGTGTAAAGGGCTGTGGGAACTCGGTGGGGGTAACAGAGACCTTTGCCCAGGGCAGAAGGTATATTAGGACTCTCTCCATTCCTTGCTTGCTTCTGTCTCCTTTGCTGTGTTGAGACCCAGTCTCCCAGACCTCAGGACCTCCTTCTTCAAGCGTCTTTCTTGTTGACCCCATTCCTTTTCACAAGCAGGTAGTGAGAGATGAATGGGGCTGTAAATAGCATACTGCAGTAATGCGTGGGCAAGGAGCTCAATGGGCGGAGGGGCCAGGACGGGCCGAGGCTGTTCCGTTTGATCTGCCTTTTACAGCTTCCCCCAGGATCCCACAAAGTCAGGAACTTTGAAATAGTTAATGAGGGGGAAAAAAAGGCATGTTATTAAAGCAGTTCCGTAAGCCAGAGCATTGAGGCGGCTGTTTCTAGTGTTGGAAGGGCCCACATTATCTTGGATTTTATATTCTCTGCTCTGATAACTAAGCCATCGTTCCTGAAATGAATGCCTTTGAAAGGGGAAAAAATGCACAAAGGAAAATACACCTTTGGATTGAAGTGTTCTCCTTCTGTTTCGCGTTAAAGGTGCCCTCCCTCCACAGTGCTCTGCCCCGCAGCACACAGGCTCTTCTCACATATTTACCCAGAGAGCATCCTAATGTATCAGCACAGAACAGTCCTCTTATTTTCCCCAAGGCAACTGATTTGAGGGCAGAGGCCAACAGCCTGTCCCAGAACTCGGATCAAGCCTCAAGCATAGGCCTCTGCTCACCAGCACACAGGAGGGCCCTGGGGCTGGCAGGAGCCGCTTCTCACCACCGAGGGGACATGCGACTCTGTGCTTTGGGCCTGGACGCTAAGCGAAGGTCTGAAGTCTGCTGTGATGGCTCAGGGGTTCTGCTCAGCGAGATCATTTGCTGCTTCAAAGGGCTCAACTCAGACAACCATTCTGCATCTCTTTTTCTTCCAATGTGGTTTGAGGAAGCTGTTCACGTCCGTCAGTCCCAAAGCCTGAGCAAAATCACCGCCAAAGCTCTCTTGGCTACACTATGCCTTTTGCGGTTGTGTAGTCCTTGAATTTTCTATTGAAAATGTTCATGCATTTTTCTGTTGTAATTAGTTTTTTTAAAAAAGTCTCTAAAATGATCAAAATGCCTGGACACTTCATTCAGGGCCCGCAGGTGAGAAATGGGGAGGCTGAGCCTTGTTCTGAGGAGGTTTATGCAGGAAGAGAAAAGAGGTGGGAGAAATGTCTTAAGGGCCTGCTGAAGACAGGACCATCAGGAACAGGGGGCTCTCTAGAATCTGGAAGCAAGAGGGCAAGAGAGCTTCCTTCACCCTCCCCTTCCTGCCTCTGCCCTTCTGGAGGGGGCCCTTCAAGCTTGGCTCAGATTTCAGGCCTGCTCTGAAACCCCTGATTTGCTCTTCCTTCCCGCAGAGAGTTCAGAGTGATTTCTTTGTGCTTCCCTAGCCTGTCCCCTCTCTATTAGTGCCTCCGTATTGCAGACTGACTGTGGCTCACATGTCCAGCTCACTTCTCCAGGGTGAATTCTAGATTTGCTTCTTCCTGGATCCCTGTTCCTGGCATAGAGCAGCAATCATGGTGATGGTGGTGTCACTACTAAGAATGAAATAGAAATAGGTTCTATTTATCGAGGACGTCTATGGGGCAGCGTGAAGTGCTGGAACTTGCATGAACTCATTTACTCCTCACAAAAATGTTAGATATTTGTGTAACTTGCTGAAGATCACACAGCTAGCAAGGAGCTGTGGCCAGGTCTGGGGCTTCCAAGCCCATGCTCTTTACCTGCTGCACTGAATGAGGGGTAATGAATGAAACCAAGTGCTCACAGTCCAGAGCTGACATGGAGACTTGTATAGATCAGAGGCAAAGGGATGATGTTTTTTCTGTTTCACTCCACTTACTGAGGTCCTAGAGCCTGCTGTTTTGGCTTTTAGCATCCCAGAAGCCTGGGTGCCTTAAGACGGCTAATGTGTCAGAGGACCAGCCTTCACAATGGCTGGGCTCCCTTTCCTCCTGCCCCTTTGTTCTGATGAGGCCTCACAGCTGCTGTGGGTGACATCAGGAGCTAATGAACTTGGAGCAAATAACACCAAATATGCCAGCAATTTAATTCTAGCCTCAACCATGGCCAGCTATTTAAGGAAAAGATGGATGAGCTAAGAATGATCTGGGTCACTGCCCGGCAGTGGGGGTCATCTGCCACAGCCCACAACTCTTCAGGAAGCTCTAGTAGGATCATGACCCACAGGGTAGGTTTCTTTCTTTTACGAGACACTGACCCTTCACAAGGCCCTTCGTCCCATGGATGCACACCTATCTGGAGGCACGACTGCTGAATGCCCACTGCAAGCCTTTTACATGGATGGAGTTTCCTGAAGTGTTCAAACCTGCTCTTGCATTTGCTCTTTGACTGTTTTATTATTTTTTCCCCTGAGTTCTATAGTGGTCGTCCTGGTGGTTTTTGGGCTATGTCCTTCTCCTTGCCCTCTTCTCTGAGCTCATGTTCTCCCCAATTCTACAAACCCAGCCAGAGCCTTACTGGAGTTTTCCTCTCCATGGGTGGTGTTAGGCAAACCCATGGGCCACACTGCTCTCGGCCTCAGGACGTTGAAGTGGCCAGTACCGGGTGCTGCCCCTGACAACTACTGTATTTTAGGTTTTGTGTTCAGAGGATCTGCCTGGTGTAGACTATCACTAACTAATTTCAAGTCACCCTGCTTCCTTGCTGAAGGAATCTAATGATTATGGGAGTGGAAGTTTAACTAAATCAATATGGGAGTGAACTGGTGACATTAAGGAGTCACGTCCCCAGTACATCGGTCTGGGGTATTCCTCTGTGCAGTTTGCAAGTGAGGAGGATTTTCTACTGTGAGCATGCACTAAATATTAAAAAGCAACATAATGCAGACTGTATCTTTGCTATTCCCTTACACATTAGGTGTAGAGAAAGTTGCTCTCATTTGGGTTGAGACACCTTTGGTATTATTAACCAACTAAAATCCCATTATGGATCTACCTACCCTCCTGCATTTACACGGAATTTGGAATTGAGTACACTTACCCCATTGACTAAAGGAGGGTCATAGTTTATTTTGTGAGTCATCCTAGCCCAAAGCAGATTTAGTTCCTAAATACATCAATCTTCTTCTTCTTCTTCTTCTTCTTTTTTAAAGATTTATTTATTTTAGAGAGAGAGACAGAGGGAGAGAGAGAGAGAGGCACAGAGAGAGGGAGAGAGAGAATCTCAAGGACTCCCCACTGAGTGCAGAGCCCGAGGTGGGGCTCCATCTCATGACCCTGAGATCATGACCTGAGCCGAAATCAAGAGTTAGATGCTTAAGCCACCCAGGAGCCCCAAAGACATCAATCTTTTGAGCAGCTTCAGAATCACCATCACAGAGCTTGAAGGGACCTTGGAAATCACCACGAGGTAGGGTCTACCCCAACGTATTTGACATTTTTCTTTTTAGTCTTTGTGGGGCAAAAGGGGTATAGAGCAGATGTTAAAGCCAGGAATCACTCCAGAGGCACAGGGGCCGGGCCGCTCCTGGGTTAGCTGGTAACAGATCTGCAGCAGTGCCCATGCAAGAGCATTTTCCAGTGAGCTTGCTGTCGCTCCTGGAGGTGAGGCTGATGCCAGGGTTCTCTTGTCCAGTACAGCAGCCACTAGCCTCAAGTGGTTACTGAGCACGAAGATGTGGCTGATCCAAACAGATGAGCCATGAGATGTAAAATAGACACTGAATTTTAAGGAATTGGTATAAAAAATAATGTAAAATATCATATTAATAATCCCTTAGATTGCTTACACCTTGAAGTGATGATGCTTTGCACATACGGGGTTACATAAAATTATTACTGGAATTGATTTCATCTCTTTATGTTCTAAAACGTCACCTTTAGGAAACTTTACATTATGCCCACAGCCTACAGTTGTGGCTCACATTGTGTTTCTGGTGGTCCTGATGTGGAATTGAAAGAGGTGCCCTGAATTATCTCCAAAAGCCCTGTCTGTGCTCGAGGCAAGGCAGCTGGGAGAGAGACCTGGGACGGGGACAAGCAGGTCTCTGTATAATAGGGCTTTTCCTCTGAATTGCAGGGCTTATTCATTAGCCTGTTTTGATCTCAGTTTCTGCAACTGTCCAATGGGTGATTTAGTCTAAAACTGGTTTCTCTGTATTGTCTAGCTCTGAAGAACAGTCACAGATGGCTTGGATTGTTTCCAAGCGCCGCCATCACAGGGGACCAAACTCTGCACTGGGGACCTGATGCTTTTGTCTGGTTCCCGCTCTACCTCTAACGTGCTGTGCAGCTTGGGGCAGATCACTGAGGTGGCAGCACCTATTCACTTCCCGTTGCAGCATTTCGTTATTCTAGAAGGGTAAAGGAAGAGGTAAGCCGTGAGTGTCATTGTGTGAGCTGGGGATCAAATGGGAGATAGCTTTTGGCAGAACAGCATGACTGGAGTCTAGCAAATTGTATCACAAAGGTGGGGCCCTCTAACTGTGGGTGGGAGGCTCTCAGCCCCGCCTGGGCAAGCACTGTAGGGCCCATGAGAAAGGGTGAAACTGGGCGAGGACTTCAGCTCTGGCATGGGAATGAGGAGGGCACCTGGCATCGTCCTCCTTTGGCAGCGACAGCCAACCTGTCGACCTTGCACCAGGACTGTATGGTGTTGGCCACAGAAGGGAAACAAGAGCAGTAAAATGAAAAGAAGAAAGAAGCATTGGGAAACTTTAAAATATGATCGGGGAGGAAATAACAAGTGAAATGTTGTGTCATTTGAAGATGGAATGCATGACCTGTTAATTGAAAGCTGCATCCTAGGAACATTTGATATCAATACAATTTACTTAACCAAATTACTGTTATTAGTGAGTAACAATGACAAAGAATTATCCAACATCCACACATTTAATTTTGGTGATTATTATTTACACATGATTTATTACTCCCAGTGCAAAGCACAGCTGGAAGGATCACAGGGATGACTCACGATTTCCTAAGGCCAAATTTTTGTTTTGTTTTGTTTTGCCAAAATGATGGTTTTATCGAATCCTAGGATGACAGTCTGCTCCTGATATGTCGCTAGCGCCAAATGCATTGGAGGAAATGCAGGGGCATTGAATTATAACTTTGTTTCTAATGAGGGGTTCAACCTTCCCTTTGTTCTTAAACAAGAAGCTCTAACCAGAGATCTTGAGAAGGATACAAGTCTAATACTTTCTTTAAGACAGTAGTTGCAGACTACAAAGAGAACACAGTAACACCATGTTACATTCAAATCCCTTGAAATGATTTAATTATAGTATTTCTATCATCTTGAGGAAGGCTGCTTTTCCAGGCCCACTGAAAATGCTCATAGCACATTCTTAAGCCTGAACAAAAAGAATTTGCATAATTGTTATATTCAGGGAGCAGTGGAGCAGAGAGGGTCACATTCTTGTCCCCATATGTAATTCTGTATCAGGCAGCACTAGTCCCATTGCTGGAGACCACCCCTTGCATGTTTGGATGGAGCTGGACAGTAGTAGGCAATATATAGCATGATGTATGCACTTAAATAAAATTCTTTTTTATAGAAAACTCTCAAGAAGGGTATGTCTAGTATACATCAGACAATGAACCAAGGCACCAGTAATTAGCAATGAATATGTAACAGTTTAGTTAAGACAAATTAAAAGCAGTAACTGGTTTCCCAAAGGATCACGGTCTCCGATTTACTAAGATTTTCATTAACTGTGAGCAACCACCTGAAATGTGTATTTTGGGTGCCAGGAGGAGACACCCAACACTGGTTGGAGAGATAACTTTGCATGGCTGTCTGATGTGGAGCTCTCTGGCCAGGCCACTCTGTCTGGCGATTGGACTTTGAATGGAAAGCCCCTTACTCATAATGACAATGGAAGCCCTAGGCCACAGAGGACCTTCCAGTTCACAGCAAGCTTCATTATTAATTCATCACGAAGATTTCCATCTGTAAGCCTCGTAAATTCATGAGAGATTCCCCTCTCCATCGGTTGGTGTCACTACTTTCTGTTCCCAGAACATCTTTGACTTTAGTGCAAATGCCATTTTTGCTGAATTCTTCAACAAATGAATAGAGTTGTTGCCGTTCAGCAGAATAATGAGGGCAGACTCTGATCAAACAGGAGACAGACAGAAGGGCTTGAGTGCTTTAATACTTTCTCCCCATGATCTCTATCAATTCAGCCTTTGAACCACCCCAAATAAACACCAATGTTAAGTAAAAACTGTACTTACTATGCCAAAGAATATTCAAGGTAATTCTTTTCATGCTCTTACCATCCCAGTTAGATTGCCACCAGCTTCCTCCTTCTAAGCTCTTTGTGGAAATCCAGACACTAGATGTGCTTCAAATGAGGGGCCACCTTTCTACTTGCAACATTCTGAAAGCCGTGAGTCTGAGGGACGCTCCAAACTAAACTCATTGTTAGGCATCCAATACTATTCATAAGCTGGGAGACCTTCCTTTGCTACCATTTCCTAACTTTTCTCAGTGAGTTTTTTAAAATAAATTTGGAAAATTTAAAAAATGAAATATTTTTAATCCAAAAGTTAAACTGCCTTGCCCTTTAGATGTCTCAGTCTGTCATGTCAAATCCTTAATTCAGTTTGTTTTATTTCTGTTCTACTTAGATTTGAACATAAATTCATCCCAGTTTTTACTAGCAGTTTTTCTTGAAGATAACAATTTTCTGCTAAAATGTTGCAATAGGAACTCGCAGGTTTAAGGTTTGATCCCAGTTTTATGAGAGAGCATCTGTTGCACATGATGGAACATTTTGGAACATATTTAGCCTGTCCTCCTTCTATGGATAAAGTGAGAAGGCATCATAGATACGGTACAGAGAGAAATTATGTTCTTGAAAGAATTTTGAGCTCTTAGGATGAATGAGATTTAAAAATCTGTAGAAAACACTTGTTACTGCCATTTTGTTGACCTTAAATCTCTAGTAACCTGAACCTTTGCTCTTTGTTAATATGACAATTATTGTTTATGGTGATATTTTTGAAATGCTACAAGATTCCAAAATGCTTTCTGAATCCCCAAAGAGTACTTCGGAATGCATTCAAACAGTTTTACTACTAAGTATATATAATTACATTCTAAACATTTAGACAAGCAAGGGGTAGTATTAATTGTTCATCAAAATTCAATAACAGAAATATGGTAAGAGAATTTGTTCTTTATAACAAAGAACATCTTCTCTTTCTCTCTCTCTTTCTATCTCATACGCATACACTGGTTACACACATAGAGAAAAACACAAAAATCCAATACTGCATAGGCTAGAACTCAATACAATTATTGCTTCCTTTTCCTCTATCCTTACCCTAATCAATTGATTTTCCCTGTTCATTTCAGAATGAACCTTATTTTACAAAATCTTGTTATACAGATACTAAAGACCTAATTAACCCAAATTACATATATATGTATATGCACAATTTTATTAAATTAATTTTATTAATTCAATTGAGCATTAAATATCATTAATATAGATATAATGAAAAATATTATTAATATACCCATAATATATTAAATAATATAATATTTATAATATACATCATAGAAATTCCTTATCTTGACCTTTTCAGCTCTAGCACCTTAGCGGGTTCTTACTGAGCATGTGTATGTAAGGGATAGGTGACACACTCTTTGAATTGCATATTATAGCTTGTGTGACTCTTGAACATGGAGTGTTTTTTAGCTTATAAGTTTCTTTTAGATAAATATAATTTTTCTTTGCTAAGAAAATTAGTTTTGAAAATAAAGGACTTTAAAGTGTTTAATAATTTTTAAATCTAATTTTAAAATCTAAATTTTTAAATCTAAATTGATATTCTACAGAATACGAATACATCCTGTAAATATGTTAACAGAAAATAGTGGGAAAACAAAATGGAAAATATTACTGGTACTGACAGAGTCTACCTACAATTAGTGCAGAACACTTGACACATTATTAAATCATCATATCTCATGGCTTCCTAGCACTTGATAGTTCAAGGGACTTCAGAGCTTATGTCAGTGTATGAAAAAACAGCTGGGGAGTATAATTCATGCCTCCCAACATGTTCCCAAATGGTTTATATCCGTTGTTTCTCTGTGGCAAGATCTTCCCATGACCCATGCTATAGGATTGGGTAAAGGTTGGGTATGGCTACCATACTGACCAGAGATTTACACACAACCTCCCCTTCTCTAATCTTCTGTCTCTCCATCACTGGTGTAGAACTTTTTGTTAGCAACCACATCCTTTGTAAAGCTCCCACTCCATATAGAAACACTCACTCATATTCCAGTTTGGTTAGGAGAAGTTGACTAGTCCAAGTTCAGCTCATAACCAGTACTGTGTTGCCACAAATGGGGTCTGCCCAGTCCTCCCTCCCTCCTCATCCGTATTCTCACTTAGCTCATGTCCTTGCATGTTGCGTTACACTCATGCATTCTCTGTTCAAGAGGCTCTTCTGATGCTGAGGTTTTTTTTTTTTTTTAACAAATTATAATCATCTTCACATCTGTCAGTACACATAAGACAATGTTCTGCACATAGCAGGCACTTAATAAAGTTTGATTTTTTCCCCTTAATTGCAAATATTTGTACAGTTCCATGCCTAGTTGTCTTATGAATTGAGAGTAATGATTTCTGATACTTTCCAGTATCTTGGATTCCTTCTTAAATGTTGGCAGTCCCCACTATTTCATCCTAGACCTCATTGTACACTTACTGTACCCTTGATGTACAAACTGTGCTGATGGTGGGGGTTGCTTTTTCACATTTTGACCATCTGTTTAACATCCTGCTATTAGTGACCCCAAGTCTGAGTCTCTGGTGTTCTCCTCTGCCACTCACACTAGTCTGCTCTTCACCAGGAGCCTCCATTTGCCTCATCCAGAGGCTACGTGTCATCCATACCTCAGCATGTGCCTTCTGAACTCCAGATCTTACTTGTTGATATTACCAAGAACCCAATAACTTGAGCTAGAAAACTTCGAATTATTCTTGATTCTTTCCTTTCCCTATTTCTCCATACCAAGAATTGTGGCTTTTATCTCTTAAATAGATTTGAATCTATCCCTTCTTCTCCACTGTAGCTTCAGTTGGATAAGCCCATGTTCGAACTCTCTGAAATTGAAAAGTTTAATCAAATAAAGTTTCAACTATAGTTTTTTTTTTCAGAGAAACAATATTTGAAAAATTCTCAGCTTAAGTCCATTTTTATTTTATTTATTTTATTTTATTTTATTTTATTTTATTTTATTTATGTTTGTGAGCAAACAGATATCTAAAATAAATGTTTAATTCAGGGCTGATTTTGTTTGGCTTCGAATTACCACATCTAACTTTCTAACTTCTAAATGAGTTCTGGGCAGGGGTGGGGAGTGGAAGTGCGAGGAGGGACCAACCACTCAAACCCAGGTGACCACCCGCTCAGTTATCTGTAGAGTTTCAACTTCTTTTTTTTTTTTTTTAAGTGTTACGTACTTTTTTTTTTTTTAATGATTTTTTATTATATTATGTTAGTCACCATACGGTACATCCCGGTTTCCGATGTAAGACTCGATGATTCATTAGTTGTGTATAACACCCAGTGCACCATGCAATACGTGCCCTCTTTACTACCCATCACCGGTCTATCCCATTCCCCCACCCCCCTCCCCTATGAAGTCCTCAGTTTGTTTCTCATAGTCCACAGTCTCTCATGTTTCATTCCCCCTTCTGATTACCCCCCCTTTCTTTATCCCTTTCTTCCCCTACCGATCATCCTAGTTCTTATGTTCCATAGATGAGAGAAATCATATGATAGTTGTCTTTCTCTGCTTGACTTATTTCACTTAGCATTATCTCCTCCAGTGCCGTCCATGTTGTAGCAAATGTTGAGAACTCGTTCTTTCTGATAGCTGAGTAATATTCCATCGTATATATGGACCACAACTTCTTAATCCAGTCATCTGTTGAAGGGCATCTCGGCTCCTTCCACAATTTAGCTATTGTGGACATTGCTGCTATGAACATTGGGGTGCATATGGCCCTTCTCTTCACCACGTCTGTATCTTTGGGGTAAATACCCAGTAGTGCAATGGCTGGATCATAGGGTAGCTCAATTTTTAACTTTTTAAGGGACCTCCACAATGTTTTCCAGAGTGGCTGTACCAACTTGCATTCCCACCAACAATGTAGGAGGGATCCCCTTTCTCCACATCCTCTCCAACAATTGTTGTTTCTTGCCTTGTCTATTTTTGCCATTCTAACTGGCGTAAGGTGGTATCTCAGTGTGGTTTTGATTTGAATTTCCTTGATGGCTAATGATTTTGAACATTTTTTCATGTGTCTGTTAGCCATTTGTATGTCTTCATTGGAAAAGTGTCTGTTCATATCTTCTGCCCATTTTTTGATTTGTTTATTTGTCTCTCGTGTATTGAGTTTGAGAAGTTCTTTGTAGATCTTGGATACCAGTCCTTTATCTGTAGTGTCATTTGCAAATATATTCTCCCATTCCGTGGGCTGCCTCTTAGTTTTTCTGACTGTTTCCTTGGATGTGCAGAAACTTTTAATCTTGATGAAGTCCCATAAATTCATTTTATCTTTTTTTTCTCTTGCCTTTGGGGATGTGTCATGAAAAAGGTTGCTTTGGCCGATGTCGTAGAGGGTGTTGCCTATATTCTCCTCTAGAATTTTGATGGATTCCTGTCTCACATCGAGGTCTTTCATCCATTTGGAGTTTATTTTTGTGTATGGTGTGAGAGAGTGGTCAAGTTTCATTCTCTTGCATGTAGCTGTCCAATTTTCCCAGCACCATTTATTGAAGAGACTGTCTTTTTCCCACCGGATGTTTTTTCCTGCTTTATCAAATATTAGTTGCCCAAAGAGCCGAGGGTCCATTTCTGGGCTCTCTATTCTGTTCCATTGGTCTATGTGTCTGTTTTTGTGCCAGTACCATGCTGTCTTTGTGATCACAGCTTTGTAGTACAGCTCGAAATCCGGCATTGTGATGCCCCCAGCTTTGTTTTTCCTTTTCAACAGTTCCTTGGAGATTCGGGGCCTTTTCTGTTTCCATACAAATTTAAGGACTGTTTGTTCCAGTTCTTTGAAAAATGTCCTTGGTATTTTGATTGGGATAGCATTGAAAGTGTAGATTGCTCTGGGTAGCATGGACATTTTAACTATGTTAATTCTTCCGATCCATGAGCATGGAATATCTTTCCATCTTTTTATGTCTTCCTCTATGTCTTTCAAGAGTGATTTATAGTTTCTAGAATATAGGTCCTTTACATCTCTGGTTAAGTTAATTCCAAGGTAACGTATGGTTTTTGGTGCTATTGTAAATGGGATGGATTCCCTAATTTCTCTTTCTTCGGTCTCGTTATTCGTGTATAGAAATGTAACTGATTTCTGAGCATTTATTTTGTATCCTGCCACGTTACTGAATTGCTCTATAACTTCTAATAGTTTAGGAGTGGCTTCTTTTGGGTTTTCCATATAGAGTATCATGTCATCTGCAAAGAGAGACATTTTGACTTCTTCTTTGCCAATTTGAATACCTTTGATCCCTTTTTGTCATCTGATTGCTGTTGTAAGGACTTCTAGTACTATGTTGAATAATAGTGGCGAGAGTGGGCATCCTTGTCGAGTTCCTGATCTTAAGGGAAAGGCTTCCAGCTTTTCCCCATTGAGAATGATATTTCCTGTAGGCTTTTCATAGATGGTTTTTATGAGATTGAGGAATGTACCCTCTAGCCCTACACTCTGAAGGGTTTTAATCAGGAAAGGATGTTGCATTTTGTCAAATGCTTTTTCGGCATCGATTGAGAGGATCATATGGTTCCTGAGTCTTTTCTTGTTGATATGATGTATCACGCTGATTGATTTGCGAATATTGAACCACGCTTGCATCCCAGGTATGAATCCCACTTGATCGTGATGGATAATCCTTTTAATGTACTGTTGGATTCTATTAGCAAGTATCTTGTTGAGGATTTTGGCGTCCATATTCATTAGGAAAATTGGTCTGTAATTCTCCTTTTTGATGGGGTCTTTGCCTGGTTTGGGGATCAAGGTAATATTGGCCTCATAGAATGAGTTTGGTAGCTTTCCTTCTGTTTCTATTTTTTGAAATAGCTTTAGGAGAATAGGTATTATTTCTTCTTTGAATGTTTGGTAGAATTCCCCAGGAAAACCGTCCGGGCCTGGAGTTTTGTTATTTGGAAGGTTGTTTATCACTGACTCAATTTCTTCATAATTAATTGTCCTGTTTAAGGAATCAATTTCTTCCGGTTTCAATCTTGGTATTTTATAGGTTTCCAGGAAGGATTCCATCTCTTCCAGATTGCTTAGTTTATTGGCATATAGCTGTTGGTAAAAATTTCTAATAATCCTTCCAATTTCAATGGTGCTCGTCGTGACCTCTCCTTTTTCATTCATAATTTTAATAATCTGGGTCCTTTCTCTTTTCTTTTGGATAAGTCTTGCCAGTGGTCTGTCAATTTTATTGATTCTCTCAAAGTACCAGCTTCTAGTCCTGTTGATCTGCTCTACTGTACTTCTGGTTTCTGCTTGATTGATTTCAGCTCTAATTTTGGTCAACTGCTTCCTCGTGCGTGGATTAGGCCTGTCCCTCTGTTGCTGTTCCAGCTTCTTGAGGTGAGAATATAAAAACTGCATTTTAGATTTTTCTATTCTTTTGAGTGAGGCTTGGATGGCTATGTATTTCCCCCTTAGGACTGCCTTTGCAGTATCCCATAGGTTTTGGACTGTTGTATTTTCATTCTCAGTGGTCTCCATAAATTGTTTAATTTGATTTTTGATTTCCTGGTTTATCGAGTCATTCCTTAGCAGGATGGTTCTTAGTCTCCAAGTGTTTGAGTTTCTTCCAAATTTTTCCTTGTGGTTGAGTTCCAATTTCAGAGCGTTGTGGTCTGAGAATATGCAGGGGATAATTTCAATCTTTTGGTATCGGTTGAGACCTATTTTGTGACCCAGAACATGGTCTATTCTTGAGAATGTTCCATGGGCATTAGAATAGAATGAGTATTCTTTGGTTCTGGGGTGTAGTGTTCTATATATATCTATGAGGTCCAACTCGTCGAGTATGGCATTCAAAGCCTTTGATTCTTTGCTTAGTTTTTGCCAGGGTGTTCTGTCTATTTCTGGTAGTGGAGTGTTGAGGTCCCCTACTATTAATGTATTTTTATCTATCTATATGTCTCTTTATTCTGGTTAAGAGTTGGCTTGTGTATCTTGCTGCTCCCCTGTTGGGGGCATATATATTTATAATTGTCATATCCACTTGTTGAATACTTCCCTTAAGAATAATATAGTGCCCTTCTGCGTCTCTAACTATAGTCTGTAGTTTAAAATCCAATTTATCTGATATGAGAATTGCTACCCCAGCTTTCTTTTGAGGTCCATTTGCGTGAAAGATGGTACTCCATCCCCTTACTCTCAGTCTGAATGCATCTTTGGGTTTGAAATGAGTCTCTTGTAGACAGCAAATGGATGGGTCATTTCTTTTTATCCAATCTGCAACCCTGTGGCGTTTATGGGATGGTTCAAACCATTTACATTAAGACTGATTACTGAGAGATATCATTTTAATGTTGCCATGTTGACAGTAAAGTCTTTGTTTGTATTGGCTGTGACTTTCTGTTCTGTATCACTCTTGGGGCCTTTTTACTTTTATAGAACCCCCCGTAATATCTCCTGTAGGGCTGGTTTCGTGGTTACGAAATTGGTTAGTGACTGGCGATTCTGAAATGTCTTTATTTCTCCATCAATTCTGAATGACAGCCTTGCTGGATAAAGGATCCTTGGCTGCATGTTTTTCTCTGAAAGAGCTTTAAATATGCTCCCCCAACCCTTTCTCTCATTCCAGGTCTGTGTAGACAGGTCTGACGTAATTCTGATGCTTTTGCCTTGGTACGTGAGAAATTTCTTTGCCCTGGCCGCTTTCAATACTGTATCCTTGCATCTAATATTTGCGAATTGCACTATGACGTGACGTGGCGTAGGTTTGTCATGGTTGAGCTTGGGAGGGGTCCTCTCTGCCTCTTGGATACGAATGTTTGTTTCCCTTGCTAGATTAGGGAAGTTTTCAGCTACAATTTGTTCAAATATCTCTTCTAGACCTCTGTTTTTCTCCACCCCCTCGGGGATGCCGATGATTCTAACATTGGATCGTTTCATTGAGTCAGTAATCTCCCGTAACCTACATTCGTGGGTGTGGATTTTTTAAAGACCATCTTCTATTTTCATTTTTTCCTCTATTAACCCATCCTCCAATTCACTAACCCTTTCCTCTGCTTCTGCGACCCTGGCCATCAGAGCCTCTAGTTTTGCCTGCATTTGGCTCATAGAATTTTTAATTTCTGTCAGATTCGCTCTCATTTCTGTCCTTAGGGATTCTATATTCTCAGTAACCTTTTCGTTAATAGTTTTTTCAATTCTACTCATCATTTTGACCATCGTTACTCTGAATTCCATTTCTGATAATTTGGTTACATCCATATCCATTATTTCTGTGGCAGAGGCCACAGACTCACTGTCTTTTCTTTGCTGGGGGGGGCTTCTCCTTCTTGTCATTCTGATGAAGAGAGGTTGCGGGGTTTCCAGAGCCCAAATTATTGACTGCGACCCAGGCCGTGCCCCTTGTTTTATAGGGATCTTAGGGATGTGGGCTTCTTCTTTAAAGATTTTATTTATTTATTTATTTATGTGGCAGCCAACCAGCGAGAGAGGGAACAGAAGCAGGGGAGTGGGAGAGGAAGAAGCAGGCTCCCAGCGGAGGAGCCCAATGAGGCACTCCTTTCCGGAACGCCGGGATCACGCCCTAAGCCGAAGGCTGGCGCTCAATGACTGTGCCACCCAGGCACCCGGGTTGTGGGCTTCTTGATTTTTCAGCCTGCCTTCTGGGGGAGGGGCCTGCCGCGCCGATACTCAGGCAACTCTGTTTGGGTAGAGTCTCCGTGTCCCCTGCGAGGGGGGATGGGGATGGGCACTCTCTGAGCTGGTGTTTCCAGGCTTTTGTTCTCTGGCGGCTTTCCCTGGCGGTTTGCTGTGCCTCTTCTGAGAGTCAGAGCAGCAGCAGCCGAATTTCAGCCTCTGTCATAGAACAGAGGGATTGCGGCCCGTTCTCCACTAATGTTCTGGCCACTTTAACTCTGTTACTGTTGGTGCTGCTCAACCCTGCAGTGTCCCGGGATGTGCGCCCCACACCCGGCGTCCCAGCCCTCACTTCCAGGGCTGGCGCGTCTCTGTCCTTTGTGTTTCTAATGCCGCCAGCCGCCAGCCGCCCCGCGCGCTCCGGGAAGCTCCCGGTCTCAGTCTGGATCCAGTGAGCGCGCCGGGATTCCGGTGTTCCGCGAGATGCCTGGTGGCGCGCGCACCCAGCTCACGGTCTCAGTCTGCTGTTTTGCGGGTGCCGTCCGCGAGCCCCGCCCGCTCTCCCGTGCAAGTGGCTACTGCTTCCCGGCACCCGAACGCGGCGGCTCCCTCCCCCTTCCGTTTATCTTCCGATATCTGTGCACAGTTTCATGGCTCCCCGCTTCGTACCTCAATACTCAGCGCTGGAGATGTTCATTTGTAGAGATCCAGATGCGTCTTCCTGCGTCTCAGGCTGGTTCCGTGGTTGTTTAGGCTGGTCTGGTACCTATCCAGCTCGACTCGGAGGACCGGCTGAAAACGGTGTCTCCTACTCCTCCGCCATCTTAACTCTCTAGAGTTTCAACTTCTTATGCTCAGAATTTGGTGTAGTGTTTAGCACGAAGGAAATGATTATGAAATTTTGTAATGGGACTTTCTGATCTTTAGTTATTGGTGGGAAAGACATTGGTGGACTCTGAACAATGAGAGATGATGTCAAATGTTCTTTACTAACTGTAAATCTCTACACTGCTGGTTGTATGTGTGATATGGTAGGGTGTGAGCATGTTTGTGTATACATGTTCGGTCGTATACACTCATTTTGAGACTTCTCGGGGCAGGTTATTGTTAAGCTTACAGCTCATAAAATAAATGTTAAGTCTTAAATAGTAAACCAGCAAGATATTGCCAACTTAGATCTTGGTCTGCTCTAGAAATGGGAAAATGAGTACATTGGTATGAACTTACAACATGCAAGACTACATAATGTGTAGCCACATTATTTGGCTCAAGTACATTTCTTCTCAAAGATGTTGTGTATGGTGTAGTATGCACTGGCTCTGAAGAAAAGAATTTCATTTGGTCAGGACAGTGCCAAAGAAATTTTACAGTCAAGAGCAGAATTCTTCGGGGTAGTGTAGGAAGTAGGGCTTGAAGAAAGACATTTTCCCTTTCACCTGAAATCTGTGGAGAATGTCCTTCCCTGGCCTTAGCCACAGTCTTGCCCTGTTGTGAGGGTGGCTGGGCGGCCTCAGGCTGAATACTTAATGTGAAGTCGAATGCAGCAGTGAGCACGCACCCAGCCTTTGGACATCACATGTCTAACGCATTTGGATCTGCCTCTTTCTGTAATGAAAAAAACATGCTTCTTCTCATGGATAGTAACTTTTGACTTCCTGGACAGCTCTTTTGTTTTGTTTACTTTAGCATAAAGTATTCCACCCTTTAAAAATATTACTCTCTCTCTTTTATCTGTTTTATAGTATTAAAAATACACCAATGTGTTTATATTTAAAAATGGGAAATGTCAAAAACATTTTTATAGCATCTTTCTTTTAATCTTTGTTTAAAGGACTGGCGGGGAGGTGGAATAGCTTCTAGGTTATGTTCAATTTTGTCCATATCGGGAGGGCTTGATTGAGGATTCCAAGCCTTTTGTGTTGGACAGATGTTCAGGATAAAGGAAAAAGGAATATCATGTCTCTCTGATCATAGTAGTTTGTAGTACATGTTAATACATTAGAATCACTAGGATTGCAATTCTTTTGCTAATAATATTTAAAAATTTTAATCATATTAACTTCCTTGAATGATGTTGTATTCTAATATATGTTTCATTTTTGGCTTTTGCTATCTGGAATGTAACTGGCAATGCTACATTCTAAGGTCCTTGCTAAGGACTCCAGGACCCTTACAGATCTCTCCCATTATGGTTGAGTCAGAGGCACGCAGAACACACTCCAGAGGTTTTGAAAAGTGATTGAGTGAGGTAAGTCCCCTCTTTCTGTGCCAAATGGTGAAAACACTGACATGCGTCCTTCAGGTTGGTGACAAGGATGAGAGAGGTCCCCGGCTGTGGGTAGCTTCAGGCTGCTGCTGACATGCGCAATGACCGCATGAAAGGCTTTCAGTTATTGACAATATAAACAGACAGATATTGGAAAGAAAAAATCCTACATTTAAAAAAGTCAAGAGTGTTTTTATTTTTTTCATTTGGAGGTAATGAATTGAGCACTTCAAGGAGTACAATTTACACAGAAATTGCTTTATAGGTTGTGTGTGTGTGTATGTGTGTGTGAAACACATTTATGGCTATTGTTCTGTCTCTTAACTCTAGACTTTTATTCTCTCACAGAAGTTTATTAAGGTAAAAACCTATGATACTATGCCACAAATGCCAAAGTGACTGAAACAGAAATGACAGGATATTATTAATTTATTATAATTTTCATATTGAGAGCCATTTGATTAAAGAGAAATTAAAGAGAAATGCCTACAAAACAGTCAAATTAACATTATGGAAAGATCTAATTATCTGCTGCTAAAGTTACCTCATTAATGTCTTATGCCATGGATTTGTACATTTTTAAAAAGTTGAAAATAAAAAAGACGTAGAAATAATCACAGGCTACTTGGCTGCTGTGCTGACCATTCCCCTAGACTGTAAAATTCTTCAAGGGTAGAGGACATTTCTTCACTTCTATGTCTCCATTTCTTTGTTCACTGTCAAGGCCATAGTACAGACAATAAATGTTATTTGAATAGAAGCACAGTTGACTACTGAACAACATGGCAGCCAAAAATCTGTGTGAACCTCTTGACTCCCCCAAAACTTAACTACTACTAGCCTACTGTTTTTTTTTTAAGATTTTATTTATTTCAGAGAGAGAGAGAGGGAGAAGGGGGGTGGGGCAGGGGCAGAGGCAGAGAGGGAGAAGCAGGCTTCCCGCTGAGCAAGGAAACCAACATGGGGCTTGATCCCAGGACCCTGGGATCATGACCTGAGCCGAAGGCAGACGCTTAACCAACTGAGCCACCCAGGCACCACCTAATAGCCTCCTGTTGACTAGAACCCTCACCAATAACATAGACAGTTGATTAACACTTTTTTTTGTAAATTATATGTATTATATACCGTATTTTTACAATGAAGTAAACTAGAGAAAAGAAAATGTTATTAAGAAAATCATAAGGAAGAGAAAATACACTTACATACAGTACTCTATTGTATTTATATTAAAAAAATCTGCATATACGTGGACCCATACAATTTAAATCTGTGTTGTTCAAGGGTCAACTGTATTTGAATTCACTTTGTTTTCTCATTTGTATCATTTTCTCCTGTGCTGGAAGAGTCCTCCAAGTGTCATCCTGGTGCTTGAGGACAGTGGTCAAGTGTCATTTACCCCCTTCAAGGCCATTTCTTCTATAAAGCTTCCCAGTGAAGTTCGTCTTACCTATGATGCTTACTATACTAAGATGATGGAGAAAATGTTCCTGTGACTATCCATCCAAATACAATTACTTTTGTATTTGGACTTTCCATCTCTAATTTGGTTTGTCTTTAAAACCGGGTTTTGCAGTAGCTCTGACTTGCATCAACCACAGCAAAGACATTATTTGTGCTTGCTAATTAATTGTCTCCCAAACCCTACTGTGCATAATAGGCTGTGCTGGCCATCTCTGTAAACTATTCTCAAAGCAAATTAAGAATCACAGTTGAGTCCAGAAATAGACGGAATTACTCTAACACTCACTATTCTAGCCCTGGTATCCCTGTGTTCACACTTAGCACCTCTGTCTCCTCTCTCATTATTGCTACTGAGGATCTGGGCAAATGCAGATGAGGGTCACCTAGACCTCACTTCCTGTGTGTGCTTTCTACAATGTCTGTGGCTATAGTGTTGTGGAGTATTATTGATGCACAATAATACACCTGATTCAACTCTTCCCTAAACCCAGGTAGGTCATACTGACCGAATGTTCCAAATCCCATCTACTTGCATTTCACTTGATTAAGATATTTTTCAGCCTGCAGAATCCTACAAAATTCATGCTGTTAAAACCACCCAGCCATTTGAGTATGCACTAATGTGTAAACTGAAAAGTAAGTGAAAAGAACATCCATTAGGTTTCAAAACAAATACTTTCATATCAGCCAGATTTCTGAACTGCCACATTCTCTAACAATATCAAAAACTATGAGATGTTTTAAAACCAGTTTAAAAAGGTCTACCTTTTAAGTTCATGGCTTACAGTGTTGAATAACCTTATAAATGAGAAAATGCACAACAGTGGAACATCAAAGCCAATGCTTTCCATTTATCATGATAGGTTAGGCAGCCAACACACAAATATGCCTCTCCCCTGATGCCCATTGTAAATGATGGACGTCTAACTGCAATGGACATCAGAACAGCCACCACTTAGCCAGAGGCAAGAACTTAGTAGACTAAATCAGATTTGGCAAACTTTGACTTTGGAATAACGTGTTCAAATGCCGATAACTTGGACTATTTGTGAGGGGGCAAGTTAGCACCAATGCACGCAAAGTGTCTTTCATTCTGTAGGCATATTTGATGTTTATGAGTCCTATATAATCTAGAGATCTCATTTGCTCCTTTGCAAGGTAGTACTGCTCAACCTCTTTTAAGACTGACTAGTTTAAAAAAAAAGATTTAAATTACTAGCCACTCTTCATTGCTACATACTTTACTGAGGTAGGTATGGTATTTTTTTTTCTTTTATTTTAAGGACTGATACATCATTATGTCTAATTCCTTCTTCATTCTTTCAACCTGATGACCATATCTCTAGGACAATTCTTATGAACATAAAACAGATTCCCCAAATATCTTTCCTTTTATTCCACTGCCCTAACTTTTGTTATTGGCTCTATAATTGTAATTACTATGCACACACATGCCTACCTTCTTTTTTCTCTTTCTTTATCTATAACTGTCTCTCCCACACAAATCATACATATGTCAAAAAGATTCAAAGGAAACTGACCAAAATATTAAGAATAGTATATTTAGTAGTGAGATTATGGTAGTTTTTATTTTTTATGTTTTCCTTTTTTTTTAAATGAAGTCTTTCTTTCTATATATGTATAAATGTACATAAATACATTTTAGTCCCATTAGATAAGGATACGGTTGAGAGAAAAAGTTTTATTTCAAGGGACAGTTGTTCTAATTTAAAACTATATTTTATTGACATTAAGTGATCATCAATATTATGACATAGTAGCATTTGGGGTATGACTAAAGGAAACTTCTACCCACTAAATTATGATACTCTATGATAATAAGATGCACCCTAATTGCTAAGATCTTAATATATACACTTAGAACAGATAAAACATGAAATAATTCCAGTTTTACACAGACTCAGAAAGCAAAGGAGGAGGGAGCTCTGGCCAACTAATTTTGTGAGGTCAGGATAATCCCAATAGCAAACCTTGAAATACTGCAAGATAAAGAAATTTTGGACCACATTTGTCATGAAGATACAGAGATACAGAAATCTTTAACCAAATACTAGCAAATGGAAGACAACATTATTATAAAAAAGGAACAGCACATAATGACCAAGAGGCATTTATCTCAGCATTGCAAGGCTGGTTTAACATTTGAAAATTAATCAATATAATTTACCACATTAAAAAGAACAAAAGAAAAAATCCATATGATCATCATAACAGATAGAGAAAAAAACATGTGACAAAATCCAGCACCCATTTGAGTAGAAAGCAAACTTTTAGCAAATTAGGAAAATAGAAAAATTCTTCCATTTCATAAAGTGTATCTGTAATAATTCCACAACAAACATTGTATTTAGTGGTGAAATATTGGATGGTTTCTCCCTGGGATTTGAAACAAGACAAGGATAATTGAATATACCATTCCTACTTAACATTGGACTGGAATTTCTAGACAGGAAAATTGCAATAAAATAAGTAAAAAGCATGAAGTTGGGAGAAGAAGTAAAAATATTATTATTTGCCAATGAAATGACTGGGGGTTAGACAACCTTGATGAATCTACCAAAAACGAACCTATTACAATTAATACATAAAATTAGCAAGGCCATAGCATACAAGATCAACATACAAAAGCAATTGTAATCTATAGATCAGCAATGAACAATTAGAAAATGAAATTTAAATTATGTGATTTGCAATAGCATCAAAATGATTAAATTCCTACAAATAAAAGTAATAAAAGTGGTTAAATCCTCTCCACTGAAAATTATAAAACATTTCTGAGAGAAGTTGAAACATTTACTTAAGTAAATGAAAGATATACCATATATATGGATAGGAACTCAATATTGAGAAGATGTCCATACTCTTCAAAATTGCTGTAGGTTCAATGAATTTTCTATAAAATTCTCATAATTTTGTAAAATTTTTATAAAATTTAAGATTTATATAATATTGAAAATTCCATAAAATTCTATATTCTATAAAGTTCCTATAATTCTATAAATAATTACTACAGGTTTTAAGTTTTTTTGTTAAAGTTGATAATCTGATTCTAAATTTATATCTCAGTTCAAAGGATTTAGTCTAGCCAAAACAATCATGAAAAGGAGGAGTCAGGTTAAGGGAATTATACTTCCTGGTTTCAAGAACATGATATAAAGCTACAATAACTAAGTCAATAGAGTATAGAGATGTAGTAGGCAAATGTCTACAGAGCAGAATGGAAAGACTAGAATTAGAGCCAAATGGATATGGTGAATTAACTTTTAACAAAGATGCCAAAGCACTTCAATGTTTGCAATGCATATATATGACAAAAATCTTATATTCAGAAGATATAAAGAATTTTTGCAAGTCAATGATAAAAAAGGAAAACAAGCCAACAAAAATGGGCAAGAGATTTCTTTATTATTAATTCATTAATCAATTAATTTTTAAATCAAATTCTGTATTTAAATTCAATTTAGTTAACGTATACTGTATTATTAGTTTCAGGGGTAGAATTTAGTGATTCATCAGTTGCATATAACACCCAATGTTCATCACATCATGTGTCCTCCTTAATGCCCCTCACCCAGTCATCCCTCCCCCCACCCACCTCCCCTCCAGCAACCCTCAGTTTGTTTCCTAGAGTTCAACATCTCTTATAGTTTGCGTCCACTCTATTTTCATCTTATTTTCTTTTTCTTTCCCTTTCCCTATGTTCATCTGTTTTGTTTCTTAAATTCCACATATGAGTGAAATCACATGTTCCTCAAAAAGTTAAAAATTGGGCATGAGATTTAAAGACACTACACAAAAAAGATATCTGAATGGTCAATAAGCACATGATAATGTGCTCAGTATCACTAATCATAAGGAAAATGCAAATTAAATCACAATGAGATACGACTTTCTACATGAGAAGGGCCAAAGAGATCAAAGTTGGCAAAAGAAATGAATTAGCCAGAACCTTATATGTTGCTAGTGGGGTTGTGAAATGGCACAAGCACTTTGGAAAACTAGCCATTTCTCACCAAGCTAAACATCCATCTTCCACATGACTCAGCAATCCCACTCCTGGGTATTTTCCCAAGAGAAAGAAAAACACATGCCTATAACAAGTCTTTACAAGTAGGTTCATAGGAGCCTTATTCACTAAATTTTCAAACTGGAAACATCCCAAGTGTTCATGAACATGAGAAGGCATTATCAAATTGTGGCATACCCATACAGTGCAAACTATTCAGGAAGAAAAGGAAAAACTGCAAATGCATTCAATGGGGAGAATGAGTTAGAAAAAGTTATGTTGGGTAAAAGATGTTAAAAACAAAGAGAACTACTAATTCCATTTATATGAAGCTCAAGAATAGTCAAAACAACTGTGGTAATAGAAAGCAGAACCTGAGGGTTACAGAAGGAAGAAGGGTGGGGGGTGCGGTAACCAGGTGATGGGTATTTAGGAGGGCACATATTGTGATGAGCACTGGCTGTTATATGCAACTAATGAATCATTGAAAACTACATCAAAAACTACTGATATACTATGTGTTGGCTACTTGAACATAATAACAAATAAATATAAATAAATAATTAATTAATTAAAAAAAAAGCAGAAAATGGTTACTTCTGAGAGAAGGACTGACTGGAAATGAACATGAGGGAACTTTCCATAGTGATGAAAGTGTTCTGTGTCTTGGTTTGTTGGGTGTATACACTCCTGATAATCATTGAAGTATATGTTGAGTGTATGTGCACTTTATTTTAAGAAAATTATACCTCAGTTGGGCTATTGTGGACATTGATGCTATGAACACTGGGGTGCATGTGCCCCTTCTTTTCACTACATCTGTATCTTTGGGGTAAATACCTAGTGGTGCAAGTGCCGGATCATAGGGTAGCTCTATTTTTAACATCTGGAGAAACCTCCATACTGTTTCCTGGAGTGGCTGTTGCATTCCCACCAACAGTTCAAGAGGGTTCCCTTTTCTCCTCGTCCTTGCCAACATTTGTTGTTTCCTATTTTGTTAATTTTTGCCATTCTAACTGGTGTAAGGTGGCATCTCATTGTGATTTTGATTTGTATTTCCCTGATGGCTAATGATGTTGAGCATTTTTCATGTGTCTGTTAGCCATTTGTATGTCTTCTTTGGAGAAGTGTCTGTTCATGTCTTCCACCCATTTTTTGGCTGGACTATTTGTTTTTTGAGTGTTGAGTTTGAGCCAAGATGCCCTTCAACAGATGAATGGATAAAGAAGATGTGGTACATATATACAATGGAATATTACTCAGACATCAGAAAGTATGAATATCCACCGTTTGCGTGGACATGGATGGAACTGGAGGGGATTATGCTAAGTGAAATAAGTCAAGCAGAGAAAGACAATTATTATATGGTTTCATTCATATGTGGAACATAAGGAATAGCATGGAGGACCATAGGGGAAGGGAGGGAAAACTGAAAGGGGAGAAATCAGAGAGAGAAAACCCTGAGAGACTATGGACTCTGGGAAATAAACTGAGGGTTTCAGAGGGTAGGGGGTAGGGGGATGGGGTAGGCCAGGTGATGGGTATTGAGGAGGGCATGTGTTGTGATGAGCACTAGGCATTATATGCAACTAATGAATCATTGAACACTATGTCAAAAACTAACAATGTACTATACAGTGGCTAACTGAACATAATAAAAAAAAATCATTGCTTACCTCCCCAAAAAAGATAACTATACCTCAACATGTACATTATATCTCAATTTTTCTGCATATATGTAGGTACCATCTATGGTACATAATTATGTAATCTATGTATATTTGTATTTGTAGACCAGTTCTGATTTAAAAAAAGAATTAATAAAATAGAGTATATTTTGGGAGATTTAAAGTACTGTTGACCTATAATCCATAGTATCACATGGTGGATGATAGCAAGCATTTTGGCAGGAGCAGACCTCAGTATAAATCTCTCTCTGACTACTTGTTAGCTCTTTCCTTCAGAAAGTTACATAAACACTTTCAATCATGACTTTGTCATCCATGGGAGTATTAATGCCCACCTTTCAGGGTTGTTGTGAGGAGGAAGCAAAAAAATGCATGTGAGGACAGTGCTGGACATACAGCTGCTACCCAATAAACAATGGTTGTGATTAAAAGCATGACAGTGGCAGTTTTAGCAATTGCCTTTGTACATTGCCTCTGCCTGGAATATTCTGATCCTCCCCTTTCTTAATATTCTATTGATTTTTTACTCATTAAATTGCAACTCGAATATCCTTTCTTCTACTCAACCTTCTTCATATTCCCAGATAAAGTCAGGCTCAGGTTGTTTTGTGCAGTCAGATTTTGCACACTTTTTAGAACACAAATCTCATTGTCTCATGATTGTCTCACCCATGTTTTCCTATTAGGTATGAGCAACTGAAGTTTAGGGATTGTGACATCTCTTGGCTCAGTGCATTGCTCATTTCTGTAGAAATGCAATGTGTGTTTGTGAAATTGAACTGAATTAAGAAATCTAACACATGCTTCTTGGTATCTGCTGAGCCACTGTGGCTGTCTGGGGTTTTCTAATGTCACCTAAGGTGTTTAATTTCTAAATTCTAGTCCCTGTCCAATTACAATTCATCATTTATATGGGAAGAGAGCCCTGCTTCACTAACAGATGCAGTTGTCTTTTCCAAGCATTTGTATTGTTACAAAATGTCACATAATGTTACAATAATTCATTAATTAGTCATACTCCCCTTTTTTTTTCCTCAGTGAGAAATAGACAAATTTGTTTCAAGGAAATATTTTGCTATATGTTGTAAGAAAGGTAAAGATTCGGTAGTTTCTGATCCTTCTATAATTAAATTAAAATCTATATCTAAATTAAATAAAATCATGTTATTATAAGAGGTAATAAGTGCTTCAAGATTAATTTTAAAAGGTGAATTCAATATCGATTGCATTATCCTCAATAAGGCAGAATTCCAAACGTGTGAGAGAAATTTTCCAACAGAGTTGAATCAATTAGGAACTATTGCTTGGTTCTCAAGTGGGTAGACCAGTGCTTTCTGACAATGATGTTTTTCCTTTTCATTCTTTCTTACTATAAAGTCTCAGACATTCCCTCCAAAACAATTTCCCTATTTGTTTTTTTTGTTTGTTTGTTTTTTGTTCTTTTGTTTTTTTAAAGATTTTATTTATTTATTTGACAGAGAAAGAGGCAGTGAGAGTGGGAACATAGGCAGGGGGAGTGAGAGAGGGAGAAGCAGGCTTCCTGCTGAGCACGGAGCCCTATGCGGGGCTCAATCCCAGAACGCCGGGATCATGACCTGAGCCCAAGGCAGACGCCTAACGACTGAGCCACCCAGGCGCCCCCAATTTCCTCATTTGTAAAGAAAACAGGCCTGTCTCTGTTTGCCATCTCTGTTTCTTCTACAGCACCTGCATATCGTTGCCACTAAAGAACGCACTGAGTACATGAATCGCAAGAAGAAGGAACAGAGTGTGGATAGGAGTAAGTAAAAATACTTACATTATGTCACGTTTGATTGTTTCATAGCCATGATCCAATATAGACTGATACACTGTGGCGTGTTTTACTGCATTTTCCTTTAAGGAGTTGAGAGTACCAGTTGTACCATACACTGTTCACCCTAATGTCCTCCAAAGAAAGAAGGAGAGGAAGACATCATTTTACATTTTGTAGATGAAGAAACTAAGACAGTGAGAGAAGGAACTAATGAACTGATATCGGAAGCGAACATTCTGAGGATCACATAGAATTTGTGGAAGAGTACCGGCAATCCACTGCATTGCCCAAAACCCACGAAGTGGTATTAAATTTTTACAATCTTATACTTCTAAGTGAATTTCATAAAAATCTTACAGGAAGTGAAATGTTTATCATGAAAACAAATATATGAATTTTTAAATTATATTATTAATCTACAGGGGTAAAACCATATTATCTCTCTGCACAGTTATGCCCATGTCTTGTCCACTGTGCTCCAAATAAGAAAGTCAACTGAAAACTGACTAACAGTCCACTCCAAATCAGAAGTCCAACTGAGGATGATGTAGCCAGCATGCAGCACTTCACAAATGTCCTGAAAACCCTGAGGCCTCTCCTTGATTTAATTGAGAACGATTTCAAAGATGGCCTGGTAAAATTCTTTTGACCCTTATCCTTCTCTTTGCTGAAGTGGAATTTCCCTCCCACTGGGAATGGCATCAGTGAGATGACGTGATCCTCGTTGCTCTAAGTTGCACTGCTCTGGGAATGTCTTCCCCATGTAAGTCAGATGACTGGCTTTTTCTTATTTTATTGGTCACTGCGTGCGTTGGGTTATGTGAAGACTGGCGTGTCAGGTCACTGGGAGAGGCTGGTGGAGAGCTTTTAGAAACAGCAACCGTGACCCTAATATGACAATTCAACAGAAGAGGATGAAAATTTAACTGTGATTTAAGTACAGAAGGCCTGGGAGGTGGAACTGGAGAGAGTTTGTGATTCTGTGCCAAAGTTACCACAGCATATGGGATTCCTCTGTGCAGGGCATTTGTTTCAGGTCTTAGTTTCCAGAAGAAGAAAAATATTCCTCTGAACATAAAGAAAGCACAAGACTGAAGTTAGAGAATGGTGATTTCTTTTAATAAAAGACCAAGTTAGAGAAATAGCTTTTAATATGAGGTTTATATTTCCTGATTAATTTCATTAGCCTCTTTGCCTCCAACATACCAAAAAGGCGTGTCATCCGACGTGAGGAAGCTGCTCTCTTCCAGAGTAGGAAGGCGTGCCAGCCCACATCCAGCCTGGGGAATTATGTGTTGACCTACCTTAATTCCTCCTGCAGTTCCAAGAAGGGACCAAGAGAGTTTGTATTCCTAGTCCAAAAGAGGGAGCGCTTTTCTCTGCCGCTGTGAGGCAACCTTAGGGCAATTGCCCAGCAAGCTCTCACTAAACACATAATTGTTGATCACGATGCATTTCGTTGGTTGATGAAACACCTTTTGTAGTTAGTTATACAGTTCAGTGTACTTGAGGATGAGTAAAGGGTCAGTGGCAACTCCCCTCCACCCCTAGTCCTTATGAATCACTCCTACAGTGATGGCAGGTCAGTCCCATAAGGCAGTTGGACAACTGGACATTTGCCTTTTGGGGGAAATTGTGCTTTCTCATCTCCTCTGAAGAGAATGAAGAAAGGGCAATACACATGAACCCAGGAGATGGCTCGTGGCAGCAGGTCTGTGGACTTGAGCATTGGGAATATTTAGGCAGCCATGATGGCTGCAGGGCTTCTGTATGGAATTCTTTGCAAAGCACCGATTCTGCTCTGCTCATTTCATCTTCCCTCATCCCTCACCTCATTATTTTTGGTCTCAGCACTGTTTCTATTGGCTAAACAGCCGCAGAGGAATTGTAAAGATATTTGCAGAGGAATTGTAAAGGTCCAGAGGACTCCAGAAGTTCTGGGAGAGGAGAAGATTTCCTGGCGAGGAGAACAGTCTAACATCCTTCTGCATGAACTAGTTTTCACTTTGAACACTTTGAAAGCACATGAGAAGATGGCCCCTGGGACAGGCCAGATTGATTGCTTCATGGGAGGGATGGCAAGGAGCATGGTGTCCATAAGCCTGAGCAGTTGGAAAGGGTCAGCTTGCCAGCCTCAAAAGGATGCTTAGTACTGAAGAAAGCTCCAGATGTCTATCTCCCAAGGGGGAATAATGTCCAGTGCTCCAGTCAGGCTTTCTGGAAGAAAGGGGCTGCAGAGGCTTCTCATCAACATGAGGAGGGAACAGCAGTAGGGAGGCAAGGGGTTAGCATTTGGAGAGGTCTGGATCAGGCTTAAGCCAAAGTTTAAGGACTGGAATAGATTGATCAGATAAAAAAGCAAGTAAGCTGAATTTTCTGCAAAGAGTAGAACTTCAGCGAAGTTCGGCAGAATTCTCTAACTCTAGTCTCGTGCTTTCTTTATGTTCAGAGGAATATTTTTATTCTTCTGGAGACAGAGAGACCAAGGTCCTTTGGAGGATCTGGTGAAGGACCCAAAAGGAGGAGGTGAAAATCCAGGTGTAGATCTACAATGTAAGGGGCAGCCAAATGTAATATGTCAAGGAGGGGGTAGGGCCGTCAAAATGACCTGAGGCTACTTGATGTGAGAGTGGTTTTGAAGCAGTGTAAGCTTGAAATAAAAGAATATGTCATCCTCCAAAGTTATATGCTTTGCTTTTTGGGAGCTCATTCAGAGTTTGTCTGCTGGAACATTGTGGCAGCTACTCTTTACAGCAGCTACTCTGCTTTTGATAAAATGACTTCTTACAATGGATTTTATCCACATTGGTTTCTAGTCTGTCTCAAGTGAGTTCATTAAAGTCTGGCTGTGCTGAGGTCTCCTCCTCTCATTCTCAGAGAGCTCATTCAGCTCATTCTGGTCACAGGATGGCTGCCATCAGCCCAGGGGCCATAGTTGTCTTCTTTAAGGACAATGTTCTGTAGCTGTAGCAAGCAGAGCTTAGAACTGGTGTACTTTAGACTTTGATGTCTAGTTCAAGGACGTTTATGGCAGACCTTTTGGGATCTGTTTATCTGGGTTCATGTTCTGAAGCCTTTCCTTATAGTTGTGCAGACAACTTGGAAATTTCATGTTTGATTCTGCAGCCATCCCAGAGGTGTGCAATTTCCATCAGAACTGGTCAGGTGAGCCTGTTTCAATTCTGAGTGCCCCATTCCACGCCATTCCCAGCTCCTTCTGGAACTTCGCAAGGGCTCAGCTGTGGGTCTGTGTCATTATGGCTCATCCCCTCTCTGAGCAGGCAGGGTAGGTCCCACTGAAAACTAGAGTTGGCTTGATACATTGTGGCTGAAACAACTCACATAACATAAATGAATTTCTACTCACTGTAAGGCATTGTGTAGGGCGCCATATGCAAAACATGTTGGAAAGGGAGGCCATTTCCACTAAGAAAGACAGCCATATCAAGTGGTTATGCTAAATGCCAAATGAGTAGTACAAATCATCAGAAACTATTCAGTATTTTGGAGGAGGGGGAGGTCACTGCAGCTGAGATATTTAGAGAATGATGCAAAGGGGAGGTGGGACAGTCCTGGTTTTAAAGAGTAAGTAATATGAGTACTATTTGAACAGTATTTGATAATATGGATAATATTTGAAAAAAGTAGAGAAAGGAGGGGAAGACATTCTAATTAGGGCTGATGCAAGAGTACTGTTGGAGACTGTGTCAAAAAACCAATTGGAACAGAGTTTCTCTGCTAAGAAAGAAAAATGATGATGGAGGGAATGGTTCTCGGAGGCCCTGGGAATCCATGGCTCCTTCAAGATGGTGGAGATTGGCCCTTGTGTCTATGTGGAGCCCTTGAAGAGTTTTCAGCATGTGGGTGATTTGAATACAGTGTCATACAGGACAATTTGGAGTCAGGATGCCAGGTGGGTTGCTGTCCAGGAGGCATATTGGAAGGCCTTGTGAGGCCATAATTACAATATCAACCTGACTAGTCACCATGGACCTGCTTCCCTTTAGGCTTTTCCTTCTGGTTCTTGCTCTCTTCCCTCCACTTCTTTCTAATCTGCCTTTACTCACACATACACCCACACCACCCTGGATTTTAATTTCCCCGTAGGCTACTCTGAAGGCCCCCCAGGATCTAAATTTTCCCTCTGCAGGCCTGGGAGACCCAGGGGTCTGCACCTTGGCGGGTAGAGTTTCTGAAGGTTTAAAATTTGTTTTGTTTTGAACCGATTCTAGGTCAGAAATTAAAAAGACATTTTTAAAACTGTGACAAGATGAATAACATGATGGAAATTTGAGCGCTAGCAGCAATTGCAAAATAAAAATCAAGCTTGCCAATGATCAACTACTCCATTTTTCACATTTAAGTAATGTACCTTCTGATGCATCTTTTTCCAGACTGATCAGATTTATTGCTGTGTGCACTCATTTTTTACTTTAATTTTTAAATGAAATATCATTTAACTTTGCTTCCGTTGTATTTATTTTAATAATTAACTTCCACTTATGGCAGGTGACCATGTTTTTCATTTTTCTTAATGACAGGAAATTCCCTTTTGAAGTACAGTGAATTAAACTAAAACTTAGTCACCTTAGAGAAAATTATTAAATACTAGTGCATGGTACATGGTATATGGGTGTGCCAAAATTGTGACACACTGAAATGATTGAAGTTTATGAAACACTGCTCGCATATAACCAGGCTATGCCCTCCCCACCATCTGCTATTGAAGATGGTGAAAACCTGCCCTCCATTCTGACAATAAGATATACCAGAAAAGTCAGAAACTACCAAAAGGGTCTGATATCTCTTGTGGAGCTATGTGTCCCATCATCCATATACTCTGTAAGCAACTGAATGGACTGGATCTTATTGATGTGGTGTCTATGGTGTATACTAAATGTGTGTTTGTTGAGTGAATGAATTGGCAGTTGGCATTGCCTTAAGACTATCTCTAGAAAGCTGAACTTTTTTTTTTTTGGTTTGTTTATTCTAGAAGTATTGAGCCATGATTATATAGATGTAGCCAAGATGTCCAACTCTTCAGAAATTTCAAAAGAATGAGGCAGTTGTGGTGCATTCAGCAAGTTTGTGGGGTTTGGATGCCCACATTCTAACTTGCTGGACCAGGTGCGCACAACTGTGATTCAGGGCAAAATGACAGCTGCCTCGAGGAGTCAGCCTGACCAGTTCTTACCCATCTAACATTTTCTCTCTTCTTGCAGAGGAAAAAAGATTCTTGGAAAAGAGACAGAGCTGGTTCTTAGTTACTACTGGAAAAAATATCACACCAAGCCCTGGACATGAGCCACTATTTCCAATGGAAATACTGACTTGTAGCACTGTGGCCTATTGTAAAATCTAGTGAAACGTGCATAAAAACCTTGCATCTGGTTTGAGATTTATCTTTGCTACCAAGTCAGTCTGTCTGCATTCTTGACTCTGGGATGGCTGTTCATCCAAGGGTGAGAGGCTACCTCAAAGGGAAAAAAGAGTTATTGGAAAAACATAGAGAATGAAGTTTTCTTTTGCTATCACAATGGCTTATTTAAAAAAAATCTTTTCTAAACAAGCTGACAAGATAAGGTAAATATGAGCTTATCTTAATGAATTTCAGGTAGTAGCTTTCTTTTGGACATTGCCCTCTCACAATGAACTTCATTAAAACAGGCTTTGGTGTGCTACAAGGGGCTGATGTGTGGAGGATACTCGAGATACAACTTTGCAGACGCCATTGCATTTGCTGCTGCACACTGTTAAAGCCGTGCTTTACTCTCCCAAGGGAGAGGGCTACTTTCATGTGAATCCTGGGAGAAGCTTTGCTATCTTTGAGGAATGGGGTTGGTTTTCCCTTATTGAAGAAACTGCTCTACAGTTATGTCCTCTATATTCACCCATAGCTGTATTCATCATCAGTATAGGAGTTTATGGTCTGCGTATGGGCAGTTTACTTTGCCACCTGGTACTAGCAATCTATTCTAACTGAATTTTCCCCAGTCTTGTTTTTTAATTTTTTTTAAATTTTAATCACCATTTTACCATCTTATGGTGTGTATTTCTAGTTAGCTGCTACGTATATTTTATCTGTTGTTCTTGAGCGTGGCATTCAAAATCAGAACATTTCCTTATTCTAGTAATGAATTTTGCAATCCATTTTGAAATGCATGTATTTCTCTGACGTAAACAATGGTGGAGAGCACGCATTCATACCTGACTTGTTGTGAGGCTGATGAGAGTCTGTTTCGAATAACCCGTCTAAAAGTCAAGAAAAGTGCTGCGTACAGTCTCTCAACTACATCTAGGAAGTGAACTTGGTGTAGGGGGAGGTTCTTGCATTGGTTGGGAATGTCAAATTTGGAAATACTTCTTGGAAGTATCAGCTTTGGTACGAGGTGCTCAGAGAAGCTCCCTGGCTCTTCCCACTGTCCTGACAGGGGTTCAACACTTGAGGACTCCCAGGATAGAGTGCAACGTGAATATTCAGTAATAGTTTCCCTGTTGTGATCATGCCTTCCATTTCTTCTTCTCCTCCTTGTCCACATATTTCTTCTTTCTATTTCTCCTTCTCCTTCTAATATATTTTGAATCTCTTTATTTTATGCTTTAAGTTTTAAATTTCTGTACTACTTTTCTACTGCTGCTATAATGATTACCACAAACAAATGCTTAAAACAACACCTATTTTTTTTATTAAGATATAATCAACACACATTACATTAGTTTCAGGTGCACAACATAGTGATTTCATACCTGTATCTATTGCCAAATGATCCCTACAGTAGGTGTAGTTAACACCCATCACCACACAGAGATACAACAAAAATTTTTTCTTGTGATGAGAACGTTGAAGATCTACTCTCAGCAACTTTCAAATATATACTATGGTAGTTACTATAGTTGCCATGCTGTACATTACATCTCATGGACTTTTTTACTTTGAAACTGGAAATTTGTATCTTTTGAACCCCTTTACTCATTTTGTCCACCCTCATCCCTGGTTCTGGTAATCACCAGTCTGTTCTCTGTATCTATGAGTTCATCTTTTTTTTTTTTTCTCTTTTAGATTCCACATGTAAGTGAGATCATACAGTACTTGTCTTTCTCTGGTGTATTTTACTTAACATAATGCCCTTAAAGTCCATTCATATCATCACAAATGAAAAGATTTCCTCTTTTTTATGGATGAACAATATTCCATTGAGCATGTATACTATCTTCTCTATTCATTCATCCATCAGTGGACACTTAGGTTGTTTCCATATCTTGGCTATTGTAAATAGTGCTTCAGTGAATATGCAGGTACAGAAATCTTTTTGAGTTAGTGTTTTCCTCTCCTTTGGATAAATACCCAGAAGCAGAATTGCTGGGCCATATGTAGGTCTATTTTTAATTTTTTGAGGAACCTCCATACTGTTTTCCACAGTGGTTGCACCAGTTTGTGTTCCCATCAGCAGTGCACTAGGGTTCCCTTTTCTCCACATCCTCTCCAACACTTGTTAAAAAACGCATATTTATTATCTTGTATTTCTGTAGTTCAGAAGTCTGGCATGGGTCTCATGGAGCTAAAGTTAAGATGTTGGTAGGGTTGTGTTCCTTTCTGGGGTATCTAAGAGACAATCCACTTCCTTGCTTTTTCAGCTTCTAGAGGCCACCCCATTCCTTGGCTCCTGTCTCTCTCCATCTTCAAAGCTGGAAATGCAGCATCTCTGTCCCTTTCTTCCACAGCCACATTTCCTCTCACTCTCCTCTTCTGTGATTACATTGGGCATACCCAATCCAGGACAACCTCCCCATTTTCTTAAATTGAAGGATAGCTGACATACAATGCTGCATTAGCTTCAGGTGTACAACATGGTAACTCCACAACTCTATACATTATGCTGTGCTCACCAGGGTAAGTCTACCATCCATCACCATACAACACTATTATAATACCATTGACTATATTCCCCATGCTGTACATTTCATCCCTGTGATTTATTAATCCCCCTGTTTTAATGTCAGCTGATTAGCAACCTTAATTTCATCTGTGACCTTAATTTCCCTTTGCCATATAAACTAACATATTCACAGGTTCTGGGAATTAGACTGTGGACTTCTTTGGAGGAATCATTATTCTGTCTACTGCAAATCCTAAATTAGGATAAATGCAATTCAGGATAAATATTTGATATTTCTGTTTTTGTTCAAAAGCATCATCTTTCCTATGGATTAGTATATGCATGAGGGGTGGGTAGACCAATAATTGGAAGGTGTGAGAAGCACATGATACAAGTTATTCCTCCCTGTTCTCCAGTTTCCAATGAGTCCTTCAGCCATCACATGGGAAAGGAGTGACCTAGTCATAGATGAATTTTGACGAATGTATACACTCATGTAACCCCTATCAGAAGCAAGATATAGAACATTTCCTTCCCTCCATATGTTTTCCCTGTGCTTCTTTGCTGTCATATCTCCCCACTCCTATGAAATTAGCAATCTGCTTTATGTAGCCATATATTAGTTTTGACTTTGTCTGAATTTCATGTAAACAGTTACACCTGTTTCCGGCTTCTCTTGCTCAGCATAATATTTTTGAGGTTCATTCATTTCGTGGTGTGTGTCCGTAGTTTATTCCTTTATACTGCTGAGTGGTATTCCATTGTATTCCATTATCTATCAATTTACTTGTTTTGAATATATGGGTTGTTTCCAGTTTGGAGCTAAGACAAATAAAGCTGCCAAGAACATTTGTGTACAAGTCTTTGTGTGGGCAAACATTTTACTTTTTTTGGGGAAACACTTAGGAGTGGGATTATTTAGCTAAAATAAATTGAAAAACTGTTTCCCAAATTTGTGTTTTGACATTGCCACCAGCAATGTGTGATATCTCCAGTTGATCTATGTTCTCACCAATAGTTGGTATTGCTAGTATTTTTTAAAGTTTGGCCATTCTAGTGGGTGTATAGTGCTATCTATCTCATGATTTAGTTTGTATATCCCGGATGATTCATGAAGTTGAACACTGTTTCATGAACTTTTGGCTATTTGTACATATTCTTTGTGAGTATCTGTTAGAACTTTTGCCCACACTAAAAACTGAGTTATTTGTCTTATTATTAAGTTGGATTTTGTCTCCTTTATTATGGAAATGAGTCCTTTATACACACACATGCACACACACACACACACGCACACACACACATATATGTATATGGAGAGAGAGAGAGCCACGCAACTTTTCTCTCTCTGTGGTTTGTCTATTCATTTTTCTAATGGTTATATTTTATAGGGAAAATATTTAATTTTGAAGAAGGCTAATTTACCAATTTTTCTTCTATAGTTAACTCTTCTTTATCCTATCTAATAAAACTGCCTACCCCAAATTTGTAAGTTTTTTTTGCCTACTATTTTTTCTAGAAATTGTATAGATTTAGCTTTTGGGTTTAACTCCATGATATATCTGAGGTATGTGCGGGTTTGTGTGTGTAAGTGTATGTGTGCATATGATATAAAGTAAAGGGTGAGGTTTTTTGGCTTTTGTTTCATTTTGTTTTTGCTATACAGCTATCCATTTGTTCTAGCACCATTTGTTGAAAAGACTACAATTTGTACTTTGAATTCCATTGACATTGACATCGCTGTCAAAAATCAAATGGCCACATATGTGTGGCTTTTCCTTGACTCCCTAATGTGCTCATTGATGAATGTGTCTGTCCTTACCAGTATCACTCGAACCTGATTATTATTGCTTTATTTTAAATCATGAAATCTCTATGTATGTATATAGCTCCTCCAAATTTTTTTTTCCATTATTGTTTTGATTCTTCATGGTTGTTTGCATTTCCAAGATCCTGCTAGGATCCTGTTTGGGATGACATTGGGATGACATTTCTATAGATCAATTTGGGGTGAATGGACATCTCAACAATATCAACTTCAAAACCATGAGCATGGCGTGTCTCTCCATTTATTTAGGTCTGTAATTTCTTTCAGCGGGTTTTTTTTTTTGTTTGTTTTTGTTTTTGGTGTCTTATTTATATTTGTTAAATGAATCCCCAAGTATTTAATATTTTTGAATATTACTTTATAGGTAGGATATAAAAATATAATAGATTTTAACATATTGATCATATACCCTGCATCCTTGCTAAATTTACTTATTATTTCCAGTAATTTTTTAAGTAGACTCTCTACAATTCTTCTCCATCTCTGATTATGTCATCTGCAAAAGTTTTACTTCTTCCTTTCTGATCTGTATTCATTTTTATTTCTTTTTCTTGACCTCCAGGACCCCTGTTGAGTAGAGGTGTTGAGGGTGGGAATTCTTGCCTGTTTTTGATCTTGGGAGGAAGGCATTCAATCTTTCATCACTGAGTGAGTATGATGCTGGCTGTAGGTTTTTCAGAAATGCTATTTTTTTTAAAGATTTTATTTTAAAGTGGGCTCCACACCCAACATGGGGCTTGAACTCACGACGCAAAGATCAAGGTTTGCATGCTCTGCATGGTGAGCCACCCAGGCACCCCCGAAGATGTAATTTTTGAGTTGAGTAAGTTCTCTTCAGTTTCAGTTTTCTAAGAAAGTTTTTTTTTAATCATAAAATGTGGTTAGATTTTGTCAAATGCCTTTTCTGCTTCTATCGAGATGATCATATAATTTCTCTTCGTTTTTTTTCTGTTAATATTATAGATTAAATTGATAGACTGTGTAGAGAATCTCAACTTAAGATCTGAGGAAAATAGCCTGACTACTTCCGTTCTAAAGGAAAAATGATTTCTCCAGCTTAAACTTTTTTTTTTCTTTTTGTATTATGTGAGTGAAGCAGCTACATCTTAGTGTTCCAGAGCCTATGTGACCATGGCAATTTATTTCATCATTCTGAGCCTCCATTTTCATGTCTACCTCAAAGGACTTTTGTAAGAATTAAATGGGAGAGAGAGCTCTCAGTGTGCCTAAAACAATGTCTAACACACAAAGGCTCACATTTATTGAGTCTTACTATGTTCCAGACATTAAGACTGAAAGTGTTGCACGTGTTATTTTATTGATATTATTGACTTATATTAGAGTAGGTGCTATTATTTTAGTTTTCACAGATGGAGAACCAAGGCATAGAGACATTCTGTAACTTGCTCAACATCCACAGCTGACAAGGGGTGGAAGAGGGAAGGTACCCCACAAAATGGCTCCAGATCCCATGCTCATAACTGCAACACTACATACCATATATTGTATTGTCTGCCATGTAGAAATAACACTAACTAGTATTGGTGCTTTGTTATCATCCACAAAGTAGGTGTTTTGATATTTTATGCTGCTTCATCATGGGGGGTGAATTTAAAGCATGGGGTAATATTTTTACCAAAATTGTGTAAGTTTTGCTTTAGGTTCTGAAAAGTTCAGAACAATATTCTTTAAAACATCTTAATGCTATTTTACCTTCTTCTTCTTCTTCTTCTTCTTCTTCTTCTTCTTCTTCTTCTTCTTCTTTGATGAGAAGGGTAACCTACAAAAGAGGGTACATAAACTTCTATTTATAAAGTTTGATTAACTCAGGAATTTGTGAGATAGTTTTGAAAAAACTACATCCACTCAGCTGCCTACAAAATCCGTAGACTTCTTCTCTGCTCACGAAGTTGTGCCTTTAAAACGTATTTTTGATTTTTTACAATAATATTTTATTTTAAAATATATATATACATACTTAGAGAACTAATGATCATTTTTTAGTATTAGCATTAAGAGAATGGAATGCTTGAAATGAATTTTTAAAATGTTTCATTGCTTAAGCAAAGACATATATATGTCTTCCAACTAACCCAAAACGATTCGCACTACTTAATTTATTTTGTATTACGTTATATAATGCTACATGCTTTGACATCTTCTTAATAGTCACAGACCTGCCCAACTGTGCATACAAATGGTGAGGCTTTTCTACATATTTGAACTAAAAAGCACTCTTAGGAAGGACTTTTAAACCAATTTCTCATTTTATCCAAGCTCTACAGTTGGCAGAGCAGAGAGACAACTTTCTTTTGTGGACAATTCTGTATTTCCATCTCTCTCTGAGTTTCTGTCAACTTCTGGTCATTTTCTATCTTTCTTTGAAAGTTATTATTAAAGTGTGTGTGTGTGTCTGTGTGTGTGTATGTGTTTGCACCAGACAAATGCTACTTTGTTTCAAGAGTCTTTTTGCTACTAAATTTTTTGCTGTATCATCAGCCAATTGATCTGAATTATCTACTGCTAAATTAAATTTCTTTCAAGGGAGTTATCTTTAAGATAGTATTTCTTTCAACTAATCTTTGTATCTTTTTAAGGTTATTTTTTAATGGAAAATGTTTCTCAGGCCAAAAGGGTTTGGTATAGTGACTTTTATTTCTCCTGCTAACATAGTGGTCATTTGGCATGAATAAACAAAGATGAAAAATAATCAGCTAATGGAAGTCCAAACATTAATTAATTTGCATATAAGATCAAGTTTACAAAAGATTCCTTCTTCTATCAGTAATGACAAGAGACCCATCTCTACCTTAATAACAAAGTAAGGATGAAATTCAGTGGCATAAAACAAACCTTGTGCCAAGGGTCATGTTTGACTCTCATCGCCAGTAACCAGCTATGGGATATTGACAAAGCTCTGAACTTGGCTGAGCCTCAGTTTCTTAGTCTGTTAAATGAAGGCATTTGACTTTGGTCTCTATGATAGACTTTAGTTCTGAAATGCCATCAATCTCTGATTACAATAGATCTCTTGGAGACAGAGGGCTTTAGTTTAAGCAGAATCTTATATCAACTCTAGATCACTGAAAGGACAATGAATTCTTTGTTTAGAAAAATGTTTAAAAACAGTAGGAAAGAATAAGGGGGTGGTTTCAACTTCTAATAATGATTTTCATTATGGGATGCTTCCATTGAGCCTTACATTAATTTGATAAAATAGTTTACAGTATCTGTTGTTTTAAATCTCTAGTCTTTTTGTAAAGCAATTTCAAACATTTTTTTTAGCAAGTAAAAATTTCTATTGTAGTAGAAATAGAAAGTTGTGAGTAATATTTATGTGAACAGATAAGAATTTCAGGAAAAGACTAAATTCCCTGATATCTTTTAGTGTTTATCTTTCATTGTTATGTGATTTAGGAGCTTGGTTGTAGTGCATAAACATTAGAAAAATGATACTGTGAAGTGAAAGGCTTTATATACCTATATCCTGGGAAGGTTGTGTGGTTTCCTAATTCATAACATTTTTGTAATTTGAGTAATGACAAATCATAAGGCACACCTTTTATGGGACACTTAAGGAAAAGTCAATAGAATATTAAAGAGCACCAGTGCTGACCTGTCCTTGGAGTTTTCAAGGAGGAAGAGAAAACGGACACCCGCTGAGGCAGCGGTTACAAGGGGACTGGGCATGGTGTGAGCCGGGTGCGACATGGGTGACAGGCAGCCTGCTAGTGAGCCCTCGTGCATCTGCAGGGCACTTTGAAGACACGAAATTGAAGCAGGAGTGCATTGTCATTACCCTTAGAAGAATACAATGACAGAAAAAACTGCTGCTTTATGAAATCAACATTTTTAAGCCCACAGTAATGATGTGAGGTAATCAGCAGTCATCAAAACAATTTACAAAATTTATTTCCGAATCACACATGTATTTAAAGTGTCGATCGTTGTTGGATTTTTAGATGACATACATCTCTACATCTCTGTCTCAGCTGCGGTGGTAAATGACTCCAGGTGTGAGCCCTCACGTTTATTAACATATATGAACTTCAACAAGCTGTGGGTTCTGGGTTTGGACTCAGGGGGGCAGCCAGGGTGCCGGCCAGAGTGCGCAGCAGCTGCTGCCCTGCATCTTATTCCAACATGACCGGACGTGCGAGTCACTTGCCAGAAAGCTGAGTGAATGTAATAGTTTTTGATGAGTTAAAATGCTAAGGCTGTACTTTGAGGAGAACTATTTCATAATTTATGAGCAGCATTGCATCTTTTCTCTGTCCTGTTTTTCTTCCGCAATCCATTGTGTGTGTGTGTGTGTGTGTGTGTGTGTATGTGAGAGACAGAGAAAGAGAGCGCATAAGAGGGAGGAGAGAGGAAGATTCATTTACAATTTAGGTCTCTGTGAAAGGACCACAATATAAGGTCTTTATTGCTGATGGGTTTTCTCTTGTCCTCTCATCTGTACACATCACTCTATCTGCCTGCTGTTTTTCCAAATGAGAAAATGGTCATGACCCCCTAGCCTAGCTTGGAAGTCTTCACTCTGAGACTCACCAGTATGGTTGGTTTTTTAAATTTAATTTTATTCTTTAATAATTTCCCAGTATCTGGAATATGTAAACTTCCATTTATGTGTGACTTCTCCCAGCGTCCTTCCCACCCTGTATGTTTCATTCATTCATCAATTATTTATTAAACACTCACTGTATCAGATATTTTCTGTTTTTATTTTTCTAGTACCCCACTCTCAGCTCTTTAATTGCATCTGTCATATTACATCTTTCCCACTATGGTAGGTTCTTGAAGGTAAGAACAATGCTGGGTTCACCTCTCTCCTGATACCTTGCAAGTTCACGGAACATACTAGGTATGTTTTACTCCATCGGAATTCAGTAATAATGCTAAACTTTTCTAAAGCTTAAGTTCTTTGTGATCACAGCTTTGTAGTATAGCTTGAAATCTGGCAATGCGATGCCCCCAGCTTTGTTTTTCCTTTTCAACAATTCCTTGGAGATTCGGGGCCTTTTCTGGTTCCACACAAATTTAAGGGCTGTTTGTTCCAGTTCTTTGAAAAATGTCATTGGTATTTTGATCGGGATGGCATTGAAAGTGTAGATTGTTCTGGGTAGTATAGACATTTTAACTATGTTAATTCTTCCGATCCATGAGCATGGAATATTTTTCCATCTTTTTGTGTCTTCTTCAATGTCTTTCAAGAGTGATTTGTAGTTTCTAGAATATAGATCCTTTACTTCTCTGGTTAAGTTAATTTTGAGATGATGTATGATTTTTGTTGCTATTGTAAATGGAATGGATTCCCTAATTTCCTCTTTCTTCAGTCTCATTGTTCTCGTATAGAAATGCAACTGATTTCTGAGCATTGATTTTGTATCCCGCCACATTACTGAATTGCTCTATAAGTTCTAGTAGTTTGGGGATGGAGTCTTTTGGGTTTTCCATATAAAGTATCATGTCATCTGCGAAGAAAGACAGTTTTTACTTCTTTGCCAATTTGGATGCCTTTTATCCCTTTTTGTTGTCTGATTGCTGTTGCTAGGACTTCTAGTACTATGTTGAATAATAGTGGCGAGAGTGGACAACTGTGTCATGTTCCTGACCTTAAGGGAAAGGCTTCCAGCTTTTCACCATTGAGAATGATATTTGCTGTAGGCTTTTCATAGATGGTTTTTATGAAATTGACGAATGTACCCTCTATCCCTACACTCTGAAGGGTTTTAATCAGGAAACGATGCTGTATTTTGTCAAACGCTTTTTCTGCATCAATTGAGAGGATCATATGATTCTTTTCTTGTTGATATGATCTATCACACTGTTCGATTTGCTAATGTTGAACCACTCTTGCATCCCAGGGATGAATCCCACTTGGTCATGATGGATAATCCTTTTAATGTACTGTTGGATCCTATTAGCTAGGATCTTGTTGAGAATTTTGGCATCCATATTCATCAGGGATATCAGTCTGTAATTCTCCTTTTTGATGGGGTCTTTGCCTGGTTTGGGGATCAAGGCAATACTGGCCTCATAGAATGAGTTTGGTAGTTTCCCTTCTGTTTCTATTTTTGGAAACAGCTTCAGGAGAATAGGTATTACTTCTTCTTTGAATGTTTGGTAGAATTCCCCAGGGAATCTGTCAGGCCCTGGACTCTTGATCACAAAGACAGCGTGGTACTGGCACAAAAACAGACACATAGACCGATGGAACAGAATAGAGAACCCAGAGATGGACCCTCGGCTCTTTGGGCAACTAATCTTTGACAAAGCAGGAAAAAATATCCAGTGGAAAAAAGACAGTCTCTTCAATAAATGGTGCTGGGAAAATTGGACAGCTACATGCAAAAGAAGGAAACTTGACCACTCTCTCACACCATACACAAAGATAAACTCCAAATGGATGAAAGACCTCGATGTGAGACAGGCATCCATCAAAATCCTAGAGGAAAACATACGCTGTAACCTCTTTGACATCGGCCACAGCAACTTTTTTCATGACACATCTCCAAAGGCAAGAGAAACAAAAGAAAAAAATGAACTTGTGGGACTTCATCAAGATAAAAAGCTTCTGCACAGCCAAGGAAACAGTCAAAAATACTAAGAGGCAGCCCACGGAATGGGAGAAGATATTTGCAAATGACACTACAGATAAAGGACTGGTATCCAAGATCTACAAAGAACTTCTCAGACTCAATACACATGAAACAAATAACCCAATCAAAAAATGGGCAGAAGATATGAACAGACACTTTTCCAATGAAGATGTACAAATGGCTAACAGACACATGAAAAAATGTTCAAAATCATTAGCCATCAGGGAAATTCAAATCAAAAGCACCTTGAGATACCACCTTTCGCCTATTAGAATGGCAAAAATTGACAAGGCAGGAAACAACAAATGTTGGAGAGGATGTGGAGAAAGGGGATCCCTCTTACATTGTCAGTAGGAATGCAAGTTGGTACAGTCACTTTGGAAAACAGTGTGGAGGTCCCTTAAAAAGTTAAAAATTGAGCTACTCTATGATCCAGCAATTGCACTACTGGGTATTTACCCCAAAGATACAGATGTAGTGAAGAGAAGGGCCATATGCATCCCAATGTTCATAGCAGCATTGTCCATAATAGACAAATTGTGGAAGGAGCCAAGATGCCCTTCAACAGATGACTGGATTAAGAAGTTGTGGTCCATATATACAATGGAATATTACTCAGCCCTAAAAAAGAACGATTTCACAACATTTGCAGCAACATGGACGGGACTGGAGGAGATAATGCTAAGCGAAATAAACCAAGCAGAGAAAGACAATTACCATATGGTTTCACTCATTTATGGGACATAAGAAGTAGGAAGAGTGGTAGGAGAAGAAAGGGAAGAAGGAAGGGGGTGGTAAAAAGAAGGGGGAATGAACCATGAGAGACTATGGACTCTGGGAAACAAACTGAGGGCTTTAGAGGGGAGAGGGGTGGGGGACTGGGCTAGGCTGGTAATGGGTATTAAGGAGGGCACGTATTGCATGGTGCACTGGGTGTTATACACAAGTAATGAATCATGGAACTCTACATCAAAAACTTGGGATGTATTGTATGGTGACTAACTTAACATAATAAAAAATTTTTATAAAAAAAATAAAGCTTAAGTTCTATGACATTATTTCAGTAGCAAATGTTTAAATAATGCAAAAAAAGCATAGTAAATAATACTATATTCAGCAAATAGTACATACTAGTAAGTAATAATCAAACACAGTATCTTTTTTATTACTTATTTGAGAGGGAGAAAGAGAAAGCACGAGTGTGTGCGCATGTGGGGGAGGGGAGGGCAGAGGGAGAGGAAGAGAGAATCCCAAATGGACTCTGCACTGAGCACAGAGCCGAAGCCGGGCTCAATCCCACAACCCATGAGATCATGACCCGAGCCCAAACCAAGAGTCAGGCACTTACCCAATTGAGCCACTCAGGTGCCCCATAAACACAATATCTTGATGGTAGCTTCCACCAAACTTTGTTAGGTCTGAAGTGTTTTACTACTTTTCCTATGGATTTTTATTTTATTTTACTATATATTCTACAATTTTATTAAAAATATTATATGTTATAATATAGTTGAAGGCTCTCATCCCATTTCTTTTCCTCACAACCCAAGGAAACAACTATCTCAATTTATTGTTTAGTATTCCCACATAGGATTTTATTTTATTTTATTTTATTTTATTTTATTTTATTTTATTTTATTTTATTTTATTTTATTTATTTTATTTCCATGTAGGATTTTAGGCTTCTATTCTCCGTGAATGTATTTTTTTAAACAATGCCTAGTATTGTGTTACATTTTTGTAAATGTATAAAATGGTGTCATATTCTCTGTATACTTTTGCAACTTGATTTTCTCAATCAATGTTACAGTTTTGAAATAGTTCATGTTGATAGATGTTGTGCTAGCTAGCTCATTCATTTTAATTGCAGAATAACATTCCATTGTTGAGCAAATCTACAGTGTATTAATCAATGCGTCTGATGATGGGCATTTAGATCTTCTCCAATGTATTTGCTATTGCAAACAATGTGGCAATTAACATTCTTGTACATGCCCGTTTGCACGTATGTTTAGTACAACTGCTGGGTCAAAAGGGTATATGCATCTTCAATTCTACTAGTTATTGCAGAAGTGCTGTTCTATAAAAATAAAATCTCATACTTTTAGTCTTTTAATGGTGAAGCCCATTTTTATTGTAATTCTCTGTGTATTTGGTTACATCTCTGCCATCTAGTCCTGATTTTCCTCCCCTCCCCACTTTTCCTGCTTAGGTCATTTTACCATTACCCCTACCTTCTCTCTATTAACTGGAAGTTACATATGCATTATATTTCTATTCTTCTAGTAGCTACCCTTAAAACTTTAACGTGTGCTTGAAATAATAAAGGCTAAAGTCTGTCAATAGTGGTATTGTTTAGGAAGATAGTGAACAGTCAAGGATCCAACAACACATAGTATCTTTGATGCATCACTTCTTTCTTTCATGTTATTTTTCTCCCAGTATTTGGCCACTTGATTTGTTTTTATAAATACACACCAAATCGTGATGCTTTCTATTTAACCATATATTTGTTAATCTCATTTCTTCTTGAATGAGATTTTCAGTTTTCTTTTTCTGATTTCAGTTTTCTTTTTCATGAATATGTTTTTAAGTAGGTCTTTCAATTAAGGTATGTTAGTAGTGAAGGTGTAGGTTTTGTTTATCTAAGATTGTCTTATTTAGTCCATATTCTGGAAAAATTGTTGGCTGGGAACAGAATTCTAGGTCCTGGTTATATCTCTCAGCACTTTGAAGACATTTTTCTCCTGTTTTCTGTCTTTTCCTTCTGCTGTTGTAATGTTGGCTGTTATTACAAATTTCCATTTTTTGAAGACAGTCCGTTTTCTCTTTGATTACCTTTAAGAACACTTCTTTTTCTTTGATGTGTTTCTTTGATTATGTAGAATGGTAAATTTATGTATCCTGATTTGAATGTTTCATGATTTCTCAAATTGAGGACTTAGGATTTTCTTCAGTTCTGGAAATATTTTAGCTGTATTGTCTTTGAATATTTTTTCTTTGTGATTTTCTTTCTAATCTCTACTTTGAGAAATCTTGTGAGGAAACATTGGACTATGTAGCCTTAGACTCACTTTACATCTCTTCCATGGTGCTTTTATTAAGTATCAACAGATGCAAAGACAATTATCATATGGTTTCACTCATATATGGCATACAAGAAATAGAAACAGAGGATCATAGGGGAAGGGAGGAAAAACTGAATGGGAAGAAATCAGAGAGGGAGACAAACCATGAGAGACTCTTGACTCTGGGAAATAAACTAAGGGTTATGGAAAGGGAGGTGGATAGGGGAATGGGGTAACTGGGTGATGGGCATTGAGGAGGGTATGGGATGTGATGAGCACTGGGTGTTACATGCAACTGATGAATCATTGAACACCACACCAAAAACTAATGATGTACTTACTATATGTGGGCTAATTGAATTTAAATTAAAAAATAAATATCAATAGATGACAAATGTAAATATTGCAAGTTATGAAGAATAGACATGATAAATATCAATGCCCCTCGTACCTGGTTTAAAATATAAAGATGACAATTCTCTTTGAAAGTCCTCATGAGTCTGTTCCTAATCCCTTCCCCATGCCAGGTAACTATTACCCTGCGAGGTGTGTAGAGCATCCTCACACTTTTCTTTACAGTATCACCACAAATACTTATATCCTTAAACAGAACATTTGTTAGTTTTTCAAGATGTCAAACTTTGTGTACATGGCACTACACACCAGTTATTCTATGACTTGATTTTTAAGCTTAACATTGTTTCATTCATAATTTTAGTTTTTTGTTTCTGCTAGGCCTACAAAATTGAGATCTAATTGACATACGATATTATATTAGTTTCAGGTGTACAGCATAATGATTCTATATTTGTATATATTGTAAGATGAACAAAATAGTAAGTCTAGTTGACATCCATGACCATACATAGTTACATTTTTTTTCTTGAGATGAGAACTTTTAAGATGTACTCTGTTAGCATTTTCCAAATATGCAATGAAGTATAATACTGTATAATCACCACACTGTACATTACATGTCATGATTCATTTATTTTATAACTGGAAGTTTGTATCTCTTGACCCCTTTCACCCATTTCACCCATCCCTTAAAGCCCTCCTTTGACAACCACCAATCATTTTTCTGAGTCTATGAGTTCATTTTTGATTACTTTTTAGATACCACATATAAATGATATCATATAGTATTTGTATTTCTTTGACTTATTTTACTTAGCATAAAACCCTCTAGGTCCACCCATGTTATTGCAAATGGCAAGATTTCATTATTTTTTATGACTGAATAATATTCCATTGTGTGTACATTTTCTTTACTCATTTATCCATTGATGGACGTTTCGGTTGCTTTCATGTCTTGGCTATTGTAAATAATGCTGCAATGAACATGGAGGTGCGGATAATCTCTTTCAGTTCGTGTTTTGGTTTCCTTTGGATAAATACTCAGAAATAGAGTTGTTGGACCATATAGTAGTACTATTTTTAATTTTTTGAGGAAAGTCCATATTATTTTCCATAGTGGCTGCACCAATTTACATAATTTACATTCCCACCAATGCACAAGTGTTCTTTTTTCTGTACATCCTTGCCCATACTTGTTATTTCTTGCTCTTTGAGAATAGCCATTCTAACAGGTGTGAGGTAAGGGATTGTGGTTTTGAATTGCATTTCCCTGATGTCTAGTGATGTTGAGCACCTTTTCATGTACCTGTTGGTCTTCTGTATGTCTTTTTTGGAAAATCTCTATTCAGATCCTCTGCCTATTTTTAAGCATATTTTTTTTTCTTTTTCTTATTTATTTATTTTCGCTACTGAGCTGTAAAAGTTCTTTTTTTTTAAAATTTTATTTTATTTATTTGACAGAGAGACAGAGAGAGAGCTTAAGCAGAGTGACTGGCCAGCAGATGGAGAGAGAGGAAGCAGGCTCCCCACTGAGCAAGGAGCCCAATGCTGGGATTGATCCCAGGACCCTGGGATCATGACCTAAGCCAAAGGCAGACACTTAACAGACTGAGCCACCCAGGTGTCCCTGTATAAGTTCCTTATATATTTTGGATATTATTTCCTTATCATATATGATTTGCAAATATTTTCTCCCATTCAGTAGGTTGCCTTCTTATTTTATTTAATTGAAGCACATATTTTTCATTTTATCCACATTTAATGGTTCTTCAGGAAATCAAGCTTTGGCTACTAGGCTATAATGCATAGGAATAATTCTGAATTTCATTTTGAGCCATTAAATAATTTCTAGTTTGAAACCATATATTTCAGATACAGTCAAAACATATTCTCTGCTAGTTATTGTTCAGAGTTTGCCTACTGTAGAGATAAGACATGTCTTAGGAAATAGGCTTTTCAACCCTTATCACTTGTGATATCCCTACTATCATGTGATTGTTTTAGTACTTAGAAAAGTATAAAAAGGAAATGGTGTGAAAGTTGTGGGTTTTTTTTCTCTAGGAGAGAGACTTGTCTAATGAGTTCTTGTCTTATTTGACTGACTCCTCTTGAGACTTTCCCAAAGTCCTGTTTTCTAACAGTCAGTATGAAGTTCTTGACATTTTCAATGGTAGTGTGGCTTTGATGCGATGAAGCATCCAGGTTCACTTGAGAGGCTTTTGGAGATATCATGCTGCATTGTACACAGAAATGGTGAGAAGAAGAAGGAGAGACAGAAAGAAATGACCCTGGGCTGCTGGAAATGTGGAAAAAACAGAGTCAACCATCTAGCATGCTTTGAAATAGCCTTGTATGTATTACATATACCATTGGCTTTGTTTCAAGTACTAGACTTACTCAATTATTAAATGATTGATTGCCGGATGAATAAATGAAGATCAGGATGCTCGTTCCACCCAAAGTAGGAGCCTGAGTGAAATTATTTAAATAGAGACTTTTCAGAGAAGCTGAAGAGCAGTATGACCTCAGTAGAAGATCAGAATAAGGACAGTGGGGTGACATGATGGAGGCCCTCAAACGTCAGGCAAGAGAATTTGAACTTTCTCAAGGAACCAATGGGGATACTCTAAAATTGTCCAAGTGGAGGAAGTTGGGCTGAAATCAAAGGACTATGTCCATAAATGAAGGAGATAGTAATTTTGGGAAAGGGTGACGATATGGGGATAAGTTGGGAGCAGTGATTTAGAATGATCTGGACAATATCAGTAAAAAGGAGATGAAATTGATATTTACATTTTTAAGCAACAATTTAAAATACTGAAAAAAATATATATGTTAAGAAAGAAAAGAATGAGCAAAAATTATTCACAATTTAAGTTTAAATGTTTGAAGATTAATCTTCAGGTAAAAAAAAAGGCGGCCTTGAATGTGTAAAAACTAACATTTCTTCCTCCTGTTCGAGGCATGAAGATGTTTGGAAAGTTCCATTGGAAAGGAGAAAACTGGTCCCTGTGTTGTTGTGGAACACAGCCAAAAGCTAGGCAAGAGTCCTCTTGATTACTTTTATAAAAAATTAACTGGCTCATACTTGGCCTGGGGATTTAAGAATAGATACTTCCATCAGTTTTGTATAGCTTTCCCTCTGTTTGAACACAACCTTTAGAAACATGAGAAATTATTGGCTAGTCTTGGTTGTGCAGAGGGGTATTAAGGAAATCTCATCCAGAATGAGGGAAGAGCAGGACCATCCTGAGATGCAGTAAGGCTTGTGGGAGGTAGTGATGGATACAGTGGTGGCTGCTCCATCAACCTGGGGCTTCCTGGGGGATATTGGTAGCTGGGCCACTTAACGGTCTTAGTTTTAAGCAACAGAAACAAATTTTGCCTGGTTCAAAAAAATTATTTAGAGTATATTGAATTCATTTCTGGACTTTCTTTTCTGTTCCATTGATCTATATGTCTGTCTTTATGCTAGTAGTATACCATTTTAATTACCTAAGTTTTAAAATACATTTTGAAATCAGAAAGTATGAGTCTTTGTTCTTCTTTCTCAAGAATGATTCAGAAAGAAGAAAGAAAGAAAGAAAAAGAAAGAAAGAAAGAAAAAGAAAGAAAGAAAGAAAGAAAGAAAGAAAGAAAGAAAGAAAGGAAGGAAAAAGGTAATTAAGTGAGTTGATGGATGTGTTAAATAACCTTATTGTGGTTATCATTATGCAATATATATACATCCACACATCTTATCACATTGTACCCCTTAAATATCCATAGTGTTATATGTCAATTAAAGCTCAATAAAGTCGTAAGAAAAAAATGATTTGGCTATATCTGGTAAGCAAAAGGCAGTAAATGTTGTCAAGGATGTGGAGAAATTTGACCCTTTATATACTGTTGTTGGGATGTTAAAAGTAGACCTTCTGTGTGATCTAGCAATCCCACTTCTGGGTATACATCCAAAGGAAATGAAATAAGTATCTTGAAGAGGTATCTGCATCCCCATGTTCATTGCAGCATCACTCACAACAGCCAAAATGTGGAAACAACCTAACTGCACATCGATGGATGAATGGATAAAGAAAATGTGGTATATACATACAATGGAATATTATTCAGCCTTAAAAAGCAAAGCATTCCTGATGTATGCAAAAAGGACATTATACTAAGTAAAATCAGTCAGCCACAGAAGTGTGAATACTGCATGATCGTACTTATAAGAGATGTCTGAAATAGTCAGACTCATAGAATCCAAGAGTTGAGTGGTCATTGCCAGAGACTGGAGGGAAGGGAAAATAGAGAGTTGTTAATCAACAGTCATAGAGCTTCTGTTTTGCAAGATGAATAAGTTCTGGAGATCTGTGAACAACATCATTTGTGCCTGTAGTTAACAATACTGCATGCTACACATGCAAATTTGTTAAGAGGGTAGATGTCATAATAAGTGTTCTTACCACAATAAAAAAAAATTGGTAGCTCACAGGTTTTTCTAGAAGAGCCAGAGAAGTGGGCTAATAGGTGACACAATTAAAAATAAGGAACACAGTTGTGCCACACACCTTGCTCAGATACTGTGGCTGGCCATGCAGACACCAGCAGCCTGGGCATGGGAGGACTAGCAGGACCATGGCCCAGAGGCCTCGCCCAGCTACTGCACAGCCACTGCTTCTTTGGATCATTGTTTCCTCATTTCAGATCAAGGAAGGGCAGGACTCTGCTCTGTATGCCTGAGGTCATATGCCCACTCCCTAATTGCATGGAAGGCTGGAGATGTGAGCAGTAAGCATGTGAAGCATTTTGGATTCTACTCTAGGAGGCAGGTGGAGGGCTCCCTAAGACAAAGGGAGGAGTGAAGAAAAGATCAATAACCAATGCCCACTGCTGCCCAGAGGCTGAGGTGTGCCAGGGAGGCTAGGACTAGGGAGAAGAATCTGTAGGGTCTGTGATTCTGGGAAACCTAGTGACAATGGGGGGTTGTGGTGAAGAGCTGGCAAAGGTTTGTGTCATAATAATTGTGTTACAAAAAAGAACCATAGCCCGGTTTTGCAACCAGCTTGGGACCAAAGAACTGGGTTTCAGGTTGGTGTAAGTCTTTTATTAACTCATTGAAGCATAAAAACAAAAGAGCCTGTCCCTGCCTCTCTACTTAACTTTCCCTTGCAGTCTTGTTGCTGCCTCTTCCGAAGGTACCTACTCTGCAATCTCTCTGACCTCCTAACCAGTGACCAGCACCCCCAAACACCTACCAGCCTTTCCTCAGCCCTGGACCTTCTCAGTCTCAAGCACACTCCTCTGTGTTCCCTCCCTCCCTTAGCATCCACCTCTACTGGTACCTTCTCTGAACAAGTTCCCTCTCTCTCCTTCCTCCTCTCACCCCAGAAGTGGGCATGCTGCCCAAGGTCCGCCTTAGGCCACCCCAACCCATCCCCAAACTATCTTCTTCAGGGTTTTGTTTGTTCCTGGCTTCAAATGCCATGTCCATGAGGATGAAGCTCAAATCTGGGTCTTTATCTGTTCTTAACCTCTAATTGAAGTTTTAATTAATACCAACTCCGATATATTTAGAAATTACTCCAATATTGCAGTGTCAAACATTTCAAATTCATACTTGTCATTTTTTCCCCAGTGAATTCTTGTGAATTAGTCACGGTTCAGAATTCTCTAGAGAAGCAAAACCAATATAATCTATATCTATTTGTCTCTATCTATCGTCATCTATCATCTATCTATCATCTATCTATGTATCTATCATCTATCTATCATCTATCTATCTATCTATCTATCTATCTATCTATCTATCTATCATCTATCTATCATCTATCATCTCTCTAACAGAGAGAGAGAGAGAGAGAGAGAGAGAGATTGATTTTTAAGGAATTGGTTCACATGATTGCAGAGGCTGGCAAGCCTGAAATCCTTAGGGCAGACCAGCAGGTTGGAAGCTCAGGCAGGGTTTCTGTGTTTCCGTCTTTGCACAGTATTCTTTCCTCAGCAAATCTCAGTCAATGTTCTTTAAGGACTTCATCTGACTCAACTCAGTCACTGTTCTTTAAGGCCACCAACATTATGGAGAGTAATCTGCCTTACTCAAAGTCTACTGATTGTAAATGTTAATTATACTAAAAAAAAAAATACCTTTGCAGCAACATCTAGAAGGGTGGCCAAATAACTCGGCGCAATAACCAAGTCAAGTTGCCACATACAATCAACCATTATGTTCTTTCACGGGCTGGCTTTCATGGTATCACCAGTTGCAAAATCCAGAGATTCTTTTGAGTTTTCCTAATTCCTGTTTTTGAAGTCAGACAAACCTGGGATTGAGTCTCAGTTCTGCCATCATTATCTGTGTGATCTTGGATGACTTATTCAATCTTTCAAAACTCAATTTTCTCACGGATAAAATGGGAATAATAACAGTGTCTGTGCATCTCCTAGTATTGAAATGGGAGAAGAAGTACAAATCCCTGAATATAAAGAGTCTGACATGCAGCACAATTCTCCCTCAGGAAATGGTAGCGGGGCCACCTCCCTGAGCCCTTACAGCTGCAACATGGTGCTAGAAGCACTATCTGCATTTGGAAGATCGGGAACTGAGAGGAGAGGTACTTGCCTGATTCATAGAGGCAGCACATATCAGAGTTGAACTCTGAGGTGAGATCTTTCTGAAACTTCCACCGCACCAAGTGCTAGGTGCTCCAAAGTGTTGAAGAGGATGAGGAGGCAGCATCTCAGGTATGGATGACCCCAGGTGTGGTGCCACACACCATCCCTGCATGAGTCTGCAGCAGATGTGGTAGCTGTCATTGCACAGGGGTCCCACTGAAAACCAGACTCACCAAACCTCTCGATTCACTGAGCTGACCCTTTCCCCTTATGCTCTGGGAAAATAAATAACACAGAAATGTATTGGATAAAAAAAATTTCTTTTAGTAACATTCAGGGAGGACAGTGTTTTCAAATATCTGCCTTTCTATTGTTACAAAATAAGATTTTATTTACACTCTATGAATGTTGGTCAGCTCATGAACACATGCGTGCATTATGGTTGTTGTGATTTAGGGAGAGATAACTCAGGAGAGAAATTCAGTGCATATTTAAAAATGTTTAATCCAATGAAGATGGAAACAAAGACTGTCTTTCTTTTAAGATGGCTTCTTTCTCATGTGATCTATGAGAGTATCTCCAGACCCAAGGAGTGGTGCTTCTAAATTGTCTCGGTTTGATTTTATTGCTGCATATCTGCATGGCTTTGTGGTCTCTTTCAGGGTCTATTTTCCCTGCTGACGTGTGACCTTCTTACAGGGGGAGCTAGGGCTCGTGCACTTTTGTAACTGCCTTACTCAGGCATGTGGTATACACTAAAAAAATATTGAGAGAATATAAGAAAGAAAAGGCAAGGGGAAAATAAGAAAGGACAAGGAAGGAAGGAAGAAAAGAACAGAAGGCAGAAAAAGAAGATGAATCAACTCACATAGCCAATTCCTGAGCATTCATGCTGAGTTTTACTACACTTTCTTCGAGCCTGCTGTGCCCACCAAATTGTGACACTCAATCAGTAAGTCACATTCTTTCTGAAGGGCCACTTCTCTTTCCGGTAAGATATGAGCATGGCATGTTAAGTAGAGAGAGCATTTTGTCTTTGTTATTAATTATAGCTTCTCTCCAGCTCATGAAGCTGGTTTGTAACCTATAGAACATGAGGAAATGGAGCTTGAAAGTTTGCCAGCAGACAACTTAGCTTTCTAAATAAAAGCTGAGGCCTCAAGAGTACCGAAACCCTGTGAGTCTATTCATAGCATGGAGAAGGAAAGCTCTGTGTGCTTTCCATACGTACAGCATGAGTACAAGCTATGTGGCATGCTTAACGGCTGCTTAGTAGCAAAAAATACTTTAAGGGTACAAAGATCCAACTTTATCACCCATGGATCTGATTTGGAAGCACTGGCTGTAACGATACGTATTCTTTGTGGGATAGGCGCTGTGTTAATTGCTTTACATCATTTCATGCTCAACAGTGTCATAGATGAAAGTGCTGATTATCTCTATTTTAGCAACGAGGGATCTGAGACCCAGAGCACTCTAATAGCTTGTCCTACAGACATAAAGGGAAGATCTAGAACTGGGATCTTTATTGCCTTGACCCAGAGAGCATGCTTTTAACCACCTAACTACCTCCTTTTCTTTGGAAAGGAGGAAGTATTTGAGACAAGATCACTTGGATTTTTCTAGATGCAGGAAGAAAAAATTACCAGAAGTGACTTCTTTATGTGTTTAGAGTTCTAGGGATTAAATTTGAGATTTTCATCACTTCCCTCTCTCTCTCTCTCTCTCTTTTTTTTTTTTTGGTTAGCTTATAAAAGCTGAGCGTGCCCCTGAGATGAAACGCACTGGGATGTAAGTCAGGGCCTACTGAGAGCAAGAATATGGATCCAAAGTGGTGATATCTGAACGAGGGCTACTACTGATGCTGTTTCTGGTAAGAGTCCCTTCTGCAGTCTCTGGAAGAAGTTCTTATATATGATCCCTTAGGATAACTATTCCCAGAGCCTGCTGAATTCTGTCACTTGTACTGGGCTTTAAGTACCTGTGACTCTCTGCTAAAAGTTTCTACTGCATGCTTTGAAACCACAGATACTAGGAGAATGTGTCTGGTCATTTTTTTCCTCCTGAAATTCAAGAAAGAAATAAAAAATTCAAGTAATTTTGCCCTTAGAATCCTCAAACATTTTTCAGTGGCTATGTCTAATTCAATTCAACCTACATTTGTTGCAGTGTCCATTTTAATAATAATCACAGTGTCTATATTTCTATTCAAGTTTTGCTGATTTTAAAGCATGCTCACCAACAGTGTAGGCAAGGCCCTGTTGGGAGTGTGCAGGGCTCTTTTGCTAGGTACTGGGAAACCAATGATGAGAAAGGCTCAGCTCCTAGTTGATGTAAGGGCTGGCGCAGGAAAGGGATGGCTGCCTCTGCAGGCTTGAGGGAGAAACTCTTTAGCAGGGATTTCTAATAACCTTTGGTCATTGCACGGGATGCTGGGGGAAGAAGGCATGTTCTTCTGCATTGTTTCCAAAGAGTCAAAGCACCAGATTTTCATAGGGAGATCTTTCTGACAAGTGGTTCTGTTCAACACAGAATGAGCTGCCTTATGATGATGGGAGCTCCCCACCTACGAAGATGAGAAGGCTGAATGACCCACTGTGACTAGGGAGGGGATACCAACAGGACTGATGTCGAATGCTCTCTTTAGCTAAGGGCATGTGATCTGCAGCCAGATGACATAAGTTCTAATTTTGGCTGTACCACTTGCTGGTCCTGTAAACTTGGGGAAAAGAATAATATCTCTCATCTGGCTGCTGCGAGGGTTATTGGGTTAATGTAAAGTGCTAGAACAATCTCCAGTGCTTAGTAAGTCATCAGTGAATATTCGTAATTATTATCAAGACCTCCTTCCAGCTCTATTTGTTTGTGATTGTGCTGGGATACCATGCTGCAGTCGCCAGTAATGGGATGTCATTATAGAACCTCTGAGAAATATTATTAATGGAAACTTTTAAATAGGCATATATTATAAGCAATAAAATAATCTGGGACAAGTGGGAGATACAAACAAGTAGAGAACGCATTTCCTGAATTCAGGAGTTTGCATTCTGGTTGAGAAGGCATGGTGCATAAAATGATAACCAACAGTTGAAAACAGTGTGTGATAGGATGTCTTCTGAGTGGCCTGGGGGTCAGATGGTGATGGAAACCACTTCTAATCAGGCAAGGATCACTACAGGAGGCAGAAGAGGTTAGACACACAGGTTTTTCTCAAATACTGGTACATAACAAACGACTCAGCATCTTATGGCTTACAACAATACATGTTTATTATTCATGGTTGGGCCTGTGGGTCAGTTAGGACGCAGCTGGCTTCGGCTGCCTGCAGATTCCACCTGTAGGTTCAGAACTGCTCTGCATGTGTCTCATCTCAAGACCCAGGCTGAGGAATCAGTCCCCAAATCAGCTCCTTGCAGTGATGCTCAGCAGTGCAATTAGACAACAGATGATTCTTAAAGGTTTGGTTTGGAGCTGGCACGGTGACCCTGCCATGTCTTTTCCAATGGCCAGAGAAGGCCACTTGGCTGAGCTCACCTACTCGTCCTACTCTGCCCACAGTGAACCTGGCAAGGGCAGTAAAGAAGCAAACATCGTGAGAAAACAGGTATGTCTACACAAATGACTTTCAAATATGAATAACCATTCAGGATTTGATTAGACTGTAGGTGTCTTGAAGGAAAGAATCACAATGGTTACTCTGCACCTAGTAGACATGCAATGGATATAGGTGATTTTCACGTGATGTCCTCAGTCAAAATCAGAATCATGGCAAATTCCTCAGCTACTGCAAAACTCTCAACATTTTAAACAACTGTTTTTTTTTTTTTTTTGTAGCAATAGGTCACCTGTTTTACCTGGGAATGGGATAAGATGATGAAAAGAACAGCCCCTTCCCATCAAGATACTTACACTCTTCTGAGGGAGACAAATGGCAACGGTTGTAATTAGGTCAGAACTGAGGTCTCTACCTTTTACCACTTGGTTTTTGGAAATAGACTGTTACCAAATGTGGCTCTAAAGGCCTGTGGTAAATTGGGCAATCATGAGCCCACTGTAATTTCCCAAGGCCAGGGTGCTCACTGTGGTTGACTTCATGATAAGACCCCTAGGAGAGGTTATGGAATACTTGGCATTGTGGAAAACAGATACTCAGTGCTGGAGTTTCTTCTAGAACTCTGGTTCCTGGAGAACATTCTTCTCATACCCATACCTCTGAATTGAAAGATGCTAGGAATTCACCTTCTGGTCTTCCAATTTATGGTTAGATGACATCTCTATGAGCCACAGGCAGCCCTCAGAACTTGAAATACTCTCAGGAAAATCATCTCACTGGCTTTGCCTCCAACCTGGGGAGAAGGAGGATGGGCTCCTTTGAGGGGTGGAGTAAGTGTATAAGCAAGATATTAACTAGTGGTTATTATTTGCCAAACACTCTGTTAGTGCCTCTGTTTTTTCACAGTGTTATACATGCATCCAGTCCTTTACTCCTACAAAGGTCCTATGGGATAGGTATTACTATTCCCCTTTAAGAGGTTTGGAGAGGCTAAATGTCTTGGTCAGTGTACCTGCAGAGGTTGGGCTCTTAACAACCACTTCTCCTTTCCTTTATTTAAATTGGTGGTTCTTGGGGTGCCTGGGTGGCACAGCAGTTAAGCGTCTGCCTTCGGCTCAGGGCGTGATCCCAGCATTATGGGATCGAGCCCCACATCAGGCTCCTCTGCTATGAGCCTGCTTCTTCCTCTCCCACTCCTCCTGCTTGTGTTCCCTCTCTCGCTGGCTGTCTCTATCTCTGTCGAATAAATAAATAAAATCTTTAAAAAAAATAAATTGGTGGTTCTTAATTATGGAGTGATCCTGAACTTTTTTGAAAATCTGACATAAGCTCATACCCTCTCTCCTCAATATGTACACACACGAGCATGCACAATTTTCAGAAAATGTCAAGGGATTCACTAATTCTTTAAAAAACCATTCACGGAAGGTAGGCTAAATATCTATAATAAAAATAATGCAGACCTTCCTACATAGAGAAACACTGTGTTCTAATTGAGAGCTGATGGGTAGGATTAACTTAGAAACCATCTACAGCTGTTTGGAAGAAAAGGTGAGGTCCTATGCCTTGTTCTTTAAAACCAAATGTGTGAACAGAATAAATCACACATGCACACACATACGCATGAATGCACACAAGCGCTCCCCCCACACACACACTTGTATTACATACACTCCCAAAGCCACATTCTTGGACTGGCCAACATTTAGAGAGAGTTTAGAGGGCTCCCACTCACCTTTGAACATAGAGATACTCAGCCTGAGAGATCTTCTCATTTTACTTGAGATGACAGACCACAAAGTAAGGGTGGTAGAAATTGTTATGAGGACATCTTATTTGAGAAGATGCCAGCTCTTCCCCCTTTGAATCTGAGTCATATGTGTCAAGAAAATCCGCTCCTAACGCATTTTGGGCAAATTCAAATAGGTCAGAGTCCCAGAAAGATTAATTAACTGCAGGAACTGTTTCTTGGCTGATGGGAGTACAGAACCCATTATTCCGTTAATAAGGCAGTTTCCTCAGTGAACCATGGGAGCTTGGACAGGCTCAGGGAGAAACAAAAGGACATTTTTAATTAAAGTGTCATATGATCTTCTTTCCTAATATCTGTATTGCCCTAGAAATTCTATCTTCATCTTGAGAGGGGCTTAGCTTAAAGCATTCTGTGCCATTTACGTACAATGAATATTGTTTGACTTCAATCTTGACAAACTCGCTGTACAAAATGTATTTTACTTCCTCTTATTGGGTCATGTTTAGTGTGGTTACCTATCATTATAATTTGTGTGACAACAAACAAATTGTGATGATAAAGATGGGCAATACTCCCACCTGGTAAAAATTCAATAAATGACAAGTGGGAATGAATCAAACATCCTCACAGAATCTGCCTGCATTCTGGAAAGAGATTTTTCACATTTGTGTCTTTGGTTATTCATTTCAAAGAAGAAAACTGAAGCATTATGAAAGAGATGACCCAGGAGATGTGTCAACAGTGTTGCATTGTACTTAGATGTAAGATAGAGGAATCAATCAATGAATGGATCAATTAATCAAAGAGTCATCTCATATTTACAGACTACACTTTATGTGCCAGTCACTGTCCTGGGTCCTAGGAACATGGCAGTAGATATTTCATATTAAACACACAAGGTTGAATCATCTTGCTTTACTGAAATTAGTCCACAGGATGCAATGGAACATAACCCAAGTTTAGGTGAATATATATTACTTCCTCAAAAAACGGCTCCCTGAGGACAAAACTTGTATTTTAGTATCTGGGGAAGGAGTTGAAATTACTCAGGCAAAGCAGGGAGGAAGAAAAAAGAGAGAAAGAATTTCCAGGCACAAAAGGCCAACATTTACAAAGGTCTTGAGACTGGGGGAAAAAAAAAAAAAGAAATGAAAGCAGAAGTGCAGAAAAGTCCAAGAAGGTTGGCTTACAGTGAGTGAAGGGGGTGAGTGGGTGATGATGGGGCTGGAGAGCCAGAGTCCTGTGGCCCTGAGAAGGCTTTTGAACCTGGGTCTGATGATGGAAGGGTTTTAAGCAGGGAAATGATATGATGAGACAGTCACATTGCAAAGATCATCTAGGTGTCAGTGTGGACAAGATGAGAGTGTTTGACAGAAGACAAACTCCAGCCTGAAGTGTTCATGTCTCAGTGAGACATGACACTGCCTTAGGTGATCATGGTGACATCGGCCCAGGGAAGTGGACACAATCAAGGGACACTTAAGATGCACAATTGGCAAAATTGGGAATTGATTGGATGCAGGGATGTGAGCTGGTTGGCTCATAGAGTTATGTGTGTTTAAGGAGAAAAAGAGATGAAAAGCTGAATGTGGTGTAGTAGGCACAGAAGGTATTTATGATTTCTCTTGTCCTCCATATTGTGCTCAGTGGCTTATGTGCCATCATTTGTTTACTTAATACAACTATTCTGTGGTAAAGTTCTTGTTGGAAAACTCTTTCCTAATCTAATTAAGTATCATTATTTCTGTTCGACCTCTGGAGAGGAGGAAGAAGAGAGGTCCAGTGCTTTGTTCAAGGCTGTTAAGCGCCTATTGCGTATGACAATCTGAGCTGCTCTCACGGAGGCAAAGTCAGGACAGAGAGAGCATCACTATTGCTTTTAAGAAGTGCATACCTTAGTATGAGAGATGGAACCCAGGGACCTGTAACAGCAGAGGGCACTTCAAATCCTACATAATGCAAGTAAGAACAGCCTGTGTAGACTCAGTGCTCTACTGGGAGCTAAGAGAAGGCAGCGGACGGACCCGAGAAGTGGGACTGTCTGTGCAGGGCGTTGCTGGAGAAGATGAGATATAAGCTAGGTTTCTTTTTAAGATAAACTTTTAACTTAGAATCGTTTGAGATTTACAGAAAATTCTCAAAGACAATTCAGAGAGCTCCTGTATCACCCAAGGACTCCCCTTATTGTTCACATTAAAAAAAAAAAAGACTTTATTTATTTGACAGAGAGCACACAGCAGAAGCAGACTCCGTGGGGAGTATGACCCTGGGATCATGACCTGAGCTGAAAGCAGATGCTTAACTGACTGAGCCACCCAGGCGTCCCTGTTGTTCACATTCTACATTACTAGAGTACATTTGTCCCAATGGACAAACCAAGACACTATCATTAATTTAAGTCCAGACTTTATATGGACTTCATTAGTTTTTCCCAAATGGTATTTTTCTATTCCAGGATCCCACATGACATTTAGTTGTAATTTCTCCTGAGGCTCCCCCTCGCTTTGTGACAGTTTCTCAGCTTCCCGGGTTTTGATGATCTTGATAGTTTTGAGGAGCACCTGTCTAACTTCTTTCCATTTTTGCTTTGTTTAAATGTCACTGCCTTGGGGAGATTTGCTTGCACCACATTTGGGGGAAGACCCTCAATGACAGATTCTTACAGCACTCTTTACTTTCCGTGGGGCCCATTCTCCTGATTTGTTCATGAAGTTCCTCATTCTTTTTTCTTTTATTTTCATCCATTCAATAAATACGTATTCAGCATTTAATTATATATTAGGCAAGTGTTCGAGGTGCTAGAGATACAGCTGTGAACAAGATATGGGGAAGACAGAACAGTGAGCTTGTTAAGTGTGATATATGGTATCTCTGGAGCTTATAAATACCGTGGAGAAAAAAAATCAGGCAGAGGTCAATAAGGTGTGGATGGCATGGGGAGAATGTGAAGTTGAAGTGGGATAATCAGAGAAAACCTCACACAAGCAAAGATTTGAAGGAGGTGAAGGGAAAGCCCACGCAGATATACCTAGGAGAAGAGCACTCCAGGTGAGAGTGTGCCTGATGAGCTCCAGAACAGCAAGACAGCCGAGTTTGAAATGCTTATTAAACATAAAGGTCTAGATAGCCAGTAGGCAATTTCTATCTGGCCTTGGATTCAGGGTTGGGACTTTATAGTGAAGATAAAAAAATTGGGAGCGTCAGCATTCAGATGGCCTTTGAAGACCTGAAATTAGATGAGGTCCCAGGAAGAGAGATGTTCAGTGGTTGGCTTTTAGGGCACAGTCATTCTCCGGACTGGGGAGAGGACAGGGGACCTACAGAGGAGGCCAGTGAAAAGCCAGGAGGAAAATCTAGCAGGTGTATCCTGGGAGCCAAGTGAAGGCTGAGGGAGTGGCCAATACTATTCATTACAGCTGCGATGACTATCACTTAAACACGGTTTACAGCGTGCCTGCCACTGTTCTGAGTCTTTTATATACATTAATGCATTGCATCATGTAATCCTCCCGTCAGGTATGTTATTTTATTCTGTCTTTCTCACAGGTGGGAAGTGAGGCCCAGAGGCAAATAGGCTCACACAGTCACATAGCTTACAAGCACTGAGCTGTGATTTGAGCCCAGACCACTTGGTCTCAGAGTTTCTGACCTTTAACACAACGTTGTGCTCACCCAAGTGCTGTATGTGGGTAAGCCCAGGACCAAGAATGGCTCAGTGGATTAAGCAATGTGGATGTCCTTAGGGAGCTTGGAAGGGCAGCTGGGGAGGAGATAGAGGGATGGGGGAATCTATGGGAACAGAGGAGAGACAGCGGAAACAGAATACATAGAGGGTGCTTGGGAGTAGCTTGGCTGTAAAGGGGAGCTGAGAAATGTAAGGATAGCTACAGCAAGATGTGGGGTCAAAGAGGACTTTATTTTTTTTAGTGGGAGAAATTTATGGTATGCATGTAGGCTGGTGGGAATAAAAGTGTAGACAAGAAAAAAAATGAATGTTGTCATAAAGAAGGGAGAATTTCAATTCTACATTCACGACTGAATGATTATTTGGGTAGTTGCTTAACTTCTGTGTTTCCTACTAAAGCATGAAGGGCTAGGTAAGGGAATCTTATTTTTCTGGACCCCACTGTCCCTGTGTGCCCCACCTCAGTGTCTGGTGATGAATGAATGATGCTGTTCATAAGGCGTAAGTGCAATCCCTGGTGCTCCCAAGCTCCCCATCGTCCCTGACCCTATGTGACTGGACCCCAGGAAGGTCTCTGCTCCATGGCCACCTGCCCACAGACCCAGCTCTCTGCCTGCTGCCTCCACTCAAGGTCTGAGTCCCGAGCCCCAACACCTGACTGAAGGGGAAATGGAGAGAGAAGCAACATGGCATTTGACACAGTCCAGCTTATCCAAAGGCCTTTGAACATCTCCTCTCCTTAGGGCAGCTGCTTCCCACCTCCTTCCTCTGCCTCCCAAACCTCCGTCCTTCCAGAGGCAAGACTCCTACCTCCTACTCCACCATCCACTCACACCCTCGCTCTCTTCCTACTGCCCTTTGCTTCCCAGCCTTGGGGGGGGTTTGAGGATGAGCCCTGTCTATCCTGCTCACTGTGGGAAGACCGCAAAGTATTCCGAAGCCCAGAACAGTTCTGGATGCAGGATGCATGGTTGGGGCTTCAGTTGAGATGCTTTCCCTAGTGGGGGCTTTATTTCCTGGGACTGAATCAGAGGCTCTGGGAAAATGTTAACACCATTTCACCCAAGCCCAAAGGGGATTCACGGAGTTCCAAAGTGACGCTGGGGAGACGAATAACTCACCTGCAATGTTGGCTCTCCTTTATGAAGCCACCACAATTGTTTTCAAGGCATCTGTTTCAATGTGAGATAGTGTTCTTCTCCCACCTTTGGTTTGAGGGCAGAAATCATGCATGTTTATAAAAGAATGTCTCGCATATTTTTCTAGGTGCCACACACCCACCCACTCACACCCACCCACAGGGACATGCTTTTCTTACTCTCTTTCACACACACACACACACACACACACACACACACACACACGCTCTTAATACACTTTTCCCCCTTCCCCCCCAACTGGACTGCCCCTCAGATGCACAGAGTAAGCAGTGCTCTGTGCCCATCTGGGCCTGACCTGCCTACACTGTTTGCCTAAAATACTTGTGAGTATATATACAGCATGGTACGGAACTAATTTTTGAAGCAAGTGTGGGGGCTCCAGGGCACTCCGCCATTTCCTCTTGTCCCTAAAGCTGTTAAACTAAATTATAGGGCTGAGAGAAGGGAGAGACCAGCTGTGCTTCAGCTGCAGGCCCCAGTTGTTGTGACAAAGTGAAAAGTGTGGGCACCAACAGATCATTAACTGTGTAGCCAGAAATAGGCTGATGATTGGACCGCATGCGCTGAGGGGAGGAGAGAGAGGGACCCCCATCTAATGCAAGCATGGGTCCAGCCTGGGAGGGCACCAATGCTTTTCAGTGGTAAGTGTGCCTAACCCACCACCTCATGGTTTCTGTATTTTATTATGTTGGGAGAAGTTTTATTTTTTTCTAAATCTTTCTTAAAATTGACAAGGGTTTTGTCTCTGTTTTGGTTTTGTTTTTAAAATTTCCCCACAATTTCCTGTTGTGCTGCCTCTTTGGCTGAGTTCAGCGTTACTGTTGACTATAATTACTGTGAGGCTTGTGACAGGGTTGAGAAATCTAAGTTGACATTAAAGGTGCATTACACTTGAATAAACCCAGAGACAGAATATCGTACATGGGTTTGGAGTTGCCCCTGTGTTTTGTCTAGATTAACAAATTTAGACGGCTTTTGGTTTGCATAGCATTAATAACCACTGGGGCAATCTCTGGAACTTGTAAACACTGCTCATAAATAGTCGCTAAAGTGTGAGGTTGAATAAACATTACCTCAATGGTTTGCGAAGAATCGGCCAGCATGGAACCAAATTGTGCTTTGAAATAAGACCTTCCTCATTTGAAAGAAGTGGAGAGAGAACAGGATTGGGACACTGAACAGTGGCTACTTTAATTCCTGGATTGTTTAGCAGCCCACAAGTGACCATAAATAGTTGACATAGTCACACGTGCCTCAGTTTCTCTCTTGTTCCCTCTAAAATGGCCACAATGGTCTAGACTACTGACATTTCATGCACTCACTTCTTCATTCTGTATTGGAAGAAAGACAGCATCTTTTTTTTTTCTTAATTTCTGTAGTCAAGTCACATGAATGTAGGTACTTTGACCTTCAAGGATCCATAGATACCTTCCATTCAGCATCATTGTACAAATGGCAAACTTCAGGCCCAGAGGGCTATGTGTGGTTGATTAGGCTCTCTGCAAGAGACATGCTGAGTCATAATTTCTTGAGGCTTCTGTAGTCTGAGTCTGTCAACTTCACTATCATGATCCCCTTTGGCCTGTTGGCAACAGGAGCATTTTCATGGCAGATATGGACTGGCCTGGCCATGGCAGAGGGTCAGTGAGGAGAAGTTTGTCTGTGAAGATATATGAGAATTTTAAGTTTTGATGGTGGCTTGAAAATTGCAAAGAAACAAATGTTTTAATCATAGAAATTTATCTTTTCCTTAGAATATTCTTCCCACAAGTTCTAAGACTTTGTTAAGCAAAGGAAAGCTGAAGATGTAGGAAAGTAGCTCCCAATGATGGGGTGGGGGAACCTCACTCACCGTTAACGGTATTAATAATACTTGCTCAGTGCTTACAGTGGGCCAGGATTTTAAGTCACATGGTTACATGCCACACAGTATCTCCTTAGTCTTCCTAACACATCTTTGAGGTAAGTACTATTATTATCCCTATTTCATATTTGAGAAAACAAAGTTTTAGGGAGGTTAACTTATTTGCCCAAGGTCACATAAGTTGTGTGTCACCAGAATTTTCATTTTAACCCAGAGATGTTGACAACCCATGTTGCTCACCCTTGTCTTCGATTCAGTCATCAAGATTCCCGGACTTTCAAGATATCATGCCGATCCTTAGTTGGCATGGTACTAAAGATTCTTTGTTTGGAAACACTCAGATGATTAGCTGAAAGCTTTTGCTTCCTTCTTCTTGCTTCAGTGAAGTGAGCACTTACTGATCACACAGGAAGGGACCATGGGGTTTGCTGGAGAGCATTTGCATTTTGGGTGTCACTCCACGTCTCATTCAGCCAATCAACAGGCCCCAGGGCAGGAATGCGGTGCCTTGATGAAGCTCTCTGTGGAGAAATGGTCTGGTTTGCTGAAGCTGGAAGCCCTTGGGTGGAAACAAATGTTTTGATGAAAAGCTGATTTTGTGTGTGATCATTTAATTAATGACCAACATCCAGGCCCACATTTGACAGAATTCTAACTTTCAGGGCTGTAATCATGGCAGATTGTCAATGACATGACTGAAGCCCAACTCAAACACTGCTTTTCCAGTGAGGCTTCACCAGTCCTCTCTCTTGGTGGAAGGTTGTGTCTCCGTAGCGCCAGCTCAGTGGCTCTGGCTTGTCATGTCCTCACAGCCCTCATCAGGCCCTGTGGTGTCCTAGCCACTGCAAGGACAGGCTCAAAAGGGACGCAGACTTCACTGCCAGGTAGACTGGATTCGCCACTCACAAGCCATGTGGACTTGAGGGGCTGGTGTAGCTCATGGAACTAACTTGTTTTCATGACTTCCGCGTCACAGATAATGGAAGGAAAATATTGTTTGGAGAGTTGAAATGAAGGGTGGACATAAGGTGTGTTAGATGGTAGCATGATGTCTGACAGAGGAGATGTTCCACAATTATTAATGGGTCTGTTTTAACATATTGAATAAACCTATCTACAGGTTACATGATCTAGAGAGTGGAGGACATTTACCTTATATTTTGTCACCTTCAACTTGATAACTGTTTCTAAAATTAGAAATACAAATATATATGTGCATATATGCACACATATTTTATATATACTAGCCTTAACCAAATACATATATTATGTGTATGTTTGATACATTGCTCTAATGTGGAATTCAAATACGGAGAATTCCAAAGTGGAATATCTAATGTGTGGAAATCAAATCTCACCTGCGATTTTCATCATGCACTTGTCCCCAACCTGTTAGTGATTTGAGGACTAACCGTACTACGGTTTTGTGGTTCTGTTGAAGGAAAGGTGGAGTCAGATCTTTACGTAAATTACGAGAGAAAGCCAGGGCTCCTCATTCGGGTCTAGGCTCATTCCTGCGGGCGCCTGGCATTGTCAGTTAAGTGCAAGCATGTCTATAGTCACACCAATGTACCTCGACAGAGATTATTTATTACTTACTCTCCAACTACTTATTTGTTCCTGTGTCACAAAATCTGCCTGTCAAAGAAGGCTCAGAACCTGATCTCACATGCTGACTGTGAGCAGAAGGAACAATCCTCATTTGTTCATGGAGAAACAAGGCAGGTGATTGACCCAACCACGGTCCCCCATGGGAAATGAATGGTGTGAGCCGGGGTGGGGTGTTGGGGGCTGAAGGCCCGAACCAGGAAATGTCTCACACCTTCCCACTTCAGAACATTTTGGCACGCACCTAATTTTTCTGTCGTGCCTTTTGTTCTGGTGAGGCTTTAGCCGTGAGGAAGATTATATAGACAGCACTAGCACCAAACATTTATTTAAAGGGAAATAGTACCAGCTGCCATTTCTATGTCAGTGAGATGGATTCTTTGGGGACCTTTCCCCTTCTGAGTCTGACAAGGCAGACAAAGATAACAGCCTGCCAGGACTTCATTCACTGTGGAGGCGTCACTCCTAAATCCCAGGAATGTGCTCCTAACTCCTCCTCTCTCTGCTGCTTGCCTTTGTTTTTTCAAATTAGCAGGATCTTGGGTGGGCAAGGGATCTTACTGGGGGATCTCTTAGCATTCCCTTCCTCAAAGCCCTGGGATATTTTACTTCTTATACCTGGTGCCCAGCACTTAAAGCACATGAGAAATAAAGCTTTCAGACTGAAGTTGAAAGAGAATACCAGAAATGGCATTTGGAAGCAATGAAATATGGCACTTGACAGATGAGACAGGCAATACTGCAGTGTTAGCCATAGATTTCACGAGCAAATTTCAGGGTTGCATGGGCCATTAAGAGCAAAACAAAAACCATAATTGCCCTTAATCTCTATTCATTCTGCATGTGCAAATCTTGTTCAAAGGGAGATTTTGAGGGGGAAGATCAAGAGGAAAATAGACACGAATCTTTGGACAGTGCCAGATTTGATCTTCCCTCTTTGAAGATCTGTTAAGAATAGAGATGGAACCCGAGGTGTGAGCTCTCCTTGAGGAGCTGATGCTGGGTGACAGGGCTTTAAAAGACTTGACTTCGTTGCATTGTCTCTGCCAGTCCCATCTGCGTCCACAATCCCCTTTTGTGTAGGTGAAATATTTCTGCTAGGCTTTTGGCTCAGAAGCTGAGCAAGATGATCATGCCTACATATGTGCTTTCACTTAACTTTCCATAAAAAACCAACCAGCTCTGCTTAAATTACAGCAAAATTACTTGTGCGCCTAAGGGGTTACAGGTTTGGAGTGGAAGCTGGAGGGAAGAGAATGACCAATTTAATCTGGTTGCAGAACTAGGAAAAGTATTCCCCTAGTAATTTAGGGTTCGCTTCCTCAGTTCCCTGAAGAATAAAGATCCTTACCAATTCTCAGTTGCCTTACTCACGTTAATATTATTTTTAAAATGTGAGAGTTTCATGTAATGCTCCAGGTTTTTAGTGAAACAAATTTATTATTTTCTAGATAATAAAAAACGAATGATACTAGCTTACATACACTAGACTGGGACGTATTCATACTCTGATATACCTAGATTTCATGATCCCACTTAAGAACACGTTGGATAATTAGACTTTTCTTTAGTAGAACGTATGCCTCGCATAGGGTCTGATATAATTTGTGCCAGCACCATCTTAGGTAAATATTTTGCAATAGAGTGACCCATAACCCATCAAAATTGTGTTCTTCCCACATTTATGGAAAATTGGATTGAGATTATTGATGGGATCAGCAAGGAGCTCCAGGAATTTTCTGGCATCTCCACTTCTTTCTCATCTGTCTCCTTGTGTCCTACATTTTTTCCCAAGTGAAACTCATTTATTCTCATAATGACATTTCTCTTAACCATATCTCCACTTTTAGATTTTAAGTTCTTCTGGTTCTAATTATTATAGCCAGATACCCTTTCTCCTTATAGGTTTGAATCAATTGGTTGGGTGCTTTTCCCCCCATTTTCCTAAAAACCAGATTGGACCCTAATGTTTGGTCTCTAGTGAGTGAAAAAATTTGAATGGATGTTATTGCCATGAGTCTTTCTCTCCTTGGAATCAGAAATCGGGATCAAGGAGGAGGAATACTATTCTTTATAATCATTTCTTGTCTGATTGGTTTTGGAGGGAAAAGAGTTTTCTGATAATTTGATTTAGGATTAGTTAGGCACGGGCTCATTTCCATGGACTCGTGTATTCAGTTTGAAGCCTTAGCGAGCATGCTTCTCTTTCTGATGGGTAAGCACTGGACAGACAACTTCACTTTTGGATTCTCCACTGACCCTCAGTTCTGAAATCTTTGCATCTCACTCTGCAGTAATGGATAGGCCAGTGAGGAATTCTGACTTCTGTACATGATGCCACTTTGATCAGTTAACTTTAAAGGGTGGTTTCTTCAAAAGATGTTGAAAGCTGCTTTAAGTCGAGTGACCTCATTGCAAATACTAAGCTGCTACTTTTCATCAAATTTCCTCTTCAAGGAGCATATGTAACTCTTCAAAACTTTCCTTTATTCAGATTGTCACACCAAACCAGATGATCACCCCATTAGAAAAACAGAGCCCATCACAATTACCATCTGCTTTATAAAGTTAAAAACTGTGCTCACATTATTGCTCCATGAGAAATTACAGTTCAGGCAGACTGTGACTTAAACCATTACATTTCCCCCCCACCACCACTGTTGTTGTTATTGTTTTTTTTAAATGAACTCAGGAGAGAAAGGAATTGGAAACCCCTTAAAAACTCACTGAAGGTAGCTTCATGCATCCGTAATGATTTCTTAGCTGGGAAATGACCTAGTTTTTTTTTTCTTGTAGGTTTTTGAAAAATAATGGGAATATTTGCAAAATATGCTGTGATGAACAAAAGTTTAGCTTTGTTACAAAAAATATTTAATTTAAAGAAATATGAGTTTAGGTAGAGCTAATGTAAAATAAAATAAATAATAAGAGAACAGGCAGATATTTATCTAATCTTTCTATGGGAAAAAAACTTTCTAAAATAAGAAGCAATTGAAGGAATCATAGAGGAAAAGACTGGTAGATTTCTTGCATAAGACTTTAAAAGTCTTTATATACTTTTGTGCGTTGAAAACACCATTGATAAAAGTTTTAAAAATTAAAAAAAGGTATTTGCAATAAACCTAATGAGGAAGGATTATTCTTCTTAATATATAAAGAACTCATGGGGAGCCAGGGTGGTGCAGTCGGTTAAGTGTCCAACTCTTGGGGGGCGCCTGGGTGGCTCAGTCGTTAAGCCTCGGCCTTTGGCTCAGGGCGTGATCCCAGGGTCCTGGGATCGAGCCCTGCATCGGGCTCCCTGCTCTGCTGGTAGCCTGCTTCTTCCTTTCCCACTCACCCTGCTTGTGTTCCCTCTCTCTCTGGTTGTCTCTCTCTCTGTCAAATAAATAAATAAATAAATCTTAAAAAAATTGTCCAACTCTTGGTTTTGACTCACATTGTGATTTGGGGGTAATGGGATGGAGCCCCAGATCTGGCTCCATGCTGAGTGCTGAGTCTGCTTGAAATTCTCTCTCTCCCTCTGCCGCTCCCCCCACTCACATGTGCACATGCGCTCTCTCTCTTTCAAACAGGTAAATCTTAAATATATGTGTGTACATATATGTGTGTATATATATATGTATATATATATATATGTGTATATATATGTATATATGTGTGTATATATATATAAAGGACTCATGTTAAGTCAGTAGTTGGAATGTATAGTCAATAGGACTATACAAATAAAAAAGAGGAAATTGGAGTGTCTGATAAGCCATAAATAATATTCAATCATGTTAATAATCAAAAAAGTGCAAAAATCTTTTTTTAAAGATTTTATTTATTTATTTGACAGAGAGAGAGAGAGCAGGGGGAGCAGCAGGCAGACGGAGAAGCAGGCTCCCCGCTGAGTAGGAATCCCAACGTGGGACTTATTCCCAGGACTCTGGGATCATGACCTGAGCTGAAGGCAGATGCTTAACTGACTGAGCCACCCAGGCATCCCCAAAAAAGTGCAAAAATCTTAAAACTAAACTAGTAGCAATAAATTAAAAGAGACATGAATTATTGGCAATTAGGCATTTTCCAGGAAAATATATTGCTGGTAGAACTATAAACTGATATGGTCTATTTGAAAGACATTTTAGCACTATGCATTAGGGACATTCCATACAGTTTTATTTCATTTCATTGTGATGTTTTTATGCTGGCAGAAAATTAGGAATAATCACATGATCAACTAAATATTTGTGGATTATAGGATATATAACTATCCAGTCACTGATAATTCTAGCAAAAAAGGAAAATGCTCATGTTAATAGTAAAAAAAAAGAAGAATGAAAAGTTAAACATTCAGTATGCCCCAATCTATAAAATTGGGGTCATATTACAAAATTGAATAAAGGAGTGACATAATATGAAGGGGATTATTTTTAGATTTTTATTCTCTATACTTTTCTGTGTTTCCACTATTTCTGGATTTTATTCTTTATACTTTTCTGTATTTCCACTATTGTGAAGTTTTTATGGTAGTCAATTAGAGATCCCAAGCTACTTTTTACATGTGAGTGCAAACCTGGGGAGTTGTCCCATTTTCACCAGGGAAATTATTAGTATATATGTGAATAAAATCACTGTCCATATCATTAGCATATCTAGCATATATGCTATATAATAATATACATATACTATAAAATATAAACAGGTTAGTATATTAATGTTAATCTATTACTTGTTAATTTGTTTATATTATTATATTAATATACCAATCGGTTGACACTGTTCTCTTATATAACATGAACGTATATAACTATTTATGTATTTTAGTTTATGTAAAATGACAGTGGGTCCCACATTTCCTTCCCTTTCTGGACACAAGCTACAAGTACAGTTTCCTCACACTGATGTCAAATCCAAGTATTTCTGAGACCCTTTGAGGGCTCTTGTACTTTAAGCAGCTTGCGCCACAATGAATCTCCAGTGCAACAGGCCTTTGGACAGTGCCCCGGTGTCCTTTGTAATAGAGTATGACTTTTATAAGGTGTTAAGAGTCGCTGTGTGAATGGACATTGTCACCCATAACTTCAGTGCTCAGATTAGTGAAGTATGTTGTTTTGAAAAAAAGATTTAAGCTGATCTCCAAGAAAGGACAGACACATGAGAGAATCAAAGGGCTCTTTCAGATTTGTAAGCCTAATATCAAAGAATTTAGAAGTCTAACCCAGCCTTACAGGTGTCCTTTGCTTTGATCACTAATTAAAATGTGACTTCTATCCTCAGTGTCACTGTTGGAGGACTTGACAAAACAAAGTACGTCAGGTACCTGACAATTTCTTATAATGCCCTGAAAGACAGGTGTTCATTCCTGCAAAAGCTTTGAAGCTAAAAATAAAATAAAACAAAATTTAAATTAAAGGATATTCCCAAGCACATAGTAATCATCTTAAGACATACACTTCAGGGTCTTTTTTTCCGCCCAGATGATGGTGGTGTGGTGGGTAAGGGGGGTGGTTGGTGTTAAAGACGGGCAAACCCTAGCTAGAAAGGAATGCAGAAAATGGGGGAAAGTAAAGCCTTGTAAGTCATTTGAGATCAATCGTCAGAGAATGTGTCTCAACGGTGTCATTATCAGATTAATATTTGAGTTCCAATTTAAGCTGGAATTATTTGGATAACAAAAATCAAAAGAAAAGTTTTTACAAACAATTTTGCCTTGGAGCGAAAGAAACGTATCAGGGATGGGATTTTTTTTTTTACTTTCTGATTTTTCACCACACCTCTCAAATTCCTATAAGCCTGGATTGCTCCATAAAGAATCATGGGCATCCTTACCAACAGCCCTGGTTTGTTTCTCTTGAGTTAAAGTCGGATGACAACAAATTTCTGCTAATATCATATGAGTTTCAGGTGGACCTGGACTTCCTGGCAAAATAATCTGCAGATGACTTCTAATCATTGCAAAAGCATGAGTTATTTGCTAGGTCGCTCTAAATTGAAAATAAGAAGAAATGTGTCTTTGGCAACAAATGCAGATTTTGGTTAAATGATTGTTTCTTTTTATTTCCTCAATAGCCTTTTGGGGAGCCAGAGAGCTCTCCTGTGAGTTTATTAATAAAATGGTCGGAACCTCTAAGCAGCTTACAAAGAAGAATATTTGGCAGTAATCAGCAAATAAGAATGGTTGGTGAAATACATAGACTAGAACCTGTTTATAGAGGGATCAAAGAAAAACCGGGATGTACTCATTATCCTTATGAACTAAGTGGAATGCAGCATGGTAAATGTGCTGGGGTGGGCACGGTGTCTTTCAGAGAAGACAGAATTCCTGAGGAGGTGGGATTCTGGGGGGCCCCAGAGAGGGAAGAGTTTAATGTCAGTGCAGGTCCTGGAGGCTCTCTGTGGTGAGGTGCATTCTTACGGCAAGCTGTGGGGTGAAAAGGCTGTGTAGTATTCGAAGGGGGCTGAGGATAGCTGAGAAGACTTAGCAGACAGTAAAGGGCTTAACGGAGGGAAGCTCTCACAGGATTAATAAGCTCAGTAATTTTGGCGAGAGAAATGACTTTGGTCACAGCACAGATCACTCAGTGAAAGAACTTCTGTGAAAAGCAGGAGGTCAGGGAGAAGGCTGTGGATTTTGTTCAGATTTCAGCTAGACCATTAAAATCACATTACAGATGAATATTAATCGACAAGGAAAGATGTTCACCATAGGTTTATATAATATTCCCATTTTTATAAAAAATTAATACATTTGTAAAGAAAACAGAAGCTACAACAGAGAGACGCAGACAAGGAAAGGTGTTCACAATATGTAGATGTAATGTTCCCATTTTAATAAAAAGAACCCTTACATTGGAAAAAGAAAGAAAAACCAAGCCGAGGATTGCAATGATGAATAAACACTATGCTTTTTAATTCCTTGAACATTACCGTTCATCTTTCACTAGCTTCTGTCTTATGTTTGCTTATAGAGGTTGGTTCTTTTGAATACCTTATTTTTGAGTTAAAGCAATTAAATTTCCCATTTATGTGGCGATCTTATTAAGAAGTTTTGTCCACCCCCACCTCCTCACACAACATCACCATGAACACTTTAGTCCTGCTTCCTTCATCATCTTGCTTATATGAAGGGAAGGGGTTTGTCAGAAGCTCTAGGACACGAAAACACAACCTCAGGTCACCCAAGCCCATCTTACTCTAGCTCACGCTGCCATGTTGCCACCTCCTGGACCTCTAGAATCCACAGTCCTAACGGCCTTGTAAAGCTTTTACTGAAATGTTTCTGTCTGGTAGCTATCCGTCTCGTCTACGTTATTCTAGCTAGTGCCCAATTGTGTGGTGAGGTCATTCCTGGGATAGTGGCTAGAGGAGAAAGGTATGCAGTTGCTTACTTGACTCCTAGTGTGGAGATTTTCAGTGAGTATTCCTAACATCTTTGGCTCTGGAAAATATTGAATGCCGTTGATCAAGAAACCAGCAACTGACTTCAGAGAATGAATGCCTCAGAATATGTTAGTTGACAGGTCAGGCCTAGCCTTAATTCATGGGCATGGCTCCATTCTTTGTGAGAAACCAAATGCAATTTATTGTGTTCTCCTGTTGTTCTTTCTTATTAAAACCAACAGTTCCAAATAACGATATTGATTATGGTGATGATGATAATAATATTCCTTGATCTTATTTACTGAATGCTTTCTATGTGTCAGGCCCTATACACTGAATTGTGTATTATTTGCTTCACTTTTGTCTCTCCACAGTCCTACGAAATAGCTATTTTATGCTCCTTTATTAATAAGAAAATTAAGTGTAAGAATTTGAGTAAGTTCACATAGCTAGAAAGTAGCAAGCATGAGATCATATTTCTCTGTCTTCAACTTGGTTTATAGGAGGGCACACAATTTAGGGAATGTATTTTTTGTTCTCTCAATATTTCTAATAAATATAAACTTCTTGAAGTGTAGTAAGCCTTCAGTAATATTTTTTGTGTGAATAAGTGAAGTTTCAGGAATTTCTACCATAATTTATAGCAAAGTCCAAAGACTTGTCTTGGTCATCCTATGGTGAGTTGGGATGTTCTCTGGAATTGAGTGTGGAAACTGTCCCTCTGAGATTGAGATCCGTGGAAATGAGGTATGGAGGATGGAGTAAGGCTTTCACTTTCTTTCTTCAACATATTTTGACTTTTTGTCCTAAATATTGAGTTGATTTCACTAAGGGGATACATTTGAGCACCATATTGGCCACTCTCCTGGGATGATAAAGACAATGTTACAGTTGAGAATGGGTAGTTGCTCAAACTGCCAAGAAGAAATTTTTTGGATTCACTTTCTCTCGCTTCTATCCCTGCTACAGTTCAATGTGATCATCAAGACTGCACCAAAATGAGGGGTGCCTGGTGGCTCAGTCAGTTAAGCATCTGCCTTTGGCTCAGATCATGATCCTGGGGTCCTGGGATGGAGTCCCATGTCATCGGGCTCCCTGCTCAGCCAGGAGTCTGCTTCTCCCTCTCCCTTTGCCCCTCCCCCCATTTGTGCACACACGTGTGTGCGCTCATGCTCTGTCTCTCTCAAATAAATAAATAAAATCTTAAAAAAAAAAACCAAAACTATACCAAAGTGAAGTTCAAGGGTGTTCAGTAAAGTGGTATCATAAAAGTAGTGGGAAAAGATTATTGACAAAACATGGAAACTGAGTCAACTGATGGGTCCAAATAAAAAATTTAACCCAAGATTGGTGGCTTTAGGATTCCAGCTTCTGACAACAAACCTGTGTCTCAAAATTTTAAACTATGAATTCTTGATGAAATATCATGAATTCTAAAGATTGATTCAACCTTCTTCTTATATAGGTGGAGGGACAGAGGGTCCCCAGAGGTGGAGACACCTGAGCAAAGTTGCAGGACCCCATTAACTTGCCAATCTATACTTTACTGTGCACAGGATTCCCCCCCCCCCTTTTCATTTATCCCTGCCACTCTCTGGTTTTGTTTCTTCCAGAAAAGGCAACTCAGCACGATAGGAATGCTCACTTGACAGATTCTGTCTCCCTGCCCACCCGGGGTGCTCCCCAGAACAGCCTGAGATCCCCCCAGTAGCAAGATGCATTGCTGTTCCCACAAACACCAAGAATTCAGTATTTTTACTGGCAAGAAAGGTGGCAATGATAGCACATAATGAATTTTTGAAATGTCTGAATGGCCTTTTTTTCTTCTAGTTGATGAACTCTAGGCAGGTATGTAGTTTAAGCACATGGAAGGATTTGACATCATTGCTGCCAGAGCTTTAATAAAGGAAAATATTAGAATTCTTAGTCGTGTCACTGTTTTCTCCAGGTCTTATAAAATTTCTACCTGTAAGCAGAAGCGGTTGGCTTGCTGGACTTCCTTATAGATGGGTCATGGTATGTATTTAACAAGTTAAAACCTGGTGGAGTTTCTAACTAGGGAAAATATGTACATTTATCCAAGGTGAACTCAGGTTGCCATTAATTTGCTGATTTACAGGGTGATTAAATGCAAAAAAAAGAAATGAACAGAAACAATTGCAAACAGCTTGGGAAAATGTCCTTTATCCTTCCCAGAATACTCTGATTTTTAGTATCATTAACATCTAAACATTTCAATATAGATCATATGTTTTAACAAATAGCTTAAATTAAATACATTTTTTAAAACTCTCACTCATAAATATTGACTAAGTAAATTTTACTGATTGTGGTAACAGTGAGAAAGCAACCTGGTTATGATCAAGTTGTCAGCATTTCATTCATTTAAAAATGCAAATAGAAAGGGAGAAACTTTCCTGACCCCCTCCATCACCCAATCTCACTCCTGATTGGTTGTTCTCTCTCTAGAGTATGAAATGGAAGGCTTAAGGTCTGCTTTCAGATTTCAAAAGATAATAGTCTATGTAGATTATTTTTTATCTCTTTACATCCAGATTTCTTTGCTTTAATGGTTTGTATTAGTTTGAATGCATCTGGATTGATCATCAGAACACAATCCTTCAATCTATTTCATTTAGGGATAAAAACATACGAGACACTTCTATTTTGAAGGCCTTCCAAATTCAATTTAGAATTTTTAGAAGTTTGGATTCAGTTAAAAAAAAAAAACAAAAACAAACTTCAAATCTGATCGTTAAAAACATGCCAAACCAAACAACTGGATGATTAAAATTTTTCATGTCCTAACTGATTGTTTTGGGCAGGTGGTCTTAAAGAAAAGAAAGTAGGGGTACACTGTGTTGGCTCTTCCATGAATCATTTTTTATTGTGGGTGTCTTGTTTGAAAGTACAAGAATTTTTTTTTCAAAGCACAAAACCTAGCTCCTTACTTGATTGATCTGTTTCCATATCATGCTATAAATCAGAAGTATATGCCCTGTTCCTAATTCACTTATTCAGTAAATATTTGTGAGAAATCTTCTGGGTGTTGGAGGCTGTGCTGTATTTGAGAAATGCGAACAGGATGGGGCCTAGTCCCTGCTCTGGAGTAAAAGAGGCAAATGGGCTCTGGCATCAATCAGCTACTATTCATGGGCATGTCTGCGCTGCCCACTGCTGTGCTTGGGAATAACGCATGAGCAAGCTAGGTGGGGCTGGGCTCTAGCGAAGCTCAGAGCCCAGCAGCAGTTGTAAAACCCATGCCCAGGATGCCGGGCATCGGGCGGAACACGCACATTGTTCCGATAGGCTTGATGGTAGGGAACCTTGCCTTGTCTGGGGGTTCATCAAGGAAGAATTGCTGAAGCTGGTTTTTGAAGTGAGAGTTATAGTCAGAGGGAGAGAGTGTTCCCGGCAGAGGAAACGGTTGGTGCCGGCGCAATGAGGTGGGTGAGAGGGTCAGTCAGGAAACAGGAGGAGCCTGGTGTGCCCGGTGAGGTGAGGGTGTGGGAAGGGCTGGGTGACGCTGGGGCTGATGGGAAGCCCTCCAGAGGCACTGCGCTGCCTGAGTGCTCCTCGGGGCAGCTCGTGTGCAGATCAGCCTCACCATCAGTTGTCTGAGCAAGTACTACCGAGCTACGCAAACCAACAGACCCACATGTAATGCCTCAGTATGTCTCCGTGTACACTCATTACCGCCAGGGACTTCCTATTACACCTCAGAGTTTCTTCATTAGTGTCACAACCATTTACCAAAATCAAATCGATGGTTAGGAAATACCAGCCTTCCATTTCTGACTCGGGGTTCCAGTGTTTTCTGTCTTTTGAAGGTAGCCTAAATTTAAGTCCAATTTTGGCCCCTCTTTGGTTCTTTTAGCAAATCAGGCATTTTGAGATTGCTCAAGCTTTTATATGCAAGGTTGGAAAGAGTCCAGATAAGAGGCACATCTTCTTTTGGGAGGTGGAAAAGGCGATCAACAAAAGCGGACATCAGTGTGTAAGGGTGAACTTGTGCAACGATTCAAATCAGTAGGGTCATTCGGATGTCCTTTCTGTAGTTGAGCAATAGGCCCCTTTCAGAGCTGAGGTTAGTAATTATTTGCATTGGGCCAGTTGTTTGTAATGAAGGTTTGGGTTTATTTACAGAGGAAGATAACAATTTGGGGAAGAATTAGTGCGACTTAAGATTTTGTAGATGAAAACAGCACACCCAGATCTTAGCATCATGGACAGATATCTTATTTTACTCTCCTCCCATCCCCAAAGAAAAAATAAATAAAGCACATTCTCGGGAGCTTTTGGATTACATGCTAGGTATAATTAATATGTCTGTTGAATTTCCTGTGTGGGTGGCACTGTATAACAGTTCAGAAAATAATGTTTCTTTCAACACTTTGAACATCATCAGTCATTTGATTCAACTCTTTTGCACGTCATCAGCCTTTGGTCCCTGGACTTGTTTTTTCAATTTTAGGAAAACTGCTTTTAAAAAGCATTGCTGAACATATACTTGAGATGACATTGTCCATAGGTGTCTTTCTTAATTCTTTGGGTCTGTACATACTAGTGAGATAAATTTAATTTTAACTAGTGTTTAAATGTTTCTGACATATAATGCTCTGTCCCCCAAACTGGAACTCTCTGAGTAGATGCTGTGGTTCATGTTATTCTCTTTTAAAGTTTGTGTTTTTGCTTTAGTTTTCTCTGATTCAAACCAGAGTAGCTTTCACATCTCGGGTGAGATTTGATAGTGCATTCATTATATTTACCTTTGAGTTATATTTACCTTGGTAGGTGGTTAGTGGTCACTGATTCTTTGGAGGTCCAGGCTACAGTATAATGTGGTTGTCACAAATTGGCAAAAATATGATGACAGACTATTAAATATGGCACAAATACAGCTTAATTGGACAGGTAAAACAGGTAACCTGGAAAGTAAATCAACTTAAGATCAGACCCACTTGACTCCAAATCCTGATTGTACCATTTACTATGTTTGTCCTTAAGTAGATCATTGAACTGTTCTAAGTCTCAGTTTATTCAACTATGAAATAGATATAATAATGACTATAAAGGTTGTTGTGAGGACTACAATAGATGGCACAGCAATGATTTGTCTCATCCCTGTCTGTTTAGTACTAGGCACTTAATAAATGACAGTTACTGTTATATTTAGTAGTAATAATAATAGACATCACGTATACCCATGTTTCTTCATCATAAGAGCTATCATCTTCAGAGAGTAGATTAATACAAGCATGCAGGCAAAGTGTTGCCCTAAGGACTTTAAGTTAAGCAAGAATGGAAGCTGGAGAGCTACTGAAATAAAAGCAAGCAAAATCTGGGACCAATAGATTAAACATATATGAGAATGCATCAGCTGGATTCATGGATGGCTTTTCCAATGAATAGATGCACTGTAGGATGAGTGGGGCTGCCTCATGAGGCCCTGTGCTCCTGGTCTGAATGTGTCCAAGCAGACTGGTCACTGATCAGTGCTGATGGCAAGATTTTTCCTTTGGGTATGAATATGGATGGATAATTATAAAAATGGTTTTTCTGACTCTAAGATTTACGACTCTATGGTAAGGATCCATATATGGTGGTATGGATTGGGAGAGTGGGAAGACCTTTAAACCCAATGTCAGAAAGAATTTCTCATAAGTACATTTTTTTTCTCTTCCCAAACACTCAATGCTGCTGACTACGGGAGAAAGAAAGTTGTAGCTGAGGTTCATTGATTTTCAGTTTAAATTCACTCATTCTGTAGAGTTGGTAAAGTCCACAAAAGTTATCACATCTGTAATCACACCACCTTTTGCCCAGTTCCAGAATTTCCTAGCACCATTGTGAAAAGTGGTCACTGAGGCTGTTTGGTCCCTTCTAGGGCTGGGAAACTCACTTCTTACTTAACAAGGTTGGCCATGACAGTGTTGTACAACTTTAACTTTCTGCAAACTCTTTAATAGGTTGAATGAGAATACATAAGCTTTCCTATTCCTGGGGGATAAATCAGGTTTCTGGGCCGAGGATCCAACCTGAGACCTTGGCAAATTCACCAAGTTAATGGCCTCTTGGGAAACCGTTGGCTCGTGCACTCTAGGGGGACACAACAACAGACCATATTACCTAGTGAGATTAATGCTTCTTTGTATAACTTCCCTAATTACCACACCCCTGGTCACGACCTTTACATAGTCACACAACATGGTGCTTTTGGTAAAGCAGAGTTTGTGTAAAGATATTTTACACAAAAATTACATTATTTCCTTGTACATAATGGGCTTTTCTTTTCAGTCTATATCAAAATTTTTAAATGTAACTAAGTATAATCTTAATTGTTTCATATCTATCACACTATTTAGTATGAATTCTGATTCTATCTCCTAGCCCAGGAGTTGCCAGAATACAACCTGTGGACCAAATCTGGGCAGCCACCTCTTTTTGCAAATGAATTTTTTTTTTGAGCAAAGCCACACCCATTTTGTTTACACATTATCTATGACTGCTTTTGCAATACAATTGTGGAATTGATTAATCAGGACAGAGACCGTGTGGCCCCCAAAACCTAAAATATTTTCTATGTGGTCTCTTATAGAACAAGTTTGTTAGCCATTGACCTGGCTTATTTTCTCTCTTTCCCAATTGTGTGTCGTCTGAAAATTAGAAGAGCACTTTGTAAGTGTTTGATTATGTTGTTTATAAAAAAAAACACACAAAAACATTGGGTATAACAGGACCAAATGAATTCCAATATAAGATTTATTAATCAAAGTATTGTAGATACAATTGTCACTGTACTTTTGTTGTAGCAGAGACTGTTAGTGCTCACTGGTATTCATGTAATCCATACTTTCCTTGACATCTTCTGCCTACTCCCAGACCTCGTTTTCCAGTCTCCTTTGCAACTTGGTGTGGCCCTGAGACTAAGTTCTGGCCAATGGAATGACAGTGGCAGTAATGTGAGTCACTTCCAGGCATGTTGCACAAAACCTCTCATGTTCAATCCTGTCTCTCTCTCCTTGTAGTCTCCTGACTACACAGAGAAGACTCTGGAGACCTTTGGGGTGGCTGAGTGGCTCAGTTGGTTAAGCATCTGCCTTCAGCTCAGGTCATGATCCCAGGGTCCTGAATTGACTCATGTCAGACTCCCTCCTCAGTGGGAAGCCTGCTTCTCACTCTCCCTCTGCTGCTCTGTCTCTCTCAAATAAATAAATAAATAAAATCTTAAAAAAAAAAAAAGATGACTCTGGAGACCTAAAGGAGGCACAGCTATAAAATGGAGGGAGCCTTGTTCCCAAAATGATCAAAGTTCCACTGACCCACATTGGATGTGATATGAGGGAGAAATAAACATGCATTATATCCAGCCATTGCAATTTGAGGGTTCTTGTAGCATGCAGACTACTCTGACTAAGACCATAATCAAACCAGTTTTTATTCCTCTTGTGTACAAGAATATCATATGAGACTTGTCAGATACCTTTTACAAACTTAGATAAATATGTTTATAATATTTCCTTAATCTAAGGTGAGCATTCATAAAAGTAAATACCACTTATTTTATTATAAATAATTAAATTATTTAAACTAAAAAGAAAAAAAAAAGCCAAAACCAGTTCACTCATTTCTCCCACCATTAAATATCCACCAGTAAATAACATACTCCCACTGGTAAATACCAACTAAACTATCTCCTTGGTCAATGATTATATCTTCTTTGTAAACCCTTATTTTTCTGAGTTTTCACCAATTATCTGTTCATTCATAATTTTTTTCAATGATCAAAAGGCTAGATAACATCATTCCCTTGTTTGAAAATTTGGATACTTACAAGTTTTCTGAAATCGTTCTGGTGTCTATTTGTGATTCTCCTGCCTCTTATCTCATTCATATCCCTTGAATTTTTTGGGAAATGGCTGGCCTTGTCTGGAGAGTTGACTAAACCTGGAAAGCAGGCTCCTACTATTTCTTCACATGTTCCTTAATATTTTTCTCTCCTCTAATGGTTTTCAGTGTCGCAGACGTAGCTTACTCACATGGACGCCAACAAACTCATGCAACCCTAAGTGTGTCTTCTTCTTGGGGCTCCCTGGGTTTCTGTTAAGGACCGTTCTCAAGAGAAATGGAAATCTTTCTATCTCTCCCTTACGGTCTTTCCTCTAAATTTCAATAGCTGTTTTCCATTATATGAAATTACAAAGTTTTGACTGGCGAATGAATAAGTAAGTATATTTTTTGATGATTTATACCATTTTTATTCCTCCAGAGAAGTTACAAAGGGAAAAAAAAAAACCCTCAGTAAACGTGTAAAATGGCTTTGAGGTTATTTCTCAAAAGTTGTTGAAAGCTTTCCTAGAGCTGAATTAGCTAAGGAATAGGGTGTGAATTCAAAAATGGGAAGGGACAATACTTCCCTGATTTTTTTTTTTAAAAGGGCTTTGAGATGTTACATGACACTCACCATTACTTTGGAGAAATCTGACTGAGGAAGTCTGAGGAGACACAGTGGCTTTTGTCCACTCCGTGACCATCGGACTGTCCGAGTGAGCGCTGCAGTGAGGATGCTGCTGTGTGCCAAAATAGTGTGTTCAAAGGGAAGACCTGGAATCTCTTGTGTTTGCCACTGGCACATAAACTATACTGGATGAGATGCAGCTTTGATCTTCAAAAGTGTAGAGCTTATGGAAAACATTAAGGTACTCTGAGTTCACATGTTTCACAAGATTGAGCCATCTAACATACAGAGCAGTGAAGCAGCCGAGAAGGGCCAGTGTGGGGGTCAGAGCTGTCAGATTCGAAATCACTGCACTTCTGAAGGTAGACAGCCTGATTAAATATGACTAGGTGACAAATTGAGTGACTTGGAACATGCAAGAGAGGCAGCCTGATGTGGGGGAAGAAACACAGGACACAGAGTCCAGCTCAACGGCACCACCCAGGCGGGGCCTGTTTCCTGATCCATATGTGGTGACTCAGAATCCTTACTTGCCTTATGTGGGGGATGTCATGAGGATTGAATGAAATAATAACTATAGAATCAACTTGAGATCTTTGAATTTGAAACAACTGAAATCATTTGCCCCCCTCTCCTTTAGGGAGGGGATTAAATAAATAAATGGTTTTCATTTTCCTAGAACTACTCAAAATGTGGCTTGAGATTTCACTTCTTTCTTCCATCGGGTCTCACGCTTCCATTGATCTGTTACATAACTGCCTGTCGTATTTGCCATGCCAATCAATCATCTGCTTAGATTAATATCAATCAGGCTCTGTAATTCAAGTTCCCATTAACTTTAAAAGAATTTATTTAATAAACTTTCCTAATATGTAGAAATCTCAAAGTGGTTAGGTTATAAGATATAACTTGGCAAGTTCTATTTCCTTCTTTCCCTGCAAATACTCAAATGATCACTTTCTGTCTGCTGATACGTCTGGTCATCACTATACATTTTGAGGGTGTTTGTGCATCAGAGCGGACATCTCAGTGGGGTTAGGACCACAGTTTTCAAATACGAGAGTTGGTTTTCTCTATGCCATGATTAGGGTCTATACTCTGAACACCAATTATGTGACCTGTCTAGTGTGTAGGTGAAACCCCTCTGTAAAGATCAGTCCATGAGAAAGAGGAACATGTGAATTTGGTCATTCCTTCAGCAAATATGCATTAAGCACAATAGAGTGCTGTGCACCATGCTGGGTCCCTTCCCTCCTTTGCCTTACAGATTAGAGGTAGAGCCCTATATTCCTGAAGTAGATATCGGTATGATGAAGTTATAAAGGGAAATGCATGGCCCAGGATATATCTGTCAACTGTATTTGAAAAAAATAAGACATCAACACTTGTATCATTTTCATATGTAAAAATCCATATATTATTATTATTATTATTTTTATTATTCATAAGACATGGTTTTGCTTCTATTTCACATAGCACTGAAACTATTACTATAAAGAACAAGAATTTTGTGCTGTTCAGGAAAAGAGAGTAATCAGACACCATTTAGCTCATTGTAATTGTTGCTCATCAGTCCCCTTCTTAAAAAAAAAAATCTGCCATAGCTGGGTGCTATTTTATTCTAGTCATCTTCAGCCATGGTTGACTGTGTTGAAACAAGGCCAGACTGAACATTGATACCAGGTGCCTGTCCTAGCAGAATCCAATATCACACCTGCAGATAGAGTGTAAGATTACATCATGTGTCGTCCTGAGCACCACAAATGACTCTATACTTCATCTCAAATAACATTATAATTTACACTTGGAGACTTCAGACTATGTGGCCTTGGCCAAATGAAAGTTCTTGCAGCCAAACACATCAAACTCAATATATTTTACTACGCCAGTGGGATTGTTTTTTTGAGAAAGTTGAACATAATTAAATCTATCAATGGCATTTCAAATAAAAAGTACCTGTCTTGGAAAGGTGGGCTTATAAACATTTGGCTGTCAATTAAGAAGATACCACAGCATTTTGTGCTGGAAACCAGAGACAAATGACAGGACTCCAGTGTGCTATGTGAATTAAATAAGAGTTCACAGAGGAAAGGAGGAACAATGAGATCTTTTGTTTTATGAAAAAGTCATAGCTAGAAAGGTATAAATTTAAAGTCGGAGAGTCACTTCAGGCAAAAATGAAAACCCTCTCAATTCAAACATTTTCCCGACTCTGGGAGATAACCTACGGTAATCGTCTCTGAACTTTTGGAAATACTGTGTGGCTATTTCAACACCTACCCACTCCGTGCATTCGAATTTTCACCTTTGCACTTTGGTTCCTGATGGAGTTCTCTTAGAGAGCAGTCATCGTCACCTGCTCATGCTTTGATCCACTGGCTGGAAAGCAGCTGTTCTTCTTTGTTCGGAAAGCCATCGCAAATGTTTATATGACTAGAAGAAGGGAAGAATGTCTTCATTCCTTTTCTTTCCCCACTAACTTCTTCAAAGGATTGGAGGCGCTTTCCACCTGGCTATTGGGTTTCTATGACTTTTGGATTCATTCTACCATTTTCTTATTTTCTATGGAATTGCCCCAGCACTTTGAGTCTTTTAGACAGGTTTATATTATGTTTTAAACTAGTAGTCAATAATCTCTGTGGTCTGGGTATGATTGTAGGGGTTCCAGAGAGATCTTGACCATCCACCCTCTCCCCACCCCCCAACCCCACCCAGAATAATGCCCTCTTAACGCTGTCTGAATTTTTTAGTGTTTTCCTGATACTTTAGGGACTCTTTTAGAGTCCTAAAGTTTCCTATGCTTTGTCACATGAATCTTAAGGATGTAGGACATAGGAAGTGAGGATGTTGCGTGTAGTCTACATAATTTTGCAATGAGAATCTCAAGATACCTGAAGCATCCTGGATTCTTGAAGGGAAGAATGTGCTAGAAAGGCATTTGAAAACAACTATAGGGAAGTAAACAATCACCTGAGAAACTTGATTTATGTCACTGTTCTATGTTCTATGACCACAAGCTGGAAAGTGTTTTATCATATAGCTATGTATAAATCAGAAATATATGAAAGTAGAGAAGATCTTTTCCACCTGTAAGTGAGGACTGTCTTTACCTTGTACATTGAACAAGACTCATTTTCTCATCAGGTCTTTATGGTCAAGTTTTACTTGAACAACGATTTTCTATGAATTCATTTTTATTGATCCTGTATTGGGGAAGAATATGTATTAGGCAGTCTTGCTTAGTAACAAGTGGTGCACAAGTTGCCATGGTCTCCAATAATGTTTATTTCTTCTTGTCACTTCATGTGGATGATTACAGTTTGCTGTGGTTGCCATAGTGCTACTTGGATCTGCTTGGCTTTGCATCAAATACCTTTTTATTCTTGGACCTGGGCTGAAGGAACGGTATCCTATTGGGACAAGCCATCCTCATAGATGAAGAAAAAGGCAACAAAGCTACGGGAGATCTGCAATACTTCTGCATACAATCACATTTGTCCCCCCCCCCTCACTTATTCAATAAAACCACATGGCCAAGCCATACAGTGACATGGGGAGATGTGTTCTGCTTACGTGGAGGCACAGTGAACCACAGAACAACAGGCAGGAGGCATGTCATCTTACAAGGAAGGGAATAAATAATTGAGAACAGTAATACAGTGTTGCAGGTCTGTTGTCATGTGACTTCTTACTCAATTTTATAGAAATCCCAAATTCAGCTTTAGAGATTCAGAAGTGTTGGTGCATGTAAAGCCAAACAAGTCTCTTAGAGTTCTTGGAATTTTTATCTATAACTATTTCCAGTCTGCACACTGTATGCTAATCAATATTTTCCAGTGTGTCCTTTGTCATTCATACTTTGATTTTCAACTATGAATTGGAATTCAACTCAGAGGTAAGCTTGACTAAAGAAAATGATTTTTCCTGTACTTAGTGTTTTTCTTTTGACTTCAAATTTTACTTCATTATTAAATATATGATGATAAAAATGTCCATATTTTCCTCACTGTGGACTGGACTCCATACAAACAAACAGTTAAGGAATTAAATATCAACGTTTTTCACAAGTAGTGACAGTAATTTACGTGTGGCTTTTATCCCAAAGGATGTTCTAGGGCTGTTCAGTCTCCCCTAGTAATCAGTTCTCTAACACCCTAAGTGATTAGGTCATTAAAGAGTTCCTGGTGCTTTACCTAAAAGCTTTGGGGTGTTAATCCTGGTTTCCTGGTCTGATTCCAACTAGGGTAATGACTTGCTGACTTCTTAAATTACTCCTGTAATATTGGGCAATCGGGATGTTCTCCTTACTTTCTGTCCCATGTGGTTTCACTAAGTGGCTTGCTTGTTAGAGAGATGTGCCATCTTCCTTTGTAAATGAGATGGGGATAATTTCAAAGCATTTCTAAAAACTTCTGAACTGCAACGGTGTGCTTTGTTGTGAATCTGTCATGAATCTTGATGTGGTCTCTCTCCTAAGGAAGACCTCAAATATAACTAAATGCAGGTGTTGACCTTTCTCCTTGTGATTTGCTTGGATGGTTTGTCTCTGCATGAACTCATCCCACAGAGGATACCCAGCTAGAAGACCCTCTCTGGGTCCTGCCTCTAAATGAGGAGTGAAGAGGTTCTGAGGAAACTTTTTGGTGTCTTCTTCCCTGGCTGGTCAGACAGATTTCACACAATCTCTCTTGGAAAGATTGGTTGAACTGGAGATTATGAAGAAGAACCTTTGGATGTTCACCAACAGCTACTAATAAACATTTCTTATTTTTTAATGTGTAAGGGCATATTTTATTATTTATATATTAACATATATTTCCCTAATATAGACAATTTAGAAAAATGGACATTTATGTGCACATACTTTACAAATAACTTGAATCCTAATTTTCTTATGACTAGAATAGGAAGTGATTTGTACAAAAATTTACACAAATAATTGCTAAATGGATGTTTAATGACATGTATGCATTTGATTTCCTAAGAATCACACTACTTTACAATATTTTTGCCAATAAAATCCACTTTAATTAGTGTGTGTCCTACTGATACCAATTAGAAAGATTTTTGCTTCCTGAATAGAATAGAATTATTACTTAATGCATTAAGTAATAATTAATTGACTTTCTTAATTTTTGTTTTTAGCAAATACACATATGGCTAATAATCATAGTTATTAATTATCTTGAGCTCACTATTAGACCGTAACCTCTTTGAGGGCAGAGATAATGCCTTTTTTTATTGCTATCCTCAGTGATGAGCATAGTGGCTAACATAATAGATGCTCACTAAAAATTATGGAGGGAAGGAAGGAAAGAAGAAGGAGAGGAAGAAAGGAATTATAGAAGGGGGGAGGAAGGGAGGGAGGAACAGAAGAAGGGGGCAGAAGAAATGTAGGAAGGAAAGAAGGAAGGAAGGAAGGAAGGAAGGAAGGAAGGAAGGAAGGAAGGGAGGAAGGAAGGAAGGAAGGAAGGAAGGAAGGGAGGAAAGGAAGTGTGAGTGTATTACCATCCTAAGTGGACATGATTCCAGTCCCAAACAGAGTTTAGGTATTTACTTATCCTTAAAGGGGTGTGTGTGTGTGTGTGTGTGTGTGTGTGTGTGTGTGTGTTTACCTTGTAGACTGGCAGCGCACTTAGTTATGTTGATTAAATGTAATGACTGGTTTTATTCCTTTACTGCTGCAGTCTGAATATTGCCTTTGCTCTTTGTCTGTGTGATCTCCATCTAGATCACCGTTTGTTCCGATGAGAGTGTCAGTGGATGGTTTCGTATGTCCCTAGAAAGCAGGTGAAAGTTCATTCTTATGAAATAGGATAATGGACAACAGTTCTGTTAATTAATTGATAACTCCCAAGAAGGGCTACAGATCAATCATTAAGCAGGTCATCATTTTTGTCAGGAACCCTCAACATCCAACTGACTTAGGATCAATGACTCCATACAATAAGTTAGCTAAGTCAGTTTCTTAGGCAATCAGTTTATTAATTATCATTTTATTCGTTATCAGTTTATTTTGAAGTAGACAATAAGGTTAAGTATGCTATAGTTACTAAGGTTTTGCTTTTTTTTTTTGTTTTTTTAAAAGCTAAGGAGAATGCCTTGTTTGTTTCAGACTCAGATTATTGTGAATATGTTCTATGAAGGGAAACCTGAGTGGCTGAGAGGGGGCAGATTGCCTTTTTGTCCATAGACTGAGCTCTAACTGGACCTTTAGGAGACTCGAGGCCCAGGTTTTGGAATCCTCTGTTGGGCCACCTCCATGCTGGAAGAAGCTGGCCTTTCCTTCAGGTACATTTTCTCGCCAGGCTTCTTGATGACAAGAAGAACAATAATCACAGCCTGAGCAGAAGACACACACCCCATATACTACTTTCTCGACTGCTCAAGAGCAGTTCCATACCAGTATGACCCGCAGTGTGGGATCCATAGATCAAGATACTGGCCAGGGGACAAAACTCTAAATGCCCTGATTTGGAGTACATTTTTAGGGCTTGTTTGAGAGAAATGGCTAATGCAGATGAGAGCATGAGGTAACTAACTTTTGGTTCTCCTAAGGGTATTTGCCCTGCTCTAGATTCCGTAAACAATTTTTCCCCAAATGGGGTTATGAAGCTTTGGCAATAAAATGTAGCTCACCTTTTTCCAAATGTTTCACTGAGGAACTCTGAGGGGAGGAGCTTTGGGAGAACTGCCTTATTTTGGTCCCTGTGGAATTGATTTTCTGGAATTCTGCTTTGGAGTTGTGCTCTTGGCATATGCTAATAGAAGCTTATGAAAGAGACTAATGAACCACATAGTGTTTGTCACACAAACATTAAAAATGTAGTTTAAAAAATTTATTTTACCTTCTGTCTTTTTTATGAGGACATGGGAAGGTGCATGGGAGGATTTTCCTTAGAAATTGTTTGTTTTAATCTTATGGTCTCTCATAACTATGTAACTGATTGTCTCCCAATATGAACTGGATGATTGAAGTTTATAGACAGAAAGGTTCTTTCTGCTAGAAAGGTGTGAGTCCATGTGATACTGAGGTGGTCAGTGAATTTGAAAAGGCCAAGAAAACACAAGGCTAGAGGCTAAAATGGATTGTCCAATGGACTTAACTTCTATTAATATGATTGTGGCTAGGGAGACTGGGAAGCAGGTGAAAACTCTAATGGAAAAATTGGGGGATTGATCAGTGATAGTGATATGGAAGCCTAAAAGGTGGTAGAGCTGAATGAAATGAGTCTCAAATAAAGGGTTTTTATGTGAGGGTCAAGGAATAACTTTCTGAATCTGGTAATAGTGAGTAAAAGTAGTCCTTTGCCTTCCTACGAACCGTGTAAATAGGAGCCCCTGCCATGAACCAAAGAACATACTCTGATCCATTTCTCAAATTTAACTAATTTATCATTCTATGCTCAATATGCTCAATATTATAAGCCAGAGAGCTTGGATTCATCCTCCTGTGTGCCTTCCTGCCTTTGCTCCTCACCCATTCTAAGGGATCCACATCTAAAGGACATCCAGTCCCCTTCTTCCCTGGCATTAGCACCTCTACCTTGGCCCATCATCTCTTCAGTGGATTATTCAAGAGCCTCCAAACTCATCTCCTTACTATTGTTTCTCCTTAAGTCCACCAACTTCATATTGTCATCACACTGATCCTCCTAAAATGTGCTTTGCTTTGCTGGTAACCCACATCAACGCTCTACTGCCCAGAAGAGCAACTTCTGAGTGGGGCACATAAGACCTTTTCCATCTGGCTCAGACCTACTTCTCTGGTACCTCACACCACCCTCTCACTACTTCCTCACAAACCTCCACCATAGTCACAACAAATGTCCTCCATCCTCTGCCCTCCTGAATGAGTCCTGCCCTTTTTATCCATTAATGGGAAAGAGTCTCTTCTCTTTTGTGAAGACTTTTCCAACCTCCCTCTTGCCTTAGCCCAGATGAGTCAGCTCCACCATTCATTGTTCCATTCATGCTGTGACTTTAGACTCTTATTGCCTTGTTCCCATGACTATCCCTTTCACTGACGTAAACCCTCCAAGGACAGGGAGTGAATGTCATTCATCTGTTTCTTTCCAGGCCCGATATCTTGTATATAGTTGTTTTTGGCAAAAAACACATAAATGCTTGGAAAAGAAGCATGTCCTTCACTGACCAAGATACATACATTTAGAGAAGGAACCAATGATCTAGGTGGAACATGTAAGATTTGTTCTTTAATTCACTTTAAAAGCTCAACTGCTAATGTTTTGGACACCCCTTGTATACATTGTTCCACTGTAGATCACACAGATGCTCTTTAGAGGAGGATGAAAGACATTTTACTGATCAGTTTCTGTAAGGTGGTGTGGCAAAAACAACAACCTGGCCACCTCTTGGCTATTAGGAGTTCCAGCTAGATATATGGCTTTCTAGCCAAAACCTTCATTTTCTATTCCCCCTTACATGTTAGTCTATCCACTGCCTCTAGATTCTGGGCAAGGGGAACAGACATGATGTGGGAAAATATTTTTAAAAAGGGAGCATGTCTTCTCTTCCTTAGTGTCCTCTTGTCATGGGCTGCAATGATGGGAGGTGCAGGTGGTTGCTCCACCTCCGATGAGGATACTGAAGCCTAATATATTGAAAATATACAGAGCACTAAGACAGAAATAGTCTGGGTTTCTATACCACCAATTGCAATAATCCAGTGAAGGGGTGGCTGATGAAGATTTGAACTGAGGTAGGATTGATGATGCTAAGGATCCAGAGTCTTTCTTTTTACTAATAGTCTTGGTCTGTCAGCCGTGGACAACTCACTTGTGGGTTTTTACCATCTTGTTGAAACCATTTTATTTTGGGCAACTTTGTTATAGCAGCCTCACTAACATGTATTTAATTGCTACCAGTGGGCTTATGCATATTAAGCTTCATCAGTAGGCATTTTCAACAAATATGTTTTTAAATGGAAAATTGTCAACTTACTTTAGTGGTATGAGAAAAAAGACTTTATATAACCTAAAACTAATTATTTTAACTCTTTCTTTCCATAATTTGCCTTCTTTTCAGGAGGTTGGTAACATCATTCTGGTCTTTTATCATGTTGCTCCAGGCATATATACAGAACTTCCCCTTCATTTCCTGCCATGTAAATCAGAGCCATAAGATTTTGCCAAGCTTCCTGGATAATAGAAAGGAGTAACTTACACAATGAATAATGTACAACTTGCTGCTAGATGTGGTTCTTCTCATACCCTCAGGCATCAGTCCATCTTGTAAGGTCCCCTGCAGGCAGTCTTTTTATTTTTTTTAAAGATTTTTTATTTATTTATTTGACAGAGATAGAGACAGCCAGCGAGAGAGGGAACACAAGCAGGGGGAGTGGGAGAGGAAGAAGCAGGCTCATAGCGGAGGAGCCTGATGTGGGGCTCGATCCCAGAACGCTGGGATCATGCCCTGAGCCGAAGGCAGATGCTTAACCGCTGTGCCACCCAGGCGCCCCTCCTGCAGGCAGTCTTATGGTAGAGCTTCAAGCCTACCTTTTGTGGCAGAGGCCCACTCAGCCCTCCTGCCCTTTTACCCAGGAGTACCTCAGAACACATCTAGACTACAAGGCCCAAGAGAGAGAGTTTGAAAATATCTTCCAGGCTAAGATAAAGATGAAGATTCCACTTCTGGTCTCAGCCTCTTCTCTTTCCAGGAGGATTGGCACTGAGATGGTTAACACTCTCTAGAGTTAACTCTAGTTATTTCAAGAGAAATAACTATTCCCAGCCCAGGGGACAAAGCCACACCAGGGGACAGTAATAAGAATGGGGTCAAATCCTCACTGCTATTGGATTTAATTTTTCCAGTTTAACAGATGAGTAAGCGAGGATCAGAGAATTTCAACAACTTATCCTAAATCACATACCTTTTAAGTTTCAGAACCAGGATTTGAACCTAGCTCTTTTATGAGGGTTTTTAATATGCCAACCCAATGACCTGCATCAAGCTGTCTGTCCAGATTCTTTAGGGACTTTGTTACAGTAGAGATAAGTTCCTGATTCCACACTGAGAGGCATCCTTTAAGTAGTTTTGGGATGAGTCTTAAGTCTTTGAATTTTGTTTTTAATAAATTACCCAGGTGATTGCAATATACTGCAATATTTGGGAACTACTGCTTTATGCCACACAGGGTATTTTGGTCTCAGACTTTTTCTAGTATTTTTCCCCTTGTTCATTTACTCTTTTACCCCCCTACAAAATGAATGATTCAAAATGAGAGCAGTGTGTCTCAAAATAAAATGAAACTCAATACCCCTTGAAGCAATGCTTTGGAAATTAACTGTATGAATGTATTACCACTTTAGTTAGACTCTCCACCAAAGTTTGAAGGGTGTCTTTCCATTCATCCATTACTACCTATTGAGTGATGTTTTGTGATCAGGTCTTATAGGGAATGCCATAGTAGAATAATCCTACACTCAGATTGCTTGAGATATCTATGAGGGAGACCAAATTATATGTATGAGAGAAATAATTTAAGAGTGATAAAAGAAATAAGTAGATAATAAATCCTGAGTTAGAGCAACAGATATTAGGTAGAATAGAAACAGTGAGAAGTGAAAAATTCCAGGGAACAGGAGAAGTAGGGAAGGTTTCATAATAGAGATAATGCTTGAATTGAGTCTGCAGGAATGAGTTAGGTTTGGAAAGTCAGCAGTAGGATGGAAAATCCATGTAGCGGGAGTAGAATAAGCAAAAGCACACCCTGTCATAAAGCAACCTGTGGTCTCACAGATGCTGTAATTTGTAATAGATACTAATTCCCTGAGCCATTAAAAATATAAATTGAAATATAAACAGAACCTCTGAGAATATCTCATGTTTATCAGTCTAAAAGTGTGTATGTGAGGGGGGCCTGAATTGGAGGTTTGGCTAGGGAGGTGGTAAGAAGCATTGTCCCAGGGCAACCTGGAAGGGTGGACCACACTTTAAGACCCCAGAGGAACTGGGTGTCTGTCAGTTGCTGGAATACATGTCTGCAGAGACAGGGTGAGAGGGGCAGGTAGAGGAAAGCTCTCTGTTAGGGCACCACAGTTCACAGAGGACATGCCCCAGGAGGGCTGTTCCCAGTGAACTGGTGGTTCTAATGACTTTTTCTAAACTTTGGACCCAATGACATGTTCTTCTTTGCCCTGTAGGTCAGGTTGGTTTTGGAAGTGAAACATTTATTTTATTCTCCCTTGAAAACAAACTTTACATCATTGATCTGCCGCTAAAAAATGTTTGTGCTAAATTCCTGCTTCTAAGCCAGTGCCTATGACTCAGATGGTGTGCATTTCAAAATTCTCTCAACATAATTTCACATAAAAAAGAAACATTTTACATTGGGCCAACTCCGTTAAAACCAACTGCCTTGTATCACTAATATGTAGTTGGATTGATTCATGGGCGTACATCTTCAAAGACCTGGATAATCATCTTTGTTTGCAAATTCCTTATTAACGTGGAGATAAATGTTATCATAAATTGAACTTTTATATTATGAGCTAAATTTTTTGGTCTTTAAAGTTCATTTCCAGAATATTCGATAGCATGACTGTAAGGGCTGTATGGCACTTTCCCAATTGGACACAGTTCGAGATTTTTTTTGTCTCCTTTTTCTTTAAGCGAGATGATAAACACTTAATAAGAAGATGGAACTTATGGAAGGTAGCCAGAAGAGAATAGCATTCTACCAATGGAATTCCACTTCAGATGCTGTGCTGGAAAGAAATCCTTGTCTCGGGCTCCTTTTGCCTTTTGATGATGGCTTTAAAAACTGTGAAAACAGAGAAAGCCAAGTGTGTGGTCTTTGGCAATTTCGTAATAGTCTGTGCAGGAGACAGAGGGGGTGGTTTGTTGGAAAAAATGATTAGCTTTTTCTTTACGATGACAGAAAACAGTTGCAATTCAAAAATGCCAAAGGTTCTGCAGCCCTCCCTTTTGGCAAATTGTTAGGTAATCACTCCTTCCAGGTGGTGCTTTCAGTAAAGACCTTGGAAAGTCACGCCCCCCCCCCCCAGAGATGTCCTCGGGGCAGAGCCATTGTCAACTGGGAGAGACTTGTACAATCAGTGAGAGCAGGGTGAAAGGAAAGACTGGATTTTTCTTCAGAGGAATCCGCTCCTGATTCCCAGTGTTCAAACGCCTCTTTGACTAATAAGCGTCTGATCTGGCCTTGAGTTTCTCAAGTGCAGCCAGAGAAACTCTCTTCATATTCCATTATTATTATTGTTGTTGTTTACTTTAAGCTTTCCCAGGAAGCATCAGGCCATCTATAATTGAGATATACCTCCATATGCAACCTCTTATAATGAAATAGGTGTGATATTAACCAGTTACCTTGCTTTTATATACCAAGCAACTCTTTCTGCTTAAAAAAGTCTTCCCAAGACTGCATGCTGTTGTGTCATTTTGGCAGCTGTTTGATTAAGCTGACCCGGAACTGGAGCCCCGACGTAGCTCTGTCGCTCATGGACACGCGTGATCTCAGGCTTCCTCTGTGCCTCAGTTGTGACACGGAGTAGAAATGTAGCAGAACCTTGGAAGGCGTAGGACTTAGGCCTGTTCTGATGTGAAAAGCGGTTATCTATTCGGTCATTTCAAAGTTCTCTCTTGAGCTAGGCTGAGGGCATGCAGAGGGATAAAAGGCAATCCAACATTTGCAGCAACATGGACGGGGCTGGAGGAGATTATGCTAAGTAAAATAAATCGAGCAGAGAAAGACAATTATCATATGGTTCTACTCATTTATGGAACATAAGAAATAGCAGGAAGATCAGTAGAAGGAAAGGAAGAATGAAGGGGGGATAAAAAGAAGGTGGAATGAACCATGAGAGACTATGGACTCTGGGAACAGACTGAGGGCTTCAGAGGGGAGGGGGGTGGGGGATTGGGATAGGCCAGTGACGGGTATTAAGGAGGGCACATATTGCATGGAGCACTGGGTGTTATATGCAAACAATGAATCATGGAACATTACATCAAAAACTAATGATGTACTGTATGGTGACTAACGTAACATAATAAAAAATTATTATAAAAAAAAAAAGGCAATCCACATCCTTGACCCCTCACTGTCCCATGAAGGGCAGATGTTGGAATGTGATGTTTTTAGTAGATGATGGCAAACATTAAGCCAGGCTATGCTCAAGGTACTCTAGTTAGTTGTGGCATTTGGGGTAATATATTTTCTCTACATTAGGCCATTCCCACAGTCAACCCACACGTGTTGAAGCCTGCTTACACGCGTGGCCCTGCAGGAGCTGAAAAACACGGGTAGATGAGCAGCCTTGATGACTCTGCCCCTTGTCCTCACCACATGGGCACCACCTGCCTCAATCTGCCCAGACTTGTAATGGACAAGACCTCTTTCTATTGCAGAATTCACAACTGCTTTGTTCCTGTTGTTCCCTGAAAGGAGAAGACTTCCAAAACTTAATGTTCCCTCCCAATTCTAAGACTCCTCAGGTTTGAAAGAGTTCCAAAGTGAATTTTGCTGAAACTTACTTTTGGATGCCTGTTATTTAAAATGCCCATTTTCTGCACATTCAAGATTTTGGTCAGATGATTTAGGCCAAGTCCTCAGTAGCCTAGAAAATGTGCAACAAGTGAAACCCTTTGTCCCTTAGCCTCTCTAGGCCTTATTATTATTCACAAGTTGAAATTCTGGATTCCCTGGCTCTGACAAATTCTCTTGCTTTGATGCACAAGAAGGAAGAGTGGGGATCAGGAACTGATGAGAAAAACCATATCCACATAGCCTGCTTAGACAAAGAGAGTGCAGCTTATTCAGAGAAGAATAGTCCTCCTGAGAGATTCCTTCCCCCTGTTCCCCATGCCATTGAGAACTTCGTGTCTGAGTACGAGTGAGATCCTATGTTAGGGAGAGAGTTCAAAAGAAATGTTGTGGCAGGGATATTAACTTGAGACATGGGCTGTGCAAAAAAATAGTAGATTTTCCCCTTGCCTCTCTTACTTGGAAGGTTGACTGAGGGAATGAGATGTGGCCGCCTGACAGTGGTGGTGCAGAGATGGTGGCGCTGGCAGGTATGTGGCCCGTGACATCATTCGACATGCATGAGGACAGCAAGGTGCCACCCAGCACGAAACCCTGGAGGAAAGGCGCTCTGTCTTTGGGGAGTATTATTTTGATTGGCCAGATGATTCTGCTTTCAATCAGAGTGCTTATAGACTTCTTCTTCATCAAAGCCTTCCTTGATCTCAGCCACAGGATGATTATTTTTTCGTCTTTGACCCTTTTTTCTTGTCGTACCCACCTTTCTCTATCTAGTGGTACAGTGACAGACAGATTGCAGGAAGGCGCTGTGGCAGCTTCCCCTACAGGTCTCCTGTGGTCCCAAGGTACAGACAGTACTTACAAGAAGTGACCCACAAATGCTGGTTGAGTTGGGCCATTGCCCATCCCTGGGTATTCAGGATCCAGGCCAAACAGAGGGATTAAGGACTGAGAGAAATCACGCCACCTCTCTCTCCCACAATATTTTCATCAAATAAAAGTGCATTGAAAATGAACATGAAAGGCAACTTCTGAAGTGAAAAGTGATAACAAAAGGCTAAAATGTGCTCTACAGGGCGTGTTTGGAATAAAGAATGGGGTGTCTCCTCTGCATACTTTGGTGAGAGTGCTGGTTCTAGGTTTACTGCTAGGTGCAGGCACAGTGGAACTTTTTTTTTTTTTTTTTAAATCACCAGTTTCTTTTAAATAACCTCCTAGACTAATTTTCCCTCTTGGTGCCACTTCCTCTCCACTAACACCATAGGGCTCTGAAGACTGCTCTTTTGGTGCCACCGAGAGCTAAACACACCACACAAACAGGAGGGAGACTCTGGATGAAGAGACGGTGCGGGGAGCAGGGGCATCTGTGGCTGTTCCCAGCACATGAAGCCCCAGCAGAGCCTGACCATTCCAGACGTTCAGCAAATACGCAGCGTCAGTTATTATGCCTGGCTGTGGTTTGGCACGACACTGGTCCCACATTTGTTGCAGTGTCTCTTCTTGATTCTTGCCCTTGTCTTGTTCTTGGACCGTTTTTGTAACCAAGTGACGATGTGATTAAGATTTATCCTTTCAATAAATTTACTCGAGTCATTTCGTAGGCCACCAGCAAGCTTTGGGGATGCCCCTGCGGTAGGGCCAGTGGCAGGGCTTTCTAGATTCGAGTCAAGTGTATGCAAAATCCTGAAGCACAGACCCTGTGCTTTTCTGTCCCGGGAGTGGCTCGTGCTCAGCTTCTGGAAGAGCCTGATGCAGTCATACTTGTTTATGCTTCCCCGTCTCCCGGCAATTTCCTCTCTCAGAAAAATCTCACTCGTACTTTGAAATTACATGTTGTTTACACGAAATTATATGAAATTACATATTTGCTAAAAACATTAAAAAACATCCAGCTAATAGGGGGGAAAAAGTCTAAATTGGTGTCTTTGACCATTGCATTGGCATGGTAGAGGTGTTTTGAAACAGAGTAGAGGTGGGGTAGGGACTATTTCTGACCCCTCCAGTGCATATTCTGAAATCCATTGAACAATTTATTCCTTACTCTGCATATGTGCAAGTGTAGACCTATCCAGTACTCTCAAATGTTATGGCTTCTTTCATGAACAAAGTTTAAGAGTGGTCAGGGGATAGAAGAAAGAGCTACTGATACAAACTCTGACACAAAGTAGTATTTTGGATATAGTATATTAGATTTCAGAGCCAAATGAGTGCATTCTCCAATGCCATGTTTGTTGCCTTTGGAGCCACAAACTACTTTACTGCTCATGATAAAAGATTTTATTCTTGTGGTAATTTTTACTGTCACTCTACCCCGATGGACAATTCCACCCAGTAACATTGCTATTTTATAAAATCATTCTACAAAACAGTTCTTTATACATTATTGTGCCCAGTACCATCTTACCAGTTTCCAAGACTTAAATTGTTATTGACTCTTTTAGATTTGATGTTGAATTCTATTATAGTCTCATGTTTAATGCAGGGGAGTGAAATCATAACCATTAAAAATAAAAAAATTAATGCCCTGCATTCTATAAACTACAATCTAAGCTGCAGTGAAAAGAATTTTAAATGAATGCAAATCGACAGAAGTTAATTTCGCCTTTTCCAAGTCCAGATCGTACGATTGGCCTCTGGACCTCAGTTTTCAGGGGACGTCTTGCTTGAGCTTGCTGTCAGCACCCTTGAGTTGTGTGTGGTGGCCTCTGGCTCTGCAGTGACCCATTTCAGCACACCACTGGAAGGTGTTAGAAAGCAAAACACATTTAATCTGAGTTCCTGTGCTAAACTCAGATCCATGGGTCAGCTGAACTTTGTTTTTTCAGGGTGTCTTTAATTGTAGTGTGAGTCTTTCCTCTGGGCAGTAGAAACTCCAGAAATCCATAAACAGCTTCTTACATCAAATCCTTAGTTTTGAGTTCTAGAGACATCTCCCCACATCAAAGTTTGGGGCAGCATTGGCCATAGACCCAGAGCACTCAGACCCTACAGGGACTTTGTAGAAAGAGTAAATGAAGGAGTGTAATGCCTGGAAGAGAGGGTTGAAGACAGGCCTGAGAAGCAGCCACATCAGCTTCCTCTTCCAAATGGTTCTCTTCTCAGGCCCAATCTCCTTCCCCATCCTGGTTATCTCCTTGAGGCTGGGTTCCACCTAATCTCAATTGTCTCTGGTCTCTGGCTTCCCTTTATGCTCAAAATTAATGTTAAGTGCTGTTCAGGGCACAGGTAAATTAGAAAGGGGTTTTAGAAACTTGGATGAGAACAACTTAAATTTAGCTGCAGGGTACATTTAAGATGCATTTGCAAATGCAAGAAATCATTATCTTTTTCCAATTTATTTAAAAATGTAGCAAAAAATGCTTTTAGGCGATGAGTTTAAAAGACTACAACCACTTTTTTTTTCTGCATAGACTAAGGGAATATGGGATTGGGACCCATAAGTTTGGAGGTGTTGGGGGCCATGCAATGATTGCAGACACTGGAGCTTAACATTGGTGAGTCAGATGTGATTTATACCCACTTGCTTTTCACGATTATTCTCCTATCGCAGAGGAGACCAGCTCTGTTTCCTTGGTTATAAAATGATTATGCTTTTGGGGTAGTAGAATTAAGCATCCCTCTTTTCCACATTTGGATTATTAATGCAAATTGTATCTTTTTAGTTTTGAGGAAACAACTTTACTTCTCAATTTGGACAGATCGCCTAATACATCTATATGAAGGAAGCTCTAAAGCAGCAGTTTTCAAAGTAAGACTCCAAGTAAGAACTACATCTAACATCATAATCCACCACCCAAGTCCTACCTATGGGAAACTTATACTTACTGGATTTTATTCTATTTTCTATTTTATTCTACCCTAATGCATTGAAGAAACGTTGCCTATGAGGCACTAATTTGATTTCTAGCCTACTAATAGTTCATGATACGTAATTTGAACCCTCCAAAAGATGTTCTTTTTCTGACTATTCTCTTGGTTGAACCAATTAGTCCTAGAGACTGTGTAGGGGCCTGAGTAGCTGAGACTGATGAACATGGGCTGTTCTGCTGCTCCTGTTTGAGTTCAACCACAATTAGGCACTTTGACTCATAATAAGAGACATACAAGCCCTGCTGCCTCCTTTATACACAAGAAAGTGTCTCTGTGCAACCTTTGATGATGGACAGGAGAAAGCTGCTCTCCAGTAGAGCCCATGAGGGCCACGTGCATTTATGAGACTATTACCTTGGCTACACTACTTCTCTAAATGAGAAATGCTCTCTGCCTGCAGAAGTCAGCTGCAACTATTTGCATAGTCATGTTCATGGTCATGGAGCCACTTTTGCCCCTGGGTCTGTCCATACACTGATGTGGAACAGCAGAAAGTCTCAGCTCCATACTCTGTTGCCGTGAGGACCTGAATTTTGGTGTATTTGTTTGCAGTTTCCTGGCTATCTGCCCTTTCCCCTGTGCTTTAGCCAGCTAGAATTGACCTCTGGGGAGAGTGGACCCCTGAGTTTTGCTCTGATTACCAACACTTGGCCTCAGAGAATTTTATGCTGCTTTATGTGACCCTGTCTACTCCCCTCACTGAATTTATGGAATTATGCCAACATTAATTTCTTAAGCCATTACTAGTTGTTTTCTTTTGCACTGGGATAAACCATTTTATTCTGATGATAACACATCACACTGCACAGGGACCCCAAGCCCATCTCCTCTGCATTCTCCAAGAATCACTGCCATGAATAGTGTTCCTGCCAGCACAGATGCAAACATGCCCACATACTCTCTGGAGTCTGCAGGTGAGCCTCCCGGAGCATCACTTAACTTGTCTTCACAATGCGCAGTCTCTCCAGCACCATGACACCCCCTGGCCCTGCGCGCACGTGTTTCACCAGACTGGCAGAGAATGGATGGTCCTTCAGGTCAATGTAGTGTTCTTTGAGAAAGTCTTCAGAAGTCTGCATGAATTTCAAGCTGACACAGTGGGATCCATTCAGCGGAAAATGCTTGATGATCTTTCTCATGAGGCCCCACTGGGCTTCATCGGGTTAGATGGTGATGAAGATGCCCTCGCCGCTAGCCATGGTCTACGCCAGCTGTGGTGGCTCCAACTCCAGCTGCCGCTGCCCACACCAGAGCTGTGTGTGGGCCCCGCACGGTTCCTGGCACTCGCCGGCTAGCATCAGTGGTCATCTCTGTTCACAGCTCCCAGAGGACAAGCAGTGACATTGCCACCATTAGTGGGAAGTTGTACAGTTAATACATATTTGTTCTATCATTTCTGTCAAAAAAATAAGCGTGAGCAATCAGTGATACTGTTGTAAGCTTATCTTAGGATTTCTGAAAGAGCTGTTTCCCAGCCCCACTTAAAAAGCATTTTCTAATAACCAAGTATGTTTTCTATATTTCTAACGGTTATCTGATAGCTGTCAACAATGTCAAAGCAGCATTCTTGTTCTCGGGGACCATTTTTTGATTGTTGTGTACAATCATACAATAAGTATTGTTCTGATCACAGGAGGTAGGTACGAGGTCATGGGATGATAAAGGGGGAAAATGTTGGGTTAACTTTCATGCTTATTAGGACAAAGCCCACATTATTGTCATCATCTCCATCATCATCATCATCTTCAATAACTTACACTGATCATCTCTCTATTATAGAAATTTGGCCCAATCTAAGATGAAATAAATGATTTTAAATGCCACTGTTGCCAAAAAGTTCACAACAAATAAAACTCCCAAGTCCACTTTGGTTCATTTTAAATTTTCGAGCTACCTGACATTACCACCAGTTTCTTTTTGGATAATGCCAAAACAAACAAGCAAAATGGTTTTTATTGTTTTATTTTCAATGTTTTATGTGTTGGCTTTTCATCAAACCTGTGGTATCTTCTTCTCCGATGTCTGATGCATACAGCATCAGGATCCATTTACAGCTGGTGCGGTTATCAGCAGGGTACTGGGGGCCTTGGTTCATTGGGCTTATGCTCCGTTTGGACAGCATTTTCTTCTGAAAACTTGACCCGGACATTGCCTTTGCCCAGAGGTGTAGCTGCTGATGGTGCCTGTGTTTGTGGAGCCATGGGAATGCGAGGACAGTAATTTGGTTTAGCCCAGGGGGTAAAAGACAAAATGCTTGTCCATTAGCATGGCACCAACCGTTTCATATGAATGCAGTTGGAAGTGCTGGGGCAAGTCTCTGGAGGCCCCTGACGGGGAAGGGCAATTGGAAAACCCTCTGGTCCAGGCTCGGAGGCTGCTTACTAATCGGTATGGAAGCGTTTCAGTACCCCAGTGTGTACTCCTGGGTACAACCTTCCCACTGCCTACTGGCTGCGTGGATCGGCCTGGATCAAGCCCGTTGCAATCATGGCTTTTTTTCTGGCTTCAACACAGGCAAGGACATTTTTCATGCCTAAGTATGCTAAATGCTAAACACCACTGCTGGGAGGTATGTTAAGCCAATTCTGATTCCGGGATTAGTTTTTAGGTTTCCTCCCAAATGACCTAGACTGATATGGCTGTTATTTTTCTGAGCTGCATCCAGGCTCAAGTGGGAGGGATGGACAACAAAGGAAAACACTGAAATCTTTGACCTGCCCTTTAACGATGGTCTCACTGATGTGATATTGATTCTGGGTGAACGAAAAAATCCATTTTCTTCTACTTCCTTCAAGTCTCAGTTATCTCATTATTGACATGAAGTCATGGTGGATCTTACCAGAACATTTTTGGGTGAACTACAAACTTCTTTCACTAAAATGGCTCTTTCATTTTGAAGGAGACTTACCAAAAATGGAGGCAATTCTTCTGAGGGGGTCCTACGTATGAATTGGTACTTAGACCCGGTGCCCAAAGGGACTGGTCTGGTCGGAGGATCACGCATCATTCCCAGAGTCGGGCCACCAGTGCAGCCTGAGCGTGGGTGAGGACAGCCCTGCTGGCTCTGCTAACTTTCTCTCATCAGCCTTGTTTCAATTACAAGCTGAGCAGGGCTCTCCCGCAGCAACAGCTGAGACTTTCTGGCCTGCCGTCTGTCCTCCTGGCTGCTTGGCTTGGAAAGTGGCCATTGTCATCTCTTCATTTACTTACAATACAGGCCCTAAGCTTGTGCAGCAGGGCAGGGGAACGAGATCCCCAAGTGTAGCTAGACAGGGCATTCAGCGCAGCACCCAAATCCAACCTCCGAGGCAAGAGAGGAAACATTTGTATTTAATGTGAGACGTGTTTAGAGAACAAATATGCCTTTTGTTTCCTAACACAGACTTTTACTAGTGTTGCTTAATAGTATCATTTTAAATTTCCCATTTTGGGGAACTGTCAAGCCTAACAAAACTAGAGAGAATAGACTAATGGGCCCCTGTGTACCCAGCATGCAGCTCTTGCTGTCAATGAACTAGGGGCCAACCTTGTTTTACATATTCCTCAACCAAAAGAAATACTCAAAACACTGATATTTTCAAAAGAGCTGATTCTATTTAGCGATGATTTGGTGGAGTGAATCTATCACAGTGAGAATCCAGAAAGGTGTCTGTGCCTTTGAGGGAGGCTGTCATGTGAGGGACACACAGAACATGTGTGTCAGAGGACCACAGAAAGAATGAATTATGGGTAAGTCAAGATTTTAATTTTCACATGACAAGGACTTCCAAACAATGTCATTGTGTTGAGTAAAAACGTGAGGGAAAAATGAGATGGAAGAACACAGTCGACTCTGGAAAAATAAAATGTTATCCAAAGAGAGAGAGAGAGAGAGAGAAAACATACACAATAGTACAAATGAAAAGAGGGTGGAATTTCAAAGGCATCTATAGCCACAGACTCACAGACATGTGTTTTTTTTTTTTAAAAAGATTTTACTATTTATTTGACAGAGATAGAGACAGCCAGCGAGAGAGGGAACACAAGCAGGGGGAGTGGGAGAGGAAGAAGCAGGCTCCCAGCAGAGCAGGGAGCCCGATGCGGGGCTCAATCCCAGGACTCTGGGATCACGCCCTGGGCCGAAGGCAGACACTTAACGACTGAGCCACCCAGGCGCCCCTCACAGATGTGTTTGACTATAATTCATAACAGCCAACTAGAAGACAGCAGGTAAAGATAAATGGGAACAATGAATTTAAGTCCCATGGGCTAAAATCTGTAAACACAGAATATTTTATCTCCTGGAGGCTGGCCGTAACCATAAACTCCAGGGATAGATGTTTCCCTAAGCCTACTGGTCTCTTTTCTATTTAACATCCCATTGGGTACTCGGTTTGAATATTCTATTTCTGATTTTGTTGTCATGGGATTGTTAATTAGTTTCTGTGATGTTGATATTTTCAGATAAAATTATTTTCTTAACTTACAGTATGTTCTTTTGGGCACTTTTCCTCCATTTTTAGGATATGTCTTGTTTTCCCCTATGACAGCATATCCATAATTAAGAGAATGCTATAGTCTCACTAATAATGTTTTTATTCATTCAATAAACAGTCGTTTAATGTCTATCCCGTGTAAGATGCTGGTGGAGGCAGAGAGGTCTATAAGCCTCTTTGTCACCTGAGGGGGGTGCAGGCAGCTCCGGGGGCTGGCGGCCGCAGGTCAAGGCAGCGTGGGATCAGTGGAGCCATCCCAATGGCATTGGCGCTTGGAGAGAGGAATTTTTCCCTTGGCTGTAGTGGGTGGTGCTCAGGGCTCTGAAGGCACATACACTGAGCACCTGGCGGAGACACAGTGGATAGTAGGAATCCACCTTTGCAGAAACACTACTGAATCCAAATTCTGGCCCTGTGCTTATTGATCATGTAAATCTTGGACACGTTATCTTCTCTTTGTTTTACTTTCCTTGTCTAGGATGCTCACAGTCGTACCTACCTCTGAGGGTGCTTGTGAGTGAAAGTATGATGAGGCCCGAGTAAGTGGTCACCAGTGTCATCACTCTGTTTTGGCACAGTGGGACCAGTAGTCTTGTGGCCAGGGGGAGGACTCAGAACCAGCCAGGAGACGCCCATAGTCTTGGTAGGGGTAGGGGAACACAGGCTACTAGGGAGCAGGGAGGTCGGGAGTGCCACTCTGTTCTCGGGGATGATGGCGAGCGACGTCCTGAAGAGTGTGGGAAACATGATTCAAACAGAAGGAGGACACTGGTTTGAATGAACCTTGCAAATAAATGAAGACTGATTGGCTCCCAGAGTGGAGCGCACTGTCCTGAAGCACGTAAGGAGGTAGGCAGGAAGCAGTGTGTCCTGAAGGGACCTGGTGTCTCCCTGTCAGGGAACAAAGAAACATTGGCGGGCTGCATTTGAATCCCAGACTTGTAGACCTTGCAAGTCATCTGTTCTTCCTCTCACAGATGGAAAAGGTTGGAGAGGTGGAGTGCCAAACCCAAGGCCACACAGCTGGTCAGGAGAGAGGCCAGCACTTGAACCTGGTTTTCTGCCTTCTTCTTTAGACCATGGCTTTGTTTAGGTATTGAAATAATACGGACCTATGAAGTGCCTACCCCCTGCAAAGTTGCTGGCTGCTCTTTTTTGGACAAAGAAGGAAAGAATCCAGGCTGAGGGATAAATTGCTTCAGCACTGCCATTGCACATAGTGACTAAGGCTGTTACTTTATATCCAACCTTCTTGTAAGGTCAGGGAATGACAACACATTATTCACTCTTTGATGTTTGCTAAGCAAATATAAAGTTTGTATGTTGGCGGGCACCCAGTTTTCAGTTTGAGAACTTTCCAGTTGCAGTTTTTGGAGTTGTGGATGAGGTTAAGAGATAGACAGATGTGATAAGAAAGGGATATATCAGACATATGCAGAACGAACCGTTTTTTAATTGTGCTGAAAAATGCCTTTGCCCTAATGTGTCTTGGTTAATGTCTCCCATTGCATTTGTAAGGAGGATGTAAACATAAGCCCTGATAATGGAGCAGTCTTTAAAATAGGTGTCTATTCTTGGTTTGAAGAACTTCAGAAGCGTGCTTCTTTATTAAAGAAAAGACTGCCTGCTTTATGCTTTGAAGAAAATGACTGCAGGTTTTGGTAAAACTCAGGACAATCAGAAGCCAGGCATTTGCTCAAAGTTAAGACTGATTGGGAGGGTAAGTGACTTAGACTAACATGGAAAAGAAATATCTCTTTTTGTAACACTATTTTCTATTTATTTCTAGAAGATCATTTGAGTTGCATTGTATCAAAGGCTTCATTTCCTTGTTGTTTTGTTAATTTCTATCCTTTTTTTCCTTTTCTTTTCTACACCACAATGGAATTTTAAACTGATCTAAACCTGAGAATTTATTAAACATGATGCTAAGGAGAAATCTGCCTGGCACTACAATCCTTTAAAGGGGCAAGGAGAAAGGAAGTGAGGAGAAAGGGCTTCTTTTCTTAGGTTTCTTAGGCTGTGACTCAGCCGAGAGAATGAGTGAATTACTCAATTCCGCTTTGCTATAGTTTTTCCATTTGTGAAACAATTTTAATAATACCTGGGACTGTTGCCTGTAAAATAATTTTATCCCCTCAAAAAAAGTGAACTATCAAAATATGATATATGATTAGGTAATACATAGCTTTTGATTATACTAACATGCCAAGTTTAGCAATATATATATATATATATATATATATATACACACACACACACACACACACACACACACACATATATATTTGGTGAGCTTTCTGAAAGAAATAATTTGATTTTCATACTTATTTGGGCTTACCAGCCCATGATGAACACAATGGCTATGTGACTCAACAGAACACAAATTCTTCTCTAGGCTCTTATTGTTCTAGGCAACTAAATATGTAGATGATTGTGTTCAGCTTCACTTTTTTTTTTTTCGGTCTTGTCTCATCAGATACGCATTCCAAGAAATTACCTTAAGATTTGTTTCACCATTAAAGCGACATTCCCAGCTGTGCTCCAATCAACTGGATAAAAGCAGAGAACCCATCAGAAGTTGTTCCTGGTTGACTATCACCTTTCAAAGTATGTGTATGTGGGAAAAAGCCCTCATCCCTCTCTGACTATTGTTAAAAATAAGTAATGATGTATTATAAGATGCTTTTCATGCCAGAGGGTTCCGAAACATTTTGCAACTGCACATATAAACAGGAATTACTTCACCAGCCACTGAAATGTGGCCACCTCTTGGACAAAATGTGGCAGCTGTTTAATAAGGCATAGCAACATTCCAAAACAGTCGAGGCCTGGAAGTGAGGGGCAAATTTGCATCCAACTAAAATCACCTGGGAAATTTCCTGGGCTGAGTCGTGCTGTGTTGGGAAGGATCTTTTGTAACCACAAGAGGCCAGGACATTAGTTTTATGTCTCCCTAGGAAATTCGGCCCCATTCTGTTTAGTGCTGGCTCATGGTCACCTGCTAAATCATCCAGATCCCAGACCACAAAATGATGGACATTCCTCTGAAGTGTGGCCAGTTTTCCACACTGGCTGATGGAGGAGGCTGGGCTGTGTGGAGAGGTGGCCTTGAATGAGGATCCTGGTGACCCGACCCCTGCAACAATATTTGGAACTGTTAACGGCCCAGGGTGATAGAAGAGAAAGCTTTGTCCAGCTCTTCCTGGTCACTAGAAAATACATTCTCTGATTTTAGGGGCATTTACCACAAACTCGTCGACTTTGAGTCTACACTGTGCTTCATATTGACCTACCCAAATATGCCACAGTATGTCAAATAAGACCCAGAAGAGTCCCTTTTTTAGACCACTGTTTCATTGGCAAAAATATCTTCTCTTTTAGGCAGAAGAAGAACTCAATTTACAAGTAGATGAATCTTTTCTAGATTGATTTAATTTAGGGAAAAGCCACACTCATGACCACTTGTATTCCCTTGTGCCTTTTGTTTTCCCAGTTTAGTATAATTATTTTTATGGCTAAAAGAGGGAAATGAATAAACCTCTTTGAGAGGCAGTGAGGGCAGTCTCACAGGGAATTATAGCTGCACACACATCCATGAAAAAAGAAGAAAGATCTCAAATGAATAACCTAATGATTAGGTTATTAGTTGATGCTTTGGAAAGATCGATAAGGTTGAGAAACTTTAGCTAGATGAATAAAGGGGGGGGGGGCAATCAAGAGTGGCAGGGATTTGTTTCATCTTGGGGCTTGATGGTACCAGCCTGGTCTCCTGACTCATCTGGAACTGAGAGCCTTTGTAGGACTATCTTAGAAGATGGAGGGTGGTGGAGGTCAATCCAAGGTCATTCGCGTGAGGCTGTGTGATACAGGTCAGATAAAACAGTATGTTTTCCACACCCCAGTTATTCTTCTATAAACAAAAAGTGGGAATCACAAACATCAAAGGCAATCTTACAGTGGAAGAGAGAAGTCTGGGGTTGGGCTGGAGGGTAGAAGGTTTAGTAAAATCAGGAGGCACCAGTGGTGGTGGGATGACCTTTACAGAATGATTATCTAACCAAACTCTTGGCTCACAGCTCTTGCTGGTGAATCTATCCCTTTCCTTGCCCTGAATCACTCCTTGGGACCTGCAGTCTTGTCTTCTCAAGATGCAAGAGTCAAGGCTGTTGTTCAATTCACCATATCCTGGTGACACCTCTGATTCTCCATGGAAAATTCCACTTTCCTCACTAGATCCAAATTAAATATTGACTTTGCTAATTTTAAATCATTTTGCCCGTAGACAAATGTGCTTTTCTAAGGACATTTTGAAGAAATGTTTTCACAATCACAAAGATGCCACTCCTACTATGTGAAGCTTCATGGACATAAGCAAAAGACAAACGCCTCTGGCAACCTTCCCTGGGCAGATGGACAAAGTCCTGGGCTCCAGAAACACCATCCCTGACCAACACTGAAGAAAGTGCTGGGCCTTTATGGGTGTGTCAAATTGTGCCTGTTTTGTTAAAGCGATCCTCTTTCCCTCACCTGCAACATGAGATCCTTCTCTGAGTTCCAATGCTTTGTATCGTCCTCAGCTCTGCTTGGGAAGCACAGCATTTCTCCCTGGGCCATCAATAGCGACTGGTTTCTTCCTTATCTAAGCCACACCCCATCCAGTTTCTATAGTGCCAGTGACTTATTCCTAAGATGCAGCGTGGTGGTTCAGTTCCAGAAGGGATCCCTGCTGACCAGAGAGTGGACACCAGAGGCCAGCATCTGCCATTTGAGAAGCATTACAATCTGGGGAGGACCAACCTTTCTAGACCCATGTCCTGATCCTCAACCCCCTCTCCATGTGCCCAAGCCAAGCAAGGCTTGTGATTTCCTGAACTTGCAACATTTTCCTTCTATGCTTCCAAGTCTTCACATGATCACTGCTCTGACTGATGTCTTGGCTGCAGTTTCATGAGGGACCCTGAGCCAGAGCCACCTGGCTAAGCTCCTCCCGGATTCCTGGCCCACAGCACTGGGATCAATGAATGTCATTATTTTTAAGCTGCTACTTGGGGGAAATTTGTTACAGGGCAGTGGATTCCCCTCCCTGGCCTGCTATAGTTATAGATCAGTAGAAGGACACAAGCAACCTACCACTGTGCTGCTCAGAGTAGGCAAGCCGATGAGGCCAACGGCCATGACAGAATGGCCTTCACCACACTTGACACCATGAGCTTGGTGTCAGCATCCTTCAAACCAGTGTCTACGTGTGTTCAACAAATGGGTACTTAGAGGTGTTGTTGTGTTCTCATCAAGTTTAGAAATGGACGGAGTGCAGATGAAAAGAGACAGGACCTGCAATGCCCATGAGTCATGAGGTGGAGAAAGCAGAAGCCACCGAGGGCCTTGCTGAGCGAACGCATGTATAGTGTCTGAGCTGGCTTTTGTGCTTCTCTCTGTCAGGAGAGGACCGCAGTGTGGATAGGGAGTGGATATTTTGAGAAGAGGATGGCTATTTTGCAAGTCTTCACAAAAAATAGAACGTGTTCATGTTCATGTGGTTTGTGTGGTAGCCATCGACCGAGAGGTCAGGCACTACAATGGCCAATGGGAGCCATGGCTTGGGTTCTCTGCCAGTCGCCTTGCTATTGCTCCACGTCAGTTGCAGCTGCCTGGGGGGCCATTTCAGGAGGAATAACTGAAGAAAGCAGCAAAGTCCCCTGGTGTATAGCCTCTTCTCTGTGACCTGCAAACCCACAGCCTTGTATGGGAGTGTGGCCCCAAGTGCACCATGTCCCCTGTCTCCTTCTTCTGTTCCTTTTCTCTGGCCACCATGACCAGGGTCCCCCAGGTCTGACAGTAACTGGGGACCGGCTCAGTATGTTCTCAGTGTTCACACCTTTCCTGAGTTATGAAGACTTGTGTATCTTTACATATCTTCCTTTATACCTTACTCAATGTGTTTTCTCACATGGGAGCATTGTTACTGTAAGCCTGTCTTCTGTGAAGGACGCCTGGGGTGGCTCAGTCTGGTAAGCGTCTGCCTTTGGCTCAGGTGATGATCTCAGGGTCCTGGGATCGAGCCCCTCACTGCTGGCCAGGGAGCCTGCTTCTCCCTCTCCTCCCCACTTGTGCTCTCTTGCTGTCTGTCTGTCTCTCAAATAAATGAAAAGAAAAAAAAAAAGAAAGAAAAGATTCTCTACCATGTGCAAGGAAATCTAGATTTTATTCTGAAGAGGATGGGAAGACCTCGGCCGATGGCATAACAGAGATATTGCTCTGGCATGTTAGTGGGGTGGGGACTAGAAGGGATTGAGACTGGAATTTGGGGGGTCAATCAGGAAGTGGGATAAAGTAATCCCAAGGAGACATGCCCAGGTCTGATCTAAAGTGTTGGCTAGAAGTAGTGGTACCTGGTGGTTGTCTCATCTTCTCTTGCAATGTGACTGAAGTTGATGTGATTGGGACATTGCTCTGTGACTGATTTGGTGATCATTTGTGAGCTGCACACCACATTGCAGGTGCTGCGCAGGAAATGGGGTGGGAAAGGTGAGCAGGCCCTGGTTCTGCCCTCAAGGGGCTCACAGGGGCTTGCTGTGAGACATCCCTGCCAATGTGGGCAAAGCAAGCTCGCTTGAATGGTAATTATGCATTTCACACAGGCTTAATACGATAGTAGACACATGAGGTAAAAGCAGGATAACTACTTAAATTGAGGCAAGAAATTTCTTTATATCCTGTAGTTATTAAATTTTAGTGACCCAGATGGCATCTTTTAAGACCTTGTCTTTGAGTCACTTATAATATACTAAACTTAATTGGGGCAAAAAAAAAAAAAGTCACAATAGTATTATCTTCTGTTCAACCAACCCACCTCGATAATCTCTTCCAGAAATCATTTTTTTCCACACTCAGTGCAGGAACAGTAAGCACTTATGTAGTATTTTTAATATTCAGGATAGTTTATACTTACTAATTACTAAAAACAACAATAACAACCCCCCCAAAACAAAAACAAAACCCAAAACAAAATCCAGTGAAACTTATTTCATTTTCCAGCATTCATTTAAAAAAATTTTTTTTGTTTTGTGTTTTGGATAGGAACACTAGATCTCTTTTGTGTGAGTTTTATAGGATTTCCCTTTTTCAGCTTTGTTGTGCCTGCATATATCAACATTCTGGGGTGGATTAGCCGGGAAGGGGGGCTGAGGGAGCTGCTGGCATGGCTGGCATGGTGACAATGTATTTGTGGCAATGAGGAGCTCTCTCTTGACCTGGGCTGAGGTGGAGACCTGTGTGTGCTGGCTCGGCACTTTGGGCCCACCCGTCGCAGCGCTCCAGGCCTGGCTGGCTCCTGTGTACTGTGGCCAGGGGGCAGGAGCTGGGCTGGGCTCTCAGCCATGACTCAGCACCTCTCACAGACCCACCCCCGGCCACAAACCAGGCTCGGGAATGGGTTGACTGACTGACTAAATAAAAAACATGAAAAACTTCCTTTTTCTGTGTTCCTCTAACAGGAGAGGCATGTGGGGGTGTGTGTGCTAAAAATTGTTGTTTTCATAATAGTAGGCGTGACCATAATGATGACAGTAGATTTTCAGTACTGATAATAGGGAAAGTGAGAGAACCAAATACCCTTGTTTATCCCAGGGGTTTTATCAAAGCTCTGGTTGGTAGTTCCTGCCTACCCACAGACACAGTTGCTCCTGGATGAACACTAAAGGAGCCCTGCATTTGACTTCCAACCACTTTCCCAAACTCAGCTTCCATAAACTTTCTACAAGAGCCTTCCTCATCCACTCCCCTCCCCCTTCCACCTCCACAGCTTTTGGCCACTTCACTCTCCAGCTTCAGAATGCTCTTTCCCTTCTCATTGTTTGGAATCCTTTGACTACCTCATGGACTCTGAGCCTTATCACAGTGAGTTCCAGCAAAGTGTTTAGCATGAGACTTGGCCTATAGTATGACTTGGCTCTCACGGGGCCCAGCAGTTAGAGTAGTTGGGGGTGGGGTGGTGGGGGGGAGGCCCAGTCCGCAGGAATTTACATAGAATAATGAGCTGCTCAAATAAAAAGTGCATTCTCACTCCTCTGCACTCAGAATCATCTGTCGTTCTAGATTAGTCAGGTCTAAAGATGACTGACAAAACTAAAGTCATTCCTTATATAGATGAAATATCTAAAGTCATTCCTTATATAGATGAAATATATTTTGTGGATTCCTGCGTTTTCTTCTTCTTCCTTTTTTTTTTTTTCAGTAACTTTTATTTTTTGAAAATTGCCCAGGCTTTAGAAATATTTTTCTTGATTGCCTTTCTGTTAGGTTTGAATTGGTGTATGTCTTCACTCACTGTAAATCCCCTGATTCTTTCAGGTTCTGAGGACTTGAGAGCCAGACTCTAATCACCTTCCCGAGAACACAGTCTAAATGTGGGTTCTTAGAATTCTGTCTTTTTGGAGCTTAAAACTGAAGATCTCCGATGAAAGTAAACATAATTTTAAATATTCTCTCTCAATGTGTTTTTATAGATTTAGATCCCTTATGTAAATTGTAAATTATTTTGATAGGTAGTTATAGATAGTCTTAACATTCAGGTCATGAGCCTAAATGTCATAGAGCATCTTGTTGAGGTGGCTGCTGTGGCTTTTCTTCATTTTATGGGTGGGTGGGGGGATATTTGGAGGTAAGAAAGGTGGTGAATTCAAAGAAGTTGCAGGTGATGAAACTTTTCTTAAATTTGAGAAGGGACTGAGTGAGCCAAGTTTAACAAAGCCAGACTTGCTCTACCAAAAAAAAAAGTCAGTAGAAATGACAGAGAAACCAGCAGGTAAGTTCTGGAAAGATAGGGGAAGATGTCCCTGGTACTATTTCTCCTGTTCTTCTTCTTTTTTTCTGCCTTGGTTAAATGAAGGGAGGGGAAGCGAAGACCAAAATGACTTGCTTCCTTTAGAAACTGCTCATCCATCCACCTGACATCATGAGAGGAAATCTCCCTGCCTATTTTTGGGGTGGTAATTCAATCCCGAGTGTAAGAACCGAAACCCTCATCTACTTTCTCAGGTCACCAAGAACTGTTGTGCAGATCACTAGCTCTCTGGCAGTTTTCAAGTAGTTGTTTGTCTTTCTAACAACAACCTCCATAAATCAGTCATAGCACTGGGGTGTCCTCGGGCATCAGAATTAAGTGTGAGCTTTCCCATCACTGAGAATCAATTAAAATCAAGCAGGAGGATCAGATGGCAAGGTGATGAAATCACAGTCGAAGGGGGTGAACAGAAAATCTGAGGCTTGGTGAGGCCCCTGGTTCCCCTTTGTGAATGTCCTCTCTCCACCGAAGCTGAGGGTTTGTTTTCACTTCTTATTTTTCTTGTAGGTTGTCATTCTATGTGTGTGAGTGTTGACCTTCCCCAGTGTCATTACCAAACCACCTCTGCATCAGGACATGGGGACAGCTTCAGCTTTAGAAGAAGGATGCCGACTGTGATTTGTTTGTCTGTTAGGTTAAGAGTCATCTTACTTTCATGAGATGGTGATAGTGGATGGAAAGTGAAAAACTTAGTTCAACAACTGGAGCTGTGTTTTCTTACAGGTGGGAGAGGGTATGTTCAGGATGTTTGAAAGGGATTTATTTTCCTCAAGTGAATGAATTGATATTTTTGGCTGATTCTTTTGGGGTCATGGAGATAAACTCACATTCCCCCTTCTTTATCTGAATAGAGCTACCAGTGTGTGTCCATAAGAGAGATGAGCCATGGTCAACAAACTGTTCTCACTTTACATTCATTTTTTCCTTTTTCTGTGGTATTCCTTTTCTATTTCTTACAGTGTAAGAAATATGTTTCAGTAGAGAAATGTATAAGAAAGTGTTATTATGACTAATTTTCTTTTATTTCTGGTTCTACATCATGGAGAGATATGATGTTTTTAGTCTATGTTAAACTTTTTCCCTGAGGTTTTTGTACTCAGGCATTTACTCATTTGGAAAATGTTAGTGTAAAGTACAGGGACTTTGGAATCAAATCTGTTTCTCTCGTTATTAATAGGGCAGGTTGGCTAGCCTTTCTGATGCTCACTTTCCTTCATCGATGAGTGGAAAGAATAATATCGAAGGGGCAAGATCATTATGGATTTAAAGACAGTGTGTGTATAGCCCTTGGAACAGTACCTGATGGACTGTGGGCATTCGGCAAGTGGAGCCATTAGATTAATGCTCTGACGCTCATGGTCAGAGCACTGGCAACACTAGACATTGCTGCATTGACTTTGTTACCACAGTAGTAAAGCTACTGGTGGTATGCATACCTTTTTCTTTGCCCTCCACCATCACTCATTTGACTATTTTTATCCAGGAACAAAAGGGAGACACTGAGCTCTCCCTGCGTTTAAAGTGTAAACTGAGAGTCCTGTGATTTTTAACATAGTTGAGGTGTTTTGTAAATGGAATACTTAAAATAAAGATTCCTTATGATTTGGGTCATGGAAATTCAATAATTCGTGGCTGCCTACAAGACAGTGTGCTGTAATATCCTTATTCAAATAGATTTAAAAGCTATTCCCTCTCTGACAGAGGTGAATCATTTGCAATGGTAATTATTATTGCTTCCAAAGAAATGACTGCATTGTTGCTGAAAATAATCAGGCTACATTTCTCGGTAAGTTGGTAAACAATGAAGGTCACCAGAAAATGTTAACAATGACGAGCTTTCAACACCCACATCATTTTAGTGTCTGACATTTTCTTTCTGGTGACTTCACTGGCAATCTTTGTATCAGTGACATTTAACTTCTGTACCTCATAGAGTAAGCTTTCCCAACTAGATCTTTCATATCAAACCCAGTACATATTGGTCACGTAAAAGAAATCAGAACACCAATTCCCTTATTCTCGTTTTGATGGCATAATAGTAAAAATGGCTGAGATCATGGGTTATAGGCGAGGGTGAGCAATTAAATTAGTGCACTCTTGAGAATTGGGTCTTCTCTTGGTCTCTCTCAGATGGGAGGCATTTGTTCAGAATAGGAGACATTTGGCCTCTATCTAATCCTGGGAAATGGATGAGGATTTGAGTGGGAATAGGACATAATGGGGAGCAGAAGCAGATGCCCACCAGGCTTGGAAGGCTCCAGAGAGGTAGGGGTGAGAGTAGGAATAAGGACTACAAATAAGCTAATTCTGAAAAGGGACAGGGAGTTTCTGCAATTACAATCACGAGCTGATTATGAGGCAGTACGCTTATGTTAGAAATTGGACACAGTTGGGCTCTTTGGTGACAGAAAAGGGCTGCTGGCGGGGGGGGGGGGGGGGGGGGCTGTAGTGCAGGAACTACACTCCTCCCTTACCATTTCCTACACCGCCCCCTCCAGTGCGATGCAGGAAGCTTTTGAGCACACGTTTATCATGGGAACAGTTCAGGGACAAAATGATACCAAAAGTGGCCGACAAAGAATGCAATAGTAAAGCCTTTTATAAGGAATTCTTTCTAAATCCTTTGAAAGCTAATTCCTGGGGCTTCTAGGTTTCTATTAAGAGTCTCGCTATTTTTCTAGTTACAATAAATTATTTAATATCAAAATTCTAATAAATGTATGTATATTTTTAAAGATTGGAGGATCTATGTATCATCTATCTATCTATCTATCTATCTATCTATCTAGCATCTATCTATCTATCTATCTATCTATCTATCTATCTATCCTGCTTTCACCATGAAAATTGATATGTCCCTCATCTGTGCAGAATAGACTACGAAACAGTATCTAGAAGTGGTCATTCAGGTTAAACAGTGCTTTAAGACAGGGAGTTGAAAAAACTAGCTTCTCTCTTAACAGCTTTTCAAGGGTGTGTGGTTCCAGGTATAAAGGTGTGTGGCCAATGAATTGTTGGGGGTGAAGGCTGTGGATGCTCCTCTGAAAATCTCATCCCTGCTGGACTATAGGACCTTAACATTATCAGCTCAGATGGCTTCTCTGTGACAAATTTAAAATGTGTCTGGAGATGTGGGTGTGTGTCACTAAGTTGAGCTCTTAATAGGCAGATGAACATCTCACCAAATTTTCCCTGTATTTGGAAGTAGTTGGTGGCATGATTCTATCCTAATTGACAGCATCAAAACCAAGACCACGTACATATAGTGACTGAATTGACTCCCACCCTAGTATTCCGGATGGTTCCTGTAGCTCAGGCTTACTTTCACTTATGTGCATTAATTGATGGGCAAGTACAAAAAACCCTTGTGTGCTTGATGTATCATCAACAGAGACCTTCTTAAAGGATTCGTTTTCTCAGTAAAGGAACAAGAAAAAAAAAGTTTCAATTCTGTTTCCTACCCCTAAATTACAGAATAGTGAATTGGAAATGGTCCTAGGCCTATAATCAGAAGCCCTAGACCCGAGTCTCAGTTTTGTGAGGCAGTAGCAAAGGACCTCTTGGGACCCACAGCAGATTGCTAAACCTGCTGGACCTTGGGTGCATCCAGGGTGACACCTGGCATGGTGCCAGCACTTTCACAAACATTATGTCATTTAGTAGTGCTAAAGTCACCAACTCCTTACTTCCTTCTCCGTAAACTAGACTGATGAAGACCAACTAAGTTAAGATATAAAACACAGATTTATAAAATAGTAAAATAAGTAATGCTCTCTTTTGAGTGCCTTCTATCTGCCAGGCACTTAACACATATGATGTATGTCAAGCACGTTCCAGGTATCATCCTATTTAATCCTTACAAGTAACACTATGAGGTGGGTACTGATTGAGATGATAAACCTCAGGTCACAAAGCTAGTATGTGATGGTAAATCCTGAGCTATAGATGACAAACATTTTTTATCAGATCTATATTTAGCTTCTTGGAATTCTCTTGGAAGACACTCCCACCCCCCCGGAGTGATGAAGTAATAGCACAATGAATAATGAAGATATTAACATTTCTAATCATTCTTCAGGTTTGATACTTCTATAAATATTTCACAATTTTCTTTTTATATGTACCACAGAAGCCTCACATAAACCTAGAATGTTCTTCTGGAAATCGTATTTGCATCTTACCTTCAGGAGGTGACACCTTGTTTCTTCACCCACTGTCTCGTCTGTTTCCAACCATACTCCTTGAAGCCCTGTGGGTCACTAATGAGTAGCTCCAGAATTTTCTCTTCACTTTAACCCTACCATCAAAGGGACAAACTGATGAAACTCTTAGAGTCCACATGTACGTGTGTCTCCTAACTGAAGGCATGTTTCAGAATTTGGAAAAACTGTTCGCTCAGATAACAGTCTCATCAGATCTTCTGTTTTGATTTTCTTGCTCTTGCTGCTGTGCTGTTACTTTCCCTCCAAAGACTGAGGTTAAAAGAGATAAACCTTCAAGAGTCTGCTTCACTAAAGCATCTGGACTGTTCTGGCAGAAGAACACCCACAAGTCCAACAATGTACGTGGACCTCTCGAAACAGTGCATAGCTTTGCCACAATCTCATTGAATCTCTTGTGCCACAGAAAGAACGTGTTCTCCGGAGTATGTCTTATCAGAGATAGAGAGAAAAGACATAATCTGACATGGCTAAAGTTTTAGGCAGACAATAACGTAGGAGGAAGTTATTGAATATGTGACTAAGATACAAAAGCTCAGTAAAGTGATACCCTTTATGTTCTTAGTTTTAAAAAAAAAGTGTTTTTTTTTTTCCTTTGTTGCTTACACTGACTGCTTAAGTAGCTTCCCAAACTCCAATTCCTGTAGTGACCCAAAGGTCTAAATTCTTTTCTCCCCTCCTTTAGCTCATAAAAATCCAGCTTAGACATTTCATCTCAGAAAGCTTTTTTTTTTTTTTAAAGATTTTATTTATTTATTTGACAGAGAAAGACAGCCAGCGAGATAGGGAACGCAAGCAGGGGGAGTCGGAGAGGAAGAAGCAGGCTCCCAGACTGAGAGTCAAGTAAGAACGCTGGGATCACACCCTGAGCCAAAGGCAGACGCTTAACGACTGAGCCACCCAGGAGCCCCTCAGAGAGCTTTCCACTGTGAAGAGAAGGTGTTTCTTCTGCTGATGGAGAGAGCAGGAGGCAGGATCTTCAATGGTAGAAGGAAGGTGTAATGAGAGGAAGCCAAAGATAGCATGTCTCTTCAGGTGCTTGAAGTTGAGTGGTCAGCTCTGGAGCCTACTGATGTATGGTCAGGGCTCCCCGGGACTGAGGGCAGAAGAAGCCAGTTGTTGAGGAGAATGGCGGCCTGCGCTTCCATGAACAGGACTGGAACCCAAGACTCACCATGAGTTCACTAGGCATGCATGGAGAGTCCAAGCTGGGACAAGAAAGCTTAGAGAGCCGTAGATGTCACTACCACACATCTAAGGACCAACACAAGGTCAGAGGGAACTGGGCTTCCCAACATGAAGATTTGCCAGTGATCTTCTACTCCTCACACCTGGGTGCCATCTTAGGGGTTTGAGTAGGAAGGGAGTAGCTGATAGGAATGGGGCCATTTTATTTTATTTATTTAATTTTATTTTTTAAGATTTTATTTATTTATTTGACAGAGAGAGAGGCAGCAAGAGAGGAAACACAAGCAGGGGGAGTGGGAGAAGGAGAAGCAGGCTTCCCCCTGAGCCGGGTGCCCAATATGGGGTTCCATCCCAGAATGCTGGGATCATGACCTGAGCTGAAGGCAGATGCTTAATGACTGAGCCACCCAGGCACCCCGAATGGGGCCATTTTAATCTGATAGAAGCTGGGTATTGCTTTAAAAAAATGTTTCAATGATCTGATTCAAAAGCCAGGCTAATAACAATGCTTCACATTTTCAGGCACAGTTGAGTTTGTGCATTTCGCATAGTGAGTGAAATGTTGCAGCTTCTTCACACCTGTTGCTTCCAGATAGTGAGTCTGCAGACAACATATCATCAGAGAAGAGGCTGAGTCCCTTTTAGGTTCATCCAAATCACACCTTAGGGCAGTCTTCTTTGCTATCTGTCCCTAAGTGACCTAGACCCTATAATCTGTTTAAAGCTTCCAGTGATAGTAAAACATCATATGCTAAATGAATCAGCAGCTCAGAAATATGTTGGATAAACCAGAGGTCTAACTCAGAGACATTTCTGAGTAGTCAGTAAATCCCGTTTGGTACACTAAATGTTTTTCTGCAAATCCTCACATCCTTTCCTATGGCCTTATTTAGCTCCTTCCTTTGTTCCTCTTTCACTTGGTCCCCACCAGTAATCATCTCAGACTTTATATGGAATGTCCTGCTTTTCCAGTGTGGACTTCTTTTTGGAGGCTCTGAAATGAGAATGACTCACCGACACGAACATATCTCAAACACTGGTATTATGGCCTCACCACCTTCCGATGAGCTCCTACCCCATGCCTTCAGTGCCCGTGCTGTCACTGTCTGACCCCGACACAAAGTTCAGCTCCTCTGAGCTCTGGGGTCAGGCCACACTGAACAACTGAAATTAGAAGTTCACCTTGCTCTCATTCAGCCTAGAGTGGGGATGAGATCTACAGATTTGGGCTTGGAACTAGGAAAGGTCTGAGCCGGTCAGCTGGGAAGAAAGGCCAGGGGAACGGCCCTCTGTCTTACTCCATCCTGTTATGTACGGTCCCTGATGTCACAACGTGTAGACAGCAATAAACTATTGCCACACATGCCCTTAGTAGCTCTTAATAGACATTCTGGGAAATATGGTTCAAGAAACACTGTTGTACTATGGAATTATTTTACACAGGTAACTTGTAGGACCCAAGTTTTTTTTATTATTTTTTTAATGTCATAAAATTTCCATGACTTCAGCACCTGGGAAAGCCATAGAGGCCAACTGGGCATCCCATTAGGCCTAAAGGAGAGCAGATGGAAATTCTGAGAGTCAAGTAAGAACAGATGGGAGCTCTGCAGGTGAAACTTGAACTTGAATATTCCAAAGTTCACATTGCTGAACATAAAACCCCATTAAGCATGTTCCAAGAAAGAGTTAAACTGACAGGCTGCATGCTGACCTCCCCCTTTATGAATTTCCAGTGCACTTAGCTGTTAACATTTTCTGTGGCAGGGGTTAAAGAAGCACTTCCTTCAATGCTGCCTGCTCATTTACAAATGGCAAATTTGTAAGCTGTGCTTTCTCTTACCTGGGACTGAAGGAAGATGGCAGTGCTATAAACAGGGAGAAAGGATTGGCCTTTTTTTTTTTTCTTTTTTAGCCAGTTGTTTGCCTCTCCCCTATAATTTTCCCCTTCTCCATTTAGACAGCGGTGCACCCACGGAGGCCATGCTGGCCAGGCAATCTGACCGGTACACTGGCCAGTCAGAAGCCTTCTGGTATTTTGAAAAGATGTCACCTCATTCCACAAATGTCCTCTTGCGTGAAAGAGGCCAAGCTGTCTGACACGGCCATAGTTGGGCAAGACAGGACTGAACACGGTGCGCTGTTCACTGGGGCTGGATGGATCCACCACCTGCTGTGTCTTCAGATGCTAGAGAACTCTGCAAGACATGGGACAAAACTCGGTGCTAAAGTCACCCAAGTCTTTTGTGAGGCACCTGAACAACCCAAAGGGAAGCTTTTCCTCTGGTGAAGGAGGCGGCTCCATACCTTGGTGACTTGTCTTTTGATGTCATACTAGAAGGGAGAACCCATGGAGAGCTGGGGGTCGTAGTCTTTAACAGATGACATTGTGCTGTGTTGGGTCTCTTCCGCTGGTGGGCCCAGCACTAGCTGTATGGGATTCAACACTAGACTTTCCTAGGGGAAAGACGATACATTTTATTTTGAGATTAAAATAATCATATTTATTGCCTTGTCAGGTCCCTTTTACATTATGGCTTTAAAAAAGTATGCATACCACCTGAAATTTTGTTTGAGAATACAAATATCCAAGGACTTCCTCTTCCTTTTTTTTTTTTAACTACAGTTTTACTGAGATACAATTCACATAATAGAAAACTTACTAATTTTACATGTACAAAACACAACCGTATCTATATCTAATTTTAAAATATTTCTAACATCTGCAAACAAAACCCCAAACCCATTAGAAATTACTGTCTTTATTCTCTTGCCCCCAGTTCTGGGGAAATACAAGTCTACCTTTTCTCTGTATGGGTTTGGCTATTCTCAACATTTCCTATAAATGAAATGATACCTGCTCTCTTGTGATCATGTTCTTTCATTTAACATCATAGCTTCAAAGTTTACCTGCTTTGTAGGATATATTACTACTTCATTCCAATTTATGGCCCAAATAATATTCCATCGTACGAAAATACCACATATTATTTATCCATTCACCATTTGGTGGACATTTGAGTTTCTACCTTTTGGGTAATATTTCTGTGAACTTTGGTGTACACATTTTTTGTGGACATAAATTTTTGTTCTACTTCCGTATATCCCTAGGAGTGGAATTACTGGGTTATAAAGTAACTTTATAACTAACATTTTGTGGAACTGGCAAAATGTTTTCCAAATTGGCACCATTTTACATTCCCACTAGCAATGTTTATTGGTCCCAATTTCTTCACATCATGGTTAATGTCTGTTACGTCTATCTTTTTTTTTTTTAATTTAAATTCAATTAGCCAACATATAGTACATCATTAATTTCGGATGTAGTGTTCAATGATTCGTCAGTTGTGTAAAACATCCAGTGCTCACCACATCACGTGCCCTCCTTAATGCCCATCACCCAGTTACCCCATCCCCCCACAAACCTCCCCTCCAGCAACCCTCAGTTTGTTTCCCAGAGTCAAGAGTCTCTCATGGTTTGTCTTCCTCTTTGTTTCTTCCTATTCAGTTTTCCCTCCCTGCCCCTATGGTCCTCTGTGTTATTTCTTATATTCCACATATGAATGAAACCATATGATAATTGTCTTTCTCTGTTTGACTTATTTCACTTAGCATGATACCCTTCAGTTCCATCCATGTCAATGCAAATGGTAGGTATTCATCCTTTCTGATGGCTGAATAATATTGCATTGTATATATGAACCACATCTTCTTTATCCATTCATCTCTCAAAGGACATCTTGGTACCTTCCACAGTTTGGCTATTGTGGACATTGCTGCTGTGAACATTGGGGTGAATGTGCCCTTTCGTTTCACTACATCTGTATCTTTGGGTAAATACCTAGCAGTGCAATTGCTGGGTTGTAGGGTAGTTCTATTTTTAACATCTTGAGGAACCTCCATACTGTTTTCCAGAGTGGCTGTACCAGCTTGCATTCCCACCAACAGTGTAAGAGGGTTCCCCTTTCTCCATATACTTGCCAGCATTAGTTGTTTCCTGTCTTGTTAATTTTTGTCATTCTAAGTGGTATAAGATGGTATCTCATTGTGGTTTCGATTTGTATTTCCCTGATGACAAGTGATGTTGAGTATTTTTTCATGTGTCTGTTGGCCACTTTTATGTCTTCTTTGGGGAAATGTCTGTTCATGTCTTCTGCCCTTTTCTTGACTGGATTATTTGTTTTTTGGATGTTGAGTTTGATAAGTTCTTTTTGGATCTGGGATACCAGCTGTTTATCTGATATGTCATTTGCAAATATCTTCTCCCATTCCATAGATTGCCTTTTAGTTTTATTGACTATTTCCTTTGCTGTGCAGAAGCTTTTTATCTTGAGGTCCCAATAATTCATTTTTGCTTTTGTTTCCCTTGCCTTTAGAGGTGTGTCTTGCAAGAAGTTGCTATAGTGAGGTCAAAGAGGTTGCTGCCTGTGTTATCCTCTAGAATTTTGATGGATCGTTGTCTCACAGTTAGGTCTTTTATCCATTTTGAGTTTATATTTGTGTATGGTATAAGAGAATGGTCCAGTTTCATTCTTCTGCATGTGGCTGTCCAGTTTCCCTAGCACCATTTATTGAAGAGACTGTCTTTTTTCTGTTGGGTATTCTTTCCTGCTTTGTCAAAGATTAGTTGACCATAGAGTTGAAGGTCCATTTCTGGGCTCTCTATCCTGTTCCACTGATCTATGTGTCTGTTTTTGTGCCAGTACCATACTGTCTTGATGATCACGGCTTTGTACTATAGCTTGAAGTCAGGCATTGTGACACCCCCCAGCTTTGGTTTTGCTTTCAACATTCCCCTGGCTATTTGAAGTTTTTTTCTGGTTCCATACGAATTATGAGATTGTTTGTTCCAGCTCTGTGAAAAAATTGATGGTATTTTGATAAGTGTTGCATTAAATGTGTAGATTGCTCTGGGTAACATAGACATTTTAACAATATTTATTCTTTCAATTAATATGGAATGTTTTTCCATCTTTTTGTATCTTCCTCAATTTCTTTCATAAGTGTTCTGTAATTTTTTGAGTACAGATCCTTTACCTCTTTGGTTAGGTTTATTCCTAGGTACCTTACAGTTTTTGGTGCAATTTTAAATGGGATTGATTCCTTAATTTCTCCTTCTTCAGTCACATTAGTGTATAGAAATGCAACTTATTTCTGTGCATTGATTTTATGTCCTGCCACTGTGCCGAATTCCTGAGTGAGTTCTAGCAGTTTTGGGGTGGTGTCTTTTGGGTTTTCCACATAAAGTATCATGTCATCTGCTAAGAGTGAGAGTTTAACTTCTTCTTTACCAATTTGAATGCCTTTTATTTCTTTTTGTTGTCAATTGCTGAGGCTAAGACTTCTAGTACTATGTTGAACAACAGTGGTGAGAGTGGACATCCCCGTCGTTTTCCTGACCTTAAGGGAATAGCTCTCAGCTTTTCCCCATTGAAAATGCTATTTGCTTGGGCTTTTCATAGATGGCTTTTATGATATTGAGGTATGTTCCCTCTATCCTTATACTGTGGACAGTTTTAATCAAGAAAGAATGCTGTATTTTGTCAAATGTTTTTTCTCCATCAATTGAGAGGATCATATCGTTCTTGTCTTTTCTTTAATTAATGTGATCTATCAGATCGATTGATTGCAAATGTTGAACCACCCTTTAGTCGTGGTGAATAATCCTTTTAATGTACTGTTGGATCCTATTGGCTAGTATCTTGGTGAGTATTTTGGCATCCATGTTCATCAGAGATATTGGTCTCTAATTCTCCTTTTTGATGGGATCTTTGTCTGGTTTTGGGACAAGGTAATGCTGGCATCATAGAAAGAGTTTGGAAGTTTTCCTTCCATTTCTATTTTTTGAAACAACTTCATTAGAATATGTATTATTTCTTCTTTAAATGTTTGGTAGAATTCCCCCAGGGAAACTGTCTGGCCCTGGACTCTTGTTTTTTGGGAGGTGTTTGATTACTGCTTCCATTTCCATGTTGGCTATCGGTTTGTTCGGATTTTCTATTTCTTCCTGTTTCAGTTTTGGTAGTCTATAAGTTTCCAGGAATGCATTAATTTTTCCAGATTGCCTAATTTGTTGGCATATAGTTGCTCATAATATGTTCTTAAAATTGTCTGTATTTCCTTGGTGTTTGTTGTGATCTCTCCCCTTTCATTCATGATTTCATTAATTTGGGTCCTCTCTCTTTTCTTTTGGTTAAGTTGTCTATTATTACTAATATTAATATTAATATTACAGTCCTTGTGAATGGAATGATAGCTCATTAAAGTTTTGATTCACATTTCCTTGACAACTAATGTTATTGAGCAGGACAAATGATATTTATTTAAAGAGACAAATTAAAAAAAGTGAAAATTCACTCAGTTGCTTGAGGTTCTGAATATGGTTTTAAAAATGTGTGGGGTGTTACACATATCGATACTTCCCAAGGAGTGCCATGAAACATATTTAACCATCATGATGGCATTATGATAGAGCTAGTTCCATGGAAAATGATGCTGGCTTTGCACAACTAGTATGACAACACCAACAGACACCAATGGAACCTCAGCTTTGCTGCTAAATATGTCCACAGAACTGTGTTACCGCCTGAGCACTGGATTTAAAAGTTCAGCATTTTAGATGGTCTCTTTAGAGTCAGGATTGATCAAGGAGTCGTGATTGATAAAATAGTAACTATTAATAAAATAAAATAAAATATAGGGAAAATAATGCCTGATCCTAAGTGCTTAGTAAATAGCAGCTGATACTCTGATACTATTCTGTATCCTTTAGACTACAACATAGTAACTAAGTTTCATTTTTCAAGTAATTTTTCTATTTCTATGTTGAGTTTTTGAGATGTACCTAGCTTCCTTTGAGGATTGAATGTATAATAAACAATTATAAGTGTCAAGTTGAATGTTACTGGATAAAATACAGGCTACCCAGTTATTTTGACTTTTGGACAGATAACAGAAAATTGTCCAGTATGTGTCATAAAGATTGCATAAGATATTATATTACTAAAAAAATTATCTGTTGTTTATCTGAAATTCCAATCCGATTGGATTTTTATTTGCTAAATATGATAACTCCAGCCAGATTAGAAGAAACAATGGTTACTTTTGGAATGCCTGACATATTTTAGGAAGGCATGCCACTCAATATATAGAACTTTAAAGCTCAAAACTTCGGGTAAAGCAGTGAAGTGGTGTGCGTAAGTATCGACCTGCAAGCTGAACTATGGTATTTTATATTCCACTATGATTCAGTAACTCTCTGTGCTTTTTTCCTTTAAAATTTTATTTTATCTATAACTAAACAGTTTAGAACCACGTAGGAGTTATAGAGGCCATAAATGACTGGTTTCCACAAGGTTTGAATGAAATACCCAAACCTCACAGTCTCATTAATGAAAGTAGTTCATGTGGCAGAATTGGGGTTAAAATTCAGGCTATTCTGATTCCAGAATTCCTGCTCCAGATATCCAGGGACAGACATCTCAGAAACCTGAGATTAAGTGAACACATAAGAGGTAAAATATGAGTCTAGTTCACGTCATGCTCTTTGAAAAATGGAGGACTTACAGCATTAGTGATGGATATGATTATGTGGCTGTATCATTATTGTTTTTAACTTTTCATATCTTTTTTACAATTCCAAGTAACACCTGGTGGCCAAGGAAATACTTACTCCAAGATCAAAAGAGTCCAAGAAATGCTTACTAAAAATTTTTGTTGGAAGACATTTGTAACAATATTTGCCCCAAAGGCATGATTATTCAATTACACATTTTTCTTTATGTGTTTGGTGCAAATATCATTACTATTTAACGAAGATTTAACAGACCAGTACAGATAACAAACAAGTGGGTCTCTGAAAGAAAAGTATTCTGGTTTCTTAAGTGTGCTTACTTGGGTAGCCCTGTAGTTTGGCAGGGCAATAGTGGTTAAAAACTGTATGGCCAAAGGACAATAGAGCATTTGAACATAGGCAGGAAAGACATGGAAAAGTAGAAGAAAACAGGACCTCTTGAAGTGGAACCTGGAACACCACCATCATCAAGATCTTACAAAAGATCCCACTGACAGGTTGAGGGGAAAATCTAGAATAAAGAACATTTTATTAAAATTGAGAGAAGGAGGCTGACTTAGAACAAATAGTGATTTTAGCTTCAAGTTTTTAATATTCAGTATTATATCACAAATGTAACTGGTGTTCCCATGTTATAATTTCTGGTGAAAAGAATCTCCAGTCTGTAGGGTTTCAAAGTTCAACACACAAATTCCTACGTCAAAAAGTCTAGCATATCACTTTTCTCAATATGTCTAGAAACCCTTGACTTAAACTCAGATACTTGTGGCTGAAGGACTTCACCTCTTCTTTTGTTGCTGTTCTGGGTGCAGTGGATTTTCAACAGTCATGTCTTGGAAAATGTGACAGGGCTGGGGATTCTGTTTCATTCACGGAGGCCAGCACTGGTTCTGATAACTGCCCAAGCCAAAGTGGCTCTTCAAGTTATGAGAAAGAAGAGAAGGAAACCCCTCAGCACTTGCTTTGGACTGCAGTGATCAGTTTCACTATTTAAACACTTGATCAGGAATTATTTTATTCATTTATTCCACAGGTATTAATTAAGCACCTACTATGCACCACACCTGTGCTAGGCACTGTTAAATGATGAACAAAACAGGCATTCAACCAGCCTCCTAGGTGTCTGATGTTTTTCAGGGGAGACCCATACTTATTGGTAAACAACAATGAAGAAGATAAGTCAAGTTTTTAAAAAGTAGAACAATAAAGAAAAACATTGGGGTTCTACATTTGAGAGACGGAAAGGGGAATCTATTAAAATATGGTGTTTAGCGAAGGCTTTTTATGGGATTTCTGTGATTTAAAATATCTCTGAAGGGCTTTGGATCTATCTCAATATTTTATATGCTCCCAGAATTTTCCCTCTGAAGCAGAACCTAACACTTTTACTCAATGAAAAGTAATTAAAATTTGGATATTTGATGAAGTTGAAATGTCACATAAATGGAAACTGTCAGTTTCAGGTGCACAGCAAACCTCTCCTTCATTTATCAAATTACTGCTGGTAGTGACTATTTTTAATGTCTCACAAAGCATTTTTCATTTTCAATGCACTTTCAGCATCTCAGTGAGGTATCTTTTTAATTTATAGGAAAGAGAAGAATGATTTTAGGTCAGAGACATTCGAGGTTAACATCATTTCTGTGGAACAGCTAGCCTGATAAACTATTCTCTCTCTCTCTCTCTTTCAACTCCCCTTTGTCCCTAATTCTGGTAAGCACCCCACCCCCACTTGGCTTCATTACCTTTGCTCTTCTGCAGAAATATTTTGCATTTTTATTGATCACAGAATCCTAAATTTTGGAAAAATTTTGGGAAAAAAAACCCCACACTTTAGAAAGTGTGCTCAATTGCTGGAAAACTATGGATCTCCCCAGACAGGAGAAATGGAGAAGCTTCATTCTTCAAGTCAGTAACTCCTTAGCTCACACCTTAGGATGGGTCTCAGAAAAGGATGGCACATTTCTTTCTAAACTCTGGAGAGTCCTTGAGGAACCTTCTGCAAAGTGACAGGTATTTGCAAGTCCCTTCAGGTTTTTTTTTTTTTTAAGATTTTATTTATTTGAGAGATACAGAAAGAGCATGTGCAGGGGGAGGGGGGAGAGGAAGAGAACATTAAGCAGACTCCCTTCTGCACCCAGAGCCAACTCGGGGCTTGATCTCACCACCCTGAGACCATGACATGAGCTGAAACCGAGAGTCAAACACTCAACCAACTGAACCACCAAGTCTCCCCTAGTCACTTCAGTTTTTAAGGATGAGCACTTCATGTGAATAATAGTTCTTACAATACATTAAAGGCTTTTAAAATTTTCTTCTTCCTTTATAGGACAAATCAAAGGACATTTCCCATATCTCAGGCTCTTGTTACCTCTGCTCATTAGGAAAAGGCTATGTTTTCTTTGAATTCTGGTGATGGTTCACATACCTAAACAATTTTGACAGTTTTCAGCTGCTGCTGCTTCTGCAAGCCAAGAAAACTGAAACTCTTACAAGGCACCCTCCCACCTCCACCACACACACACACACACACACATACACACGCACACTGACACAAGCTGATATACTGAAAATACCAAGGCTTTTCCCAGGCAAGGAAAGATCTCAGGTCACAGGCTTATTTTAAAACATGAACGACTATAATTTGTAGTATATTGCATATAGCAAACAAATGGTTTTATTTTTAAATCTTAAAATATCTTTCTTCCAACAAACTCAAAATGATTTCATTATTTCTCATATCACTGTAAGGTTGGTAGAGCAAATACCATAATTTTTATTTCACAGTTGAGGAAATTTGCCCAGAAGTTGGTGGCTTCCTCTTGTCCTGTGGTTGACTGCAGTGGTAAGGCCTCTATTTCTAATCTAGTGGTGGTTTCCAGGAGAATCTGCTGCTTCTAGAGTTAAGTTATACTTTCTTTGGGGAGACTTGCAAGTTTTTCCACATAATTCCACATAACTCTAGAAAAATTTTTTAAAAGATTTTATGTATTTATTTGAGAGTGAGAGAACATGAGAGGGGGAGGGTCAGAGGGAGAAGCAGACTCCCTGCTGAGCAGGGAACCCGATGTGGGACTCGGTCCTGGGACTCCAGGATCATGACCTGAGCTGAAGGCAGTCGCTTAACTAACTAGCCACCCAGGCGCCCATAATTCTAGAAATTTTGAACAAATATCTTACCAGGCCATTTAGTGTCTTATAAAATAATTGCATAATAATGACATTGAATTCTAAGCTTTTTGCTTTTGATTCCGTCACAAAATCGAGCTGTTTCAAAATTGGAGCATGTTCAGTCTATGGCTTCAGAGATTGTAATTCCTCAGAGTTTCATCATTGAGATCTTCCTTCCATGGATAGGAAATATTTAGGGATAGGAAATATAAAGGGAGCAACTTACTAGTGACTTGTGGATGGCCATACAGGGAAACTTATGCTTTTCTGCCCTGTGAGATTTTACCTCAGCATATGATCGATTTGATGCAACTACTGTTGTCCTGCTGATGAACAGCTGGTTTTCTCTCTTCCCCCCCGTATTAGTGATTCAGGATTTATTTTGGTCTTGTGAAGACACATTCTCAGATTGTGATGACATACACAAACCATTTGACCGAATTCAGTTAAAATAAGGGAAAATAACCCCCAAAGAAGAAAGGGGACAGTTGAATTCCATCAAGCTCTTAATTTTATTTATGTGATCACGAGTAGCTAGTTTGATTGTGTTTGCCTCTTTCAGATAGGCATCTCAATATCATAAAAAACGATTTAATTATCAAAGTGGACCCTTGTGTCCCCATCTCCTTTTCCCTACAAAATGTGTTTGTCATGAAAGGGATCTTAATTTTTAGCATGATTAAATTATCAAACACTTAAACATTTTCATCAGGATTTATCTCTTACAAAAAACATTCTGTTTCCTTAACACTGCAGTGGGTGTTTCATTAAGTATCATAAACAGTTTACTTTACAATTTAAAAAGAAAAAGCAGTAACTTGCCCTTGCTCTGGACGGGTTTTGTATTTGTGGCTTTCTAGTGGCTGTGGGTTGCTGAAGTCAAAGGTCATCAACTTTGCAGTTGCTGAGAATGAAGCTTTTGGCTTCTGCTTCTTGGTTTGTGGATGAGATGAGGGAGGATAGGAGGAAGGGGTAGGTGTGACATGGAGCTGACAAACTTCAAGGATATCTTGACCTCACATTTTGCCAAAGATTTTAGGAGTGTGCATTTCGATTTTAAAGCAAGGGCATTACTTACTCATGGGGCAAATGAGGGAACAACCAGTGTGACAGGCATTTGGAAAATGTTTAAAGAGCACAAATGCACTGAGTATCTGGAAGTTAAGGAGAGAGGACCCAAGAAGCCTGTTTCATTTACTATGTCCGTATAAAAAATGATTCCAAAACTAAGTGTCTTAGAACAATGGCAGCATTTATTTTGTTCACGGATCTACAGTTTGGACAGGGCATAGTAGCAATGGTCATCTCTGTTCCACTTGGTATCAACTTGGGTGGTTCAAAGACTGGGCTGAAATCCTCTGAAGACACATTCACTCCTGGCAGTTGGCCAGAACACTTACACATGGCTCTTGGTAAAGCTTGCCTTTCTAATGACATGGTAGCTGGATTCTAAGGGCAATAATCCTGCAAGAGAGAGAGAGAGGAGGACTGAGTGGAAGCCACACCACCTTTTTGACATAGTCTTGGAAGCTATGTAGCATTACTTCCTCTGGGTTCTAGTCCAAGAAGTTTGCAAAGTCTTGTCTAGCTTCAAAGAGAGCAGAAATTGATTCCACCTCTTCATGGGGAGTGGCAAGTTTCCAGAGGAACAGATAGAACGAGAAATGTGACTGTGGTCATTTTTGGAAAATGACCAATTTTCTTCCAGAAAGTCCATGAGAGAAGCACCAGGTGGGCTGGTAGGAAGACTGAGGCATATGCTGCCTGCACCCTGGTCCACCCTGAAAGAAAGGGATGAGGCAGTGGGCTTCTTTCCTATAGCTTTGAATTAAAATACAATTAAAAGTTGTTTTTGTATTACTGTAAATTTGATAACAAGCTTTTTTTTAGGCATTATGATATCTTAGCATCCCAACAACAACCTTGGGAGGTGGGCAAGTCAGGCATTAGACTCTCCAATTGGAGGAGGAGGAAGCTGAGGACCAGAAGAGGGTGAACAAACTTTCCATTACCTCGGTGTTAGCAAATGTCAATACTGGGGCTCAGACCCACATCTTCAGAGCTCAGAGCCAATGTACTTATTGTTCTAATCATGTCAAACCTGAAAACAGAAGGGAAAAAGCAAATAAATGATCAAATGATGATCAAATGGGAGTATTCTGGGATTGAAGTAAGATGGAAGGAGAGGAGAGATTATAGAGGGACTGATTAGGTTAAAATATTCAGAATTAACCTTTTTTTTTTGCCACTTACAGTGTTTTGTGTTCAATGGTGATGTATTTACAAATTGAGCACTTGTTTATTTTTTAAAAAGTTTACTAAGAGCCTATTATGCACCCAATACAAGGCAGGTAGAAGGATAAATTGTGCGATTATCTCTTCGAAGGCTCAATTACACATCATTGGGAGAAACAGACACATAAAAAATAATGGGATATGACCTTTCTAAATCATATTAACAAAATGGTAGTTATTGTATTGAGCTCCCTTTTGATATCAAAAGTTCATGAATGCTTTTAGAAAAATATGTTTGAAAATTATTCAATTAGAGTATGGGAAAACTTAATAGGGCTCACAAGGAATCTAGAAGTCTTGAGAGATTTCAGAAAGAAGGCATGTACAAGTTGATAGGAAAAAAGTAAAACATAAGATATACCCCAAAATAGAAAGAAAATAAAATGTAATAGCTGACTCCAACATTTGTCCAGAACTACAATTAAACTGTTCTCTAAGATGGAAATTCAGATATGAGATGGTCTTGTAGTGGGTACGAGGTCCAGAGGAACAAAGGTATTGGAGGAATAACTCCAGTCACCAGATGTATCTGTTGAACAAGGATTCTTATTTGGGCGATAGGAGAAACTCTCAGCCACAAATACAAATAGACACCAAAAATCACCAGTATTTGATTGCTAAAAAAACACACAATAACTTAGCATGCACATGTACGCACACACACACACACACACACACACACACACACACACACACACAGATATACACGAAAATACCCATGAAAACAAAGTTGGTAGAGCCAATTAAAACAAAACAAAACAAAACTTAAAATACAACCATAGAGATATTCAGGGAGTCATCCCATCCATTAAACTAACATGTGATATGAAAACAAGAAAACTGGGTGTCTTAAAAATTCTAAATATGATCATCAGAAACAAAACGACACAGCTCATTAAGTATGTTGAATGCAGAATAAGTACAGGTGAGACTAAATTATCAAAGTGGGCAGTTGAGGCTATAGATTATCTACCACAAGAAGTTGGAGAGTTGTCACATATGGGGGAGGAGTTACAAGATATGGAAAATGACCTAGAAATGAAACATCCAGCTATCGGTTCAGAAGAGAACAAACAGAATGAAGAGTAGGAAATTTCTAAAAGCTGAATAAGGTCATGACTCTTGAGACGGACGGGAACCTGGAACAAATAAGATGAGCAAAGCAAGATGCACACCCAGACATGGTCTAGTGAAATTACAAACACCAAGCAAAGACATAACTTTAAAATTTCCCACCAAGAAAAGTTGGATAACTGAAAATTAAAGAGAATCATATGAACATCAGACTTCTCATCACTGATAGTGGAAAATAATGATGCTACCAATGAAGCAAGACTTTCAAAGTAATTTGATAAAACAACTCAGAATACAGAACTATCACATACCTAGTTATTTTTTCATCTGAATGTGAAGGCTAAATAAAAACAATTTTAAGAACCAAAAAGCCTTCTGAAACTTACCAACTATAAACATTTTATAAAATTATTATTTAAGCAGATGTGCAAACATGATTAAAAAAAATATGAGGATGATATGGGCTGTAAAAAACAAACAGTGGCACACCAAGAAATCAGTCTAAGTTCTAGCTGAATTTAAATACTTGTCAGTGAATGATTAAAAAGAAAGCGACCCCCTCCTCCCTCAGCAAAAATTCAGAAGTTAAATCCCATAGATTTGGGGAAATTGAGAAAAGTGAGGGGAAAAAAAAAGGTGTGTGAAAGTGCTGAGGTTCTTATCCTGTCTGAGGAAGAGTATTGATGTGGAGTACTTCTAGGAATCAGCAGAAAAATCTGTTTCGATATGTGTGTTAACATTTTAAAGCAGCTATTCGAAAATATAAACAAAATGAAGTTCTAAAATGCTAGGAAACTTGGGGGTAAGATTGATCAATTCAACAACAACAACATCTAAAAAATCAAGGGGAAAGATAACAAGGAAACACAGTAGATAAAAAATAATATCCACCTCCCTAATCCCTCAAAACTGTGGCAGTAAAACGCTACCATGTGAGTCATCATGTAAATATGAGCAAGTCTATGAAGAAGAACAAGGTATCCTGCCTGCATATTTTTTACAACTTGCTTTACTTCATTTGATATTATGTTTTTGGCTTATGTCTCTGTTGATTGATAATAGTAAAATTTGGGTTACTGATATTAATTACTCTAAGGAATACATTGTATGAGTAAATCACATTGTATCCATTCATTGCCCTCACTTAGAGGCACTTGCTTTTTCAATTTTTTTCACTGTTAGAAACAATAATTCAGTAAGCACTTTTACATATTTTTGTGTTCACAAAGAGTTATTTTGGGTGAAACCAGGCAATGGAATTAAGAGTCTCCAAAGATGGCCATCTCCAGTTTTATGAGGCACGGCCTAACTGTTCTCCAAAGTGCTACCTAATTGTTTAATTTATGTAAATGGGCATATTCAAATAAAGAAATGTACAGAAGCATGCATAGGGGTGGTACCGTTTGTCTCTGTGAGGAAGAAAGAGGAGGAGGAGATGGGGGTATCTTTGGGCTAGATCTGTAATATTTTATTTCTTTAAAGGCATCTAATGTTAACATGATAAATTGTTATCTGTTAAAAGTGAATGGGGGGACACAGCATGTTTTATGCCATTTTTTCATCTTTATTTGAAACATTTTGTAATGGCATGTATTAGAAATTAGAATTGCTTGTGTATTGGCTTGAATAAAAAAAGGTATGGTGAGAAAAGTTTCAAGTCCAACTGACTGTGGAAGGGTATGTAACCATTTCTTAGGAGGTAAGAGGGAGACGAGGATATCCAGACAAAGGGGCTGTGTGAACCAGGGCAAGAAGGCAGGAAAGAGCAGAACATCTCCAGGCTCAGGCTGCATTGGTAGGAGCTTGGCAGGAATTTAGATGCAAGGACTGGGTTTGGGACAGATGATTAGAGGTCCTGAAATTCTGAACTGAGCTGCTAAATGTCTTGGATTTTATCTCATGAGCAGTGGGGAGTCACGAAGGCTGAAGCAAAAAGACCTGGGTTTTAGGAAGAACAAAAGAAGCCATCTGAAGGAGAATTGAGGTGGAAATAATTTAGTCAGGCAGGTACTTTAGAACATGCAATGATGCAGGCTAGGGAGGATGAAGGACCTGAAGAAGCAGTGGCAGGAGGGCCCAGACCTGGCGACTAATGGAACATGGGGCATGGACAGCACTGGGAAATCACAGAACGGTTCTCCTAGTTTTGATGAAGGAGGAGGGTGGTGCCATTAATTAAGACAAGAAATACAGAAAAGAGATGAAGCTTGGAGGAAAGAGAGTTTGAGTTCTCTGACTTTATTTTTTAATTTTTTTGAAATTTCTAAGAAATTTTTTGAAAGGTTTGAAATGTTTTGAAATTTGAAATGCATGTGTCATTAGGAGATGTCAGTAAACAGAAGGAAAGACTTTTGATTATCAAATGTTCATGACACGTGTTTTGAGCACATTATTTTATTTATCCTGCAACAACTCACAGCATGCCTCGTGTAACAGGGGCTTGGGTTAAGTCATGTGTATAGGTTTGGGGCTCGAACCAGCTTTGTCTAACTCCCAAGGAAAGGGAGCAGAACTAGCTAGCACATGCTGGGTGCCTTCTAGGGTGTGGCTGGTATTAAGCATGACCCACTTACTTAATTCCCCAAATAGCTTGGATTCTACTGTCATCCCCACTTTACAGATGAAAAATCTGACCTTACATGTATTATGTAAGTTGTGGTCACTTAATGTACCCAAAGATGGTGTGCTGGCTAAAGTCACAGGCTCTGCGATCCTACTGCCTGGTTTGCTGCAAAACTCTTGGTGTTCTTTGGGTGTTACGCCCCTCCTTTTGGCCTCAGTTGATAGCTGCACCTTCTCAGTAGTAATGGTTTCACACACATGCATAACACACAGAAGAATGCTTACCACATAGTGAAGTGCTCAATACAAGTGCACTATGTCCTAGTATTAAACAAGGTCGCACATCAGATACAATCACTCTCTTTGTCATGGTGGTGTTACACCCACATACACCCAGCCGGGGAGTGGTGGGGCTCATCCTGAAATGCAGGTTCGCCAATCTCCTAATCCCGTCATTTTCTCTCATGTGTCTCTGCCTTTCTTTAAGACTTCCAGAAGTATTCGATGCATGCTAGAGAGCTTTCTCTCAAAAATGTGTGGAGCAAAAGTGTGTCAGTGTTGGAAAGAGGAGGGATCTTCCTTTATCTGGAAAATCCACATAACAGCCACTTTATTCACCCATTCTGTGTACAATGAAAACATGGCTTGCACTGGGTTAAACCACATTCTTGTGCCCTCTGTTACTCTGCCTAGGATCTGCCATTGGCTGTTGAGAGTTATGTGTCTAAGTGTTCTCCCCGGGGCACCAAACATTGGATCCATATTTTGAAAGCTGTGAAGTTGTACAGCCCTGAGAGAACACTTTACTTTTTTCTGGAGAGGAGAATATCATTTTCAACACACTGCTGTGCAACTTGTGAAAGAAAAAAAAATTTTCTGTGATATCAGATGGCAGCTGGAAGTTACCCTGGGAGAGGAGTAATGTGCCCTGACTCTGCTTTGAGGATAATCTCCCCAAGAGGTATGGACCACACATGTGAAGTGATTACACTCCAGTTAAATTCCTTCCTCCTTCCTTCTGTGCAAAAGCTCCACTGTTTCTCTTTCATCCTAAAGAGGATATCTTCCCTCTGTGAGGTGGACGGTGGCCCCTGCCCACTGCTGTCTCTCATGATAAGCTCGTTTCTCTTTCAGATTGCACCTCTCAACTCCATATTATGACAGTTGGCTTTCTTCTCAGTTCAGAGGCAGCAAAACTCAACACTTGCCCAAGAGAAAATGCTAAGCATTAAATGAAGCATCATATATTTACCTCCTCCATGATAAAAGGACCAAGAGGAGCTGCCTTCCCCTCACTGAATAGCTGGAAAATGACAAAGAAAACATTTACTCTTCCTTCTTTCTCGTGTTGGCAACTCAAGGCTTAGATTTTGGGAGAGATATACTCAGGTGAAATTCTTTTCCCCTGGACTGAATGGTGAAGAAATTACTTACTGAAAGCCTGCACAAATGTGACTATTTTCAGAATGTTCTATATTAAAAAAATCAGCTTCATAATTTTACAGAGAGGGATGATGCAGAGAGCATAATCTTTCTGTGATCACACCCCCCCAAAGTGATTTTATTTAAGAATTAAATAGTTAAATTGACTGCTTTTCTGAATTCTGGCATTACTGTGATATTACTTCTGGACCCATTGGCTTCCTTCTCATGTCTGTGTCAACATTTCTCCCATGGTTTTAGCCTTCTTCATCCACTTTCCTTCATGCACCTCTCAAGCTGTCGTGTGTGGTTGACCTTGAACTGGTGCCCATGATGCTAATCTGTAATGACTCGGCTTTGTAGCACAGTTGGCTGATCCAAGGATCCCATGACTTCCATATTTGCAGCTAGTGGTTTTCAAGTACTTGAATTTTCAGACTCACAACAAATACAGTAACTATTTTAAAAATGATACAAATTATTGTGGCAACACTTTGTTAACCACGTCTGACTACTTTAGATTCTGTATTTAACATATTCCTTCAACAAATATTTAAGCACTAATGGCCCCAGAAACATGCTGGAGGCAGGCATAGTGGGCATTGTTTCTTCCCACATGGAACTTACAGTTTAATGGTGACCAAATAGCCCCTCACATGAAGTATGGTCACAAGTGCTATAAAGGAGACACATAATGTGTTATAAGAGCATGTTATTGGGGTGGATAGGGTCTAGGAGGGCATGTCTAGAGAGGTCACCCTGAAAAAGTGACACCAAGCTGAGATCTGAAGGGAATCTGGGAGTTCTAGGGTGAGGGGAGGACATTTCACATTCAAGGGAAAGGACTGGGGTTGGAGGGACGTATGGCCCACTTGGGACCTGGAGGACAGGCTTGTGGGTGGAATGCTGAAAGGAAAGAAAGGAGTGGCCACGGTGAGCCAGATTGTTCAGAATCCTGATGGCCTCAGGAAGGATTTTGAACTTCATCCAGAAGGCAGTTAGAAGCCTTCCCCTAGTCTCCAGAGCTTTTAGCGTTGGGGTCTCAGGTGCTCAATAAAGGAAAACCAGACAACATGTCCTGCCTGGAAAACATCCTGACAGTGGCAAAGCCATAATGGAGGGAAAGTGTGTCCTTTCAGAAGTTTGCCCAGCAGAGGAGGGGTGGAGCTGAAAGGAGCTTTGGTGTCCTGAGGCCTTCAATCATTCCACACACTCAGCCTTCACATCCATCTACTCAAAAGTGTGGTTCTGGTCCTTTCAGTTTGGGTGTGTAAATAAATGGGCTTATGCCACAGGGTCTTTCTTGGACCCAGGACTGCCCTGTTTCCTGTTCCTTCGCTGGTCACAGCCCACCTGGGGTCCTGGTCTGGGAATCTTGTTCTGGATGATGTATAAGTAAGAGCAGACATTTGTCTTCTCCTCCCTCCCCTTCATTTTCCCTAACTTTTCCATCCTATCTTTCATCTCTTTTTGTGTTGTGAACCCAAAAAGCCTCACAACCTTTTTGATGAACAACTTTTGTTGAGTAAGAAACAAATATGTTTGACTGTGTAGAGATGTGGGGGACTCAAAAAATATTATGAACCGAAGTGTAAGAGGTAGAAGTATAGAATTTCCGGAAAAGAATGGGGTCCATGGTTGTGACCATAGGTTATACAAAGATGTCTTGAAGAGGATTCAAAAACCCCAAAACAAAAGGAAAAAATCTACAAATTAGACTTCATCAAATCAAAAAAACAAAACAAAAGCTTTTGCTCTTCGAAACACTGTTAAGAACATAACAAATGAGGTTAGAGACTGGAAGAACATATCATAAAGCATATTTGACAAAAGACTTGTTTGGAAAAAAACATTAAGAAATCAATAAGGAGAATATGAAAAATCTAGTGAAAACATAAGCAGAAGTTTGGAGCAAATCCTTTACTAAAGAAGTGATGCTTTATATCATTAGTCATTAAGGAAATGCACATGAAACCACAATGAGATACCATTACATACCAACTAGAATGTCTTAAAAGGAAAGACATTGACCACATCGATGTTTGGGGATGTGGAGCAACTAGAAGTCTCACAAACAGCTGGTAGGAAGGCAAAACCGTACATCCAATTTTGGAAAATGATTTGACAGTTTCATGAAAAGTTAAGCATATACTCACCATATGACCCACTTATCCTACTTCAGGGAGTTCTCCAAGAGAAATGAAAGGACACGTCCACACTAAGACTTGGATGTGAGTGTTCATAGCAGCCTTATTTGTCATAGCCAAATCTGCAGACAGCTGCCATGTAGCCATCCAAGTCAATTGACATGTGCCACCATCAGGATACACCCTAAAATGCCAGACCAAAAAGAAATGTGCATCACGTAGATTCCATATGTAAAATTCTAGAAAATGCAAACAATATGGATCTAGAGAAATGGCAAGGAGATCAGTAATTTCCTGGGATAGGAGTAGGGGTGGGTAACAGAGGGCATGAAGGAACTTGTAAAGGCATAAAGAATGTTATCTTGAGTGTGATGATGCTGTCATACGTGCAAAATGCATGTAGTTGACACTTAAATATGTGCTATTTCTCATTTAATTCTGCCTAAATAAAGAATGCCAAAAAGTATAGAAGCTTTCCTTGGCTTCAAGATTTTTCTGTTCTGGGGTACCTGGGTGACTCAGGCAGTTAAGTGGCTGACTCTCAGTTTTAGCTCAGGTTGTGATCTCAGGGTCCTGAGAGATTCCGCCCCACCTCAGACTCTGCTTGTCCCTCTCCCTCCCTTTCTGCTCCTCCCCCCACTCCGGTTCTCCTGTGCTCACTCTCTCTCATTCTCTGTCTCTCTCTCAAATAAATAAATACATAATCTAAAAAAAAAAAAAAGAGTTTTCTGTTCTGGTGGATCTGATCAGATCAGTTTTTGTTGACCTGATTTAGGAAATCCCAGGTAGGCATTTGAAATTCATCAGATTGTTGTGACTTCACTGTTTGTTCCTTTTCATTGCTGAGTATTCTGTTGTAGGCGTGACCCACAGCGTGCCTATCCAGCTGAGGCACAGATGGCTTGTTTCTGGTTTGGGGTGATTATGACTATAGCTGCTGTAAACATTAGCATACAGGTTTTTGAACAGAGATTTTAATGTACTTGGGCAAAATATCTGGGAGGCACTTTCCGGAGCCCTGATGCTCTGTCCATTTTTTCCCCAGCTTTTTTCTCTGTTTTATTTTTATTAATCTATCCTCAAGTTTACTCTTTTCTCTGTCGTTTCCATTCTGCCATTGAACCCAGCCCGTGAGTTGTTTATTCAAATATTTTATTTTTTAGTTTAGAATTTTCCTTTTTATTTAAAACATAGTTTCTATTTCCCTCTGAGGTTTTCTATTTTTTCATTCATTTCAAGACTGTGCATTTTTACCTCATGGAGATGATTATAACAGCTGCTTTAACACTTTTGTCTGATAATTCCAACATCTGGGCATCTGTTGATTGCTTTTTTTTTTTTTTCCTGCTGGAAATTTGTCATTTTTCTGGTTCTTTGGATGCCGAATAATTCTGGGCATTTGAATATTGCGTTGTGAGACTCAGGTTACTTCTATCTTCTGGAGATTGTTGATTACTTATTTTAGCAGGCAATCAGCCCCTTTCAGTTGAGACCATAAGTTTTGTCTCACCTTCCTTGGGCTTTGGCTCAAAGGCAGGTTCAGTTTGCAAAACGTTTTCTGTGGTATTTGGGTTTGCCCCATGCAGGCTCCCCTTAGGGGTTAGTCTGGGATCTGGGTGGTGGCTTGTATTGTATTTGGCTTTTAAAGCTTTTGCTATGCATCTGGGGGTCTGGTCTGTGTGCAGAAATGTTGGAGGAGCCTGAGGCAGCTGTGGGATCACATACAGAATTTGAGGACACTTTTAACAGCCCTTCTTTCCCAGGGGTTTCTCCACACTCTTGGACTCTCAGGGTGTTTTGTCAGTTTTTACTTCCATAAAGTCAAGTTCCTTTCAGAACTTTAGCCCTTGTTCTTGATCAGATTTGGGTGTCTCAGGCTGCCTTCAGGGCAAAGTGGAGAAAGAAAAGAGAAAGGAAAAAAAAATAATGAACATTTTCCCCAATCTTCATACCACAGGCATCCCTTTTCCCTTTTCCTCTGCTCAGAGACATAAGTTTTCTCTTTAGATATCAGAATGACCATCCCAGCATATGTGGCTACTGGGGTAGTGCAACACTGGGATGGACACCAGCCTGGGGTCTGGGCCTGGAGACGAAAGAGAGGAAAAAGAGAAATCCACCTGCCCCTGCCGTAAGCTGACATCTTGATGCAGGGATGCCAAGAAGGGTCGGACAGATGCTGATGGTTTTTCAAGGAACCTTATAATCTGAGTAGAAAGAATTTTGTCAAGGGCTGCTCGATTTTAAAAGCAAGTAGGTAGAGGATTTCCTAAGTGTGAACACAGGTTAGAGCAGCATAGTAAAGATATATGAACGATATATGAATGCATAGAGTGAGACTTTCACTAACGTAAAGAAAGCATCTTTAAAACATTTTTTTTGAGCAAGAATTTCTGAAACATATTATTTTCATGCATTTCAAATCTCCATTGTCAGAAACAAAAGTTTTTTATCTTTACTTCAGAAAAATCAGGTCAGAATCAAAGTCGAACAGGGGAGGTCCAGGACCTGCTGGTTTTGACCAAACCATTTGGAGAAGTGTGTGGAGCTCCCCACTCTCTCTCCATCTCTTTATGGGAAAGAGAAGCAGGAGGAATGAGGATCAGAAAGCATAATCCACTCCTTTCAAATGGGAAGAAAAGTCATAGGGCCAAAAGAAAGGGTCAAAAGTAAACTATTTAAATGGTTTTACTGGTAGTTCATGAACCCAGTACCATCTGTGAACAGTCAAATAGAGAGTTGGATCATAAGTGACGTGTTATAATGTGTTTGGATGACAAATTTGTGCACTCCATGGTACAGAACTATCAACCTCAGTTATCTGGATAGTTTCTCCAATTGCCCCCCCCCCCTTTTTTATGGAAAGAACTCAACCAGAGTTCACATTGTCTTGCCATTATCATTAACAATATTGAAAGTATTTATTAAACCAATAAAGAATCAGCTTGTCACCTCCCTTTTCTGTGGAGGCTTGGACCAAAACTTAGAAGGTTAAGTGGTAGAAGATGCACCCACAATTGAATAATTATTAGTAAGAGTACATGAATTACATATTTAATGTGTGCGCAAGCCAAGGCCATGCTTAGAACACTTTTAGAGTGGGTTAAATGCTTCATGGGTAAATGCGGTTAGAGTTAAAATAATTGACACCTTCCAAACAGCCTGGGGAGGAAGCCAAAGGAAATGGGGTTTCAGGAGCTTGCATGATAGAACTGAGGTCTGGTGCATTGAGGGGAATTTGGATTCCTAGGGGGTGAGCTTTCTCATGCAAGGGCCCCTCACTGCATTCACTTGAGAGAAACACAGGAGCTCTTCAGCAGTGCTTGACTATGTTGGGGTCTTGGCTCTTTTCGGAAACTACTACCCTTTCTTCAGAAAATACACATATGCAGATCACACACTCCCTCATGTGTGCGCGCACACACACACACGTGTGTTTATAATCCAGGGGGGTCAGCCTTGGGTTGTCAGGCTTATGAAAGCAGGTGCTTTGCCTGCGTCAAGCATTGTATCTGGCACATAGTAGACACTGAATGAATGTTCATTAAAAACATGAAGAAATGAATTTATTAAACAAGTGTATTAAATGCTTGTGTCAGAAATAGGTCTTGGTGCTGAGGACATATTAGAGAACCAAACAGATTAGGAAAAAAAATACCCTCGCCCCAATGAAGTTTGGGAAAAGATTGACAATAAACAAGGTAAACAAATCAAGGCTCTAGGATATAAGACGGTAAAAATACTCTGGAGGATGTAAAGCGGGGAAGGGGAATAGAAGGCTTGGGGGAAAATGCAATTTTAAGTAGTTCAGCCAGAGGAAATCTCATTCCAGGACAAACCTGAAGGAAGTAAAGATGTAGCCATTAGCTTCTCAATGAATGATGACCAGATAGAATTGGGCTGGATGGATGAGTGGGAAGGGGGAACTGAGGTTTGTTGGGATAACCTGCTGATGGGTTCTGAAATAGATATCAAAGCCACCAGATGGATGCCAGAGAAAGTCCCACTAAATGTCACAAAGAAGGTGTGCCTATGTGATGGTTGGTGGGTAGGAGCACCCCCGAGCCCTTAGGCATCTCAAGTCCTCTAAAGGAGCTTAACTATTGGAGTGAATAACGTTGAACTTACCTGTTGCCTTAGAGGTTTTTGATTTCTTGGGACAGCTTTAGGTGGATGAGTGAGGAAAGTCTGTGAACAGGATTAAGTGTCAGATTCAGAAATTGTATGTACTTTGTTGGCTCACCCGAAAAAGTGTCTCATGTCGGCTGCCTGGACTGATTTTTAGGTCAGAATTCTTTCACTTTCTCTTTGCCACAATGAACGATCAAGATGGAAAATGGACAACGATTGTGTAATATGTGCAATATCATAGGAATGGTAAATAGAGACCTGTGGGATAGAATGAACCCCTGGGTCATCAATTTAGGTGAAATTTCTAGCAATAAGAGTAGAATTAGTTTCACCTAAGTGTGTGTTTCCTTTTACCTATGGAACAAAATCATTTGGTTTTGAAATTCTGAAAAGCTTTGACAGGTATTTTGGACAACAATAGAACCAAAAGAAGGGCTCAATTATCGGGACGTTTTGCTGCATGACTTGTAGACCTGGGACACGTCAGAAACAATGTGCAAAGGTGTCTTCCCAAGACCTTTATGCTGTGATCCACAGCTTTCAACATCTTTGGAGGAGATTTGACGCTGTGAATTGAATTCAAGGAAGCGAAGTCGATATGAGTTTTACCAAGAAGGAATAAGGAAGAATGTAGTAGCCCTAAGCACTTAAATACTTAGACACTGTGTTGTCGAAAAAAATGAATATTTGGCTGTCTTTGCCGAGTGTAGATTTCTAATGATCTGTTCAACTAAAGCATTTATTTGAGAAACACTTACCAAACACCTTGGATGTACACGGTTCTGTTTGGATATTGAGAGCTGAGAAAGTTGATTAGATGACTTTATTTTTTATTTTTATTTTTTTAATAATATTTTTTATTATATTATGCTAGTCACCATACAGTACATCCCTAGTTTTTGATGTAAAGCTCCATGATTCATTACTTGCGTATAACACCCAGTGCACCATGCAATACGTGCCCTCCTTAATGACTTTAAAAACGTTTCTTTGAGATTCCTTTTCCCCATATGTATAACTTGATCTCATGAAAAAAAAGCTGCCATCTTTATATTCTCATTCATGAATGTAGAGGTTTTTAAACTTTCTTGATTCACAGCACTCTTAGCAACTCAGTTAACTTTTTGGGGGACACAGTCCTGAAGCCCCCCCAAAAAGTACCCAACAGTTTTGTTTGTTAAGTAGTTCGGTCCAAATAACTTAATAAATATTTATGTCCTAAAAGTAGCCATTTGAGAAAATACTGCACATAAATTGAAAGAAAGAATAACATTTTTACTTCATTCTTAAACAACCATAGTCCGTTGCTAATGGGACGTGCTTGCCTGCTGGGCACTGCACAACCGCTCAGACCTCGGAATCATATTGGATTCTGCCTCTCTAATGTCTTATCTATACTGATTTTCATATTGTGCTTGTTTTTTCAACACAACAACAGTAGAAATCCAGTGCCGCAAAGCAGTGACATTATTGATAGACATACGGTATTATTTATTGGCGAAACTGGGAACTACCTTAAGCATGTGGTTTGTGCAGCATCCAACCAGGTCTGTATGATTGCTGTGCTTGACTTAAACCAGTACATTGTTGCTTCAACCCATCCTTTTGGACGCGAGAAGGCGTGAGGCCAGCCCAGACTCAAGGGGCTGGGACAAAGGGTTCACCTGCAGATGGGAAGCAGCAGAGAATTGTAACCATCTGTCCAGCATAACAGCTAAGTCCTTTTATTCCATATTTCCTTTCTTTTCTGTTCATCAACTCTGGGAGGTTGGGTGGGGACCCATTTGTCAGACGGAGGAGTGGACTGAATATTCATTTCAAGGTGAAGGAAGCTTTCTAACCTTATGAGTCTACCGAGAAAGAAAAGAAAAAGGCAGAGAACGCCCACAGAAGAATTTATTACAATAAATCATCAGAACTTACATTTTCTGGTTGTTTATATAAGTTATAACCCACGTGATTCACTTCTCTGCAACGTCCCATTTATACCTAAGGGTTGTTTCCTCACATAAGACAGTATCCTAACATATAAATCAGGAGTGTTTTTCTGCTTCAATAACAGAAAATCGAATTAGAATGACTTCGATAAATAGAAGCTCTTCTCATCGCACAAAACAGTCCAGAGGTAAGTGGCTGCTGGCCTATGTTCAAGGCCGATGATGAGTTAATTTTTCTGGTCTTTTTTCTCATGGTTGCCAGGTGGCTGCTGCATACTCAGCCACCACACCCACAGCACAGCAAAAAGAAGGTGCTACAAGGGACTCCATCAGCAAAGCAAAAGCTTCTTGGGGACACAGGGAGGCTACTGCTTATGTCTCGTCAGCCAGAACTTTAACCCAGTACCCATCCCAGCTAGGATGTGGCTTCGGAGGAAGGGAGCTATGAATGGAAGTCGGATGTGACAGGCACCTCCCTCACATGGCCCCAATGATCCCACCTCCTCATGCTCAGACCTTCGTGTAGTCCTTTTCTTTCAGTGTGTGTTTCAGTCCTCTAGCGACTCACTTCTAACGAGAAGACTATGGCAAGAGGAATGACACCTCACTTCCGCGATTAGGTTTCATGGAGACTGACTTCTGTCTTGCTTCTCTTGCTTTCTCTTGCTCTCTGTATGAATTGCTTGACTTGGGGTGACCAGTTGCCACATGGTGAAGGAATGCTTGGAAAAGGCCCATGGGAGTGAGCGTGAACAAGGAGCTAGGACATGTGAGGAGCCAGTACAGGACCTTCCAACCCCAAAGGAGCCTGTAGACAACTGCAGTGCTGGCCAATGGTTCGACTGCCTCCTCCTGAAAGAACTTGAGCCAGACAGAGCCAAGTCAGCTACATCTGACTCCCATGTATAGGAGCTGTGAGGTAATACATGTTTGCCATTTTAAGTGGCTACCTGCTAAGCTGATGTGTTACACAGCATAGATAATTAATGCCTTGGTTCAATCAATTAGCCACGTCAGTTACACCTACATGTGAAAATATTAACAGAAACAACAAAAAACAACCCAAAAACTTCTTTATGAGAAGCTTATCAGAGGCTTCTTGAAAGCTTAAGTAAATTAAGTGCACGAATCCTCCTTGCCTTCAAAGGTAGTTATCTCCTCAAACAATACTTGACTAATATAGCATCATATAAATTTTTATGGAGATTATGTTGCTATCACCTAGTAGAAATCCTTATCTAAATGTTTCATAGGCACGTTCTCTACTTCTAATGCCAACCGACCATGTCCAGATTCTGATTTCGGTATGTACGAGTCTCTGAGTCTTTAGGATGCCTTGTCACAGACAGAAATTACTTTGACCACCTTCTGGTCGTGAGATTTTTGTAACAATATATGATACCTTTCTTTTTTAGGACAGTTTAATCTTCTAACATCCCATTGACTGCTGTTTTTACTTAATTAATCAGTTAATTATTTTTACTTGAGTAGAGTTGACACAGAATGTTACATTAGTTTCAGGTGTACAGCATAATGACTCAGCAACTCTACATGTTATGTATGCTGTTTTGGCCCCAAAATTTTACGTATCTCAATTTCTTTCAAAGTTCTCGGTGATGTAGGCCAATCCTAAATATCCAAAAATAGGTTCATTTTTCTCCAGCATACATGGGGTAGGCTGATTTCCTTCTGTCTAAATATGCCCTCTCGTTCTTGCTTTTGGGATTTTGACCTTTTTATACCATCAATTGAATTTTCCCTGCACACAACTTTCTTTCTTCCCACCCCTGCCCCCAATCTTATACATATCTTCTGAACTCAACTCAAAGTCTCCACTGACCACATCAGTCCATGCTAGTCTGTCCTCTAGCACCCATTTGGCCCTCGGCCATCTTTCCTGCGCATAGCAGGGACTGAGTAAATACTTCTGGAATTAAGTTTAAGAATTCGTGTGGAGTTCTGAAACATCCTTTTTTTTTGAATAATATTAATTTTTCTATTCATAATAGGGAGTGGGTGGTGAGGGGTAATAACATCTACAATGTATCAGGTATTTCCTATATGTACACTACAAATTATAACAACTTGTACAACAAACTACAGCAATGACAAAGGCATAATTTTATCCACCATACAAATGAAAACAGGTGTATAAAGGTTAAATAACATGCTTAATATCAGAGTGACTGAGCAAAGATTGGAACTCAGGTGGTCTGAACCCAAATCTTTGCTCTTCCCTCAAAACCACACTTCCTCCTTTTAGATATGGAGATGTGCTAATACCCTCCTCAAAATAAACCAAAATTGAGAATTAATTACCACTGCCCTTTCCTGTTAATCCTTGAGCAAATCCTTTGCACTTAGGATCAAGAGTAGTTGCAATGATTCTCTTGTTGGACTTTTGCCTTCGTTAGTTTAAGAACCTTTTATTATTGGCTTCAGAGTCCCTTGTAAGGTGCTCCTTGAATTAATCTTTGGCATATCTAATTTCTAGTTTGAATCTGGCATTTTAGCCTATGTGGCTTTCACCGTTTACACTTGGGTAATTTTTTTCCCTTAAAAAAATCATCAGCCCTTTTGTTAATTGAAATCTTAAACTAACGCATCCTCATCTCATCAGTGATTTCCTGTCAGCATGTCTTTGGCATGCTTTGGAAAATCTAATAATACTAAATATTATTTAAATATAATTTTATTAATGCTCAGAGAAGTCTGTTCAAAAATTGTAAGAGAATCAGGCTTGTCAATCTGAAATCGGTTAACAACTTTTGCTTGGCTTTTTGACTGCAGAGGAAGTCACTGCATTGTAAACAGGATGACCAGTTTGGTTGAGATGTGTGTCTTTGTGCCTGGACATAATGACAGTCCCATTATATACTGCAACTCATTAAGTGGGAAAGGAGAAAATTAAGGGAATGCCATATTTTCAGGTAGGCCATGGGAGTTGGTGGTAGGGAAAAGGAATAGGAAAAATTCCATCTCTCCACAATTGGATTAAGTGACTATTAAGAAATTTGACTCTTGAATAACCAGAACACCCTGAAATTTTCACTCTAAGATGCTTGGCAGTCAGAGGCTTAGAAAAGTCTAACCCCTGAGAAGAGTTCTGACAAAGTCCTAAGTTAGTCAAGTGGATACTGCAAAGCACAAAATACTTTGAAGGAACTCCAGGGAATGTCATTAAGAAAGCATTACAGCTCTATTTTGTTGACACTGAAATACACTTTTAAAAAATTTATTGACGGGGGCTCCTGGGTGGCTCAGTTGGTTAAGTGTCTGCCTTCGGTTCAGGTCGTGATACCAGAGTCCTGGGATCAAGCCCCACATGGGGCTCCCTCCTCAGTGGGGAGCCTGCTTCACCCTCTCCCACTCCCCCTGGTTGTGCCCTCTCTCTCTCTCTCTCAAATAAATAAATAAATAAAGTAAATAAAATATTTTTAAAAATTAATTGACAATTATCCCAAGGAAGGGATGGAGTTGAGGGTTAAGAAGAGAGTTAATAGCAGAGGGCCTACTGTGAGCAGCCAGTACATAATGCATGTTACCAAGACAAAGTACAGGCCGCTCATGAAGCTGGAGAGCTTGGGCTGCCTGCGTAGGCACATGGTTGTGAGATTAGGAGCCACACAACTGTGGGTGTTTCTTAACCCTTCTTCATCATAATTTCCTCACCTGTAGAAGGGGATAATAATAGAACGTGCCTGATCAGGCTATCAGAAAGATGAACAGAGTCAATAAATGTAAGGCCTTAAAAGCAGTTCCTGGCACAGAGTGAGCACTCAGCAAATATTAGCTCTTATTGACAATTGTTGCATCGAACGTTGTCATGTAGGTATTATCTAAACTCAAACTTAACTGATGGTTTGGAGATGTGAGTCAAGATTTGTCTGATGCTCAGATGCTTGTTTACCTAAAGTTCGTGGAAAGCACTTTGATAATTGTAAAGTAAAATTTTTATATTTTGAGTGAAAAATTGTTTTCATTTGATTAAATGATTAAGAAGTGAATTTTCCTAACTATCTCAATAATTTATCAAGTCAAAGATTAACCCAAAGATTGATGAAACAGAAACCCAAAACATTCACCTGTGTTCATAAAGAAATGCAGTGTTTAGTTCAACAGAGTTCAGGTGCATGAGTAGCAGACATTCTCTGAATGTGTTTGCTGGGAAATGAGATGAGATTTGCAAACTTACATCTATAAAGTGATAGCAATACATCTTGGAAGTCAATTAAAATGCAATAATTTCCTCTCTTGTTTCCAAACATGCCAATCTAGACATTTTTGCCATTATAGGCCTTGTTTTCAAGATGATGTGGAGACAGGGGAGCATGGCCTGGGTGGCTTAGTCGGTTGAGCGTCTGCCTTCAGCTCAGGTCATGATCCCTGGGTCCTGGGAGGGAGTCCCACATTAGGCTCCCTGCTCAGGGGGTATTTGCTTCTCCCTCTCCCTCTGCCCCTCCCCTCTGCTTGTGTTCTTTCTCTTTCTCATCCTCTCTCTCTCTCTGAAATAAATAAATAAAATCTTAAAATAAAAAAAAAAAGGATGATGTGGAGACAGACAGGATGGATAAGACAGACAGGATGACTGAGGTCAGAGTCAGATTCTCAAAGTTCTCAATTACCTGAAATTGTTGACTAGATGAAATTAGATTAAAAAGTTGCTCAGGTTTAAAGTAGAGAATGTGGCTTAGGAGCATATGAAAAGTAGGAGTTCTCAGCAAACATTGGGTCAGCACAAAGTCATCACAAAATCTGATCAGAAAGCAGAGCCGGTGGCATACCTTAGACTGGTCACAAATTATCTCTAAATTTCCTTTTTATAAAGTGGCCTGGAACGGGCTTTATATAATGAGATTCTAAACTTGATGGAAAATCAATCTACTTCAGGTGCTGAAATACCCAATAATTGTGGATAAATTTGGGGGCACAAGAATAATAGACTCTTGGAGTTAGAAGCAATCTCAAGTATCTTTTGCTTCAGCTCTGTACTCGTGCTTATACCTAGTTTTTTTTTTCTGACCTCATTTTGAGGTTTCTGTAAAAAAAAAAAAAAGAAACCCACAAAAAACCCCTTTGATCTGTAGCAATAGAAAACTTACTATTACACATAGAAAAGTTACAGTTTTGAGATGACTTAATGACTAGAAAAACGCTTTCTTAGATTGAGCAAAATCCATGTTCTTTTTTTTAAAGACCTTATTTATTTGTCAGAGAGAAAGAGAGAGAGAGAGAGAGAGAGAGAGAGAATACAAGCAGGGTGAGCAGGAAAGGGAAAAGCAGGCTCCCCACTGAGCAGGGAGCCTGACAGAGGACTCAATCCCAGGACCCTGGGATCATGACCTGAGCCGAAGGCAGATGCTTAACTGACTGAGCCATGCCGGTGCCCCACAAAATCTATATTCATTAACTTCATTCATCTCCCTTATTTCAACCCACTGAAAGCACATTCAATTTCTAATATCTCTTTTGGATTTGACCATGATATGTTCCCTGAAATTTTCTTCAGGTTAATCATTCTTATTCTTTCAAAACTTTATTCACCGGTCATCTGGTTTTGAGATCCTATTCACTTTCCATCTTGTTGACATCCCTTTTAAAGTCTATTTTTTCAGAACTGAATATAGTTCTCGAGAGTGGCCTCCACTGATAAAGTCGGAGTACCGCATGGTTGTCACTCTAAAACATGTTGCTTAAGACTCTGAAGATTGTTTGACCACTAGGAACTACTGACTCTTGTCGACGTTAAGGGTAATTTCAATCCCTTAAGTTTTTTTTATAATTAGTCTTGTCTTCATGCTCCTGTATTTGTAAAATTCCCTCCTTCCTTCCTTCCTTCCTTCCTTCCTTCCTTCCTTCCTTCCTTCCTTCCTTCCTTTTTCTTTTTTGCTGAAGCTACGTGCTGGGCAGTATTTATCTCTATTATATCCCATCTGGTTCAATTTGTTCCATTTCTCCAGACTGCCAAGATAATTTGGGATTTTGTCTCTGATATTCTTTCCATTTGCTATTCTTATCTGTAATTTGCAAGTTTGATTGTGTGTTTCTTACAGGAGAGCGAACTATCACAGGCTGCTGACTCACTCCCCTGAGCCCAGCCCAGTACAGGTGAGGGGGAGAAAGATGGTTCTGCCAAGTAACATTAGAAACTTGACAAAAACTGAGCCCTGGTATGCGAGGGATAAAAATCAGCCCAAACTAGTTCTCACTGAGGCAAAATACATTCAGCTGGTACATTTTAAGTTTCTCTGACTAGACCACTGCCTACCTATCAACACTGCAAAATGGAAACAATAGCTGGAGGCAAGACTGGTGTGAGGGTGTAAGGGAGTGCCAGCCGGCTCAGGCTGAGCCATGGGCTCCTATGCATTTTCCTCTCCCCTCATCCATCTGTGCCCTGTGGGCTGGGCAACTACCGACAACTAGACAGTGCTGAAATAGAGTGGAGTCAGCATGGAGGTTTAGACTGAAACATAAGAGGCTTGCCTTTCTGGAGAATTCCTTCCTTCTCAAAGTCATCAGAAGTACATCAACAGCAGCCTGGAATTTATCTCCTTCCTCCAGGTACACATTACCTTAAGAGATGCCTAACACCCTCAGGAAATACATGCTCACAGGGGATAATAATGAAATATTTTAGGATTAAAATCTCTATAAAAGAAAGACAACAAATAGAACAAACTTAGTTATTAAGCAGAATTAAGAAATCAGAGAGAACAAGAACAGAAACTAAGGATAATGAGTACCTTAAAAGAGATAAGAGATTATTTGAGGAACATTAAGCAAGAATAAAAAAAAATCAGAAATAAGAATCATTTAGAGCCATTGAGTATAAACATATAATAGTTGAAATAATGAGCACAGTAGATGAGTCAAATGGAAGAATGAATGAGGCTTAAAAATGAATTAATTGGGGGCGCCTGGGTGGCACAGCGGTTAAGCGTCTGCCTTTGGCTCAGGGCGTGATCCCGGTGTTATGGGATCGAGCCCCACATCAGGCTCCTCTGCTATGAGCCTGCTTCTTCCTCTCCCACTCCCCCTGCTTGTGTTCCCTCTCTCACTGGCTGTCTCTATCTCTGTCGAATAAATAAATAAAAATCTTTAAAAAAAATGAATTAATTGGCTGGGATATTTTGTCAAGGAATTCTTCCAGCAAATATCAGGAAGGGATAAAGAAAGGTAAAATATAAAAGGATACTTAAAAAACATATGGAGAATAGACATAAAAATGCCATAATATAATAGAGGTCATGAAAGTGAGAAAAATTGAAATTACAGGAACAGATTATTTCCTACTGTAACAGAAGGCTGGAGGATCTCAGATTGTAAATACTGTTACAATGCCACAAACTAAGAAAAAAACCCCACATTTAGATAGATTGTAATGAAATGTGAGACTATCAAAAACAATAAGTAGTTTCTAAAAACTTCCAGAGATAAAAAGCAACTCTTGTAATACAAAGGAACAAGGATCAGACTGATATCAAACTTCTGTGAGAAAGGCAATGTTAAAGTGTTTAAAATGTTAAAAGAACTTAGCATCTAATTAGAGTTTTATATTAACTAAACTGTCAATTTAAATGCACAGTCTTAGATAAGCAAGGCATCAGAAATTTTACCAACTATGCTTTTTGAGAATCCTCCTTGAGGAAACACTCAAAGATATATCTATATCTATACCTATATCTATATCTATATCTATATCTATATCTATATCTATATCATCTATATCTATCTATATCTATCTATAGAGAGAGATAGATAAAGATATGTATACGTATATACATATATATAAAGTAAGTCCATGAGGGCACTATTGGATGGGAAGTAAAGTTAAGATTACTATTAAAATAAAAAAAAAAAAACAACCAAAAAGTATACCCTGAATAATTTTTGAAACAATATCAGTATGGCTGGGGTGAGTAGAAGGATTGAATCAGGGATGGGGGATATTGTTGAAGAACCAAGGGGGGACTGGAACTACTAAGTTACCACTTTGCCAAGGAATGAGGTGGTGAGTGGAGTTTTAGTTACTGAGAAGCCTAAGAAACTGATAGGGGAAAATGAATAAAGTATGAGAATTTATGAAACAAGAAGTAAGATGGCTAGGGATCAAAAGGTAAGGATATATGGTTGGATAAAAAACAAAATTTAATCCTTATACAAAGAATATTCAATAAGGCTTAAGGGATAGAAAAAGATGATTATTAGATCAATACAAATTAAAAGAAGCATGTTATATATTAATAAAAAGCAGCCATTTTTAAGAAAGTGTAATAAACATGAATAGTGCATTAAAAATTGCCTTAGAGAAATAAACAACTGAAAGACCTATGGAGATAAATAGATGAATTAACAAGTAGGATTGGATATATCAATTAGAAAAAATAAACAGCAGAGTTGAATGACTAATCGATATAAAATACTTTCATCAAATGGAGAACCTACCTTCTCAAACCTCAACAATTTCCAGAGAACCAAGATTATACATAATATATACTCTGATTATACATGTAGTAAAAATAAGGAATCAATAACCAAAATAGCTGAGAATTCTCATATGTTGGAAACTTAAAAAATATGAATACTTGAAGAAGAAATTATAAGGGAAATTTCAAAATATAACAAATAACACAGCTGTGACACAGGTAGTGCAGTTCTTAGAAGGAGATTTATAACTTTAAATACACTTTCCCCTAGAAAATAAGGAAGAATAAAAAGATATTCAATCAGCTTGTAATCATGTTTTCATTCAAGTCATGGGTGACGATGTTGAAGGAGACTGAACCTAAGACCAAGGGTTATAAGACTTCAAAGATCTCTCTCTGTTAAATCAATCCATTAATTGGTCATCCTGGAGCAGGTATTCCATCATGAAATAAATATATTAAAACTCAGGCAATAATTTTTTTATGCCACGGTAAAGACATTATGGGTATTTCTGTCAAATGACACTTAAATACAGATTTATGCCATCTATAGCATTATCTTTTATGTTCCAGGCAATTTTCAAAAAAAAAAAAAAAAAAGGAGGAGGAGAGGAAGAAAGGTGAGGAGAATTTCTAGGACATGGTTAATGTGAACCCTTCTTTTTTTCATCACTGGGATGCAAGGGTGGTTCAACATTAGCAAATCTATCAGTGTGATAGATTATATCAATAAGAAAAAAACCAAGAATCATATGATCCTCTCAATAGATGCAGAAAAAGCTTTTGAGAAAATACAGCATCCTTTTCTGATTAAAACCCTTCAGAGTGTAGGGATAGTGCTACATTCTTCAGTCTCATAAAAACCATCTATGAAAAGCCTACAGCAAATATCATTCTCAATGGGGAAAAGCTGGAAGCTTTTCCCTTAAGATCAGGAACACGACAAGGATGCCCACTCTCACGACTATTATTCAACATAGTACTAGAAGTCCTTGCAACAGCAATCAGACAACACAAAGGGATAAAAGGTATTCAAATCAGCAAAGAAGAAGTCAAACTGTCTCTCTTCGCAGATGACATGACACTCTATATGGAAAACCCAAAAGAATCCACCCCCAAACTACTAGAACTTATAGAGCAATTCAGTAATGTGGCGGGATACAAAATCAATGCTCAGAAATCTATTCTGAGTCCTTCTTGACTCCCAATGACTGTCTCTTTACTTCAAAATTATTGATGCATTATTTATTTACTAATTTGTTCAAATATTTCCTCAGGTTAACATAAAATTTACCAGCCTCTATAGTTTGTATTATCAACTTTATCTCTCTTTTTGAACATAGCAACAGTTACCCATCCCGTCTTGCTTTTACTTACATTTTCCACAATTCTTCTAAATTTCACAATCTAAAATCTCTGTGGCAGGTAGTAAGGTGGAAGCAAGGAGCAAGAGTGAGAGTCATTGAAAATTAGTCAGACTAGACTCCTAAGATGATGTTTTTGGATGATTAATTATGATCATGATAGGAAGAAAATCTGGGAACTGTATTTTTTTCTTTCTTGATCCTGAAAACTCAATGGTCAAGAAAGCCAATGGGCAAGATCAAGAAAGATGTTGGAAAGGAACTATTTATGTTCAGGAAGAAAATAATTCTTTTTATGTATAATAAAAGATTGTTCTTACTCAGCATACATGATCACCTACTCCCACAGCTCACTGTCCTGTGTGTTTCCAACCAAGGGGCACTTTTCATTCTTGTATTGCATGAACCCTTATGAGGGCTGAAATGTAAATTGCTGAAGTTTAACCTTTTTTAAGCTTTGAAATTTAACCTTTTTTAAGCTATGAAATTTAAACTTTGTAAAGCTATGAGATGGCAAAGGCAATGTAACAGCATTGGACGTCCAGTAGAGAACAAAAAGACAGAAGCTCTGCTCTTAGGACACTTAGCTTCTACACAGGGACAATGTGATGGATGAAAGTCTCCTAAGCCTAGAAATTTAGAGTGAATATATTGTTCAAACATGGACATTTTTGAGAGTAAAAGTTTGGGGGCAGTATTAACAATTATGTTGGCACAATAGGACTGTCAAGGGCAAACCAGTATGTGTGGTCTCTCTTAGAGAAGATAGGATAAGGGTACCTGGGTGGCTCAGTCGGTTAAGCCTCTGACTCTTGGTTTCAGCTCAGGTCATGATCTCAAGGTCGTGGGATTGAGCCCCATGTCAGTCTCTGTACTCAGCTTGGAGTCTGCCTGGGATTCTTCCCCCCGCCCCAACCCCTCCCTCTGCTTTCTCTCTGTCAAATAAATAAATAAAACTATTTTTAAAAAAGGAGAGGACAGAATAGGCTTGCAATAATAGCAGTGAGAGTAGATGGTACCATTTCTTGAAACCTACATGTGCTAAGCACCCTAAAAAGCACTAGGCACATCATGTCTTTCACAGCTTTGTGAGATGGGGTATTGAGGCTTTTAGAGGTTCCCAAGCGGTCGATGCAGGAGTGAGATTTGAACCTGCTGAAATCCAAAGCCAGTGCTCATAATCAGTGGGTCTGCTAAGTAGGAGACTCTCTAGAAGCTTGAAAGAAGAAGTTTCTGGACACTTAGGGAAACAGATATTTTACAAAATGACTAGTCAGCTTCTAAAAGGTATTATGCCAAGAAGTGATACAAGATGAAGATGTGAATAAGCCTGAGAAGGGGTGAAAGACCTGGAGGCTGGGTTGGTGACAAATGACTCCTTGAGGTCAGGGACATTTATAGACACTGTACAGTTTTTCTGTGCCCATGGCATGAACAACAGCCATGATACCTTCTCACATAGCTTGGACCACTGGCCATTAGTCTTAACCTGTATTTTTAGTTTGTACGTACTTGATACGTAACTGGTTCCTAAAAGATGTTGACAGACTCAGAGGATTGAAATCATTTCATTACACTACTTTCCAATTGTCCACCTGTCAGCCTTCACATCATTTGTCCAGGGCACTTGCTATGTACTGTGAGCTCTTTGGGGCTAATGATGTAAAAAGAATTTGAACTTTCAACAGTAAATAATCTGCTAGATAACAGCAGCTGGCTGGATAGAGACCATCTTTGGTGCCATGAACATCCTCCCTCCTGCCAAACATTTTTGTCCTGTGGCGCACCATCCAGAACTCACTTTAACGTCCTGGAAATGTTCCCTGACTAAGCAGTTTTGGTCTCAATGTCCTTATCTCTCATGTGGCAAATGTGTTTCTCTGACTAATGTGGTTTATATGTATATATGTATAAAAATGAGAAGTTGGCAAGAAATGGAAATGGACTTACATAGATAGACTCCCTCTGTTAATGCTAATATTTATCCATCCATCTTGCCACACTCTGGATTACTGGGACTCTATGTAGAGACAATCTCTTTCTGAAATTATAAACAACATCTTTGCACTTATTATATAGTGTGATGGAGCTAATAGTACCTCAATAAATGTTTCTAGAAGATTATGACTTTCCAATTTCTGTTTTGTGGCAATCAACATAGAATCAACTGAAATAATTTTACTGTATTTGTAATTAACCCTCAGAAAAAGGAAAGAGTTAGAATGCATATTTTATGACACAGTTTTATGCAGCAAGATACATGTCAATGTAACTTTTCTCTTTGCTAAATGTAAAATGGCCTCCAAAAGTAAAATCACTAGGTCACAAAACTCTTCTTTCTCTTTAAATAAATGCAGTTTCTTTTCTAATAGATAAGAAAGGAAATTCATTGGCTTCAGGTTATGTGAGGTGAGGAAATCGGGGGAGGCTATCCTATTTGAAAGGATAAGAATGTGCACAATGAAAATAGTTAGAGAGCCCAGGTTCTGGTTGGCACCACTTTTATCTAGTGCGTGATAGCAGGAAACAGGGTGGATTAAAATCTTTTTCAGGTGGATTGAAAAGGTACTCTCCTCAGATCATTGGAGGTTCTATTTATTTTCTGACTCTTTCCACTTGACACTTCTTTCTTTTTTTTAAATTTTTTAAAATAATTTTTATTTTGTTATATTAGTCACCATACAGTACATCCCCAGCTTTTGATGCAATGTTCCATGATTCATTATTTGCATATAACACCCAGTGCACCATGCAATACGTGCCCTCCTTAATACCCATCACCGGCCTATCCCAATCCCCCACCCCCTCCCCTCTGAAGCCCTCAGTTTGTTTCCCAGAGTCCACAGTCTCTCATGGTTCATTCCCCCTTCTGTTTACTCCCCTTCATTCTTCCCAGTTTCCAAGTTTTTCCTCCCGAGGTGGTGGTCAGTGTACAAAGAATTCCCTAACTCTGGCAAGTGGAATTATTTTTCAAATTATCAGTATTATAGTAATTGTTATTACCACTTTAAAGATATTCCTGTCCAGAATCTTTGAATATTACAACAGGGACCTTCATTATGAAAACTCATGACTTTGGGTTTTTATCCCTAATAAGATATTAGGTCAATTGACTCAAAGAAGAACTCCAGCTGGTCTTTCGTGATGGTAGGGGAAATAAAATAGAACAAAAAGAAGAAAAACAAAAACAGGAACAAAAACAACAAAACTCAACAAGCCCATAACCATAGAAGAAACCTTCAGTGTCTTGTATTGGTATTTCAATGCAGAATAATGTAAATTTATAATTGTTAAAATCCAGTCCCGTTACCAGGACTGGTTAATACCCTACGTATCTATGAGGTTGGAGAAGTTTCCCTCAGTGGGAAGGTCCCTAATTATATTAGCTACTGCATCATTTAGACCTTGAGTAATTATTTTGTAAGCATACACATATCATCATCATCATCCTAATTTCTCTGGTACTCACTAACTTGTGGCATGACAATAATAATTTGAAACTTTGTGAAGTGTTATGTAATAACTAATCCAGGATCTGAAGACATTTCTATCTAGTATTTTCCATGAACCTTTTAAAAGGGAGAAATTCGATTGCTTTTTTTTCCTTATCTACAATCCCTGCAGCTGCATCAAGTGAATGAGAAGTGAATGTTGAATTCATTTATATCTCCTAGAAATATTGATCTTTCATGGACAAAGCTAACATCTCATCATTGATGTTGTGAAAACCTAAATTTCAGATTTCAAGGAAGGAAGTGTATTCTTTTGATAGAGTATGTAAGTAGGACAGCTAATCTTTAGTTTTTATCCCCTAAATTTCCTATTTTAGGCATCCCTTGGGACTAAACATTCTCTTATATGAATTCCATATCTAGTATTGTTCAAAATACTTTATTACAATAATATAGCTTTTCACATAATTTGGTTTATTGGTTGTGGCTTTAACTTCACCACTTTAGTAGGTATGGAAGGATGAGACTGGTTACACTGTTATATGACTTGTCATCCTAAGTTAGCAGTTTCAAGCATCTTTTCCCCCAAGGTGGCGAAGGTTTTGAGTCCTGAAATCCAGCATATGATTTCCCTGCGTGGTCCTCAGGCCCAAGTCTCTGAAACAGAGGCCGTGTTTGTCAGTTTTGTCATCAGCATGATTTAGTACTGTGACCTCCGTCGAGGTGTGGCCTTGCCAGACAGTAAACATATAAAAAGAATATAACTTCCTTCAGGCAGTAAAAGGGGTTAGTTGAAAGAAGTTAGCCATAACCAAGATAGAGCTGGAGACTGAAATAAAAAGATTTGTTTGTAAAGGTCTAGAAATAATCTACTGTTTTCATTATAAAGAGGGTTCAGCATGCAGGTCTATAGTCCTGGTAAAGTCATTCTGGGTGCATATGTGGCTCCTGGGTCTGTGTTTCACACCTCATCTGTAGGCGATGCCCATCTTTGCTTGGAGAGAAAAACTCTTCACTTGATAGGTGAGTAGATTTCCAATTCCTGAAAGGTTTTATGTGCTAAGAATTGGATAAGTAAATCTACCTTTAGAAATTCATATTTTTATCTTGAGTGTAAGGATGATTTTTTTATCATTGAATCTACATGTTTCTGGTATCCAAAGTATATGCAATACTTAAGAGAATTTGATATTCAGAGCCTTTGACCGATGTATCTTATGTTGAAAAATTTAAGTGTGTGATTAAGCAATCGATTCTAGACTTGAGATATTGAAATGCATGAAAGAATATGATTAAGTTCTAAAGCACTGGTTATAAATAGTTTATAAGATTTCTAAGTTGAGGAATGTCTCCTGATCTCAAGTTTGAGCCCCACATTGGGTGTAGAGATTACTAAAAAAAAATAAAAAATAAAAATAAAAAAACATAAAAAATAACAAATAACAAATAAACTTAAAAATATTTGTAAGTTGAACTCAAACCTTATGGATTACTGGGTTTTTGCATTTACAATTTTAATAATTTGCATATTAGATTAAAAAAATCTAGTGACTAGAAATCATGGTCTCCATAAACACAAAGCCCCCCTCTAACATCAAAAGACTCGTGGTGACACTTTCTACTGGTGCAGAAATAAAAGTCCTGCCTGTTTAGAAAATGCTGCCTTCCTTCTCCTAGCCCTGCCCTGGCACCTTCTTTGGAAGCCTTTCCTGATATACCTGTACCAGGTAGAGCCACTCCCTCCCACCTTCAGCCTGCATCTAATGAGTTCATTTTTGTACCGTCTTATTATAATTCCTTATTTCTACTTCTACCACACATGTTACACAGAAGTTAAGTATTTATTTACATTCCTAGCCCTGTTACCTACCAAAGTTCATGTTTTGCTCTCATTGTGCTGAGCCCTTTAAGGTGTTATACAGACTCTTTCAAATGTTATATAGTATTGTTCTATAGTCCAAGAAGCTTCACATTTTAATTCAAGAGCTAAGCCTGCTCTGTGTGAAGCAGGCATGAACAAGGAGTACTGTATAGTTCCTGGAGGTTCTGATTTACTAGCTCAGAGTGGGTCCCAGAAATCCACATGTGTAAGGAATCTCCAGAGGATTCCAACGTGCAGCCAGGTTGGCCACTGCTGGATTAGAGGGCAGAGGTTATAATCAAGGGAATTAGTTTAAAGGCACTAGATTATTTAAAACTAATATTCGGAAGCCTGACTTAGTGTATAGGTAATGAATAGAGCAAGAAAATAATACTAGTTTTGAGTGCAGAGCCATCACCTGCACTCACAACCCAATTTAGTCCCTCTCCTAATGGGTTTCGAGGCCCAGGAGTACCTGAACACAGCTGAGGCTTTGGCCTCCCTGGGCTAGGAAAGTGTCTGGAACACTAACAAGGAGCCTGGGTGAGGGCCAGAAAGCTGCAGATCCTGGAAAGAGCTTGGCTCAGAGAACTACGACGATCTCTGTGTCAACCACAGCTCCATGGGATTGTGTGGCGTCCCCTTGGTCTCCATGAGACCAAGTGAGAGCTGAACTGGTAGGATGGGTTCTTACTGTCCTGAAGCAGACTAGGGACCTCAGCAAAGACCAGCAGATTTTCTGCTTTTACACCTGTGACTTAAAGGGGGCCTTTACTTTTCATCACCTGTGAGGATACTGCCTTTGCTCCTACTCTGTGCTCTGCTGAAGCATGTTTCTGTCCACACAGAAGTCCCTCTGAATATTTAGGGAGGGGAAGATTGGGCAGAAGTAGTGCATTCCAAGTCTAGAGGGGAAAAAAACAGTGGTGTAAGAGATATTTAAGATGAAATATTACATTGAAAAGACTACTTAACTAGCTGAACCTGAAGACGCGATTTCCTAACTAAACAACTAAGGAATTACAGGTAAGGTGGTTACAGTTGAGACTCCACTTTAAGAGCTAGAAGGTCAAGTGCACAAAATATCTCAAAACAGAGCATAATTATAGAGAGACAGAAATAATGAAGAAGAAGACCATTTTGGTGGGGAAAAGTATCCAATTTAAGAATGAAACACTGCATTTTTGTGGGGCAAATATTTGGTAGCTTGTTTTCAAAAAACAGAAAATTATCAGAGATAACCATTAATGGAATAAAAAGTTATGGTAGAATTTACAAATTAATTAGAGGAAAAAATAATTAGAAATGATCAAACACAAAACCAAGGAAATTTTCTTTTAAAAAAAGAAACTACAATTTAAAACATTTGTGTGTGTGTGTGTTTGTGTAAAATCAAGTATATTAGCCATTATTGCATATGCAAATAAACTGGATACTCTCATTAAAGATGGCTGTTTGGTTGTGTTGTAATGTATACCCACTTATCACTATTTATAATAATTACACTTAAAACAAATGAATACAGAAAGCTTGAAAATAAGGGTGAGAATAGGATAATAAAAAAGGCAATGTAAAACAAAATAAAACTAATAAAACACCTACCAAAACACCCTGAAAAGTATTGTATACACCAGGGATCTAAGATTCAAATACAGATCTTCTTCCACTTAAAATGTGGTTATGTCCCAATAAACCCCATCGTAAGATGAAAATGTCATTAGTCAAAAATGCATGTAATACCCCTAACCTACTGACCATCATAGCTCAGCCTAGCCTAATTTAAGCTTGCTCAGACACTTACATTAGCCTATGGTTGGGAAAAATCACTGAACCCAAAGCCTGTTGTATAATAAAATGTTGAATAATTCATGTCATGTACTGAATTGTGTACCGTACTGAGAGTGACAAACAGAATGGCTATGTGGGGACAGAATGGTTGTCAGTGTGTTGGTTGTTGACCCTCATGGTCGCATGGCTGACTGGGAGCTTCTGCCACTGGCCAGCATCGCAAGGAAACATCGTGCTGGCTATTGTTAGCCTAGGAAAAGATCCAAATTCGAAATTCCAAGTTTGGTTTCTACTGAATGCATGTTGCTTTCACATTACTGTACAGTAAAAAAAAAAAAAAAAAAAGAGTAAGTCAAACCATCATAAGTCTGGACTGTCTGTAAAATGAGTTGATGCAGACACCATGGCAAATGAATGACACCTGAAGATTCTAGAAAAGCAACAGTCCCATTCTGCTACACTGCTGTGCCTAAGCAAAGGGGAATAAAGGCTGATTTTATTTAATCTCATTTTAACTATCAATCTCTAATCTATTAGTTTTTAGCATTTTATGTATAAATAGATTCTGGTCATCTTAGGGGCAAGTGAAAGAGTCTCCTGAGTGATGATTATGAGGTGTGTGTGTGTGTGTGTGTGTGTGTGTGTGTGTGTGTGTGTTTAAGAGCCTTTTATATAGCACAGCATAGCTGGGAGAAATCCAAGCCAAATAAAGTGAAAGTTGAAGGTGTAAGGACATGTTTCCTTAGTTTTCTGGGCTGTAACCTCAATTTCCACAGAATGACGTAGGGCCTTCTCATCTGAGTCATTTGAAACTCCCCTAGACAAAACACTCACAGTCCTAGCCTAGGGAATAAGCATGCATTGGCAAGAGGCTGGACTAACAAGCCTATTTCTCTGATTCTTGTTTTGACATTACAGTGAATATACAATCTTTATTTTTAAAACACACACACACACACACACACACACACACACACACACACACAATTGTTACATCATTTTGCCATGTGGGTAAGGAATCACTATGCATTACTATCGCCTGGCCTTCATTGATGATGTAGTTCAATTGAATAAATTATGTGTTGCTAAGTTTTCTGATCTTTAAAACATTCTCTAACTTATGCTTTCTGCATATGTATTTGAGGATAGGGATACAGCTTTTCTCCCAAGTATTTCGCAGAGGGGCAATGTTACTTCAGGAGAGAGAAATTTTTTTTGAGAAATTTTTATATTAGATATTTCCAATTCCTTTAGTTGAATTTACAACATCATTTTTGGGGCTAGGATATAAACATATATTTAACGTATTAATATATATTTAATGTAATGGAAGATATATATATATATTTAATATTATGGAAGCTCCTAAGGATAGTTACTAAGCTCTTGCTTTCAAATTCACAATTCTATTATGTAAAAATTATTTCTTACTTTTTTTTTTCAAGACTTTTATTTACTTATTTGTCAGAGAGAGAGAGATAACACAAGTAGGGGGAGCAGTAGGTGGAGAGAGAACCAGGCTCCTCGCTGAGCAAGGAGCCTGATGCTGGACTTGATTCCAGGATCCTGGGGTCATGACCTGAACCAAAGGCAGATGCTTAACTGACTGAGCCACCCAGGTGCCCCTATTTCCTACTTTTGAAATAAAATTCATCATTTTTAAGTGTACAATTCATTATTATTTTAGTGCACAATTCAGTGGCACTTAGTGTATTTACAATGTGCAACCACCAGCTCTCTCTAGTATACCCTGGACCCACTAAGTAGTAAGCTAATTCTTCCTTCCCCCCAACCCTTTGGTTTATGTCTTTATGGATTTGCCTAGTCTAGATGTATCATGTGTGTATCATATGTGATAGCTAATTTTATCCTCAACTTGACTGGGCCACAGGGCACCCAGATATTTACTCAAACATTATTCTGAATGCTTCTGTGAGAATACTTTTGGATGAGGTTAACATTTAAATTAGTAGAATGTATAAAGCAGATTGCTCTTCCTAATGTGGGTTGGTCTCATCTGATTAGTTGGAATGCCGGAAGAGACCAAAAATGGACTTCTTCCTGTCTGATGGCCTTCAAACTGGGACCTTAACATTTTTCCTCCTTTTGGCCTGGAACTGAAACATTAGCTCTTCTTGGTCTGGAGCCTAAAATACTTTGGACTAAAATTAAACTTGGCTCTCCTGAGTGTCCAGCTTGCTCACTCACCTAAAGATCTTGCCAACCTCCAAAATCTCATGAGCTTATTTTTTGTACTAAGTCTCATTTTCTATATATATCTCCTATTGATGCTGTTTCTCTGAGGAATCCTGACTAATATGTAATAGGAATCATATAATATGTGGTCTTTCGTGTCTGGCTTCCTTTACTTAGCATATGTATTCAAGGTTCATCTAAGGGTAATATGTATCAGTACTTCATTCCTTTTCATAGCTGGATATTATTCCACTGTATGTATTTACCACAATTTATTTATCCATTCATCCATTGATGAACATGAGGTTGTTTCTAACTTTTGGCTACCATGAATAATGCTGTTATTTTTGTGTACAATTTTATGTGTGGACATATGTTTTAATTTCCCTTGGGTATATACATATGAGTGGAATTGTTGGGTCACATGTTAATTCTATATTTAAATGTTTGAATAATCACTAGAGTGTTTTCCACAGTGACTGCACAATTTTACACTGTCACTGGCAATGTATGAGGACTCCTATTTCTCCACATCTTGCCAAACTTGGGATTTTCTATTTTCTTCATTAAAGCCAACCTAGTGGAGGGCACCTGGGTGGCTCAGTTGGTTAAGCATCTGCCTTTGACTCAGCCCATGATCCTGGGGTCCTGGGATGGAGCCCTGCGTCAGACTCTCTGCTCAGCAGGAAGCATGCTTCTCCCTCTCTCTCTGGCCCTCCCCCCTGCTCATGCTCTCTCCCATACACACACTCTCTCTCTCAAATAAATAAAATCTTAAAAAAAATAAAGCCAACCTAGTGGATGTAAAGTGGTATCTCATTGTGGTTTTCATTTGTGTTTCCTTAACAATCAGTGATACTGAATATCTCTTCATGTGATTGTTGGTTATTTGTATGTATTCACTGAAGATATGTTTATTCAATTCCTTTGCTTCATTTTTAAATTGTGTTATTTGTTGTTGAGTTGTATGTGTTCTTTATGTATTCTGTATACTAGCCCCTTATCAGATATATTATTTCTCAAAATTTCCTCCCCCTTCTGTAGATTTCCTTTTCATTTTCTCAATAATGTCACTTGTAGCATAGAATTCTTAATCTGATGAAATCCAGTTTCTCTATTTTTTTATTGGTCATGCTTTTGAAGTCATACTAGGAATCCATTGCCAAACCCAGAAATAAAGATTTTCTCCTCTGTTTTCTTCTAAGAGTTTTATAGTTTTAGCTCTTATATATAGGTCATTGATACATTTTGAGTTAATTTTTGTTTCCGGTATTTTGTATATGGTGGGGGTCTCACTTCATTCTCTGCATGTGGTTATTCAACTATCCTAGCACTATCTGTTGAAGGATGCTTTACCCATTAAATGTTCTTGGCACCGATGTTGAAAATCAGTTGGCCATGGGTATTTGCATTTTTTCTGAACTCTCAGTTCTATTTATTCTCTATATGTATGTTCTTATAACACTACTACATTATTCTGGTTACTGTAGCTTTATAGTAAGTTTTGAAATTGGGAACTCTCAGTATGAGTTCTATTACTTTATTTTCCTTTTCAAAATTGTTTTGGCTATTTGGGGCCTTTATGATTCTGTATGAATTTGAGAATCAGGTTTTCCGTTTCTGAAAAGAAGATCATTGGAATTTTGATAGGGATTACATTGAATCTGTAGATTGTCTTAAACATTCTGTTAAAATAACCATTTTAATAATAACTATTGCCATATTAACCATATTAGATCTTCAGGTCCATGAACATAAATCTTCCATATGTTTAAGTTTTCTTTTAATTTCTGTCAGCACTATGTTCTGATTTTCAATAAAAAAGTCTTTCATCCGCTTGGTTAAATTTAGTCTTAGAATGCTATTGTTAATGGAATTGTTTTGTCAATTTCCTTTTCAGATTGTTTATCCCTGATGCATAGAAACATAAATTTGTTTGTGTATTTATCTTATATCCTACAATTTTGCTGGCTTCATTTATTTTATTTAGCCTTTTTTTTTTTTTTTTTTTGGTGTGGACTCTGGAATTTTCTGTATACAAGATTTGTGTCATCTGTGAATAGGGTTAGTTTTATTCATTTTTTCCAATGTAGATGTTTTTCATTTTTTTTCTTGCCTCATTTCTCTGGCCAGGACTTCCAGTACAATTATGAATACCAATGGTGAATGCAGACATCCTTGTCTTGTTCTTGATTTAGGGTGGAAGTTTTAGGTCTTTTGCCATTCAGTATGATGTTAACTGATGTTTTCTCCTAAATACCTTATATCATTTTAAGAAATTCTTTTCTATTCCTAGTGTGCTTATTGTTTTTGTAATGAGAGGGTGTTGAATACTGTCAAATGCTTTTTCCGTATCTATTGAAATGATCCACCTTTGCATTCCTGGAATAAATTTGGAAAGTTTTTGGCCACTATTTCTTCAAATATTTTGTCTGATCTTTCTATTTCTCTTCTCCTTCTGGGACCCCCATTGTGCATATATTGGTGTATTTGATAGCATGCCATGAGAGTTTAGAACTTTGTCTTCTTTTTTCTTCCACTCAGATTGGGTAATCTCAATCAAACTATCTTTAAGTTCGCCGATTCTTTCTTCTGCCTGTTTGAATCTGTTGTTGAATACTTCTAGTAAATTTTTTTTAAATTTCAGCTCCAGAATTTTATTTTTTTAAATAATTTCTATCTTTGTATTGATATTACTGATTGATTCATTCATGTTTGTCTTCAGATTGCACAAATCTCTTGCCTTTTACTGAATCATTCATATACTGTTCTCCTGACTTCCTTTAGTTCTCTCTTCACGGTTTCTTTTAGCTCTTTGAGCATATTTAAGACAGTCAATTTCAAGTCTTTGTCTAGTAAGTCCAATGTTTGGGATGGTTTTGTTAATTTCTCTTTTTTCCTGTGAGTGGGCCATACTTTCCTGCTTCTCTTTGTGCTTTGTAATTATTTTGCTGAGATGTGGAAATCTGAATATTATGATGTGATAATTCTAGAAATCAGATTCTAACCCCTCTGCAAGTGTTGCTGTTGTTATTTGATGAAAGGTGGAGTAATCCATTTTTTAAAGTGACTTTTCCAATCCATTTTTACAAAAACTATGTTCCTTGTCATATGTGGTCACTTGAGTGTCATATTATCACTGCAGTTACTTAATGACCTCACAGAGATTTCCCTAAGTGTTTAGGTCCAATGAGAAAAGAAAATTTAAAAAATGCATCTCTGTTTTTAAATTTCCTCTGACCTATGTGGTTGGAGAAGTCACTTCAATCAGCATGGCTTGATTTAATGGCCAGCCTATGTGTTGGCCCCTCAGCTATCAAAAGCAATCCCCAGAATGGATAATCCCTATTTTTGGAATACAAAGTCCTTATTCCCCAAACGGACACAGGCTAACCACATGAAGATCATGGGTGCCATCCCTACAGCTGCCACAGGGCTTGGGGATGGGGGATGTTATCACTAAGTGAAATGCGCGCGCACACACACACACACACACACACACACACACACAGATGCATGCACGGTAGTGACAATGAAATTTGTCAGCCTGTTTGTACCTCAAGCAGTCTGTCTATAGTGTTTGTCTAGACTCCACAATTCCACAATAGTTGTTCCAGATCTTGCCAGCTCAAAAGTTTTTTGATGGAAGAACCAATTCCTGAAGATTCTTATTCAACCATTTTTTTGTGATACTAACTCCTTTTCTGTTACTTTTGTTCTTCTCTTGATAAAGAAGAATTCAAAGCAATCTTTAGACAACCTAGCCAAAATCACTGTGTAAAGTCTTGGTAGAAATGACTCATTCACTAATTTTCCTACTTTGTTGCTATGAACCATAGAATAATAAGTGGGCATCTGGAAAATATATCAGGATTTTAAAACAGCCAGTGTGGATAAACCATTCCTTTGCATTTTGGAAACTCCTGGGAACAGTAGAGAAATATGGTGTTTTTGAAGGCTATTGTGAGCAGTGTGTTTGTTTTTATAATTAGTTATATTAAATTCCAGAAGAAAATATCATTATTTAAGAGCATTATATTGTGAAAAGAGAGGAAAATTTAAAATAATTATTATTGTGGGAAACAACCTCATATCCATGAGTAATCAGTTTGGGATAAACTTGCAGTATGAGCTGTATGCCATTATGAAACATCTCTTAGAACAGCTCAACCAAGGTATCTTAGAAGCTTGGGAAAGTATAAGTAATGACTTAGTATGAGGCTTTTCTTTTCCAAAGCAATGCTATTCTTTCCTGGGGCACATGTCCAAGTCAGTAAGCTTCTTGAGAGGAGGAGGTAATATCACACAAACGAAATTATAATTGTCTTTAGTAAAATGCACCTACTTCTTGGAACTTCCAACTCTCTGGAAATAACTACAAAAAATGGATATTCAGTTTTTCCTAAGTTTTTGGTAAAGGAAATATTAACAAAAAATACATTTTTACTATGTAATGCTAATAACTCTCCACAAGGTAAACTGCTCTATTTTTTTTTTATTTTATTAGCAGAGTTTAAAGAGATCAGTTCTTGACCCAGGCCTAACAGAAAATGAATTTTAAAAGTCTCCTCAGAGAGGAGAATTTATAGATCACTGAGTCAAACTCTCTGGTTTTACAATGAGACCTAAAAATGCTAATTGAGCTAGAATCCAATTTTGCGTTTTGTTAAGTAAGAACAACTTGCTTCCTAGGTCATTCTGATTTTAATTATAAAGTTTATTGTACATTTTAATATATCAAAGTCATAAGTGTTTTCTATAAAATTCCTATAAATCAGAATTTACTCTTAAATTTAGTTTTTTTCCCCAACCAATTTGTATATATTTAGGTCTTAAAAAAATCCCTTGGCAGGTCCACAGCAAATGTGGCAGATTATAATCTGAAAATAGTAACAGTAATAAGCATAGAAAAAGTAAAAGAATAATGGCAGACTTAGGTTTTTCTGGCACATGGGAAGTCAGTTTTTGAGATATTTGACAGAATATAGAGTCTAACTGTGTACAAGCATCCTGATAATTTTTTAAAAATTTCATAACTTAGCATTTTAGACTGAAGACATTTGGTAAAAGCCATATTGTATAACCTTTAGTTTCTACATTCATTAACTCTTTTGAGAACCAATGAGTCACATAAGGAGGAATGTTTCTGAGGCAGTTATTCATCTCACATGTATGTCTCGAATCCCATGGTATGAAACATTTTATGCAACTTGACAAAAATTATTTTGACTACAGAGAGTTAACTGTTATAATATAAAAACTCATTTCAGGTATGTATGGATAGTTGTCTACTCAGTTCTGCAGCATTTGGAGTGTTTACAAAATTTTATGAAGAGATAATTATACAGATACAAAGATACATGTATAAATGTATAGGACGTGTGCATATGTGTACACAAACACATATGTTTATATTTTACGTTTCCTTTTCACAGTATGAGGGAAATACAAACTTTATTTAAAGAAAGTCATGGCTTTTGACATCTCTTTAAAGATTTTGCCAGGCAGTGTGGCATGAACATCTGCTACATGCTGAATGGTTCTGATGGTGTTAACTGAAAAGGAGGAATCATTTCACTGGAGACTATAACTCTCAGTTGCAATACTAACTTTCTAGCTGTTGCAAATGTATTTCATTGTCACTTTAAACATTCTGGGCAATAGACAGACTCACCAGCAGCAGATTTGTAGAGCTCACTGCGGTTCATCCTCTGAGAGCTTCCATCTTTGTTTGTCTTTTGAGACATGAATATGAGTCCTAGCACTACTCTGGGAGGTGTCAACTTTTTTGTTTGGGTTTGCATCATCTCAGAAACCTTTTTCTCTCTCTTTAATTTGCAATTTCTTAAAAAGTCTTTGTGAATTTCCCTCTTTTCTGCATGTTGACATTCAAGATGGCAGCTGGTGGCTGTCCCCTACAGCCTCAGTGGGACCTTCCTCAGGAATGTGCACAGTTGTGGGAACCTGGGTGGCTACATGGAGGGGATTTTGCAGTTGCTCAGTTTGTGAAACAATGAACACATGAAATATTCCAGTCAGAAAAAACTAAGATTGCTTTAATGAAAACTCATAGGGGCAGGGAAAACAGGTGAGACAAGATTATTTAATCCAATTAAAACCAGGAGAACTTTCTTCCTTAGCTTCAAATAGTTTATTTCTAAACACACCATGGTGTGCTTTTCCCCTTTGTTCTAACATGACATAAGGATGAATTTTCAATTTATGCGCACTATGAGGTGTCAGACATTACTAAGGTAGTTTGTGGAATGTATGTTCCTTAGAGCTTCCTGGGTTCACTATGGAGCAATTTTGCTAGAAAATTGAAGATCCTAAAGGAGCTCTCGAGGTCTCTCCTTAGAACTTTGATGAAGTGATTAGTGAGTTTCAATAAAGAGTCAAACAGCAGTGGGGACTCAGGACAAGTGGTGGAGGAATGGTAAAGAGGAAAATCTGCCTCTCTCTAAATGTTTCCTTCTCTCCTTTGTCTTAGCTCCTTTTTTCTTTTCTTTTCCTTTCTTTTCTTTTCTTTTCTTTTCTTTTCTTTTCTTTTTTCTTTTCTTTTCTTTTCTTTTTCTTTTCTTTTCCTTTTTTTCTTTTTTTCCTTTCCTTTCCTTTCTTCTTTCATTCTTTCTTTTGTTCTTTCTTTCTTTTTCCTTTTCCTTTCTTTCATTTGCTCCCTTTTCTCCTCTCACATTTTATTTTTTTATTTTAATTTAAAAATTTTTAAAAGATTTTATTTATTTATTTGAGAGAGAGTGAGAGAGAGAGAGCATGAGAGGGGGGAGGGTCAGAGGGAGAAGCAGACTCCCTGCTGAGCAGGCAGCCTGATGTGGGACTTGATCCTTCAACTCCGGGATCATGACCTGAGCTGAAGGCAGATCCTTAACTGACTGAGCCATCCAGGTGCCCTCCTCTCACATTTTAGAGTACAGTCTGTTTCTCCCATCTGTGGGTCCTCTGACCCCTTCCCCAAAGTATTTGTATTACATGTATGTATTTGTTACTTTTAGAAATCAACCAAAAATTCTGATATAATATGTTAAATGTAACTGAGAGGAAGATGCTGAACTCATGCTTAAAGAAGAGCAATGTTTTCTATTTCATCAGAGAGTCTGGTAATTTTTATGAACTATGGAACAATAGTATTTATGGAGTGCTTTCATGAAGGCAAAGCAAGCCCAGAGCCAGGATCTAGGACTAAGGAGGAATAGGTGTTGGGAAACTGATGTCTGCCTTAGAGTCAGATCACTGACTGACCTGTTGCTCTGAGAGTGTTTCAAAAAAGGGGAGTCTGGGCCTGGTTGGGGGACTTTGCAGGAGGTCACAGAGAATGAGGAACTGGGCAGTGTTGATCTACTAGCCTTGGGAATGATGCTACAGTGAGGTGAGAGTCTTGAAGCAAATCTTCACGAGCAAGCTATTAGTCTAGGTAAAAAATTCATTTTACTTGGTTCCTGTCTTATTTTCCTGGACCAAGTAACTTAGTTATTTTTGCTTATTGTCAGTGTTGTTTATCACAGGGACATGAAAGTATTTTTGGACTCACTTTTCAGCCTGCATCACCTTGTCATGGGTGTGCGTCAATATGGTATATCACAGTTATTATATTTAAGTTACCTTTCTTTTCCTGGAGACTGAAAAATTAATAGCACATTATCTTTTCATCATGATAAGTATGTTGCCTGGCAGCAATTTTAGGCCAAATTTTAAACTCAAATGTAGAATAGAATGACAAGGCAAAACAAAACAATCTCAAAAGCCTCCCCTGATTCCTACCTCTTAATGAAGCACTGTGATCGCAGGGTTACACAGATGACCAGAAAATCTCAGCACTTGGGTGGTTCCTGGCACATGGGGCCGTCAGGATTTAATATAAGAATAACATTTTGTAACGGAGGTGAATGGACCACACTGATTATTTCTGCAAGGATGCCCTTTTCCCCAATGTTGTGGTTTTCCCTTTTGTGGAAGACCAGCTGACTTCTGCTGGTCTCAGAGGTCAGCAAGTATATTCACATTACTTTTCCTGAAATTTGTGTGTCATGGTACACACTTTTCCAGATTTTGTAAACTCTGCTAAACCATGTCATTTCCTCAGGAATAAATATAGAAAGGCCATTCAGTTAACTAATGATATTAATCAAAGGCTTATTTGGCAGGGCATCACACCATGCCCCTGAAGATTCTCTATGTAATGACAAAGAGACTTTGTGGTGTCTGAGAGTCAGGCATGCCAGATTTAGTGTTCTAGGGCAAGAAACTATATGTAAGCAAAATAGGTTAATAACTCACTGCCTGTATTCAGATTTATTTTCTCTTGACAGACTGAGGCCTGTCCCAAGAAATATCAGCAGCTTGGTTAGCTGGTCTAAAATCACGTAATATGAAGAGCAGTTCGAAGAATTAGGCATTTTTAGCCCGGGGAAGAGAAGACATAATGGGGACAAGATAGTCGTCTTTAAACATTTGAGAAGCTGTCAGATGGGAAAGGATTAAACTGGTTCTGTGAAACTCCAGAGGGCATAAATATGGTGGAAGTTTCAAGGACGCAGGTTGGGGTTGAAAATAAATTTAGAGCAGTTTGATTTATACAAACAAGGGATGAGTTCTAAAACACCATAGGGTGTGTTCATGGAAAGAATTTCTGCCCCAATTAATTTGTGGACACATGGATTAGCTATCTTTGAAGGTACCTTCCAGCTCTCAGATTCTGTGATTCTTGAATGTGAAAATTCCACTTGACATAGAGTCAGCTCTGTTTACCACAATCAGTCACAATAGCACACTTAAAGATGTCCTGACGTCCACACTGAAACATGGCCTACAAGGACCCCAGAGACCCGACCTCTGACAATCTCTACCTTTTCTTCAAACTCTCCTCCTTACTCTCCCATGGGCTGCCTTCCTGCTGCTTCTAGACTTTTCTTTCTTTCTTTCTTTCTTTTTTATTTGAGACAGAGAGAGAGAAAGAGAGAGAAAGTGCACAAGTGGGGGGAGGGGCAGAAAGAGAGGGAGAAGCAGACTCCCTGATGAGCAGGGAGCCCGATGTGGGTCTCGATCCCAGGACCCTAGGATCATGACGTTAGCTGAAGGCAGACGCTTAACCAACTGAGTCACCTAGGCACCCCTAGACTTCTCTTTTTAGCTCAGAGTCATCACACATATTTGTCCTTCAGCCTAGAATCCCTCCTACCACTCTTCCTCAGTTAACTCTGTCTATCTCCATGTAAATGTGTTCCACTCTCAGGGAAGCCTTTACTCACCAGGTTCATTTCCCCTGTTAAAAGCCTGCATGGCACCATGTACTCCCCTTTGGCAACGTTCATCCCACCATTTGAGAACTATTTGTTCACTGTCTGTTTTTTCTACAGTTTCCTACAGGACTGAGGGTGGGGACATGTCCCTGGTTCATGACTTTATCGTATCTTGGCACAGTTCTGAGCACAACATTTTCCAAAAATATTCACAAGATGAATGTTATCCTCCTAGATTTAAAAATGCTCGGGTATATTGATATCAGATTCACTTTTAAAGTTTCCAGAACTCATCATTGTGTGTATCTATGAGGGAGCTATGACACTTTAGGAATTGGAAAACTTTTGAATATTTTTAAGAATTTTATATCTTTACAGTGTTGCAAAACTTCTTTCACGCGGTAATACTTCCAGAGTTCTTGGAGCAGCTCTCCCCACATATCACCACAACAGTGCACCTAATGGGAGCAAAAAACCATGGTCAGATTTGCCTGACTTGGGGGCAGAGTGAGCCTAGAAGGGAAAGAAGTGCTAATAGCAAGAAAAGGTGGTAAAGAGAAAAGGCCAGAAGTGGTTTTGTGCACAATTATACTTGGTTTACTTCTCAGCCGAAGTGAGAATTTACGATTAACACGGCTTCTCCTCTCCCACCCCACCGCAAGCTCTAATGACTTGATAACTGAACGCATAGGGCAATGTTTAGCTGTGACCTCCAGGAGGGAAATTTAAAATACTTTATTGTAATTCAGTACTGTTGACCATTTTCGTTTTCTGAAAACCTGTTCTTCACTATCCCTGTTGCTTTTGCCTATAAAAAGTTAGTTTTCTGTCTCACAGACATTTTCAGTCTGTTGACAGGTTTTCACACCAGTTGGCATGGAAAAATCACTGGTCCATTTTCATGGTAGAGCCTGGATCCATGTTTACTGTCTATGGTTCAATATGAGGAGTTTCCCTGAACTTGTTTGGTAGTTTGGAGACGAGATTGAACAGAGAAGATATTCATTCCTTTGAACTTGTGTGATTCCTGCCCATTCATCCTGTTTGGTAATAATAGTTATGACCCCTTTTGTAGCAATTGCCATGCTCATAGGAATATCAGTCCCAAACTGTTGCTTTAGTAGTGACAATGGAAAGAAGAGAAAAGCATCTGAGCCACTGTGGTGTCTGATGCCCAAATGGTGACTTGATCCATTCTCAGTAGGGAATGGGGTTTGAGTTATTTTTCCCAGAACTGAAGATGTGTCTGTGATGAGTCATCCTTGCTCTCAACTGGTTATGTTCAAGTCAACAAGTATTTCCTGAGAAATTTAGAGGACTACTACAATTAGTAAGAATCTTACGCTGAAGATCTTTTGGGCCTGTGGGCCTCATTGCATTATTTGGAGACACATGGATTGGATGTGTGCTCTTATTCCCACAAACAAGATGTTTAGGTCAGTGGAACCAATAGGTGTGTGGGTCTGAGTCACATAATAGAACAATAAAGTCCTGTGGTTGTCTTTTATCGGAAAGCAGCAACTGGAATATTGGAGGGGGGTTTCCAGATGAAGTCCTGGTGGGACGGTGTTAGTGGGCCAGGAATTGACAACAACATGACCAAGGCTTAGAAGCTCAAATGGACCATTGCAGTCTAGGTAGGAGCTTTGCTAAACAACCCTTTGGATCCTATGGCTGGAAGAACAGGGCAATAAAGTCAGATAAGGGGAATAGATAAAAATTGACCAGTGAGAAGATGGTTAAAATACTTGTCCTTGAAAGAATAAGAAATAATCCTGAATCAGTCTTTGCTGGCAGGCCCTTCCCTGGTGTGACCTCAGCTAGCTGGGGGCGCTGCTCATGGTCGCTCTAATCCCTAGGGTGGCTCTTTCCAAACTGCTGCGTGTCCATGTGTGCATTCCTGCAGAAGCCTGCAGCCGCACGTGAATACTGAATCCTTGTCTCCGGGACTGTCAGCCTGTCACATTTGATGAGTCTTAGATTTGAAAAGGGAAAAAAGAAATAAAACATTCACATCAAACCAATATGCAGTAGCCAGAGCTGAAAAAGAAAATAGGCCAAACTGCTGGACCTCTCTCTCTCTCTCTCTGCAAAAAAAGCAAAAGTCACATGAATTCAAATTTGGAACACGACTGCATCCTCCTCAAGGCCTGCCTCACTGAGAGCCTTGGGTGTCCGTGGCTCTGCTGCATCGCTTGGTCTTGCAAAGACAGAAGGAGGTGATTCAGGACAAATTGAAGCAGTGCAGGGAAACCTGGCACTAAATTTAGCAAGAAATCTTGTAATCCTGCGGCTGGCTGAGTCCGTTGCTGGGTAGGATCTGTCCACACAGAGCCTTATACAGCCCTCAAGGACAACTGATGGAGCATGGGCAGAGAGCCACGTGGTCCTGGAAAAGGCTTTCTAATCTCTTATTCTTGTTTTCTAAAATTCATGCACTTTTTAATTTTTTTAAAGGCTGGAAAGATTCCTTTGCTATTGGCCTTCCATTACCTAATTAAAATAAGAACAGAGTGTGAGAAAACTGTTAACATATAAGAAGAAAGTCACTCTCCTCTTGGGCAAGTTGGACTTCCAAACCTTGTAAGATGTTCCCCTGGAGGGTGACTCACACCCTCAGGATTACCACTCCCAAGCACTTCAGAGGGAGCAACATTTGGTGTGTCAAAGAAAGGACGTGCAAGAAGGGAGAAAATTTTCCACAAAAGTAGAGCTTCCTGCCAGAGAGCACACGTGAGGCCAGGACATTTGGGCATAAACAACTCACACGTCGGAAGAGCAAGAAGTGTAGTACCAAGAGAGGACTGTTGAGAGGGCTGAAGAAACCCATATATTTTTTAGAATGTGATAAAAGTCCTCTGTGGTCACCCTACCTGAAATAAAAGTATTAAAGTGGACCTTTATTATGTTAAGCCAAATGGGCCCTTCCCCTTTCAAGAAATAAAGTTAAAAAAAAAATGTGGGCAAGAAGCCGGAATCCTGATTTTTCATATGATCCTGAGTCTATTACTTAGATATTTAATATTTCATTTTCTTGTATTTATATGTAAACAATTTTATGAATGCATACTCTCACTGGGCAGTGGTGAGGGCTTCTCCTTGGGGGAGAAGATTAAGGGTTAGCCTGATACAGATTGAAGCCATTCTGTCTCAATGAGGTAACCAGGTGGTCAAGGGCCAATGGCAGAGTGGAAATGAGCCTGTTCTCCCTTCAGCCTTCCTATAATAATTTCATACACTTTTGACAATAGAGACATTTTTAGGGTTGTCTCTGTCGAGCTTCCCACCCCATCCCATATCTGTCTCTGTTTCAGCTTCCACCTCAATAGAATTCCCTTGGTGTCATTTTTCTCTGACCCTGTTCTCTCACTCCCCAGCTTTTGTTGCTCCCCCCTCAGCTCTGTGCTCCATGGTGATGTCCTCCCTTCCATTGTCTCAGCTACTGCCAAAGGGTCTCAGTTCTCCACCTGTCACTTAGACGTTCTGCTGGAGCTCCAAGACCTGATAAACAACATGCCAACCCGGAGGCCTTGTGGATATCCTTAAAACAGTATTTCCCAAATCAAACATACTCACTAATTTGCTTATTAATAAGCTGCTATGTGCCAGATCCCATGCTAGAACTCAATAGCCAACCAACCAATAACATAGATAAAGCAGGTTTAGCATCATTTTTGGGAGCACTGGCTTTGGAGAGGGAAAGCCTGAGTTTTGTCACTTTTAAACTGTATAAATTTAGATGAGTTACAGAACTTCTCAGGATCTCAATTTATTCATTGTAAAAAGAGTATAATAACATTATCATCTTGAAGTGCCATTGCAAGAATTAAATGTGATAATGTTTGAAAGGTACATAAACAATTCATGGTATGTAGCTGAGATCAGTAAATATTAGTGGTTAAGAAAGAGATGTATAAGAACTGGGAAGATCGGTAGGGGAAGAAAAGGATAAAGAAAGGGGGGGTGATCAGAAGGGGGAATGAAGCATGAGAGATTATGGACTATGAGAAACAAACTGGGGGCCTCAGAGGGGAGGGGGGTGGGAGAATGGGATAGACTGGTGATGGGTAGTAAGGAGGGCACGTATTGCATGGTGCACTGGGTGTTATACGCAACTAATGAATCGTCGAACTTTACATTGGAAACCGGGGATGTACTGTATGGTGACTAACATAGTATCATAAAAAAACATTAAAAAAAAAAGTGCATTCGAAAAAAAAAAAAAGAGATATAAAAGAAATATAGGGAGAGTTAGCAATTCCTTAGTGGATCAGGGATGACTTCATAGTGGTTAGAGGGGTTGAGATCAACCCTCAAAGATGACAAGCAGTCAGCCAGGTGGGAGTGGGGAGGAGTGCTCCATTCTCCCATTTGTGAAGGCATGGAGACTGAAATAGCATGTGATATTTGTTGAATCTTAAGAAGTGTAGTACCAAGACCAAGGAATTTGTGGGGATTAAGGAGGAGAGATGAAGGTAGAATGTATGTGAACATCATATCATGAAGTATCTTGTGTGTTAAGCTAAAGAGTCTCAACTTTATCCTGGAAGCTATGGAGGAATTGAAGGAATTTCAACAGGAAAATGACATGATTGGATTTGTATTTCAGAAAAAAACACATTGGCAACTGTGTGAAGTAGGGATTGGAGCTGTGCCAGGCTTAAGGCAAGGAGACTAGTTAGGAGGCAGCTGCGGTAATCCATGCAAGAAGTGATGAGGGCCTGGATTAAGGTAATGGCTTTGGGGATAGAGAGAATGGCATGGAGATGAGTCGATATTAAGGAGGTAGAATCTGTAGGACTTGGTAGCTCAGTATGAAGCCTAAATGAGAAAAAAGAATCTGGGATGCCTGCCAAATTTCTTCTGTGGGAAAGTGGATGGATGGTAGCATCATTCAATGAGATATGGAAGTTGGAAAGAGGAAAACATTTTGATGTTGGGTCCAGTTTGGGACCTAATGATTTTTCTATTAGATTAATTTAAGTACTGATGCTAATGGAAGTCTGGGATTTTCTTCCAGATGTAAAGAACCAAAGTCCAGGGGATGATAAGTAAAGAACCAAAGTCCAGAGGATGATAAGTAGTGCATTCTTCAGATGAAGAATCTGGTGTCAAGTGAAAAGAGCCAAAGGCAAAGACCTGGAGGAATAATGGACATTTAGGAAGGAATACAACAAATCTGTGACATAGATAGACAAATCATGGAGCTCAGAAGAGAATTAGGAAGAGTTAGCATCACAGAAGGTGGATGGTCAAAGATGCAAATATGTCAAGTTAGGGAAGAGGAAACTGAACACTGGGTTGGGAAATGTGGAGGTCATTAGTGAAATTGGGGAGAGCAATTTCATTGGAGTTGTGAAAAGGATGTCAGAATACAGTGAGTTGAAAAGAACAGTGAGTTGGAAGTAAGAGAGAAAGGGTAGATCTCAAATATATTCTATTGAGTTGGGAAGATTTATCATGAAAAAAGGAAAAGAAGAGAAAATGGAATTTAAAAAGGGATTTGAATTTGAAGAAAGTAGGTTTTTATTTATTTTTGGAGCAAATGTGGAAGAACATGTTTGTGTGTGCGTGTGTGTGTGTGTGTGTGTGTGTGTGTGTGTGTGTTGAGCAGGAAAGCTGATAGAAATAGAAAGATAGAAGATAGAGAAAGATTGAGTGATACAGAACTGCCCTTGAGGTGGTGGGAAGGGATGGGCTGCAAAGCATGAGTGATGGATGGCACAGGCTCTGGAAAGAAGGGTTACTTTCTCCACTGAGCACAAAAGAAAATGAAGAAAGACCAATGTTTGTATAAATTCATTTTAACAGAGGAAAGAAAGAATCCTTGCTTGGTACACTATATTTGTTTCTGTTAATCAGGGGCAAGTTCATCCACTCAAAATATAGAGGAGGTAGGCTTGAAGTTAGGTATAACACTTTAAATAGCTTTTGGGAGGGATGGAATTGGGAAATACCTAATATTTGTTGAGTGTTTACTACATTCTAGTTATAACTTTAATTGTTGTAAATACTTTCATTTTTTTTTATTCTTACAGTAACTTTTTAAGACAGATACAATAATCATCTCTATATTAGAGATGGGGAAACTAAGGTACAGAGATATTATTTTTAAAATGCTTTGACAATTATCTTGTTAGAGAAGGGCTTGAACTCAACATTTTGACTCCATAGACCATCTTTTAATGTACTAGTGTATATAGAGAGCACTAATATTTCATTTATTCATTCAGCAATATTAACCAAATGCTTTCTATGTGTGAAGACTTGTTTGAGTCTTATCAGATGCACTGATAAACAAAGTAGTCAAAATGCTTATGTTCATATTTAGTGATGGGAGACTGGCAAGAAACAAAACAGGAAAACTGTGGTTTATAGTAGATGAAAAGTACTATAGAAAAAAGGAAAACATAGGACAGATTGAGCGGCTGGAGAGGTAGGTTGTGAATGTAGGTAGGAGTAGAACTTGTTTGAGATGATAACATTTGAGCAAAGACTTGGAGGAGGGAAGGGGCTAGCCATGTAGATAGTGGAGAGAACATTCCAGTGCCCAAGGCATGACTGTGGTTGACATACTCAAGGGAAAAGGAGGATAGTATGGCAGACATTTCTTAAATAAGGTGGGGATGGGGAGGAGTAGGAGGTGAGGTCAAAGAGTATGTTATAGGGAAGTGCAGATCATGCAGGAACTTTGGTTTTTACTCTGAGTAAAATGGGGAGCACTGCAGGTTTTAAGCAGGGAAGTGACATATGAACATTCCTAGGTATTAAAAAGATTACTCTGGCTGATGTGTTGTGAGCAGACAGAGAGTGAATGAAGAATCAGGGAGACCAGAAGGGAGACTAAGGAGATAGTAACTGGAACCAAAACAGTGGTATTAGAAATAGTGAGAAGTGGTTGGATTCTGAATAAATTTAAAAGGTGGAACCAACAGAATTTCCTGATGTACTGCAGGTGGAGTGTAGAAAAGGAGAGAATAGAAAGGTAACTCTTGAGGGTTTTTGGCTTACATAATTATAAATAGAGTTGGTGTAACGGAAATGGGGAAGAGGAGGTGTAGGGTTGGGGAGGATCAGGTGTGACAATCTTTCCAACGGTGTAAGTTTTCTCCCTCAGCATTCAGTATACCTTCCTTATAGATAGAAGAGTGGAATGGGAGAGTTTGACAGATCATATTTTGGGGATTTACAAAGTAAGCCCAAGGAAGGATTCTGGAGTAAAATTAGACTCAAGAGATATGGAAGTAATACAAGTGATGGAAGTAATGCACTATGGATTCTCATTTTCAAAGAAAAGTAAATTAAACCTCAAAGAAGATAGTAGTGTCACTAGATACAGGGGGTTTAGGATGGGTGTTTTCATAGAGCATCTGTGTCCTCACAAGGGGTTGTGAAGGGAGTTGTTAAGCATGAGGAAAAATTGAGAAAAAATGCAAAATGTTTGGAACATAGGATACAGGCTTTGAAGTAGTTGAAGGTTAGAAATCTTGAGAATAAGAAAGCGAATGAGTTGGAACAACAGGTTGTGTGAGTAAAGCAAGGTATTAAGTTTGAGATTTCAGAATAGGTTGAGTTCTGGTAATGGCCAAGTCTAGGGTATACCCATTGGAGGGGCTGCTGAAGTGAAGTGGAGGCAGACAGTTGAAACTACAGTCAGATGAGGATGTTGAATGGATTGATCATTTAGTTTTTAGCTCTATTGAGATATAGTCAATATATGATAAAATGCAAATATTAAACTGTGAAATTGGATAACTTTTGACCTTGTATACACCTGTGGAAACAACACCACAATCATTCATTACCCTCAAAAGTTTCTCCATGCCTCTTTGCCATCCCTCACTCCTTCCTACACCACTCTGCCCACCCTGTTCCCAAGCAAACACTGACCTGCTTCTGTCACTACAGATTAATTTATATGTTCTAGACTTTTACATAAAATGGAATCACACAATGTGTATTTTTTTTTAAGATTTAGTTATTTATTTTAGAGAGGGGGAAGGGGAAGAGGGAGAGGCAGAAAGAGAATCTTCAAGCAGACTCCCTGCTGAGTATGGATCGTGATGCAGGGCTCAATCCCATGACCCTGAGATCTTGACCTGAGCTAAAATCAAGAGTCAGATAGTTGACTGAGCCACTCAGGCACCCCACAATGTGTACCCTTTTGCTGTTGTTATTTGATTTCTTTGACTCAGCATAATTATTGTAAAAGTTATTCATGTTGTTGCAAATGTCAATTGTTAATTCACTTTTATTGTTGGGTATTATTTCATTGTGTGGTCATACCTCAATATTTTATCAGATGAATAACAGGTTTATATCTTTTGAAGGACATGAGAATTGTTTCAGTTTTTGTTTATTGCAAATAGAGTCACTATGAATATCTACATACAAGTCTTTGTGTTGACATATGCTTTCATTTCTCTTAAATACCAAGGACTTGAATTGCTGAGTCATATGGTAGCTGTAAACTTCATTTATTAAGAAACTACTGAATTGGCTTTCAGAGTCAGAGTGGGTTGGACCATTTACCTTCTCACCAGCAGTGTATGAGAGTCCAGTTGCTCTACATCCTCACTAACACTTGGTATGAATCTTTAATTGGATCACTTCCAGTTGGTGTGCAATGGCATCTCTTGGTTTATGTTAGCATTTCCCTGGGGCCTAATGATGAGCATCTTTTCATACACCTCTTTCCTATCCATATATCTTTTTTGAGAAGTGGCCAAGTATTTTTTGCCATTTTTTTATTGGGTTGTTTGTTTTCTTCTTCTTGAGTATAAAAGTTTTAGTAATATTGTTTATACAAGTCTTTGTCAGATACATGTTTACAAATATTTCACTCAGTCTGTGGTTTCTTTCTTCATATTCTTAACAATGTCTTTGGAAGAATAAAAGTGCACAATTAGGAAGAAGTCCAATTCATGGATTTTATTTTATAGTTTATAGTGATTTTTTTTGCTTATTTAAGAAATCTTACACCCAAGGATACTATGATTTTTCTCCTATATGTTCTTCTGGAACGTTTGTTGTTTTAGTCCCTACACATGATCTAGGATTCCTTTATATATGTTGTGAGGTTAAGTAGTAAGTTTTTTTTTTCTTTTCTTTGCATATGGCCGTCCACTTTCTAGCACAATTTGTTGAAAATATTTTCCTTTCCTTATTGAGAAGTTTTGAGACCTTTTCTGAAAATCAATTGGTCATATATATGGGAGTCTACTTTTGGAATCTGTATACATTGTCATTTACTTATCTGCCTACCCCTATGGCAACACCATGTTGCCTTGATAATAATTATCTATATAATAAGTAGATATAAAATTAATCTTCATATCATGTAGTGTGAGTGCTCCAACTTTGTTCTTCTTTTTCAAAATCATTTTGACTACTATAGATTATTTGTATTTTAAAATAAATTTTTGAATCACCTTGCTAATTTCTAACAAACTGACCCTATGGGTTGACCCTCTGGGTCAATTTGTGGGAGACTGGGTTTTAATAATTGGGTCTTAAGAGTCTTGAAAATGGTATTTATTTATTTAGGTCCTTAATTTCTCTTACCAATACATAGTTTTCAGTGAGCAAGTCTTGCACATCTTTTGTCAGATTTATTCCAGAGAATCTCATATTTTTCTATAGAAATATTTTTATATGAATATAAAATTATAAAAAATGTTTTGACACTATAGTTAATAATATTGCTTTTTTATTTTAGTCTTTATTTTTAGAACAGTTTTAGGTTCACAGAAAATTGAACAAATATTTCAGAGAGTTCCTATATACTCACCATCCATATGTAGTTTATCCTATTACTAACATTTTACATTAGTATAGTACAATTATTATGATTAAGGAAGCAATATTTGTATAATAATATAATAATGATGTATATTCTTACTAACTGAAGTCCATAGTTTATTTAGATTTTAGATTTTATCTAATATCCTCTTTCTGTTTCAGGAGGTCTCCAGAATACTACAGAGCATTTTGTTATGATGTTTCCTTAAGCTCTGCTCAGGTGTTACATTCCTCAGACTTTCTTTGTTTTTGAGGACCTTGACAGTTTTGAGAAGTAATGGTCAGGTACATTATAGGATATCCCTCCCCTGGAATCTGTTTGATATTTGTCTCATGTTTAGACTAGGGCTCTGTGTTTTTAGGAGGAAGATCACAGGGATAAAAAGCCATTGCCATCATATCGTGTCAAGAGTACACACTGTCAGCATGATTTATGAAAATTAATGTTGACCTTGATCATCTGGTTGAAGTAGTGCTCGTCAGGTTTCTCCACTGCTATACATGGTAAATAAAAGTTACTCTTTTGTCTCCCCTGTCTGTACTGTACTCATTGCAAAGAAGTCACTATGCACAGCATACGCTGTAAGGGCAGGAAGTTATACTCCCCCTCTTTTAGCGTGCAGTGGGTGCATAACTGATTTGGAATTCTTCTGCAAAGGACATTTGTCTCTTCTTCATTTATTAATTTATTTATTAACTTACTTATATCAGTATGGACTGAAGGATGTTTATTTTATTCTTTGGGTTTATGCTCTGATACTAATTTATTTATTTTGTTGGTTAAATTGTTCCGGCTTTGGTCATTAGGAAATCTTACTGTTGGCTTTCATGTGCCCCTTTGGCATGCCCCCATCACTGTGGGGATTTTTATTTTTATGTTTTTAAGCACTTACTTTCTGGCACAATAAGATGTCTCGGGATCACTTTGTATATTTTGTGCCCAGTCCTAGAATCAGCCATTTCTTTAAGGAGCCCTGTTTTCTTTTAAATAAAAAATGATAGTAGAAACCAAGATTTGGGTACTAGGTATACTTGTTGCTACTAGGGTGGTGTGTTTTTTAGGCCATTGCAGCTGACAGGGCAAAGACATATACATATTCATGCTGATATGTGAGGCTCCTTTTGCCCTCAGTCCTACAGGTTCCATTCATTTCCAGAGTCACCTAGGTCAGCACCATTTCCCGTTTGCTTCCCTGTGATTATTTCCTACATCTGTAATATAGTCAAATTCTCTTGTCAGTCTCAAGACTTTCCTTGAATCCCCCAAGCTTCTAAATGACTTTTTATTTTTTATTTTTTTAAGATTTTATTTATTTATTGGACAGAGAGAGACGCAGTGAGAGAGGGAACACCAGCAGGGAGAGTGAGAGAGGGAGAAGCAGGCTTCCCACTGAGCAGGGAGCCCCATGCGGGGCTCGATCCCAGGACCCTGGGATCATGACTTGAGTCAAAGGCAGACCCTTAATGACTGAGCCACCCAGGAGCCTTGCTCCTAAATGACTTTTAGATTTGCATACATTAAGGTTCACTGCATGTGTTGTAAAGTTCTACAGGTTTCACAAATGCCTAATGTCATACATCCACCATGACAGCATCATACAGAACAGTTTCACTGCCCTAAAAATAGCCCACGCTTCACTTATTCCTCCCTCCTCACTCTCCTAGCAGTCCCTGACCTCTTTACTCTTTCTACAGTCTTGCCTCTTCTCAGAATGTTTTAGAACTGAAATCATACACTACAAAATCTTCTTTTTTTTTTAAGATTTTATTTATTTATTAGATAGAGATAGAGACAGCCAGCGAGAGAGGGAACACAAGCAGGGGCAGTGGGAGAGGAAGAAGCAGGCTCCCAGAGGAGGAGCCTGATGTGGAGCTTGATCCCAGAACACCGGGATCACGCCCTGAGCCAAAGGCAGACGCTTAACCGCTGTGCCACCCAGGCGCCCCATACACTACACAATCTTCTAAGCCTGCCAATTTAACCAACAAAATAAATAAATTAGTATCAGAGCATAAACCCAAAGAATAAAATAAACATCCTTCAGTCCATACTGATATAAGTAAGTTAATAAATAAATTAATAAATGAAGAAGAGACAAATGTCCTTTGCAGAAGAATTCCAAATCAGTTATGCACCCACTGCACGCTAAAAGAGGGGGAGTATAACTTCCTGCCCTTACAGCGTATGCTGTGCATAGTGACTTCTTTGCAATGAGTACAGTACAGACAGGGGAGACAAAAGAGTAACTTTTATTTACCATGTATAGCAGTGGAGAAACCTGACGAGCACTACTTCAACCAGATGATCAAGGTCAACATTAATTTTCATAAATCATGCTGACAGTGTGTACTCTTGACATGATATGATGGCAATGGCTTTTTATCCCTGTGATCTTCCTCCTAAAAACACAGAGCCCTAGTCTAAACATGAGACAAATATCAAACAGATTCCAGGGGAGGGATACCCTATAATGTACCCGACCATTACTTCTCAAAACTGTCAAGGTCCTCAATATGCAGGTAAGGTTTCTCCCTGTCTTCTCATGGCTTGATAGCTCTTTCCTTTTTATCAGTGAAGAACGGTCCCTTGTCCAGATGTACTACAATTTGTTCACCCACTGACTTACTGAAGGGCATCTTGATTGCTTTCAGTTTTTGTCAGTTATGAATAAAATCATCAGAAAGAAATAATCATGTGCAAGTTTTTACCTTTTCTTCAAAAAATATTTTTCTTGTGGACATAACTTTTCAACTCAATTGGGTAAATACCTAGGTATGTAGATGCTTTGTTGTATGCTAAGACTATGTTAGACTTTGTAAGAGACTGTCAGGTTGTCTTCCAAAGTGTAGCACTATTTCGCATTCCATCCAGCAGTTAATGGGAGCTCCTTTGCCCTGCTTCCTTGTCAGCATCCGATATTGTCAATTTGGATGCCTGTTAGCCATTCTAATGGGTGTGAGGTGTTATCTCATTATTGTTTTAATTAGCAGTTCTCTCCTGGAAGATGATGTTGAGCCTCTCTCCATATGCTTATTTAACCTTCATGTATCTTCTCTGCCGAGGTGGTGGTTCAAAACTTCTGACCAATCTTTGGTTTGTTTGTTCTCTTATAGTCATGTCTTAAGCCTATACTTTGGATACAAGTCTCTCACAGGTACGTGGTTTTCAAATATCTTCCCCCAGTCTGTGACTTTTTTTTTTTAATTCTCTCAGCAGTGTCTTTTGCAGAGACATCTTTAATTTTAATAAAGTCCAACTAGTGCATGTTTTCCTATCATGCCTCATGCTTTTGAGGTCTCTGAAAGCTCACTGCTAGACCCAAGATCTAGATTTTCTCCCATGTTATCTTCTAGCAGTTTTGTAGTTTTGTATTTTACATTTCAGTGTATGAAATATTTTGAGTTAGTTTTTTTTTTTTAAAGATTTTATTTATTTATTTGACAGAGATAGAGACAGCCAGCGAGAGAGGGAACACAAGCAGGGGGAGTGGGAGAGGAAGAAGCAGGCTCTTAGCAGAGGAGCCTGATGTGGGGCTCGATCCCATAATGCCGGGATCACGCCCTGAGCCGAAGGCAGACGCTTAACCGCTGTGCCACCCAGGCGCCCCTTGAGTTAGTTTTTATTAAAGGTATAGGGTGTGTGTGTAGATATACATTCTTTTTCACATATGAATGTCCAGTTGTTCCAGCACTGTTTACTAAGACATTGAATCGCCTTTCCTTCCTTGTAAATTGATCTACGTCTACAATGCCACCCTGTCCTATTTATTATAGCTGTATAGTAAGTCTTGAAGTTGGGTAATGCCAAACCTCGACTTTGCTCATCTTCAGTATTTTGTTTGCTCTTCTGGGTCTTTTGTCTTGCCATATACAATTTAGAGTCAGTTTGTTAATTAATTAATTAATTAATTAATTATTTTTTATAATAATTTTTATTATATTATGTTAGTCACCATACAGTACATCCCTAGTTTTACTTTCTGCAAAAATAGCTTGCTGAGATTTTGATGGGAGTTGCATTGAATTGAGATGGGAAGAAGTGAGACTTTGACAACATTGAGTCTCCCCATCCATGTACATGGAATATCTCTCTGTTTATTTAGAATTTCTTTAATTTCTTAATTTCTTTCATCAGACTTTTGTAGTTTTCTGCATACAGATCCTGTATGTATTTTGTTAGATTTATATCTAATCATTTCAGGGGTTTTTTTGGTGCTAATGTAAATTATAGTGTTTGCAATTTTCTACATACACTGTCATCTCCTCTGTGAACAAAGAAAGATTTATTTCTTCCATCTCATTCTGTATACCTTTTACTTCCTTTTGTTTGTTTGTCTCATTGCACTAACTAGGACTTCTAGTACAATGTTGAATAGGAATGGGGAGAGGGGGCATCTTTGCCTTGTTCCTCCTTTGAAAGGTGAAGCATCCATTTATTTTTTCACAGTTAAGTATGATGTTAAGTCAGTTGAGTCTTTCGTAACTGTTCTTTAGCAAGTTGGGGAAGTTACTCTTTATTCCTAGTCTGCTGACAAATTTTACTATGAATCACTGTTGGATTTTATCAAATACTTTTTCTGCATTTATCTATATAATCATATGATTTTTCTTCTTTAGTCCACTGCCATGATGGATTATGTTAATTGATTTTTAAATGTTGAACCAGTCTTTCATACCTGCAAAAAAACCCCACTTGGTCATGATGTCTAAGTGTACAGAAAAAAACCTCGGTCTTTTCTGTCCTAAGTAAGGAGAGACCCTGTTCTTCCCTACTGTATTTCTTGACCTGTGTGTCTCCTGTGCTGCTCACACAGAATGTTTCACTTCTGATGCCCTGGTCACCCGATGTGTGGAGGTTTCCCCCCACAACAAGCCATTCTCTGTGACACCACCTGGGTGGCCTACAATTCAACTCAATTCTGACACTATCTGCCTGGAGACAGCATCAGATTCCCCCTTTTAGGGGCAGGGTCCCGTAAGACTGTCCAATGTCTCTCTCAGATGCCAGTTGCAAGCCCAGGTTATTACATTGTGAAAAGATTTCAATCTACACGGGAACCAGAGGAGATGACATGGAGAATGTCATGCATGTACCCTCAGAAGAAGAGAAACGTAAGAAGTGAGAGACTGATTTTCCATAAATGCCTGAATTATAGACCAAGACTTATCTCCTGACCAATGAACATCTGCCAAGAATTTCTCCCCTTCCTCCAGCTGATGAGCTTACTGCTTGGAATCAGGTTGCACTTCCTGCTCTTTCTTCTCCTTGCCTGTAAATACAGCCCACCCCAAACCCTAGAAGGATTTGCCTCTAGCATGCAGTAACATGCATTTCTCAAATTGCAAATTTCACTGCTATTCCCAAATAAAGTCCATTTTTGGTAATTTGATTTTGCCTCAGTTTACCTAAAAAAGACTTAGGTTAACAATCTGTGCTCCTGAATAATCGGCTATACTTTGGAGGGTCCCTTGATCCTCTTCCTTGGACTTCAGATACCAGTTGCAAAACCTGGTTGTTACCTGCACTTGTGACCCGTTGGTTGTAAATCAAAAGATCCTGTGTCCCCCTCCTCAGGTTTGGTTAATTTGCTAGAACAGCTTGTGGAACTCAGAGAAACATGTTACTTACTAGATCACCGGGTTTTTATAAAAAGATATAACTCAGGAACAGCTAGGTGGAAGAGCTGCACAGGGCAAGGTGTGGGGAAGAGGTGTGCAGCTTCCATGCCCTCTACAGGGACAGCCACAGGATCACCAACCTGAACGCTCTCCCAAGCCTCACCTCTTGCATTTTTATGGAGGCTTCATTACATAATCTTGATGGATTGAATCATTGACCATTGGTGATTTATTCAACCCCCAGGTCCTCTCCCCTTCCTGGAGGTTGGGGGATGGGACTAAAATTTCCAACCCTCTGATCACATGGTTGGTTCTCCCGGCAACTCACCTCCATCCTCAGGTGGGAGACAAAAGTCACCTCATAACAAGAGACACCTTCGTGACATCAACACTTAGAAAATTCCAAGGGTTTAGGAGTTGTTCATGAGGAACCATGGATGAAGACCAAATACATGTGAGAAATATATTTTAATCACCTGAAAGACCAAATATATATTTCTGTAATAAATCATAATATTGCAATAATTCTTTTTCTGTCTCTACAGATGAATATAGTCACACTTCACTTCTAATGGAAAGTCCTGCCTGAACCCTTATGGAGTTTATTGCTTTCTACTTTGGAACTCTCACAAAAGTTGGCTACCTTTATTATAGTACTTACATAATACATTGTTTTTACACATTTTGAGTTCTGTAACAATACCGTGAGCAGCTGAGAACAGAAATGCTCTTTTAAAAACTCTTTCCCTTTTTACCTGTAGCCCTCAGAGTGTTACTATTTAACAGTAATTATCCTTATTATTCTCTCCTTCTCTAATACTTAATGCTCCTGCCAGACACATGTGAGTACTCAAAAGTTTGTTGAAAGCAAAAAATAAAAAATAAAAAAAATTGAGTTCCAGACATAAAACATGTTCCAAAGCCAGTCAGTAAGATGCTGAAATATTTGAATGATATAAACTTAATGCTGATGGTGATCGAAAAGAATCCCATTTATTTTCCATGACATTTAAAATGAATAACCTGGCAGAGTTTATCAGTAAGGCAGCTACAGATTTCTGACCTTTGAACCCTCAGGGCTGGGAAGGGCAGAGAAGGTGGCCCTGGGACTTTATCACTCATCTGGGCCACCCGAGATATGCACTAGGTGTGTATACTGCTCTGTAAATGTGCTGACATTGCACCAGAAATTCAGGTTTCTTCAGTGACCCTGACTTGGCTCTGAGGCCAGCCTCTCTTATCCCATTTTCAATCTGTTTTCTTCTATCTCGGGGTGGAGGAGAAAACGGGAGAAGGCGTTTTGTATAATTGTTATTGATTGGAGAGACCTAAAATAAGTAGCACTGTCTCAAGCCTGTGGAATGAATCAGGATCAGGGTAATGTACAAAAGGAATCTCTCTCTTTTTTGAAGTTTCTGTGAAGTCGTAACAGAAAGGAAGGGTAATTTTAGGACTCTTTTATTCTCTTTTATTATGAGTCAGAAATTTTGGAGACTCTTGAATATTTTTTACACTCAAATAAAAATGCCCATTGTAAAATATTTATCCCAACCAAGGATCACAGCCATGTTTCTAGAGCATTCTTCTCTGTATGTGAGATCCTTTGAGATCTTGCTGTTTTCATTGGGAAGGCTTTACAGCAGCCATGAAAGAATCCTGTGAAAACCCTTACAAAGTCAAGTACAAAACACACCTGGGATATCAGTAATACTTATCAGCTATTTTAGTGAGAACGTTCTCTCCAGTGTAGTGGAACAGTCATGAAAACCAGTCAGCTAATTGCAGTGAATTGCCCGAGCAGTGTTTTTGTTTTAAGCAACTGCTACCCTGGCCTAAATGAGCTAGACTATTCCTTCTTGAAAAAGTACCATCATCTTTTCCCTGATTATTTCCTGCTTTCTTTGAGTAAACCCATTTTCTAATCCTGGTTATTGTTTTTCTCACCTTAAAACTTCAGATGTATGTAATTATGTTCAAAGATAACATAGTGGTATAAAAAACTATTTTGCAAGTATTATAATTATTTCAATAGTCCCATGAGGTAAATGTTAAGGAATTAAAGTATAATGAAACAATTTTTTAAAAATATTTTATTTATTTATTTGGGAGAGAGAGAGAGAGAGAGAGAATGATCGGTAGGAAGGGGCAGAGGGAGAAGCAGACCTGCCCACTGAACAGGAGCCTGATGCCCGGCTCCATCCGAGGACCCTGGGATCATGACCTGACCTGAAGGCAGACGCTTAACTGACTGAGCCCCCCAGGCACACCTATAATGAGAAAATTTTCAAGGTCACATATTTGTTAGGGCTACAGTGAAAGGCAGAACCTCAGCTCCCTGACCCTCAACCAGAATTGCTGCTGGAGACAGCAGAGAATGGAATGCAATGTGTGCTAAGGACTTCTTAATCTATTAATTTACAGTTGTGAGGTGTTATCATTCTGTCAGTTTTACATATTGAGGGGATCAGGGCTTAGACTGACAAGGCAATGTTCTACAGGTGATAAGAGTCAAACTGTAGACCAAGTCTACACCCAGACATGAATGATTCCAAACTTGGAGCTATGTTAGAACACCTACACAGCCTGGCAGGAGCAGCTTTTCTGTGAACGCTCTCCCTCTGTCTGACTGTCCAGGTAATGCCAGGTGCAAGAGTGCCTGACTTTGGGATCAGCTCAAGGTTTACTGGCTGCACTTATGCAGCCTTGTGCTGTGGCAAGAGGCAGCGTCATCAGGGAGGAATATCTTAAATTGGAATGTCCAATGGGGACACTTTTTTTCTGTTTGGTTTGTTGGAGGGGTGCCTTTTCTGCTCTGTTCAAAGATGCCATATGTGCCAGCTGCAAGGCTGCCAGGCTCACTCACATACATTAGTACCTTGGGATCATTACTCTTGCTGTGTTAGCCAACCCACCTGTAGAATGGGCCTGGGCTATAGCCAGGGCTTAGAAGGGAGTAATTCCAAAGTTAGTTTATAACTTGGTCTCTACTTCACGGGGGGCAGGGGAGACAAAAGCCATGTTCACTAGGGATAGGGTTAACTCTTTACCGCAGTCAGGCAGAGCTCAGTATCTAGTGTTGAGATGCTGCACTTTTATAAAGGAACTTCAGAGCTCATTGAAAATGTCGTAAGTTACCAACTCACCACTGATAAAAAAAAAAAAGACTGTAATATTTACTAAGCAGTGAAAGTATCAGGCAACAAACTGTGAACTTTCCTAATACTGATATTTGATGTTTCTGGTGAAACTCAATTCAGTGGTTGAGATGATACCTGGAAAGTCCATAAAACTTCAAAGATCTATAAACAAGTCAACTTACTACCTCAAATATCCTAACATGCCACTGGACTTCAGCTTTTCCACATGTTTACTGAGAAATAAAACTCAAACCGCACATGGGGGTTGGAAGCCATGTGGGTATGTGAGTTGGGGAATTCTGAGGTTCTAACGGGGATGTGGAATCCTTGGGTCCCTAGTTTACCCAGCGGAGGTTAAACTTGTAAGTTTGTACTTCTTTTCAGTCAAGGTAATATGAACAGAGGAGATTTTTTTGGCCAGTAACTTGACAAGTGCCGTTTAAACGGAGTATAACGATGGGTTTGACTGGTTCGATGTCAAGAAAAGTCAGGGAACTCAGTAGCTAACTTGGCTACATGGTGCTTCTGCATTGGACTGGTAAACTTAACGCCTATTGCAGGAATGGAAAATGCTGCTGACACATGAGTTATAGTTGCTGTGAAAACCATAACTTCGAATTTATTGACCTTGGTGTGTTTAAGGTTTTACTTGTTGTGTTACCATGTTCAGTGTAGGTATGCTGAGTAGAATTCATGTCGCATTTTCAGATGAAGACGGATTCCACTTTAACCTCCCCCCCCCCCGCCAACAGGTTCTCTGGAGCTACAGAAATCTGTCACAGACTTCAACCCTGCTTCAGTCGCTCCATTTCCATTGGCTTCAATTAGAAAATACATTAGTCCTGTGTCCAACTCACAAAACTTAGACCCAAAAGGAAAAATAAATTCCTTGTGAGGTCATCCCTCTAGTCTGAACACTATCTGGTAGACTCCTTGAGCCACTAAAATGGCAAAGATCTTGGATGTCTGCCCAGCTGTCGGAGAGAATGGAAGAGACAAGGAAAGTGGCCAGGAGTGGTGGCGTGCAGAACATGGAGCCCGAACAGGAAAACAGAGATGGAACAGCGCTGTGTATTGATTAGAGAGACTTACATGGGAGTGAAGAAAAGCACATCTGTGTGCGTGTGTGTGTGTGTGCGCGCGTGTGCGTGTCTTGGGGAAGGGAAAGCGAGTGCTAATGAAAACCTTTCAGACAAAAATAAAACACTTATTCATTTCTTTACAGGTATTCCGTCAAAAAGAGTGCCAGAAAATCCAGGAACATAGCTGGTTGCTTTTTGTCTTGAAAAGCCAAATAAAAAGTAAAGGGATAGAAAAAGTAGAGGCAGTGCTGAGATGATCTTAAGCTATATTTGGTAAAGTGATCTGGGTGTGAGTATGTGTCTGCAAATTCTAGCTTGTTCCTCAGTGCTCCACACTTCCTCAGTCTGCATTCACAGCCAGCAGTCTGATTACTGACCTTTATAGAGAGACGTCTGCTGAGATGGGGAAATTTCAGCAGTTCACTTAGCAAGCTTGACGCTGAGGGGATCCTTCTTTCCGCAGTTTTACTTTTTCAAACGGACTAGTTACTTATCTGAAGGGAGTTAGGAGGTCCAGCAACTCTTGAATCCTCATCTTGTGAGCTCGAGATGTGTTATCCAAGAAGGTTCTTTTTAGGCGTTTGAAATATTGAGAGCATACCGCCATGTTTATTTGATTTTATTCCTTCATTTTTCTAAAAAGCAATTTGATACATTTGTATTTCTCTCTGGAAAAAATCATGTACAATTATTTTATATTGCTTGACAGGCTGCATTGTTAACCCCCATAGTATGTAGTATGTGTCAAGGAATGCATTACATACGGTGCACATTTATTGGATACACTGTAGTCTCTTAAAATATGGGTAAAAGCTGCTGTAAGCGTCCAAATATCTCTGTTCTTCCAAGAGCAGTAGATATTAGGTTACTGCCTGTTGGTTTGAGAGATACAGTTTAAACAATTGCTTTACATAAAAATACATATAAAATAAAGACCATTTTGGATCATCTTTGATCTGTAAGTGGTACCAAAAGGAATAGATTTTACTGGGAACTTACCTATTCTCAATCAAGCTGGTTGGTTATTCACATATTTTTACAAAAGATAAATATTTTGTTCATTGCTTGAGATTAAGAGAAGTTTCCATAAAGGTGTTTTGATGTAAGTTTTCTTTATAAAAAGCTTTTTCTGACTTGCTAAAGTCTTCCGTACCTGCACAATTTCTCCCTAACCCATTTCGGCTAAATACCGAATTGAAGCTGAGGTCCACCAGGTAGCATCAATGAATCCATGGATCAAGGCACTGCAGGCGCTTCCACGCTCAGAGTAAAATATTTGTTGGTTTAAGTTAGATCTTGTATGTTACAGGAGCTACAATATTGTAGGGTTGGCTGAGTCTGTATTTCTAATTTTTCTTTGCTGAGAACTCTCATAAAAATTCATATCTTTTGAAAAGACCCCAATAATTCCCAGGTCTGAATTATGTTCTGGATATGTTCCTGAGAACACAAGCATTCCACTGCCCAAAATTAGTGGGGAGAATTAGGCTAATAATGGCTTATTTAAAAATTGTATAATCTATAGATATCTAAAAATTATATAAATCTAAAAATTTTACATAAACATAGCTGAAATCATATGTATAATGTTAAAACATTTATATATTCATATATCGATGTGTCTGAAAGAGGTGGTCTTTTAAGAAAAATACCCAATTTAGTCATTTGGAGAGACTAGTTGTACTCCTGAGCAGTCTACACAAAGAGGGGACATAAGCGTTGTAGAAAGCTGAAATAAGAGTTGAAAGAACCTAAGCACATTTCTAGGAATAAGTAAGTCTAATATGCAAATATATAACTGGTTCGCATTGCCCTGATAAAAAGTAGGTTGAAATCTTCAGTAACTTTGGCTTTTTACACAACAGAAATCAAATAAAAGGCCCCAATTCCATCTCATGGAGACATAACCCAAGGTGCATAAAAAATATATGTCTTACCCGAACCGTGAGCTGAGCACCACTTTGTGGATTGTATGTTTAGTCACTTTCTGTGTAGAGACAGGTTTCCATATGCCGGAGAAACAGGACTACTTCCAGGAGCATGAATTTCACTGAGAGTTCTTTCTCTGGGATATTTACAATGTGGTCGTGCATCTGTGTTAAATTAGATCTGAAAATTTTCTGCTGGTATAACAAGTCTTAAAATCTAGGATGCTAGTAACTTTTTTTTTAAATTCCAGATTGATTTTAGATATCGGTTCAGGCTTTTTATTACTAGGATACTTAACTCTATTGTTTTTTGAATGCCTTATGTGCAGATGTAATTGTTTTCATTAAATATGATAGAAATGATATATTAAATGGTTTTGTAAAACTGGCATAAAATGAGTCCTAGCTTGGGGAAAATATGTCATATACACATACAAATAGAGAAAGATTTTTAAACATTTGCAACGCATACGAGGTCTATGAAGAATTCTGTGTAAGTACAGTTGTGTAACATTCACTTTAGCTTTTCTTCAGTACGTGATGTTGGCTTTTCTGATTTCTGCAGTCCAGTGGGGAGCTGACATTGTAGACGTCAAATCACAGTTCTGTATGGTTGGCCTCTTAATAAATTAGATTTCCAATAAATGCCACATTGCGAAGGGCCCAAATCCACCACATAAATTGAACTACTGAATTTTATCAATCACTTTGATGATTGTTCAAGTAAACATTAACAAAAAAAAAAATACCTGAGGTATTAAATAATGGAATTTACAACAGGCTCTTAATCATTCAGACATTTCCCTCAGATTTGCAACTATATTTTAAGTGGCATCCAGTAGGCACTCAAAGTTTTTGTTGACCTAATTCCCTGTCTTCTGCACACATTATATGCCTTTGAGGCTATTCTCCATGTGGCTGCACATTGGTGGTACTGGGAGAGCTCTCATGCTAAGGAATCTGAACGGAGAGACCTGAGGCTGGGCTTGCTCATGGCATGGTTTTGAAAATGCCCCAGGAGATTTCAAATACACAGACAGGGGTTAAGAGCCATCACTCTACTACTACATTGGTTGACTTTTTTTTTTTTAATGTTTCTTCAATTCAGCAGTCAGCTTTTTGGAGAGAGGGGCATTGTCATGGAATATGGGGAGCATGTGAACTGCAATGGTGGGCATCTCAAAGGAGGAGATGATGTCTTGGGAACCCATATTCAGGTTCAAAAGAATTGAGGGTCCACCCAAATCTAATGATTGCCTAAGAACACCTCAGGCAAGAAGCTTGACATTTTTTTTTAGCTTCTAACCCAAACATGTTTAGCTGCGAACATTACCAAGGTGTAAGTGTGCACCAAAGTAAACCAGGCAAGTCAAAATTCATCTAGGATTACACACTTTGTAATAGGCAGTTTGTTTTGTTTTTGTTTTGCTTTTATAGATTTGAGCTATATTGAGAGGTTGAGTTAGTTACCTAGGCTAAAATAGTTTTTATGCTGCCTAGTTGGCATTTAGAGGGTGAATGGGTGACGGAAATGCAAAGCAAATGCCAACTCTGCAGGTCTGTGCTGTGTTCCCATCACAGAAGGGAGACAACAGAGCCTCTCATAGGGTTTTCTCCTCACCAACTACAAACTCATATTTCAAAAATAATTCTCGGAGGCACAATGATGGGAGTGCTCATATATCAGCCCAGAAACCTGTTTCTTTTAATAACAACTGGATTGAAATATTTGTTCAATTATAGTTTTTCTTCCCAATTATTAAGTGGGCATTTTCCACAGAAGTTTTTATAATTGGCGGTAGGTTAGTCCTTAGAAAATCCTCAACCTTTAACAAATACTTTAGCACTAGGTAAGCAAAAGATAAGGAGGAAGAGTAACTTTTTGTCCAAAAATTAAAATAAATTTGCTTGCTTGCTTCGTGCAGACTGAGCCTGAAAATGCCAGGTTGTGGGATTCGTTCTGTGCTCTCTGGAATGTTTCATATTTTGACACAGTTAGATATCTTCTCTTCCTCCTTCTGGTTGGTCTTCAACTGTCAAATTTTTCCTTATCCTCTCCTGTATATGTTTAGTCTTTCTTTTTAAAAAAGATTTTATTTATTTATTTGAGAGAGAGGGAGCATGTGGGGGTGGGGAGGAGCAGAGGGACAGGGACAAGTAGACTCCATGCTGAGCTTGGAGCCTGATGCAGGGGCTTGATCTCATGACCCCAAGATCATGACCTGAGTCGAAATCAAGAGTCGGATGCTCAACTGACTGAGCCACCCAGGAGCCCCATGTTCAGTCTTTCTATTGACTTCAGTTAGTTGTGGGTTGCACACAATTTGCCTGAGTCTTTTCTACCTCCTGGGTATTTTTTCTTTAAAATGCACAGTAGCCATAAATTCAGTTTTTAGTCATATGCTGGTTTGTAATTGACAGTTCATCACCTTGTACATGACCTGCTTTTGTTCTTTGGTTTCTAGGAACAAAGACTCTGCCTGAGCTTCCTCACAGTTCTGCACCATCTTGTTCTGACACTTGAGGTATTTCCTGGTTTCCACGTCAACATCAGCTTGTCTGTGAAAACTCTTGCTCTGATTTCCAATTATATTTACTTTATGTGCTATAGATTTTAGTTCGTCTTCTTACTTGGTATTAATTACTTGATCAATTTAATGGTCATTTATTAACCATATAGAAGGAAACCATTCTGAACCAGAGGCTCATAAAGGTGAAAACCGTGAGTGTGATATTTTAGTGATAACTGGCAAGAGAGCTCTGAGACATTGCACACTCCCTTCGATCAGACACCCATCCAACCAGGTCCCTGAGCACAGAAGAACACAAAGAAGTTTAATGTCTCATGTTAACAATGGTTTCTGCTGCCAAACAACACTGTAAATCCCAGCAAGCTCAGTATGATAAATAAGTTACAGTGGATTACATATTGAAATAGACTTCAGCCAATGGATCCCTAGGGGTCTCCATGGGGCCCAGCTTAAGAATCAGTGTTAAATAGAGTTGTGCATAAGTCTGGTTCCCTGCCAGGTATAGGTGGCACATTCAAGTTAAGTTAATTTGAAGGCTATTTAATAAAGAGATGTTTACAAAGCACGGGCAGGGTGTAGGGAAAGCATACAGGGTTGTAAAGTACATGGTTCCAGAAACTGCAGGGCTATATTAACAGAAGAGACAAAGGGGGTGCGGTGTAGTGAGGCACATATTGAGAAGAGTGCCTCAGTCTTGGGAATGGGCCACCACAGGTGCCACGAGGATGGCAGGAGCACAGGTACCTGTCCTCATTCCTCCCAATCCCCAGCTGGGGCTCCCCAGAGATGCTGTGCATTAAGTTGACTTAAGAAAACATCAATTGATTTAGGCCTCAACAATTGTCCTGTCTGTCCTCAAGTCAGAGACCCCAGGTGCTTCACCTTCCACTTGGCCCTCGTCCTGTGTCTTGTGTTCTATTAATCAGGCACATCATTAGAAGGTAGCATATGGAAGCAGGTAAATAACCGTGCACAGATGACATTGGTAAAATATTCACTTACCATAACTCAGTCTTCATTTTTGTTGGCAAATATTTAAAAATACTTTAAAACATATGTGGCATTAGAGTAATTGATTCTGTTACCCACCCCCCCCCCCCACCGCCTTTTTGCTAGAATAATTTTTCTTTTGTGATTGATGTAAAAAACAACACTCACTGATAGATTTCTCAGGAAATCTCATTATTTGCACATTAGCTGGCTCAGGACATCATCTGTGCTGAAGGAGAAATCCTTTACAAGTTTCATCTTGGGAAACGGTTAAATTCACCAAATTATTTGGGAGCAGCTCTTTGGTCTTTGAAAATGTAGCTGGAGTACTTGGGAACTATTTGAAAAGTTATTTGTTCCAATGGTTCATATTGTCATTCTACATATTACACAAGACTCTTTAAAAAGGGAAAGAAAAAGAAGAACGATTATTTTCAGCCCACGGAGAGTCATTGAGAAGGTACACTCAGTGTTCCCTGATGACTTTCCTTTTGTGATAACAGAGCGGTGAGGAAGATCTGCCCTGACTTGCAGTGGTCTGGGGCAGAGAGCCGTGTGGTCAGTTCCCTTGGTGTGAAGGTAGAGCCACCGCAGAAATGGAAATCCCTTGCTCTGGGGCTCAGCCTTTGCTGCTGTGAAATGATTTGCATACGGGTGTATCAGAAGTTCCCAGAACTTTGCTCCTGGGTGTTCCCCTCCTCTATTTCCACGGCTGGCTGCCTGAGTCTGTTTGGGTGTATGTCTGCATGTGTCATAATGTTCTGTTTTAAAATACAGCAAAGTTCAAGAAGTTTTGCTTCCTTAAAAGCAACCTTGGTGCCTGGATGTGAAATCCTGAGCTGCTTTCCACAGGGTTTTTAAATTTTGTTTTGTTTTGTTTTGTTTTTAAAGTACAAAGCAGTTCTCTAAAACTGATCTCCCAAAACCAACGCTAGGGTGTTAAATTCTCATCTGACACTGATGTCCCTAAATGCCAGATTGCTACCACAGTTCTTCTCTAGCCTTATTTCTCTTTCATGGAGATCCTAACACTGCAGGTGACTTGATGGCAGGAGAGGGTATTTGCAGATGGGGTTTTTTTGTGTGTGAAATAGCATCTTTTCTTTTTTCTTTTCTTTTCTTTTCTTTTCTTTTTTTTTCTTTTCTTTTCTTTTCTTTTCTTTTCTTTTCTCTCTTTTTTCCCCCCTAAGGCAGTGATTCTCTGCAGAATTTTTTTTTAATGCATTCTCAGAGGGTGAACAGAGATGAAAAGGGAGGAACGGCTGAATATTTCTGCTAGTGTCTTGACCAGAGCAGCCCTAAAATGTTCTGTTTGTTAACACGGGGGGAATGGTTTGTGTAAGGGTAACATTGGGATCACTGAGCCCGTCACTCCTCCCGTAGTGTCTGCATGGACTAGAAAAGGCTGCCAGGTGTCCATCTGTTAGCAATACAAGCCCAGCCACAAGCACAACTGTCGTGACAACCACACCGAGTTAGTCTTTCAAATAAAACTTGTTAAAAGCTACTGCCCTCCAGCCTCCACCCACTGCAGTGAAGGGCATGAAATCCCCCTGTAACTAGTATTTATTTTCTTAGGCGTGCCTCACTTGTGTAGCTGCACCATGCCAGCCTTTGATTGAAACTAACCCCACCAAGATGAGCGTTTGCAGTCCCCTGAAGGTCAGGATGTGTTCAGGGTGGTGTCTGAAAGCAAGGTCCCATCTGAACTTTCTCAGGCTGCAGCATCTGTGTCCGGGGTCCTCTGGTCTCCTCTATGTTCCTTGGTCTTTCAGCTGATTTCTTCCAGATGATAGCCAGCCATAAAGACAGCCTTAGAGTAGAGCTGTGAGCGTGAGGGGAGGAAAGACTCACCTCAAGGCAGAGCCTTCTCCCCAGCCCCCTGGTTTTTCCATTTTGATGAACTTGGGTGGCAAAGGCAAGTTTGGGCTAATTTCAGCTCACCTGTGAAATCTGAGTTGAGAACGGAATCAAAGCTTTAACAGAGTTCGTGGCACTGGGTTTCCTGTAGTGTGCATTTTCTTTTAACTTTTATATTTGAAATTTTAAGAGATCAAATGGACTAGTGACCCCTTGGTATGACTCTTTTATCTAAAAGCAATTTAATGCTCTCAATATGCTTTCTAAGGAGCTGGTACTTTTAGAAGATCTGCCCATAGTAGACTCATTATCTTCAGGGTAGGCTGGTAAAATGGGCACTCTGCTAAAAGAAAAAAAAAGGCTAGAGTAGGAGAAGTGAAGTGATGATGAAACACATTGTGTATTTCTGAACTCTTTGTACCTTTTGAAAATGAAAAAGGGAAGAGCCTTGTGTGATTGGTAGAAGAACACCAAGAGGCATGCTTGTATCTGAACAATGTGGTCAGTACCAAGCCCTTAGGAAAACAATGATGCCTCAAATACTCTAAGACAGTTAGTTCTTTTGAAATACCAAATTCCCATTTCTGCACAGCCCGGTACACACTGGTCATGCCACAATGTTTGTGGAATGAATGGGTGGGTAAAGGAGAGGGGAGGAAGATGAAGATAGCATTGAAGAAGAAACTTTATAAAAGAATAAATATAAAATCAACACGTATCAAAATTTTATGTGATGTACTGATTAATGAAGAAAGCCATAAGATATCACAACTGGTTCAAAAGGGAAATCAAGAGCCACACATGTACTGCAGAGCAGGAATGCTGAGGGGTTGTGTCAATGGATAGAGACCGGCCAAACTGGCCACAGCCACAGGGCGAGGGTCAGTTGTCCTTCCCCGGGACACAGTATTCATTTCTGCGACAGAACTATTTGCCTAGCCCTTACTTTCTACAAATTAACTTGTATCTCTACAGAGCCGTAAAATATCCTAGCCAATGAGAAACAAAGGTGCACGTCCTATAGAATCACATAATTCTTGTAATCGCAGCATTCGGTTGAAGGCTACCAACAATCCCTCGGACCCATGTCAAATTCCTTCCCTAGAGCAGCTAACACGTACGTCACATTTATGTGCCAGATACTGTTCGGCATTAGCGGCTGTACATAATAATTCATCGGACCCTCACAACAGCTCTGGGTGGCAGGTACCTTCCGCAATGCCATTCTACAGTTGAAGAAGCAGAGAGTAATAAGGGAACTGGCCTGAAGTCACAGAGCAAGTAAATAGGGGGCCAGGATTTGGACCCAGCTGTCCAACTCCATGAGCGCAGTCCCTTTCTGAGTGGGCAGACCTGCCTGAGGATGCATGTAGTCAAGGAGATGAGCCAGCCTGCAAGAGACGCTGCTGTTCCTGCTAGTCCTAAGGCCACAGAAGAGAGCCTGGGGGTGGGAGGCGTAGGGCAGCTGAGGCGTTCCTGGATTCTCTGTGGACCTCTGGAGTAGAAAGGAGTGCACTGTGTTTCTTGGTGTCCCTTTGTTTACTCATCAATCTGCAACTGCACGGCACCTGGATCCCAGCAGGATTCGCATGTCTATAGACTCAGACGCCCTTGGCAGTAGTTACTACGGAACAGCTTCCTGGCATGTTGAGTGGAATTGAGTAATCACAGCTAGTTATCTGCCTATTACTAAGTCAAGGAGCAAGTGACTTGGGGTCAAATATGGGTCAAATAGGTTTGCTTCAGGACATTCGCTTCTTTTTGCTCAGGTCGGCTTCAGCGAGGAAGGCCCCTTAACTAGGCTGCCTGCCCGCCCCTCTTTCACACCAGCGGGGTGCTTGGCAGCACCCCCTTGTGCCACCTTGACTCTTTATCCTCAGGGGACCGGGCCTACTTTTGTAAAGAGGAGTGTGGCAAACACAGAGTGCCGCAAACTCCCAGAGTGGCAAGAAGTCTGTCCTGTTCATTTTCTCCCCTAGTTTTACTGCTTGGTATTAAAAAAGAAATTCCAGGAAATATTTAGTACAGCATAGAGCTGCATCGCAGAAGCTATAAAACTTCCCGATCCTTGGCCTCCCGCAATTTCTCCTCTTTACTCCCCCTGAAACTGGGACGATGATTCCTGGGGAGGTCACCAATGCATTGTGCCATGCATGTGCAAGTCGACTGCAAAGGTCCAAGGACACGGAGTGACTGTGGAGCTCCCGGTTCCCGGCGGGCCTCCTCCTTCCCTGAGCCAGGACAGCTAGGCCACACCCTACTTGTGCCTCAGAAAGAGAAATCAGAGCAGGGTCTCCCTCATTCAGCATGTGTTCTCTTTGCTTTAAGTAAAACCAGAGTAAAGACAGTAAGCCACTTACAATTTTGGAAAAGTGTGAATTTTAGGGGAAGGGGGCTTTTCTTTGGTTTTGTTTTTAAATGAGCTTTGGCCCTTTATGTGTAAATAAAGTTTGAGCAGTAGCGTAGCCGATGTTTTATATGATTCTTCACCAAGAAAAATGAAACAAAGCAATGTAATGATAATCAAAATAATTGAGTTCACCTCATTTTTAAAAAATTGCTATGTTTCTGAAAATTTCCTTTAGGGAGACTTGGTGAGGGAAGGGCATTGGGTCACATTTTATCTGCAAGGGACAATGTCAGAAAGGAAGGTCCATGGGGGCAGGGGTGGGATGATGATGGTTTATTCGTTGATACACCATTGCTGTGCTGGCCCCAGGGCTGACCGTGGGCATCTCGTCCCCACTCTCTGACTCGTTGGTAATTTGAAATTGGCCATGGTGGGAGTGCTTACATCATAGTAACTGGCAAACACTACAGGTCAGAGCTTTCCTCTGACCCTGCCCGAACGTCTGGGGGCTAGACGTTCCCTAGCAGACCACTTAACATAGCCCAAGTGCCCAAATGGTGCTTGGCAATAGCTGGCACCCAATAAATACTTGTTGAGGGAATAAATGAAGAAAATGTCGCTGTAGTTAAATAAATAATATCCTCAAGGTATCTAAGTTTAGAAATTTATCTTGACTTTCCTTAACCGTTATAATTTAACTTATTGTTTCGTAGGCTATATTTAAGTTGCTTTTCACACTTTCCTTCTTTTAGTCTCCATACAAAGTCTCCTATGTAAAGTGGGAATTTTCCTCATTTTACAGAGAGGACGTGAAGGTTCAGAGGGGAAGATAGCAAAGTGAAGATCGTGGGACTGTTAAGGGGCAGAGCTCACACTGAAACTGAGGGAGATCTGGTTGATTTCAAAGCTGCTGCTTGGCCATGAGACAAAAATGCCTCAGGGGAAAAGGTAAAGCAGACTCGCATCTTACAGCAGAAAGGAGAAAGCCTCAGGCCAATGCCTGCAGGAGCATCCCTAGAGCTCCCCTGCCTCCCTCAGTTGTGAGGTTACTTAGAGAGCCGAGCCACCGACCTTCCAGCTCTACACACCTGCTCTGACTCCCTGTTGAGAGACTTAAGAGCAGACACATATTACTGGGCCTTGACAGCAGTCGATGCACTTTGGACTCAGGGCAGTAAAATTGAGCCACCTGTTTCCCCCAACGCAGTCTTGAACCACGGAGGAAGAATGAGTTGGCTGAGAAGAGACGCAGTGCTGTAAAACAGCTACAATATTCGATCTTCAGCATGAAGATGGCTGTCTTTGAACGTGAGTATTTACTTGATAAAAGACGTCGGCATCCCCCAGAGTCGCCTCTGGGGTTCGAGGCTTCTGGACGCCTAGTGTGCCCCTGTCGGTTGGTAGAGGAGGACAGAAGCTGGTCTCTCAGCTCTTTGAATATCTTTAGCAAAAAGGCTGAGATAAAATATTTAAGCTCACCTCCCCCCGCCCCCCCCGCCCCCGCATCAGCCCACCCACCTGTACCCGGTCCTGCTCCCCTGTTATGAATAAGCGGCGGCTGTGTGCTCATCTCTCTCTCTTCTTCACCGATTCTCCCTTTACCTGCCCACTCGCTGCACTCAGAAAGGAAAATAATGAGGCGGTCCACGCGATACAGCAGAACAATGGCTGGTTCTGCCAGGCCCACATTCTATATGAAAGAGAGAAATAATATGGCTGTCACTGTAGGAACAAGAATGGTTGTAGGGGAAATACAATAATGTGAAATGTGCCTATTCAGCTGCATTGAATGCATCTGAGCTAAAATTAGGATGGGAGGCAATCAATCCTAACCATATTGCTGTAGTCTGCTTTGAATAAGATTCACAGACGTTCAGAAAGAAACACTGTAGTGCCCACTTTCCTGAAATTTCGGTGCCTTCGTCAAAAAGGATGTCTGCTATTTCCTGTCCCTAAAAGTTGGCTATTTCTAAAACTTCATTTTACATAAATTTCATTTATATTCATTTTGCAGGCTTTGAGATTTGTCCTGCAACCTGTATCCTTCACTCCGAGGCCTGATGGCTCACCAGGGCTCTCCAGAGAGAGCAGAGGATGTGCTTTTGCCTTGCTGGGGAGGGAGGCATCAGGAATAATTTGTGGGTGTTATATGTGACCTTCGTGCAGCAAACATGGCTACTTCGGTCCTAAAAGCCAAAATCTAGGAAATTTTTGCAACATACACGTAAGAGAGTTAGTGCTGTGACTCCATAAAGAGACTTTAAAATCAATAAGATAGAAATAGAGCTGAGAGTGAAATAAAGTTCCATGTCTTGGGCCCAAACTGCCAAGCCCAGTGGGATGGAAAGGATGGACAGGGACCTATTTGTGGAGCCTCTTGTGGGCTGGGTTCAGGGTTTTGATATCACTCTGGTGCAGTGGACAGGCTCAGCGAGTGGGTGGAGGGAAATGTGACAGGAGTATAGTTGCATTTCCAAAGTCTCGTTCTGGCTGGAGAGCAGGTTGAAGAGGCTGGGATAACAGCCTGTGCTGACGACACCGGGAGGGTCCGGAACAAAGGTAGTGGTAGCCCAAAAGAGCCTGGAGGTTATGGCATCAAAAGATAGTTAATGGAATGAACCGGTTTTTTGGAGGAAAAATTGGCAGACTTGACAACGGTTTGGATGCAGGGGTGAGGAAGAAGGAGGTGCAGGATTGACCCCTGGGCCTCTACCCAGCTAACTAAAATACTGCAGCCTGTGGGACCACTGACAACACCAAACGCTGGAGAGGAGTGGGCTGTTGCTGGGGTGGGAGGTGGGAATCGGACTCGCCAGCTCAGTGTGGTTCATCAGGAGCTATGGTGCCATCACCTGGTGACACCACCAGGGTCAGGTATGAAGGCTGAGCTGCAGGTATAAATCCACCCTCATCTGGCCATCTGGCCGTTGGTCGACCCTGGGGCATGGGGAGAGAAAGATGGGGAGATGGCCTAGGACTTCACATTGTAGGAAATTCAGAAGCAAACATCCAGGTGGAAGATGATGAGCTTGGACGTGGTGCAGTAGAGGAGCGGCCAGGGAGCCAGGAGGAAAGCAGAGGAAAGCCAGAGGTGGCTGCTCACAGACAGCGTAGTGAGCTTTCTAAGTCAAAGGTGTGGACCGCGGCTGCATCTGACTGGAGGGTCAACTGGGCTCTGCAGCACCAAGCTTATGGGCCCCCTTAGTGAGCGTTGTTTCATTACAGAAACAAGGGCACGGCCCAAATTGGAGTCAGCTGAGAAGTGAGAGGAAGCTAGGAAATGAAGTCCACGAATATAGAAAGACCTTTAAAGAAGGTTGACCGTGAAGAGCAGGAGAGAGAGAAAGAGAGAGAGAGGCGGGGAGGGAGGGGGAGAGAGACAGAGAAAGACAGAGAGAAAGGGAGGTTGGGAGGTAGGAAGAGAGAGAGAAAGAGAGAGACAGCAAGAGGAAGAATGTGAACCAGACGGGGAAGAGTAGATCAATGGATGGAAGTTCAGACAGAGGAGGGTGTGGGCATAGACAGGCTCCAGAACACAGGCACATGACTATCTGAGCTTGGAAGAGAGATGACTTTTCTTGAGTGACAGGAGGAAAAGCAGACTGGAATAGGGTGTAGATGGAGACAGAATTCTCAACTTGGCATCTGGAGAGGTGGGAGTTCCCACATGATGGCTCCAAGTTCTCTCTGTAACATAGGAGTCAGGTGGCTGATGCTAATCAGCAGAGACTGAGGCATCTGAGGAGAGGGGGGTGGGTGGAAAGACCCTGGTGCAGAGTGGACAGGAGGTGACTGACTAGACAAATGTCAGAGGAGGAGATCTGCTCCAGATGGCAAACTCTTCTTATCTCTGCTTGAGAATCTTGTCTGCCTTGATAAAGAGGCATTCCTTTGGAACTGCAGCCCTAGCAGGAACAGGAGAAATACTGTATGAGTTGGCTGGAGCTGCCGTAACAAAATTCCACAGCCTGGGTGGCTTATAATACAAGAGAAATTTATTTCTCACAGTTCTGGAGGCTGGAGGTCCTAGATCAAGATGTGGGCAGGGTTGGTTTTCGTGAAGCCTCTCTCCTGGGCTTGTGGGCGGCTGCCATCTTGCTGTCTCCTCAGATGGCCTTTTCCCTGTGGTGCCCATCCCTGGTGTCTCTCCCTCTTCTTATAAGGACACCAGTCATATTGGACTAGGGTCTACCCATATGACCACTTTTAGCCCTAAGTAAAGGCCAGTTCTCCAAATGTGGTCACGTTAGGGGTTAGAGCTTCAACCTATGAATCTTGGGAACATAGTTCAGCCCGTAACAGATAGATAAAGATGGATTTTCTTCAGAAAACGGCAATGCTTTACTTGTTATTGTTAAACTTTTGTTTATAGACTTCAGACAAGTGCTTGCTTTTTTCTTTTTTCTTTTTTTTTTACATTTTATTATACCTTTCATCCCTAAAGTCTGATAAGCACTTTGTGCTTTATTTACAACTTTCTTTCTTTTCCACCTAATGTAATACCAAATACTTCATAGAAATTTTCCATACCTTATCTTAGTCCAAAAAGAAATTTATGGGGAAAGAACACAAGTGAAATTCATCCAATTCTTTTTCAAGTAGACCCAGGGAAATGACATTGTTCCTGCTTCCCTAAGAATTCTCTTCAGCAAGTTGCCCTGAAATGCTTTTAAAAGGAGATGAATTAAACATTTTTACAACAACCAGTCTTGTAGTAAAGACAGGTTAAAAAAAAAGAAAAAGAAATATTGATATTTTTTTACTGTAAGTGAAATAGTTTCACAATTATTTTCAAAATATTTACTTCTTCATAGAAGATTCTGACAAAGTAAATGCAATGAGTTTTTTAAAGGTTAGATTTGGGTTTTTCCCTCAGTTGGTCCCTCTTTAAGCTTTCTGGTATGATTATAACTTTATGAACATATATCATCTATAACCCACTTTATCCTTTATATTCAGAGATAAAACTACTGGTAGCTTATTATCTGATGTATCACTTCAGGCTAGGTTTGTCTGTGAGTTTCGAAGAAGTGAAAAAAAAGTAGGTAACATTGGATAGGAAAATTTTTATTTCCTCATGTTAATCAGCCCAGAGAAAGAATGTCCAGAACTGAGGTGCTGCTGCAGCTGCAGGGAACCCAGGCTTTTTCCAAGTCTCTGCCCTGATAAAAAAAGAAAGAAAAAAAGAACGAAAGAAAGCAAGCTTTCTCTTCATAGTCTAAGGTGGCTGCAAGAACCCCAGTCATCTCATCTGAGTTCCAATCAGAAATATGAATGAGGACTGAATCTTCCCCTCTAAGGAGCACTTCTGGAAGTTCCACCTAATCCAGTGAAATTTCACTGGTCAGAACTTGCAGCTTATTCAGAATTAATTCAGAGCTCTGTTGCTAAGGAAGATGGGGAAAACAGGTGCCAGTGGCCACAGAGACCACCAGCCCCTTTGCCGATCATGCACATGCCACAGCTGGGGGACATTGTGAACTGCAGGGACTGTGGCCTCCTTACTCTGGCAGACAGAGGCCTGGACTGCATGAGAGCAATAACAGTAGTCATGAATCCAGAAAACATGTGAGCAGTGCTTTGCTGGTTTGTGAAGTGTTCATACCTGTTATCTCAGTCCTCATAATGCAGTTCTGAGGTAAACATGACCCTGGTGGCCCGGATACTCATAATTATTTTGTAAATTATCTAAAACAATATAACCCATAAAAGATGAGACTCCTATGCCAGGATCTGACTTAAAACTCCATGTGTCGTCTGCCTTACCAGGCTGCCTTGCCATGCCTGATTGTACCCCCTGCAGCGCGCTGCACCCTGCCGTGCCGTCTCTCAGGGCCTCCGGAGGCCAGGCTGGAGCGGTCCCTTTGTGTCAGCCCCCTGTGTGCAAGCCTCACAAAAGTGATTATCCTCCACTGCTGTCGCTGGGGTCTGTTCACCCTCTCTCTTCCCCTGGTACGGTGACTCAAGTTTTATATGCCTCTCTGCTATTCTCAACTCCCTTCCAAATGGTCTTGTAGAACGCAAACCCAGGCACATCACTCACCTGCTTAAAAACCTTCTAAGGTTCCTCTTGCTTTCAGGATCACTCCAGCTTCTGTGGCAAACCCAGCCCTTCACAACTGGAACTCGTTGGCTTCTAGTCTCACTGGCAGTTTTCTCACTTTTGGGTTTCCAGCAAGTTCGGGGGACGTCCATTGACCTGATGGTTCCACTCCCTCTCTATCTCTGTCCTTGCTGCTTCTTCCCCTGACTGGTCCCTGTTCATCCTTCAGAGCTCAGTCCAGACCTCACTGCCTGTGGGAAGCCCTTGACCCAACAAAGCCCGGCTAGGTGCCCTGACAGAGTGCTCAGCTCAGTGTTGCATTTTTTTGTGTCTTGTCCATATCCCCAGCTAAACAGCTAAACCTTGAGGGTGAGGTCTTAAACATGACTTTTTGTTCTGATGCTTTGACATCTGGGACCTTGCTGACCCTGCAGGGGCTGCGCTTTCCAGGACTAGCCAATTCCTAGAGTAGTGAAGACTGGCCTGTGAGCATACTCTTTATACTCAAACTAGCCCACAGAAACCCCACAGCCCCAGCACCTCCTTTATCAAGCTGTCATGGGCCAGGCCACTATTCCTCTGCCCTAGTCACTTTGGCTCAGACAACTAGGTGCAGCCCCTGTGCCCCAGAATCCACTGAAATTATTCAAGTTAGTCAGTCCTAGTCTGCTTACCTGTTTCTTCCCACAGAGATGGCAATCAAGTCTCTCGCCCACATTCCCCCCACATCCCCTGCCTCCTGAGCGACCCTGGTGCTTCCTTCCCCATGTGGCCCTGCATGTTATGGCATGCCCCCTCCACTTGGGAACTGTGAGTCAGAAACAATCTTTTCAGTGGCAGTCGTCTGCAAATCTGTTGGCCGCACCATACCGGGATAATTATAAAACCTGCACTTTAAACTGGGAGAGGGCTCTGTCTTATCCACCACCATCACTTAATGCCCACGCAGTGCTAGACACATACTAGGTGCTTCATATTGGCTTGCTAAGATGGGATAAAGAACGGGGAGTGAGTAGTTCAGTTTAGTTGAATATCCAGGCAGGATTCCTTAAGGGGTGTCATTTGAGTGGGGCTTGAAGGAGAAGCAGGGTTTCACAGGGTGCAGAGGAGCAGGCAGGACACTTGAGTGGTGTCAAGAGCTGCTGCATTGGCCTGCGGTGCTGCCCCTGCTGCCCCTCCCTCAGTGGCCTCCATCTCCTTGACACCTTGGGTTCCCATCACCTCCCTGGAGGTCTCCCTGATCATTCAAACCACGTAAAAGTGCCCAACCACGTGGATTTCCATAACACTTTGTCCTTCTTAGGGCCAAGAACAATTTGTGATTTTACATTTACTTGTATAATTTGATGACTGTGCCTGCTTTCATGAGATTGTCAGCTCAGGGAGAGACTTTGTTCACTATGGTAGCTCTGTCCTTCACAAGATACTTCTTTCAGTAAAGGTGTGATAAATATTTGTTGGGTAGAGGAAAGCATGGCTGAATCCGGCAAAGAGAAAGCATTTTGGAACCGCTGAACTATGTGGTAGGAAGTGGGACGTGCTAGGGCAGAGCCCGGACCTGGCCGAGTAGCTGCTCGGGGTTCCAGTCCTGCAGCCCGTGCTTCGGAACCAACTGTTGGACAGAGAGAATATAAAGACGAAGAGGGTGAACAGGAACCAAGGTGAAGAGGTGGGAGTGCCTCGGAAACAGGGTGACGCCTACGGCAGGGAGTGTGTTTCAATGGCTTAGACTGCATGGCAGGAAGCTGAGGTTGAACCCCTTCAGAACATCTGCCCAGTTCCCCTGTCCGGCCCCCACTCCACTGCCGTGACCAAGCCAGACCGCGCACCAGCTTCCCTGGGTCCAGGGATGGGGAGACCCTGTCTGCGAATCCCCGCACCTGCCCTTTTCCAGCTCACAGCCATTTCTCACGAGCCCTCTTTTTCTTTTTTCCTTTCCTTCTTTTTCTTTCCTTTTTTTTTTTAGCCAGAGAAGAAAAAGCTAATGCTTTCCAAGAAAAATGCAGTACGTTCAAGAGAAACACATACAAGCAAAATGTAGAGCCATTTTTTTTATGATGGCTCATTTGCAAAGCTAAATTGTCAGCCTCTTTTAATAGAATCCATCATATGTATGCATATTGCTATATAGAGCTCTTACGTTATTAGGTTTTATGCATGGACACTGTGAAAGGGAGATAATATGATGCTGATTTTTCTATTTGTGATTTTAAAAAAATAATGGCAAAGAAAACAAAGGGCAGAGTCTTGAATTCTCAAGTCCCTAATTACACACACACACACACACACACACACACAAGATACGCATGAATCCCACCATCCTCTGTATGAAGAAAGGCCAGAATGTCACAGTTTCTCTTTGCTAACAATTCCTGTGTTATCTCTTAACTGGGATGGATTTAATAACTGGGAGACTGAGAGCCATTGAGATTTGATGACCCTTCAGTGGCCTCAAGTTATAGGACAAAAACTCGTGAGGAAATACCTTCTAAGGACTTTGCCTTGGTGATTTCCGTAAATGACTCCACTTTAAATTGCTGGGATTGTGTAGCCTCCTACAATTACTGGTGTTCTAATTTCCTGGGACTAATTTTAGAGGGTGGAAGATTTTAATCATGGAAAGGAATTGTTTCCATTGTTCAGACTAACTTCAGAAGCCGAGTTGAAAGCAGGCGCCCGAGCAAGCCCCCAGAAAATTCCACAGGGACTGGGCGGGCCGGGCCTGTCTACTGCCTGAAAGAGAAAACCCTCCACGAGCCAGGGCCTCTCTGATTCTCCCACTGAACTTTTGAATTTCATTTAACTTTCTTTGTGTCACCAAGGAGCCATGGTGTCCAAGGATTTAGGGAAGATCCTCAGAATGAGTTTCTATGCATCATTCTTCCTCAGAGAAGTCTCTAGAGCTGAAGAGGCCCCTGGTACCTTTTTGTGACCTTAGGATGCTGACCTTTTATACTTCTGTCAACAGAAAGGCCTTGAGGGGGCATGGTGGGGGGGAGTTGGGAGGGGGAAACAGAGAGTTGTAGGGAGATGGTGGTTCCCCTCTCTCACTGTCCGCATGGATTCTTTGTTTACTTCTCCCTTCTCCACGTCACACTCCTCTGAGCAGGAGATGAGAGGAGATGCTGGCGAGCTGTCAACAAAGTGGCCTTTCCATTATGGAGTATTAAAGGGCTCTTCCCTCACACACCTGGAAACCCACTTCAAAGCCGGGCCTGCCCTCCGTGGAGCTTGTCAAGCCATGGGAACTTCCTGTGCCCTCTGCCTGACCTCTTCAGAGGCAATTTCCTTCTTTCTGTCTGGTTGGCATAAACTCCACCCCCCGCCCCCCCCCCACCCCCGCCAACATGCACTAACCTAAGTTTAAGATTTAGGATTTATGGAAAAACAGCTATCCCATGTAATGATCGTCACCTACTAAAGAGGAGTAGGGAGTGTAAGCTAGGGGGACCAGACTGCCAGCATCTTGTGGCCCCCTTGCCTACCTGGACTGTACAGTCTTACTGTGCAGAAAATTACAGCCTGATGGAACCTCTCCATCTCATTTTCCTTGAGACATTCCTCATGCTGCCTTCCTACCAGCAGATACCCAGTCTCTCCTTTGAAAACTCCAGGGAACACCTGTGCTGGAAGAAAACCGCTCAATAAATTTGCAACACATACAAGGTAAAAAGAGAACCGACGCCCAGAAAACACCCTCAGTCAAAGGCACGGTGAGTGGGAGACTAAGGAAGGATCGCGGCAGCGTTGAGTCTTCCTGCACCTCATAGCGCTTTGCTTTCTCCTGTTTTTCTAATTCTTCTATGAGGAAAGTATATTTAGACCATTTGAGAAGAAGCCACATTAAAATGCATCGGCCCATGGTAGCCTGGGGAGTCTGTTCTGCTGGGACAGCTCTGGGAGCAGAACGTCAGCTTTGAGGAAATATTAGAGCTTTTCCAGGCTAGGATCCCACCTAATTCAAGCACATGTTTTCCTGCAATTTGTTGGACAGTGTCATTCAGTCACTGCTTGAATGCTCTCAGTTAAGGGGAGATCACTACCTTACCAGGCCACAGATTCCCTTGTTGGGCAGCTCTATCGTTAGAAAGAAAAAGAAAAAGAAATTGGAGAGGGTCAAGGAAAGAAGAGAAGGATGGGAGGAGGGATAGAAAATATTGATACTTAGTTGAATTCAGCTTCCTGTAATATTTAGATACTCCACCTGGTTTCCCAGTTTAGCCGCACAGAATCAGCTGACACTGTCATAGGCTTGATAACCCTCCCTGTTTGTTCTACTACTCCGAACATCCTGAGGCCTTCAATTATTCATTAACTGGCATTGCTTTCAGTCTCTCACCATTAGAATTCCTTTCTAGACTAACTGTGGTTAAAGTTTTCTTTAAAAGTGCATTTCCTGGGGGTCTGGGTGGCTCAGTGTTTGCTCTCAGCTCAGGTCATGATCCTAGGGTCTTGGGATCGAGCCCCAACTTGGGCTCCCTGCTCAGCGGGGAGCCTGCTTCTCCCTCCCCTGCTCCCCCTGCTTGTGCTCTCTCTCTCAAATAAATAGATAAAATCTTTGAAAAAAGTACATTTCCTCACTTGCATATTACATCCCAATATCAAATTATTTACATTTATCATCATTTAAAAAAATAAAAATAAATAAAAAAATAAATAAGAGTGCATCTCTCTGAATTGAGTGTGGTGCCCTGAGGTGGGTGTAGGCAATGCACAGTATGACAGCACGATTCCTTCTCTCCATCTGGATGCCATACGTGTGGGTCTTCAGCTAAAGATGGCATTAGCATTTTTAGTGGTTATGTCACACTATTAGCTTATATTGAATTTGTGGTCATCTCAAACCCCTGCTCGAATATCTGAAACTCATCTCTGGGGGAGTCAGGACTGGGGGAAAAAATGTGCAGTGTTTCTGCTAGAGATTCAGACATGCAGGAGTGTCAGGTAAAATCAGGGCAGCTAACACTGAAGCCTGGACCCTGGGAGAGGACCAGCAGGGAGGAGGGCCCCCCAACAGTAAGGCCTGAGGGCCGAGGGAAGCCGGGTCCATGGCTGCAGTGTTCTGAGACCCCTTTCAGATCCAGACCCCCTTTGGATAGGTGTGTACTCTGGGGAAGGAAAGAGCTGGATTAAAACTAAGGGCTCAACATCTAGGGGCTCCACCTTGCCTACAGTGGGACCTGCAAACACCAGGAACATCATCCCAGGCCTGTCATGCAGGGCAAGCCAGTGGTTTGCCGGACTGAGGGCCATTGGGCTGCATCAAAATCCACAGCGGGGCAGAGACCAGGCAGGTGTATGTAGAGTGGCAGGGACGGAGCACTGTCTAGAGAGGCAGAGTGGACTTAGAATTCTGGAGAAGGAAGCTGTCTCCAGAGTGTGTGGGAACTGAATGGGGCAGAGCCCTAAGCAAGATCTGGCAGCATAGCACAGCGATGTGGGGCGGGAGCAGCAGTGGCAGTGTCCTAGTGTCCGGGGCGCTGGCAAGAGGCCACCGTTTCCGGGTAACTGTTGGTGTTAGGGATGGTGGTCTGATGGGAGCAGCAGAGTTAGTGCCTAGGACCAAGCACTGGTGGTGGTGCACGTAATGGTGCACAGGGTTGTTGTAGCAGATAGAAGTGTCTCTGACTCCCAGGAAGATGCCTAAAGGATGAAGGGACCTCAGACTGGACAAACACGAGCTCCTGCAAAGGGCAGATGAAAACCATTGGCTCTGCAGGTGTGACTTCTTTAAGACAATCAAGTCTGGTGGGGTAGAGGTGCTTTCTTATACAGAAATGTTTTATCTATTTTTTTGAAAGATTTTATTTATTTATGTGAGAGAGAGAGAGCGCAAACAAGTGGGGGGAGGGGCAGAGGAAGAGGGAGAAACAGGCTCCCCACTGAGCAGGGAACTCGCTGGACTCAATCCCAGGGACCCCGAATCATGACCTGAGCTGAAGGCAGATGTTTGACTGAGCCACCCCGGCACCCCAGGAATGTTTTAAACTCACCATTCATGTATTGGTGTTAATGGAAGATTTGTGGTAGGAAATACTAGAGATGAATAGCCATTTAATGCTCTGACTTCTCAAGCCTAATCACATCCAAGAGAGTGCTGTGTGTGCAGACCTCTCAGTGGTTTTGCTCACTGACCTGCTCTCAGCAGAGGCTGGACTCCAGCTGATGGCACAGGACCCCCAACACTCTGGAAGAGAAAGGGTCTTCTGAAGGCTTGGGGAACAAAACTGCTTGATGGCCAGGCCCCACCATAGAGGGACATTTCTACAGGAGGAAACAAGATTGGCTTTTCCTGGCTTAAACCTTAAGGGTTTGAGAATCAGGCCATTTTTATGAGTTTAATTTGAGACTTAGTCCTGTTGTTTCTTAATTTATTGTGTCAATAAATTGCTTAATTCAGCTTTCGTAAGCATATTAATTAGGGAGGATTCTCAGGTGAGATTTTTCTGGTTCACTTTTTGACATTCTAATTTATAAAACCAGGCCGCAGATAGGATCACTGAAAAGATATCTGTTTAATAACGCTATGATAATTTAGGTGTCCCTTTGGAAACCCATTTGAATCATCAACCTATTTTTTTCTTTCTTAATGAGAATGCACAGACATGCCAAAAAAGTGATTTTACAAATATATCAAGTTGAGATCTGTTTTAAGATATGTAAAACACTTCTATGTAACTTCTTCCAGAAAGGATTTCTAATGTATAAGCTGGTGACTCACTCTTTTTCCTAATTTGCCTCATATTTTGTGCTCAATTTAGTATCCATTTTACCTCTGTTATTTTTGTATTTATTGGATTGCAACTGTCTTAATGAGATTTAAATGAAAAATCCTGAAGTACCCAGTCTAGGCGTCATATTGAGCCCACATGGCTCGCTAAAGCAGGTACCGTACCAGCGGGGGATCCCTAGTTGTCACAGCTGTGAGTAGCCTCCTAATTGCTTGTGACATGGGGCTGCCTTTTGATCTTGACCATGTTCTCCTAATTATTTAATCTTTGACAACATGAAAACATGTTTAACCACATACCATGAATACAGATCCAGCCTAACTTTTCTCCCGAGGCCTGGTTTAGACGACATATTCTGAACACTAACAACGGCAAAGGAGAAAAAACGTTTATTTCCTGCTCTCTGTTGCAGGGGAACTTGGGGCTGGGGGTGGGGGAGACCTCTCCACTCCACACTTCTGCTGATACATTTCCTGTTAGTTGTGAATGACTCCTGAAGCTGTCCCATTCTCAAGCAGCCTTATCAGGTTGATACTGACTGACAGTGTTTCCTGACCTCACGAAGAAGGGAGAGGGCTCATTCTAGTCAAAGAAACAAGGAATGGATGGATTCTGCTCTTTCATACTTTATACTGTGCTCATCATTTCTATTTAGCAATATTAACATTTTGTTTTATTTAGGTCACATGTCTGTTTCCTTCAATTGACTCTAAGCCACTTGACTATAGGCCCTTATTACTTTATGTATTTATCACCTGTGCTTAATAAATATTTGCTGAGTCATCTAATGAATGAACAAATTAACAATGTCATGAATGAGTGAGTGAATATTAAATTATGTTTGTCTTTAGGACTTAGCTAATGGCGTAAGTGTAAATACTGAGACCTCCAAGTGAGAAATTCAGAAGAAAATCTACATCTTTTCTTAAATGCAGCAAAAATATATTCACATGAAGATTTCCCTCCTGGATCTGAGTAATATAGCCCAATGTTGTATAACTGACGAAGGCGCTCCAAACTTTTTGCTGTGGAGGATAGTGTAAGACACCAAAGTTCATAAAATTTACACATTCCTTAATAGTTCATCACCTTTATTTACATATGCTGGCGGTATTTGTCTCAGTTCCTGGAATATGGCTGTTTGCTAGCAGAAATGTTTACCAGGATGACAAGTTGCCCACGTATTTTGTTTAGTGCCTGTGCACCTTAGTTCCTTAGAGAATTGTCCTCTGTTGGGAAAATCTCCACTGAATCCCAATCAGGCCAGCTAGCATTACTCCATGATGTATACTCTGTTGGACTTCATGCCATTGGATTAGCAATCTTGCACATCTGAGGTTGCTAAATGTTTTCTGTAAAGAGCAAGGTCACAAATAATTTAGGCTTTGTGGGCTTTGTGGGTCTCTGTCACAATGCTCAACTCTGCCATTGTAGTACAAAAGCCAACATAGACAGGACCTAAACAAGTGGGGATGGCTGCACACCAATAAATCTGAAACTCGAATTTCTTGCAATCTCCATGTCACCAGATATTAGTATTCTTTTGATTTTTTTCCCAATCACGTAAAAATGTAAAAACCATTCTTAGCTTGCGGGCTGTAGTTTGCTTTGCCCTGTTATCCATGGAAAGTGTGTAATATGGAACCAACGTGCAGCCTGAGGGGGTCAGCAGGAAGACAGCAAGCACCATGATTGGGGGAAACCATTTTTCCTGAAAGGAAAACACCATATTTATTGTGAACTTCCTTTCAATTGGCTTCAGAGAAACTTTTGATGGTTCTTATGATAGCTCCTGGCTTTAGCATTCTGCATTTGTCTGGGTTGCCCTGAGTCTATTGGGCTTTTCCACAGGCTCAAGCCACAACTATGAGGTCCCAGAGTTCTCTCTGCACAAGACAGATTTCTGCCCGTGCCTTGTCTTCCGTGTAAGAAAATGTGACCGGGGCACCTGGGTGACTCAGTCAGTTAAGCATCTGCCTTCAGCTCAGATCATGATCCCAGGGTCTTGAGATTGAGCCCTGCATCAGGCTGCCTGCTCAGAGGGGAGTCTGCTTCTCCAGCTCCTTCTGCCCCTCCTCACCCTTCCCCAACAGTGCTCTCTCTCTCATAAATAAATAAAATCTTAAAAAAAGAAAATATTGTGACCACCATGCTTACTGGTGAGAAGACTTTCCACTGGGAAAGAAGATCCCTAAGGCATCTACACCACTGAAAGGGGAACTGGAGCTATGGAATGGCACGGGCAGGGCCAGACGCCAGTCTGGACAAGATTCTCTTTGGCCTCCTTGGACTTCTCTGCACATGTGGGTTTCAAAGTCTCTATGTGGGGTCTCAAGTGTCCTATTCTTAGTAATAAGAGGAAGGGGAAGGGTATAAAGAGGTTCTTCTTTCTTCCCCTAACAGCATTTTTCTAACTATAAATAAGTGAATTCAGCAATTCACACATTCTAAGGCCTTTACCCTTAGTCTAGGTAAAAGTCTAGATGTTACAGCTGCTTGAGACTTCTAAAAGACAAATCCATAGGAATTTAGCCCATATATATTTTTTAAAGATCTTAAAGTTTAGAGCAATTTTAGGTTCACAGCAAAATTGAAGAGAGGTACAGAGATTTCCCTTTACCCTCTGTTTACACACATGCCCAGCTTCCCCCACAACCAACACCCCCCATCAGAGGAGTACATGTATTACAACTCATGAACCTGAACTGACACATCATCATTACCCCAAATCCAAAGATTATTTAGGGTTCACTCTTGGTGTTGAACATTCTATGGGTTTAGACAAATGTATAATGACATGTATCCATCGTTATAGTATCACAAAGAGTACTTCCTCTGCCATAAAAATCCTCTCTGCTCCACCTCCTCATTCTTCACTCCCTGCTGAATCCTGGCAACCACTGACCTTTATATTTTCTCCGTAGTTCTGCCTTTTCCAGAATGTAATATAGTTGGAAGTGTACAGCATCTACTCTTCTCAGATTGGCTTCTTTTACTCAGTAATAGGCATTTAAGTTTCCTTTGTGTCTTTTCATGACCTAATAACTCATTTATTAGTGTTGAATAACATTCCATCGTATGGATGTACTACAGTTTATTTATGCATTCAGCTAAAGGAAACCTTGGTTGCTTCCAAGTTTGGGTAACGCTCCTTTAAACATTCATGTGGAGATGTCTCTGTGGATTGGGGTTTCAATTCCTTTGGGTAAGTACTAAGGAGGGCAATTGCTGGGTCATATGGTAAGAGTATGTTGAGTTTTGTACAAAACTGCCAAATTGTCTTCCAGAGTGGCTGCACCATTTGTATTCCCACCAGCAATGAATGAGAGTTCCTGTTGCTCCACATCCTCACCAACATTTGTTATTATTGGTGGTCTGGATTTTAGCTATTTTAGTAGGCATATAGTGGTATCTCATTGTTGCTTTGATTTGCATTTCCCTGATGACATATAATGTGGAGCATCTTTCATGTGCTTATTTGCCATCTGCATATCTTCTTTGGTGAGGAGTCTGTTAAGGGTCTTTGGCCCATTTTTTAAATTGGTTTGTTTTCTTGTTGAATTTGTAGAGTTCTTTGTATATTTTGGATAATGGGCCTTTGTCAGATGTGTCTTTTGCAAATATTTTCTCCCAATCTATGGTTTGTCTTCTCATTCTCTCAATGTTGTCTTCTGTAGGGCATAAGTTAATTTTAATGAAGTCAGCTTTTGAATTATATCTTTTATAGATCATGCAAGTTTTCTCTTATGTCATCTTATAGGGTGTTTATAGTTGTGAATTTTACATTGAGGTCTATGATCCATTTGGAGTTAATTTTTGTGAAGAATGTAATATCTGTGTCTTGATTAGTGTGTTTGCACATGGGTGTCCACTTGTCCCGGAACCATTTGTTGAAAAGACAGTCTTTGCTCCAATGCATGGCCTTTGCTCCTTTGTCAAAGACCAGTTGACTGTATTTGTATGGGTCTATTTCTGGGCTTTCTGTTCTGTTCCATCAACCTATTTGTACTGTTATTAATACCACACTGTCTTGATTACTGTAAATTTATAGTAACTCTCGACATCAGGTAGCATCAGTCCTCCAACTCTTTTCTTTTCCTTCAATATTATGTCCCCTAATTATTTTTTTAAACTTACCTTTGAAATGAAATGAAATGAAATGAGATGTAGAGAAAATATGATTTTCAATCATCAGAAATCAACTTCATCTTGGGATATTTTAATTCCAGGAATATTTTTCTGGAATTCATTGCAGAGATGGACAAAGAAATCAAGTAAGCCTGAGGAAAAAAATATGTACATTTTTTTTCTTGATAAGTCCTGTGTTCCGACTCCCATTTGTCACAGAACCACATTATCTGATACTTATTCTTGAAAATCAAGAATGATACATTCACATATAGATGGAAAGTTATTTTCTTAGAAATTCAAGGAGCAAAATCAGCTGTCAATAAACTTTTAGAAGAAAAGGGAAGGATTTGCTAAGAATGTGAATGTGATAGAGCCTTTCTAGTAATATTTGAGATACTATTTGCAACACCTGTTCTAAACTAAATAGAACATTCTATAAAGCATTTGGAAAAAGCAATTTCATCCTGCCCACATCTTTTGTGCTATCACAGAACTACAGAATGCAAACATACTCATATCATTATGGACACATGTGTCAAATTGATCACACTCCAAAATCTCTATGATCAAAAAGTTCTCAAGTAATTTTAGTCCTTGACATAATCCACTTCTCAGTTTCAAGACCTTTTTAAACTGTTTCCACGAATACCGACTTAAAGTCACCCATGTGTGCAGAATGAAGAATGGAATGAGAAACATCACATAGCATCAGAATGCAGAAGGGTCTCTCATTTCAAAACAAAACCAATATTTGGGTTTGCCTTGCCTGCACAACTGTACTTTTGCACAAATGTCTTGGTTTCAGGCACATGGTTCTTTTATTCAGAGGTTAAGAGTAGGGGCCAGGGTCTGTTCTGATTTTACGGTTCAATTTTCAAAAATTTGTAAGCTGTAAGGACGAGTTCATTCTAACTTCTTTAAACAGTTTCCATACAGGGTTAATCACTCCCATCACTGTAGAAAAATGGGCTTCATAGTGGTTTGTTCAAGGTGGGCATCACATAGAACTGGGGAAGTGGGTCCCATCTCGCTCAATCCAAGCACTCGTAATCCAAATAAGACAGAAAAATACAGGGAGGCTGAGGGAGGCTCACCCTGCTGTGCCAAGACTGTGTCTGTCTCCATGTTAATGAATTCCCTCTTTCATGTGTCTCCTTTGGACACCACTCTCAGTGAAGAGTGTGCCGGACATAAAGTCTCAGGAATGCTTCAAAGAAGTGAGTTTTCAGAGGAATTAGAAAACAACTACATGGCCTGACAAAGTGAACGGTTCGGGTAATTCCTGCAAGGGAAACGTTCTTGAATGTTGTGGGTACTGTCATACAAAGTCTGAGGATAACATTGTTGAAGACAAAGGCAGAGCGAGGGATGAAATGTGTGAGAAAAAGCAGGGTCCTCACTCTCGATGCTTTCGGAATCTAGACAGCTAAACCTGCTGTGGAAAGAGGCCAGATGCAAGAAAGAGGTGGCAGGGGATCTTGCAGCAATCCAGAGAGCATTTCGCTCCAGTTTAAGGGGTTAAAGAGTTAATGCACAGGCCTGACAACAATTGTGTGTGGACTCTGAGCTTGCAACCCCAGAACCAAACGCTGGTTCCGAGCAGGGCGGGTCTCAGCGATGGAACACAAATGCACAGACAGAATGTGAGAACTCCATGTAGCGAACAAAGGGCTATAAATAGAGTTAGATTCTGGAGTCACTGCTGAATCTTGGCAAAGCTATCTCGAGATCAAAATCAGAGCGTGGGGGCATCCAACCGGCAAAGGAGGAGGGACAAAGTAACACTTCAAATGATGCAGAAAGGTGGGCGATGACTCACTACCCATTCATTTGTTCACTCCTTTTAACAAAAAATAGATGGTGGTTTTGAGTAATGTGCTGCCTGCTTTTATTATTGATATTCCTGAAAATCAGGGAATTGTCTCTCTGGGATGATGTCAAGATAGAACCAAAGTGGCAAAAATGATCTCAGGGCGATAGTCTGTACTCGGCTACGCTGGAGTCACTCCTAGCTTTTGGGAATACTTAAGAAGAAAATTCTTTTTCTTGCTGCAGACACTGTTTCTCTGGCCCCATGGAACCCTGGGGACGCTGTGCCAACACGGCTGCCACACAGGAGAGGAAAGTCTCGTTCTGCACGTACAAGAAGGGCACACTGAGTAAGCATCTGAAGTCCTGATGGTTTTCCGATGTCAGGTGGCCTGGGATGACTTCTACAGGGCTACGGAACATCATGTTTGCAACCTGCTGGTGCTTTACACGCTAAAGAGCATGGAAGACATGGGGGAAGATCCATTACTCATTACATTAAAAAAATAAAAACTTAGTGCAGGTCCTCTATAATACCAAACCTGGATGATGCTAAGGAAATGTTCCCTAGGTGACAAAGTTAGCAGTATGATGGTAATTGGTCTGGAAATAGGATGCAGAATGGCCTCTTAGAGACCACAGATCCTCAGGTGAAAGTGTCACTTGTCAGGTAACCAGAAATGGTTTTAAAGCTGCAGGACCGAAGGGCTTGGTAGATGGCATCACCCAGCCATACGCTCCTTCTCCTGACTCCCTCCTCTCTCCCCTCTTTCCTTTCCTTTGTCCCCCACTGTTCCTCCCACTTCCTACCCTACTGGTCGGTGCCTTGGAGACCTTGGTACCTTGGAGACCAGGAGATAGGAGAGGGACACGGAACCCCAGCAAGTGATTTCTTCCCTACCCTGTTGTACCGATTTTTCTCAGTGCGGGCCTGGAGACCACCTTGAGGGGCGACAGGGTAATTCAATTTCCAATCCCATTTCTTTCTTGGTCTTTGAGTGGAGACTGCCCACAAGGCACCAATTAGGGGAAACAAGAGGCCAAAGGAAAAGAGAAGTTTGCTACTGTATTGCATGTGTGTGTTTTGACATTTAGTTTGAACTTCAACCTGGCCTGTGCTCCTTTGGGAGCTTTTAAAAAGAAATAAACTTCGTCTCATTACCATCAGATACAATGATGGGGGAAATGGGCTGGAAAAATCCTGAATCTTTTCTGAGCCCTATTTTGCGCCTACAAAGAGAAGGGCAAATTCTTTACTGCTGTGCCATTCAGCTATTATGTTTAACAATCTAATTAGAAAGGCTGGGTAGCCTATTCCCATTGTAAAAGCTAAGACAGTACGCACAAGCAAATCCAATTAGACAGCTGTCCTTTACAGATCCGAGCTGCCCTCCGGCCAGGTTCTAATGAACAACCCGCCACCCCAGCCCCTCCCCACAGCCCCCAGGAGATGGGTTTTGTCCATAAACTGGGCCAGATGACAGTGGCAGTACATTCAGGGCTCCCCACCCTGCGGCAGGCGGCATGGTTACCTGCTTGCTGGCACGCAGCAGGGCGCCTTCGCTGGGGCACCTCTCCAGCTGAGCCTCCCTGGGTCCGGGCCGCCAGTCCCTGCCCCACCCCGAGGGCCATTCTCCTTCTGGACGATAGTGCCCACCGCGTTCATGCAGGTCAGACTTATGCTAACAGGTGGCAATAAATCAGAACCGTTGCTTTCACTTTTATGAATGTTACTTTCTGCACACCAGGGACTTATTTAACTTGAAACAGACCAAAAACTATACATTGAGCCGCATGCTTGCCATGCCTTTGTTTTTCACCACGTATGGCTTAAATTAAGGCGCCCTGTGTTGAGCAGATTGCTCACTGCAAGTTAGTCATCTGTTTAGTGTTGGGCATGTCCCATAAGGCAGTTGTGGTTATTCACAAGTCTATTAATTAAAAGGAGAACCAGTAAGAGCACTACTAAACGGCCCTGGGATCGTGCGGCCACTTCGAATAAAAAGATACATTAAAATGGGTGAACAAGACCCTCTTGCCTTCCCTCTCTGGAGGCATCTGATCAGTAGTCCTTGTTGGAGCTCGGGGTGTGAAAAAATGCTCTTGTCATCACTGCGTCCAAAAGGAGGAGTTTTATGACAAAAATTAGAGCAATGTTGTCTGAGTCAATAGGATTGAGATTGTGTCAAGGTTTCCATTTTTAAAGCTCTATTTTCATCAGGCAATGACTCATTGAAAAACATCCACCTTGTGTTGAAATCAGGCCTTATCAGAGCAGAAATCACAAAGGACCTTTAGCTTCTGGGAGAAGAAAAAGAACACACTGTGTCTATCAGCAAGACAGGTGCTAATAGAGACTACCCTTGCCCTTATTTTCCTCGGTATTTCAGGAGCCAAAGTATCTCTCATGTCATTCCGTTTATTCCCAAATCCACGTCACAAGAACCCTGGAACCAATTTGTTTTATGTGTGAGGAACAGAATGTTTAAGTAGTTTTGCAAACATGCGCAACAGAGTTCTGCCACTTATAGTCATGGCAGAAGTAGGAATTATTGGATAATAATCATTTGCTTGCTTATGAGTCATCAATTCCCTTTTAATCAGGAAGAATTAGATTTTGAAAACATCCTGTAAGCAAGTGTTATAAATTTTAATTTTTTAAAACATTTTATTTATTTATTTGAGAGAGAGAACACGAGCAGCAGGAGGGAGAAGCAGACTTGCCACTGAGCAGGGAGCCTGATACGGGGTTCGATCCCAGGACCCTGGGATCATGACCTGAGCTGAAGGCAGATGCTTAACCAACTGAATCATCTAGGCTCCCCTAAAATTTAAATTTGGTTAATATTTTGTGAAAATGGCAACTTGCTTTTGCAAAGATGTTCTATGTTGGACTGTTCCTGGAAACTGATCAATTGTCTATCAGCTGATGTGTATATAAGATGAATTTCCTGGCATATCAGACTGTGATTATACTGGCTAGAACCAGATAACTTTTCTGTGGTTTGCAGGGTCTGGATGTTCAGGGCTGAGATATAAACAGCATTCTTACAGAAACATAGGCACAAAATGGAAAGCCACTGCAGAAAACTGGGGCCCGCATCATTCACAAATAGTTGATACCTCAATGTCAAATCAGCTGGAAAAATGTATACTTGGCTCAGTAAAAATTTTCAGAGCATCTATTATATGGAACTCAAGAAAAGAAGGTGCACAGAAACAGGCTTACTTACACGTGGCTCCCAGGAACTTATAACTTAATTGAAGAGCTAGACACTGAAACATGAAAATGTAAATAATTAGTTAGAACAGCCAGCATTATACATATTGGAAACTGAGAACATGTTGCCTACTGTTTGACATGGCAATGGACAGTGTCTTTATCAAGGTTTTAGAATAATTTTTAAATAAAATAAATAACACTAGGTGCCTCATATTCATCAAATTAGAAATGTCATGAAATTTAAGATGTAGTTTTATGCTGGATGAATGAATAAGGATCTAAGTGCAGAATGACAAGTTGGAATAATGATTTTAATAGAGCAAAATTTAATGGGAACAAAAATAAAGACTTATATCCTGAAATACAAATACTAGATTACTGAATAAGGAAAATATTTTATAGCAGCCTTAGAAAAGACTGCAGGATAAACAGGTCGAGAGTGAAGGAGAAGAGGATGGACATTTATTAAGCAGCTACTGTGTCCCAACAACTGTAGTAGTGCTCTACCAAGTTTTCTCAATCCTCCCAGCAGTACTAGTGCATCTTGAGCATCTTGCATAGTGTGAGCATTTTATATGCATCTTCTGTTTGATTTTTATGACTGTCATGCAGGGTGGATGCTACCTTCATTTTACACATGGGATGACTAAGGCTTAGGAGCTGAAGTCACTTGGCCAAGGTTGCACAGGTAGCAAATCAGGATGAGAAACGGACCGTGAAGTCTCTTTATTTATTTATTTTTTATTTTATTTTACTTTATTTTGTTTTATTTATTTTTTACCATGCCATCTGTCTTTCCAGCATGCAATGTAACTTCATTGATAGGCATGTAGTACCCAGAGTAAGGAAGACAGCAGTTCTGTTCTCTTAGAAGAAGGTTGTATCAGAGTTGTAAGTGCATGGATTGTGGTACCAGGTGGTCTGGGTCTCCACTGAAGCTCTGCCACTTATGAGCTGGAGGCATTGGCCAAAGTATTAAAACAACAACAACAACAATAACAACAAAAATCTTTGTGCCTCAGTTTCTCCATTTCTGAAGTGAGGATGGTGTAATACCTAACCACTTTCCAGTTGTTGAGACAATTCAATAAGTTATTACTTTTAAAAAAATTATTTTTACTGAGATGTAATTGACATACAACATCATATCAGTTTCAGGTATAGAACATAATGATTTGATATTCATATTGCAAAGTGATCACCACAATAAGTCTAGTTAACATGGGTCACCACACAGTTACCAATTTTTTTCTTGTAATGCAAACTTCTAAGATTTATGAGATCTCTTCGCAACTTCCAATGTGCAACAGTGTCATGAACTGCAGTCACCATGCTGTACATCATATCACCATGGCTTACTTATTTTAGAACTGGAAGTTCCCACTGTTTGACTCCTTTCACCATTTCGCTCATCCCCCATCCCTGCCTCTGGCAACCACCAACCTGTTCTCTGTATCTATGAGTTCAGTTTCTTCTGTTAGATTCCACATATGAGTGAGATCATACAGTATTTGTCTTTGTCTGACTTCTTATAGCAAGATTTCATTCTTTTTTATGGCTGAGTAATACATACGTATGTCTATGTATATGCCATATCTTCTTTATCCATTCATCCATCGATAGACGCTTAAGTTGTTTCCATACTTTAGCTATTATAAATAACGTTGCACTGAACACGGGGGTACATATATCTTTTCGAGTTAGTGTTTTTGTTTTCTTCAGATGGATATCCAAACGTGGAATTGCTGGGTCCTAAGGCAGTGTTCTATTTTCAATTTCTTGACAAACCTCCATACTGTTTTCCACAGTGGCTGTACCAATCTACATTCTCACCAACAGTGCACGAGGGTTCCCTTTTCTCCACATCCTCGCCATCATTCATTATTTCTTGTCTTTTTGATAATAGCCATTCTGACAGGTGTGAGGTAAATCTGGTGGCTTTGATTTGCGTTTCCCTGATGATGAGTGATGTTGATGTTCATGTACCTATCGGCCTTCTTTATGAAAAATGTCTATTCAGATCCTTTGTTCATTTTTTATAATAATCTTTTATTACGTTATGTTAGTCACCATACAGTATATCCTTAGTTTCTAATGTAGTGTTCCATGATTCATTATTTGTTATAACACTTTGTCCATTTTTAAATTGGATTCTGTTCTGCTATTGAGTTGTACGGATTCTTTATCTATTTTGGATATTAACTCTTTATCCAAGATGTGATTTGTAAATGTTTTCTCCCATTCAGTAAGCTGCCTTAACATTTTTTGATGGTTTCCTTTGCTGTGCAGAAGCTTGTTAGTTTGATATGGTCCCACTTGACTTCTGCTTTTGTTGCCCTTGCTTTTGGTGTCAAGTCTGAAAAATCATCACAAAGACTGATGCCAAAGCACTTACCTCTTACATTTTCTTCTAGATTTTATGATGTCAGGTTTTACATTCAAGGCTTTAATCCATTTTGAGTTGATTTTTGTGTTTGGTTTAAGATTATGGTCCAGGTTCATTATAATATGTTATTTCATGGAAAGGTCTTAGAACCGTTCCTGGCACAGCTTAAGGACTGTGTGTACATTGCTCTGCTATTGCTGTGCTCACATCAGGTCTAACCTAGAGTCCTGGGCCACCACTTCAAGGGGCACATTGGCAAATCACTTGTCTCATTAAAGCTTCCCCAGAAGTGATGATAGAGCTGGAAACAACGTCCCCACAGCATGATAGCAAGATCTGAAGGGACTTAGTTAACGTGATGAGAGGCATTTAAAAATATTTAAACTAATTTTATTCTAAGTTCGACCCTAAAAAAAGAGTACTAGGAGAAAAGGAGGAGTTCTCTTGGAAATCATGACAGCAGATGACTCTAGGAACCCCGAGGACTTCCAGCCTTGCCTGGGAGGTATTGTTGAGGCCATTTCTTTGGGGTCTTCTATGCTGGTGCTGTGCTTTTCCATCGCGTGCATCCATCCCTGTGGTCAGTGTCCTGCACACAATGATGCAGTGATGGTGCTTATTGCTCTTGATGCTGACGAGGCTCCTGAGTTGTAGAAAGAGGGTGACGGAACTTTCCTCGCAGCATATTCATTTGTTAAAAAATATTTATTGTGTGTCTATGATGTTCCAAGCATTGTTCTGAACACTTCAACAAAACAGGCCCTGCTAAGGCTGGAATCTGCGAAAGCCACCAGCAATGGAACCAGGGGCCCAGTTCAGCACTACCCGACCTTGAGACCTTCCACATGGGGAACAAAGGAACTGAATGAAGCTACAAGTGCAAAGACTAGACCTAATTTGATCTGACATTCAATTAACCTATTAATTAGTTACTTTATATACTATGTATTATTTAACACTCAGAGCAAATGTTTTAGGTAAGAATTCGTCCATTTCTCAGATAAAGAAACATGCTCAGAAACACCGGGGGCTAGAGTTGTACCTGGGAACTCCAGCCTAACACAATTTAAGTTACAAAATGACTGCCCTCTGAGAAGTCCTGGAGAGGAGGGGGTGTGTGACATCATCTTTTGTAATTTCTGTACTAAAAACTAGAGTGATCCCTTGGCACAGGAACTATTCAAGCTTAGCCTACCACTCCTGATACCTTTTGGTGTATAAGCCTCTGAGAGTCTAAGCTGGCTCAGCGATTCTCAACTCTGGCTGCACATTAGAACTACAGGAGATGATTCTAGAGGTGGACCCCAGCACTGGTTTAAGAACTCATCACGTTAAGAACCAGAGTTGTGAGAAACTTTGTAGATTCTGAGGGATGATGTAGTGAGATTTCAGGTGCTGTGAGTGTAGGTGTTCTGGGGACAAGAATAGGTATGTGGTTTTCTATGACCTTAAGAGTCACCCCAATCCCCCATATACTATCTGTCATTCTGCAAAGTCCAATGGCGCTCCCTTTTCTCATGACTAACTAGAAAAAGGCATCATGCTGGGCACTTTCTTCTGAACTCTAGCTTCCCTAGCAGTCCCAGGTGGAAGAAATGGCGGAAGAAAAAGCAGGAATTTAGACCGAATAGGGTCCCTTTTGTTACGGGGACAGTGGCTTACAGTTGGCATTGAGAGGACTGCTTAGAGGCAGCCCACCTGTAGTCAAGAAATTTATTTCGTTCATGGTATCTCAGATTCTTTAAAGAGCCATGATTCTGCTCTTACCTAGAAAGTGCCATATTGGGAGGCTTCTTTTCCTTGCTGTTTTCACTGTCTATCACAGAGCTCATCGCAGATGACTATCCACCCTCTCCATACAAGGTACTGGAGTTGGGGGGCATTCTTGCCACACAGATTGGTGGGGCAGGGTGGGAGGAATTCCCCCAGAGGCTTAGGAAATCATTCTTTCATAGGGCATCTTTGGTGAGTGCACACCTAAGAGAAGTCCCTCAGGGGTGCGGCCCACTAGATGGTGCAGAAATGCAGAAACTCAGGTGCACGGTCGCTCTGAGCTGTGCGGCAGCAGGTGGGAGGTCTTGGAGGTGATATGGGGGGCATTTTATGACACACTGGAGCACGAGCTGAGGAAGCACAAGATTCTGTCCTGTGTCCAGGAGCCTCATGTTAGACAGAAAGCAGGAACTAAGAGCCATACAAGTGTGCACTGGGACATCTGGTCCTTCTCTTGGGATACAGAAATTCAGGGTTTCTATGGGTTTCCTTTTACAACTCAGTGAATGCACTTGTTTGGGATGGCTTTCTTTAGCCTCCAGGGATCTCTAAAAAACATTCCTTAGGAGCTGAAAGTTTATCTTTGCTTTTAAAGTTTTAATCTCATTCTTTGCTCCTGGTGCCCTGTGAAATGATCCCTTTCCCTCGACAGTAACCACATCCTCTAAAGACTTGTAGGCAGAGAGCCCATAGCCTCTTCTCTCTTGGTTCACTCTTCTGTCTGCTTCCAAACTAATGTTTAGCCAAGTTAGACACATTTATTTTACTTTTTTAAATAGCTGATTCTTTTTAATTAATCTCGGGACTCATCTCTACTCCAACTGCCTTATGTTGATAATAATGTAGCATTTTAAAATAAGCTAATTTGCACATGTAGACATAGCTATAAAATCCACAAGTTATAATGAGGAGATATATATATATATATATACACTTTCACATCTATATGCAATACCTTCTGGAAAATGCCACTTCTAGACTCCACCCAATCCTGTCTACTCACATCATAGAATGACAGAATGGCAAACATTTTTAAGGCCCTTGTCACACATTCTTAATCTATGCCTGGAGACAGCCACACAGACACAGTGTTTAAATGTTGGCTCTTGTTATACAAATTGTTTGCATGAAAATGATCACAAAAATTACTTATATAGGAAAGAAAAAAATACCTTTACTTTGGAAAGTCTTACTAGAGCAAAAATGAATGACTAGTCCTCGTATCCACATAGGAACTTTCCATTAGATATTCTTACAGGAATGATTTCAGGATATTCAAGTAAGTGCAACCAAACTAAACACAGATTATCTGATAACTATATAATTTCCACAGGGTAGTTTGGAAAAGAATTACAAATATATACACATATGACTAGTAGAATTGGGGGAAAAGCCCATTGCAGAGACTCTTGTGGTCCACGGCATCTATACGGGCTTGCGAAATATAGAGAGAAAGCCATGTGCTCTCAAAGGCTGCCCAGGTATTCCCGTCACTTTAGGCACATGGGTGCACCTGCCCCATAAAGACTTTGAGGAGCATATTTATTTATTTGAGAGAGAGAGGATGAGCAGTGGGGAGGGGCAGAAGGAGAGAGAGATGGAGAAGCAGACGCCCCACTGAGCAGGGAGCCCAACGTGGGACTCAATTCCAGGACACTGGGATCATGACCCAAGCCGAGGGCGGATGCTTAGCCGACTGAACCACCCAGGTGTCCTCCCCACCCCCATAAAGACTTTGCATGTGTCTCTCACTAGCACGGTGTTGACTGGGCAACCACTCCCATTAACATGAAATGGAATTACATTGAAAGCACTGAAGGGAGAAGAGCATCTAAAAGAATGTCCAAATAAAAAGACCAAGAAGACTGGTCCTTATCTCATGTATGCACACATGTGCATTATCTCGTACAGTTGGCAACTGGGAGTTTGGGCCCTGGGATTAAGGCCTGAAACAATTTGTTCTTATAATGACAGAGAGTGCCAGGGCTTTTTCTTGCCTCCTGAAATGAGTTAATTCCCTGAATTAAGGAATAATGAAGAGGAGAGAGGCTGTCAGGGACACTGGGGATCAGACAGTGCCTATTTAAAGGAGTCTGAAGAACAAAGAGGCAACTGCCCATGAAGGAACGAGTAAACCTCCGTTTGTTACAACAGTCTTTTTATTAACAGCCTGAGGTAGGGACGTGGCTGGGCTAGGGTAGGGAATGCATGCAGATAAAATAGCAATTGATTGGAGATGTGCTTTAAATATTCTTTGGGCTCAGGAGCTGGGAGTAACATTAAGGATGAGGTTAACCCTTTGAGAGCCAGCTTCTAAATAGATAGCCATAGACACCAAGGGCTTTTACCCCATAGATGAGTCAGGGTCCTCTTTAAAACCAGTCACCCTAAGGGCTCCTTGACCTTGCTGGGGGAAGCAGACAGTTCAGTTTGGTCCACTCTGCCATGAAGTGATTCTGACCTAGAAGCAATCTCTATGTAGCAGCAGGTGGTTCTGAGAACCTTGATTCCCTGGGGTGAGGCCAACTCTTACAGGGTAGTTGATGCCATCACAAGACCTACTGACACATGGCCCTGCATGGAGCAAGTGCTTGGTGAATATTGCGGAATGAGTGAATGACTTAATAAATGATGTTCGGGGACATCAGACTCCTTCTGACCTGGGCCTCTACTCAGAGGCCTGAACATACGTCTCATTGGATGATACTTTGGGCAGCTTGTTTCAACCCTCTCTCATTCCTCCCTATTTCTGAAACTTCTGACCTGTGTGTGGGGTTTGTATAGGATTTGGGAAAGAGATAAGCCACAAAAGCTTTATTTCTTGGCCTGAGAAGAGTCTTTGCAATACTATCTCATTCCATTCCCACTCCCAGTCCAGCTGAAGTCATTATTTGTGTTGCAAAACTTAGGGCTCGTCCAGATGAAAGTGCTACCAGACTAAATTGAAGAATGTTAGTTATATCCCTCCCCAGAATTCATACAAAGTCCTAACCTGAATGCGATGCATGTGAAGGGGGCTTGGGAGGCAATTAGGCTTAGATGAGGTCATGAGAGAGCAGGGCCTTCACGATGGAATTAACATCCTGGTAAAAAGAGGAAGAGACATGAGCTCCTTCTCTGTCATATGACCACACAGCAAGAAGGCGTCCGGCTGCAATCTAAGCAGGGATCCCCAACAGACGCCAGACCTGCCTGCACCTTGCGGTCAGAATCCAGCCTCCAGAACTGTGAGAGAGCATTATCTGTCATTTCAGCCACTCTGTGTATGGCATTTGGTTAGAGTAGCCTGAACGGACTATGGCAGGAAGCAGGGGCAGGGTGGAGAGGTGCTGCCCCAACCCTGCAGTTCCCAGTTGATTCTCAGCTCCAGGGATAACAGGTGCAACAGCCTTCAGCCTGTACCAGGTGGTTCCCAAATTCTGAGCCCTCCCCTCTACTTTAGAGCAGTGCGTCTCAGCGTTAACGTATACGCGCATCACCTGGGGATCTTGTGAACACGTGGGTTCTATTCTAGTAAGGCTGAGGTGGAGGCCTGGTTCTTCAATTCTAACAATTCCCCAGGTGATACTGATGCTATGGCCGTTGGGCCACACTAGAACTGGAGCAAATGGAAGCACGTGGAAGACAAGCCAGCCTCTGTTGTAGTTCTGATGTCAGATCACAGCCCCTTCACCTTGCAAGGATTTGTCCAGTAACTCAGTGGTGCAAACTGAGGAGTCTGGTATCGACACCCATTGTACCTGTCTGGGATATGGCCCTTTGAGGGTGCTGGCTTCTCAGCGAGACTTCCAAATTAATAGATGATATACCATCTAATTGTCTTGACTGGACCTGTCAGTACACACACACACACACACACACACACGCACCCCAGGGCAACTGTAAAGAAGCTCCATGATTGTGGACTGACTTCATGGATAACTCGCACAGTACACACTGTGTGTGAAGATTTTATTTATTTTTTATTTGAGAGAGAGAGAGAGCACAAGCAGGGGGAGCAGCAGGCAGATGCAGAAGCAGGCTCCCTGCTGAGCAAGGAGCCCAATGCGGGACTTGATCCTGGGACCCTGGGATCATGACCTGAGCCGACAGCAGACGCTTAATGGTCTGAGCCACTCAGGCACTCTGAACAATGTCTACTTTTAAAAAAAGCCTAGCAACTTACAAGGCTGTTAATCTCCTGCCAGTATAACATATGAACATTCAGTTTATTTGAAAGAATACACATGGTATCTTTGTCTCATTAAATTTGGACTGGTTAAATTATTTTGATATTATTCCTAATGGAAGGCTTTGGTGAAAAAAAAATAACCACAAGCAAATAAACAATGAAACAAACAAACACACAGTGGATTCCATTCACTGTAAATTATTAGTTGAGGAAGGTGTTCCTTGCCTGCACGAAGGACAGCTTTTCCATGAGCTTAAATTGAATTCTGTCTCATAAACCTGGACAGCAGGAGTGTTAATGAGAAGCCGAAGAAAGAATTTCTAGACAAAAGTGACCTGCCAGCCAGAGCCTGTTCCTGCTTGGCTGGAACCCTTAGCCTGCTTGGCACTGGCTTGCCCAGGCGCAGCTCCCTTTCTCCGGTCTCTGATCGCCTACCGCGTCCTGGTTTCTCCTGCCCCAGCATTGAAATCATTTCAGCAACATTCTAAAGTCAATTGCAAGACATTGCCTGAGCCCTCAAGTGCACAAAAGTCAGTAAGTATTGTGTATTGAGCACTCCCCACGTGCAGGGTTTGGGGTGTGACAACAGGTAAAACCTGCATGATGGGAGTAAAGGGAACTGCAGTGCCATCGGGGGACTGACAGAGGGTCCTAGTGACAAATGAATGTGCTAGATATCTAAACCACCCACCACCAGGACAGGAATCTCAGGTAAGCATCAGGGGCTTATTTAAACCTTCAATATTGCCTTTCCAAAGTGCCGGCTCACACACAGACAGACTCTGCTTTAAAATGTCATGACGATGAAACATCACTTGAAAATCTCCATGATTTTGACAAAATTGGAACAAGTAATATAAAAATAAAAGGTCAGAAAAGCCCTGTATGACAGAGTTTAGCTGGCCTGGTATAGATTTCTTCAAAGTCCTCTTTTGCTTACCACTAAAGCCAAGATGATGTGTCAAAGTTGTTTAAGATAGGGATCAGTTTTAATGAATGCGACCTCAGCTTTCCAAGGTGTTTAGGTCTGGGAACACTTAAAGTACATCTGTTATTATTTTGGTTGTGTTGAATTTCTTATTTTACATGGTTTCATTTCAAGAGGGGCTGTTTGAGGGAATACAGAGGTAAACTCCTATCACCATGTTCTGTTTTAATTTCTTAGGAGTCTTTATTTCTATAGTTTGTACCATTTGATATTTTTGTTTGCTTTAGGAAGTAATTTTACATTGAAATTTTACTTTGGAATTTACATCTCTGCCCTTTGTAATAAAACCCAGTGCCAAATTGTCTCTCAATGCCTGAATTCACGTTAGATTTAGCATCCTATCAACCCCACATTAAGAAAATCTGTTATCTACTTCTGATTTTGTACTAGTTCCTTTACGAGAGAATCCACAGAGATCTGGCCCTGCCACTTGGGAACTTACAGTTAGAAAGTGATAGGTAGGAAACAGAATCGAACTACCATTAAACATGTTTGTAGGCTAAATAAACAATGGAGGATAAATCAAGGATTGACAGGTGGGCAGGCATGGTACTTGTCTCCTTTGCCTCTGCTCTTCCCCACCCTCATCTATTTCTACCACTCATCTATGTGCTCTTCTCTCTCCATCTGTCCACCCGTCCATCCATCCAACCATCCATCCATTCATCCATCCACCCATCCATCCATCTTTTATTATATAACTTTCACCTATCAATCTGTATAAAGAGGTCCAAAGAACAGGAAAGAGTTGAATTTTGTAATATGTAATATGCCCTCTAGCCTCTGTTGATGTTTTGCCAGATCATGATTGAAAGTGTCTCAATATCAATCTGTAATAATAACCGGGAAAGTCCCTTTGCTAGGTACTGTATAACACCCTATTAGCTAACTGAAGGATTAGCCAAGAAAACAAAATAGTGTAACTATACTGTTAACTCGGGTATCAAAAGGGGTTTTGATATTAATATTGGTTTACCAATATGGTTGCCTTACCAAACAAATGGTGAAAACCATTCACCCAGATATGGTTAAGGCATTAGACTCCCTTCTAATTTGGTCGAGGCTGTGCTTTTTGGGTGGTCTAATTTCTGCTCAAATTGCTTCCCTCCCACTGGCATGTTATTTTCTTGTTTCCAAGCCGCTATCACTCTTTGTGGGAGATCTTTAATTTCTCTAGTTTCGCTTCAATTCCAAATCTTTATCTATATTGTACCTTTGGAAGTGGATCTTTTCTCTAACATATGCTAGTAAATACCTGATGTCAATTATTTAGTACGTGGCCCTAGGGGTCTTTGCTGCTTCTTGTTGCTGGCCTCCCCTTCCAGCTCTGTGTGTGGTGTAAGCAGCCTTGATCCCCCTGCGTTTTATTCTCTGTGTCTTTGTTGTTCTGAGAAGCAGGAAAAGGACTGTATCTTTTCCTTTTCTCAAACACTTTTTGATCTGAAGAGTTACTTTCTGAATGGTGTCTAATCCTCTTTTGGGTACAAATACTGACACTAAGGAACTCCCATGTTATACTGTCAAATAGCCTTAATGATAACATGAGCTTGGATGGCCATTATTTCTTTTTTTTATAATAATATTTTTTTATTATATTATGTTAGTCACCATATAGTACATCCCTAGTTTTTGATGTAAAGTTCCATGATTCATTACTTGCATATAACACCTAGTGCACCATATAATACGTGCCCTCCTTAATACCCATCACCAGCCTATCCCATTCCCCCACCCCTCTCCCCTCTGAAGCCCTCAGTTTGTTTCCCAGAGTCCATAGTCTCTCATGGTTCATTCCCCCTTCTGTTTACCCCCCCCCCCCTTTCTTCCCTTTCTTCTCCTACCGATCTTCCTACTTCTTATGTTCCATAAATGAGTGAAACCATATGATAATTGTCTTTCTCTGCTTATTTCTGATTCATTCCCTGGGTCCTGTGGTACAGACTTTATTCAGTTTAAAAGTGATTTACTCCATGTAAGAGCTATCTTGCAAAGTTCTCTCAGTTCTTCTGAGTCCTACCTATGGTGGGCACAGGTCCTTGGCTTTGCTTTCAGGAAATGGGCTTCTTCTAGTTTTGGCTGGTGTCTGCACTCAGGCCAGGCTGTGCCCATTGCCATCCATGAATAGTTACTGGTTGGCCCATTTGGCTCCCAGCTAAAATCCCTTTTCTGTTGTCTTTCTTTTGCCTAGAGATTATTCCCTGTGGACCAAATTCTCTGGGATTCAAAAGAAACATGGATGGGAACTGGACCCTAATTTCTCCTGGTGTTTTACATACAATGATTTCATTTTGATTTGAGATATTTCTCAAAATATTCTCTCATTGAACTATGTGGGAATATCCAAAACACATGATCATGTTCGAATGTATCAAATGGATCTACTTCCTTCTTTTTGAAAATTGATAGCATAGGAAAAAACAACAACTAGGAACTCAAAAGCTCCACTAACTCTGTGGCTCAGGGCAAAGTCTTCAAGCTTGCCACACCTCTGTTGTCCATGTTGTAAGTGGAGATGACACCACTTTCTACTTTTTAATAAGGTGCTGTCGGGCTAAAAAACAATTTCATACTATTTAAAAATGTGAGCCCATTCTAAATTTTATTTGTTAAAGCATGCAATTACATTGTTTTTTCTCTGGGATTTCCCATAACTTGCATGCTAAATTTTGAAAGTAATTGCCTATTTTACGAAGTGTGTGTTATTCAGGCTAATGCTTCATTTAAAAACATATTCTTACCATTTTTAAATGAGTTGAAACTATTTTGTTCAGAATGAAACAACCAGTTATAACATGTTATCCTAGTTTCTAAATTTTTTCCTAAAATTATCTGCAAAGCATGACCTTATTTCAGGTTCAAACATATAAAAAGAGCAACAGTGAACAAACAAACCTCCGTGATCGAGCTGTCAATCCCCATCACACACTTTTGGTGCCTGCTCATAATTGTTATTAAAATACTCATATTAAAAATGTAGTCTTTAAAATAACTGTAAGGTAGGCCCCCAACATTTGGGCCTGGTGAAAGATTTCCTGATTGAAAAAAGCATAATTTCCTTTATTCTCTAAATTTTAAAAATACAACTTTCAATGGCAGAACAATTCAAAAGCCAAAATTCCTTACCAACACAAACCCCCACATGGATATGATGCCTTCAGCTTACAGTGGGTGTCCTTGATCTTCACAATAGCCATGAGAGGAAGCTGTTTGTTTTTTTATTCCCATTTTATAGATAAAGATACTGAGGTTTGTATAAACTCATTCCAGGTCATATAGCGAAGTAGAGAGAACTCAGGACTAGAAACCAAAGATCTACCTTCGGATCTAATATTCCTTTTATGATAGCCCCAAAGAGAAATAGCTTATAAAATTTCCTTGCTGTCCACTACCTGGAATTCTTCAGATTCGGCCTAATTTCTAAGCATGTGTTGAGTTATTTTACATCATACAGAGACCAGCCTCTTATGGCTTAATCTTTTTAAGGTCTGTATCAGATTCTGGACTAATTCTGTCTGACTGCTTCTACTAAGGCTTAGTTTGGGCCACTCTTTATAGAAGCTTAAGACACGGAATTACGTATTTTAGTGGTGCAGGAAAAGGTTTGTTCCGGAGGATCTGTTCATTTTAACAACTAAGGATTAGAGTGTGGTAATTTATGCTTTGGTACTTAGAAAGTTTATTTTCTGTCCTGGTTTACTTCCTTTTACAGCTAGTGACTAGAGCATTTGGGGGAGCTGTGAGGGTATTTTGGAGTTCCAGGTTGGCCCTCACTCCATACCTGCTGGGCTGACTGTAGCAAGCACATCATTCACGGCAGATTCAACACAGTTATTTTCTGGTAATAAAAAGCCAAAGGCTTTTGAATACTTGGTTATTTTTATTACCTAACTTCAAAGTCCTCACCAGGCATCATTATGGTTCATACAAACACATGCTTTTATGAAATGGTTACTCACACCAACTTTTGGAAGAGGCTATTAATCAATGTCTGTGATTTCCATGAGGGCATTGCTTTGTCTTCCACTGGCGTTTCCTCACAGCCGCGCAACAGTCTGAAATAACTATTGCTTTTCTTTTCTGTGTGTATGGTCATTGTGGAAAAAGGATGTACTGACACCAGAATATAATTATTCGTCTCCTGGGCTGCCTAAATGTGGTCAGCCAGCCTTCTTTAGATTCCCAGCGCATATTCCACAGGCTGCGGTATTTTATTTCTGAATGGACCAGCGTTTGTTTTTGTGGAATTATGCAATTCATTTTCATTACACATTCAAATGTGTTTCTTATTTGCCAGCTGATTGTCTTCATTCACAACACGTTTTCTTCATTCTCTCTCCCAAATTCTATCTCGATTTTCTCCTTTCTCTTTCTCTCATTTGAAGCTTTTCAAGTGGAATAGGTGGGATCTTACGTGGGTGGACCCCAGTGCAGCCATATCCTTTGAACCACTTCGTCAGAGCCAGAAACCCACTTGCAGTTGAGAATTGCTTTAAAAGAGTCAGCTTTGGGCTGGGGGCATGGCAGGGGGGGGGCACTTTCCAATTACTGTTTCTCATCAACCTGACCACCCTAAGCCATTAAGCCACTGTAATAGTTTTGCTAATTTGATTTCCTGCACATAAACAACCTTTGCTGAGCTTTGAAGTTCTCAAGAAAGGTATGAGGAGTTTCAAATTGCAATAATTCAACTCCAAGCATAAGGCTAATTCATCTTTTTTTTTTTAATAAATCAGTAAAACAGAAGTTAATTAAAGTGTAAACAATGGGCAGCATTGTGGCTGAGAGTCTCAGAAAAGGAACCTTTGAAATTCTTTGTGTAATGGATATTACCTGATTACACTCAGAGCAGGGTGGGGTTTAGGAAAAGATCACATTACTGAGTTCTTTTCTCTTCTTCCCCTTAACGTTAAAAAAAGAGACAGAAAACCAACAACAACAGATGCTTTTATTTTTTTACTCACTGAGCAGGCTGGGAGCTTCCTAAACCCAAGCTTGCTCAGGGAGGCCCTGACTTTGCCAGCCTTGGGTAGGGCAGACTCCATGGGAGCCCGCACTGAGTGGGCCGCTGCAGGGAGGAGGGGGTGGCAGCGGAGAGGGCAGTTTCCACTGCCTTGCTGGTGGAGAGAGTGTCACCACAGCGTGATTAACACCAGGCCAGGTTACACAAAGGACACGGACTCCCCTCGGCACTGATGCCATGGGGTTTTGGGTCTGTGCAGGGGCGGGGATGAACAGAGACCCTCCTCCCCCCATTCAACTGCAGGCTTGGCTGAGAGAGGTGCAAGGGAGAGAAGATGTGGCTAAAAATAACCCAAACACCAGAGTGTTTTCAGGACTGGTCTTCTGTTTTTTGATCTTGAGCGAATAGAGAGAAGAGATGTGCGAGGAGGTGAGGCAAAAATTCCAGCACTCCTGGCAACTGGCCTCGTTTTCTCTGCAGATCAAGTGGTGGAAGGAGATGACATATTTTGTTTAAGAAGTAAAATTCCAAGGAATAGTGAAGTGATGTTGCATATCGTCACCTATCACACTACACTTACTAAGTAGAGGCACTCATCAGTGGTAGCTCCTGACCATTCTGCAGAGCTGCCTGCCTCCGCGTGCGCGGGTCTGGGTGTGTGCGCATGTGCAGTCTGTCACTGGGAGCTGTAAGTGGGGAGCGAAGAGGAGACTAGAACCAAGACAAGCAGAGAAGTAGGTGGTCCCCCATGTGGAGTGTGTTAAGAGGTTCCAAGAAGTCTCCCTTGCAAAACAATCCATTCCAGATTGCCCCAAAAAATCTTAATTTCACTTTTCACTGACAGAATTCCTATCATTAATGATTTAATTTTGCAGATAATAAGATTCTCTTTTAACAGGCTGGCATTCCTCTTAAATGTCTACAAGCCATTGATATCTTAGAATCAATTAGTCTAATGGAAAGATTTCTTTATAACATCAAGCTAAAATGTCAGCTTAATGGAGAAAATAAGGGAGCATGGTTTTTAAAACATACAGGTGTGGTCGGGATGGGAGCCTAGGATAAGGGCTCTGGGGAAAGTAAGGGAGACAAAAGCTGTTATAAATGGTGTAAGAGTGAAATAGGGGAATTCTGAGGACGACAATGCTTATCTACTACTGTTGTCAGGGGCCGATCCTGGATATGGACAATGGAGCCCAGAACAATTCCCAGACTGATGGCTGGCCCAGGCAGCAGATGCCGACTACCATGTAGGTAGGAAGGGGTGCCTTCCCCGGGGCCTTCAACTACTCAAAACCACGGTCGAGTGTCATGGAGCTGACAGGATTTTCCACAGAGTTGCTGAAGTGACCAGGGCCCCCTGCAGCAGTGTGTTCCCTGTGTCCCAGAAGGAACCCCAGCAGAACCAGAGCACCCCAGGTCTGGAGGACCACCCGGCAACTCTTCCGACAGAAGTACCATTGTCCAAACACTGGACTTCAGTGTTCTCCTGAGGTAAGATTCATGGACTTTTACATTTAAAAATGACTTCTAAAAAAATACACTTGACCCTTGAACAACACAGGTTTGAAATATGCATGTCCCCTTATACATGGATTGTTTTCGATAAACACAGTACAATACTGTAAACGTATTTTCCCTTTCTTATGATTTTCTTAAGAACATTTTTCTCTCTAGCTTGCTTTATTGAGAGAATGTAGTATAGAATGCATAGAACATACAAAATATGTGTTAATCAACTGTTTATGCTATTGGCAAGGCTCCCAGTCGACAGTGAGCTCTTGGTAGACACATTTTGGGAGAGTCAAAAGTTACACACGGATTTTCAACTGCATGGGTGTTTGGTACCCCTAACCCCGTGTTATTCAAGGGTCAATTGCATTTGAACTTTAGAAACTTATCTATGGAACTTATCCATAAAAGCAAGTGTTTTTTGAAAGATTTATCCTTAGCAATGAAATTTACTGCAGCTGGAAGAAGGTAGAACCACATTACCAAAGGCCTGTTATGGCCCATGTATGCTACAAATCATATTTTACTTTATCATTCTAATAACTCTGTCGGGTCAAGATCATCAGTCCCATGATATAGATGAGGAAAATGAATTTCAGAGCTAGTATTTGAATGGAAGGTAAAGTCAGTAAGATCTGAGTGAGGGTCTAGAGGACTGTAGCACATCAACTTAATTCTTCTGCATCTGTTCCCTTACTAAGAAACACTGTTCACTTAATAGTGAGCATCTTTTAGGTTCTGATGCACCTACATTAATGGCTTTCATGGCACTGGAACATTATTATGTAGATTCATTGCTTTATGGCACTTAAAGGACTCCAGTGGGATCGGTCAGTGTCCCTAGCTGAATAAGCAGAGTCTTGAATTAGGAAAGTTTGCATCTCCCTCTTGAGGATACTAGAGTTTTAGAGCCAAATGTAACTGGGAGGTATCTAATTCCATTCTCCATTCTCTTCATCCACATAGGAGAGATCCAAGATTAAAAGAGGGGCAGGAGACATATTTAAGGTCACACAGCATCAAAGTGCCAATGTGATCATGGCCTTCCCTTTCTGGGCTTTTTTGCCTCGCTGAAACTGCTAACTCAGCAATCTCTCGTGAGCCTTGGATCCGAGAAACTTTGCCTCCTCCTCAGTGGAATGAGTCGGGGCACTCGTGAGCGTGGGCCTCCTGAGCTCCCAGGGCTGCCCCCACAGCCTTTGGGCTGCCTCCTCCATCCCACCTTCCCAGTCTGAAACAGAAGATAAAACAAAAGAAGGAAAAACAGTCTGCGGGTTTGGAATTTAAATAAACAGGGAGGTTAACCAAAAGGCTGGTTTCAATAGATTGGAGGCAAAAGGGATTCCTACAGCTGGAGGCAATTAAATAAAACTAAAAAAGGATTCTCACACTCAAACTACTAGACAAGTTCCAGAGACCAAAGGAGGCTTTTGTTGAAGTGAACAAGCCCTCACTTTGGCCCAAAACTAACAGGAGAAGCCTTTGTCAGCATACCTTTTGGGGTGAGAGCTTGCTTTTTTTTTTTTTTTCCTGGTTGCCTCTCTAGTTACTGTAATTATGATAGTTCTCAGAGAATATAAACCTCTTAATAGGATCAAATGATGCCACATCCCAGCAATACAAGGTTGGAACGTGCCTTAAGATCAGTTGGTAAAGGTTAAAACAGCTGGCTTTTCCCCAACATGAAAAGAAGAAAAAAAGCCCCGATTTGTGGTATTTACCAGTTTCGATGGTGGAAATACTCCACCATGGCTGGTTTGAAACTATTAACATGAAATTACTAGTCCCCTGATTGGGGCAGAGAACTAATGGTCACCTCTTGGGCACATGTACCGGCTCCACCGTCAACCTCTGGGAGTAACGGGACAATTCTCACGTGTCCCTGCAGAGAGGGAAAAATTGGTCATCAACCTGTATGCACAGTCATCACTTTAACTCCATCCGTCTATCTGCTTCCCTACTCACCTACCTACCTCATTACCTGGGTTGTAAAATTCAGTGGAGAACCAGATAATCAATAAGGCACTTTCTGAATCTTTGTCAGGTTCTTCCCAGTATGTTATCACACAGGAACACTCCTTTCCTGACTTAACCCAGGGAGTTTGCTCTATTTTTAATGGTGTTCAGGCTCTTCTTTATTTGTCCTCAGAGCATTCACCACCTCTTAACTCTTATGTGTTGACTTGTTCTTGTGTGTTTTCCTCCGCAGCTGAGCTCCTGAGGGTGGGGCTTCCTTTGTGTGGCTCCCTGCTGTCCCCCAGCGCTGTGACAATGCCTGGCTCTTGATGGGAGCCTGGTAGGTGTGTGCTGAATGATGTCCTCCAGACTCTTCCTTATACGTTTACAGAAGTTGAGGCTTTAAGAAATGAAGTCATTTTCCTGAAGTCACACAACAATCTGCGGCAGAACTTGCAGCTCAGGGCTCTTGCCTCAATCATTCTTTGGCTCATCTCACAAAGTCTAAGGCCTAGAAAGGTCACATGTGTTTCAAGACCCCAAAGTGCAACCTGCAGAGATCAGTGGAGTAAAGAGCTGATGTCGGCTTGCGCTGCTCTGCCTACACTCTCATACCTTCACGTCACATCTTGTCCCTCTTCGTATCCTGTTCTTATCTGGAAAGGTAGGCAATGCTGGCTTGCTTTATGGGATCAGATTAATTTATAGTCTGTGTATATCTCAGTGGAGATGGAACCATGGGGGCATTTGGATCATTTCTACTCCAGGGACCCTTCTCTTTAGAGCCCGCCATCATCAGAAGACCTGCCCTTGTTTCCAGCCTCCTGTTGACATCAGCAAATATTGGTCTCAGGTACTACTTTGAGTGCTGGAGATCAAGATGAGTAACACAAGGCCCCTGATCTTTAGGAGTGCACAGTCTCCTGAGGGGACTGGCAAAGGGTTAATAACAACATGCTGTGGGCAAGTGTAAGGACACAGAGAGTTCCAAAGCATGGGAACACAGAGGAGGGGAACTCCAACATGGAGAGTGAGAGATGATCCTCTAAAAAAGATCAATTTGGGTAATCATAATCTATCTGCTTAGTAGTTCTCTCATTTCCAAAATGATTCATAGTTGTGAAAATGAAGGTCTCCACCCATCTACAGAAGGTTCTACAAAAGAAAAAGCAGAGGCTCTGTAGGAGTATCTTGACATCATATCTCTCTTCCAGATACTGAAGTCAGGTGCCCCTTGATGATTTGTAGCCACATCCCATGGCTGGGTCAAAAGAGCGGCTCTGATTTAACTCCAGCAAGGACTCCTTGGTTGAGTCCAGAACAGAAAATGGCAGTGACTCATTAAAACATCTCAGCTTAATTAAGAAAATTACGGGATGGAAATTCAACAGACTGAATCAGCGAAACCCTTCGGTCACAAAGAAATTACTTGACGCATGGAGTTGTTGTAAAGTTACTGATTTTACAAATTATTGGGGGTCTGCAGGTCCGGGGCTTTCAAGGAATGAGGACTGGCAACCTCGCTGTGGGTCAGTGTAGATTTTAATTAGACGGTAGAGTCAAGCGTTCAACATCTTGAGAAACTGTCCCTGAGTAGCTTACTTTCTGGATTGCTTTGAGCTCTTGAACTACAATGCGAATCCACACACAAACACACACACACACACACACACACACACACAGAGTCATGAAACTCAGAGCGGTTTTGTGCTTCACACGTCATAAGTCATCTTAGGTAATGCTGTGGTGGGAAAATGGTTTTTGTCTCAGTCCGTTGGTAATGGATGGAAGTTACACCCGGTGTGATGGCTGCCCTGCGTTTTACCTGTTGACAATTGAAAGAGAATGAACACATCAACATTTACTTATCTGACTTAATGAATGTTATCATGTGGGAAAGGTAAATCAGTAATGGCTGAGATCAAACATACCAATCTCCTTTTGAACACACAATGCCCTCATTTATATAAATCTTAGCCACTTGACGGTTCTCCCATTTGAACACATGCGCTGCCAGCCCGGCTGAGAGGCCTTCCATCTTTGGGTGCTGGCGGCAGAACTGCAAGGACTTTTAAGTGTGAGGAGACTGACAAGCCTATGCCTAGGATTCCAGGGGTTTCCTAATTAATGTGTTAATTGAGAAGTAGAGCAGACGTGGGTTATTTAAAGTTTTGAGTTCCTGCCCTCCCTCCCCCTCCACAGTTCCCCAGCCTCCTTTTAAAAGGAAGGTTGTAAGTGGCCTACTGGTGACCCCAGGGAGGGAGCCTGGGCCGCAAGGACAGATTGCCATCTACTTAATTAGGCAGCTCTGTCTTGGTCTTACACCTTCAGTGCTAAGATTGTTTTCCCTGGAGGCTATGTTTCTGTGTGAAGTTGTGAACAGTTTTAAAGAGAGGAGTTTCCAACTTTCACAGGACTCCCAATAGCTGGTCCCCTGCACTTGGGGCGCCTTCATTTACACCTTCCTTTTCCTTCCGTGCCCATTTTGCCACCAGGTGAGGCCCGCAGCCAGCCCCACCCCCAGTCCTGCCCAGCCTCCCTGGCGCACAGGGTTCCCCAGCCTGGGCTCCTCCCGGCAGCACCTCTGCTGGTTGGGATGCTCTTGAGCCGTAGTAGGCGGCTGTTTTTCATTTGGTGTTGCTTCTCAGGCTTAGGCTCTTAAAATATCTCCGGACACCTTTCTCTGCTTTTTTCTAGAAGACACATTCTAACTGCCCTGGGAGTTGACCTCATTGCAAGATCCTTAATTTAGGCATTTGAATATGTTTTAAAAAAATCGGTGTCGGCAAATTATTTAGCCTTAATCTCCTAAGGTTTTAACAAACACTGAGCTTGGATTGCGATAGCCGAGGTATGCTGGTGTGCTATTATCTTTGAATACGAGAAACTTGATACAGTTCAGAAAGCAAAATGGTGATTTAGGGTTTTCTCTGTTTCTGAGACAAGAGCTCAAGAAAAAAATGTGTGGGGGGAGGGGCCGGGAGCACGTGCTCTTCTTGTTTGATACAGCTGTGATTTCAATTTCCTTATACTTCTGTGGCCCCCAACTATCTGCCCCTGCCCTGTGGGCCAAAGCTTTGAAATACTTTAAAAGAAACAAAAAAAGACTTACTGCCTTCAGGTTAGAGGAAATCTGGAAGGCTACCTGGTGGGCCTTCTTGCCAACTTGGAGTCGAAGCCATGCCTGGGTCTGCAATCACTCTCTTCCCAGCAGAAGTAGGAGCCCCAGAGTGGATGTGGCCAGCACAGTGGTCCTGCCTTATTGAAGCCCCTCGGGGGTGGAGGGTGACTCCACCCTCTCAGTGCCTTCTCGAAGGATTTCAAGGCTTAAGAACAGATTCTCTAATGATCTGGCAAGGGGTTCAAGACAACTTTTAGAGTTATAAAAATGTTCTGTATCTTAATTGTCATGGTGGTTGCATTTTGCACACGTTTGTCAAAACTCATTTTACAATATATACTTACAAATAGTGCATTTTATATTACATAATTTTACCTAAATAAAGTTAATTTAAATAGAAAAAAAAAAAAAGAACAGATTCTCTAAATTAAAATGTAGATTTGGGGGCCAAATCCCAGAGATTCCAATCAATAGGCGTGTGGTGAGGCCCTAGGATCTCTTATAAACCAATTCTAAGTTCAGAGGCCACCCTAGGTGGGACTGAAAAAAAAATGTTCTCCTCATAAATGTTTGAACACTTAAAATAAGGATTCATTTGTAGATTTTATTACACTGTTTTTAGAGTTCTACCCTTTGAAAAATAAATGCAGGGAATAGTGAATATATATATGCATCTATCTACCTATCTATCATCTATCTATCTGGATATATATATCATCCTCTTTGCAAGTAACTATTGAGTTAAATAATAGTGACATTGTTGAAAAGTCAGCCTCAGAGACTGGAAGTTCTGTTGGCACCTCTAAGTGTGTGGTGCAGATCTGCAAGATCAGACACTGCTGGTACTTTTCTATAGTTCACTGTCTGGCAGTAACATTTTGATAAGCCCTATTTGAGGAGGAAGGCCAATGACTGACACAGGGATAACACATGAATTGGGGCATTGTCACTTCCTCATTGGTTTTTTTGGTACTCTATCCATTGTAGGATACACAATACCCCCGCCTGCAATATCTTCATACTCTTGTTCCCCAACTGCCATGCCCTCAAAGACTTCCCTGTCTTTACACATGGAGGACGCTTTTTCTTGGACACTTAGGCTCTCCTTTGTCCATTTGACAATTCTTACCCATCCCAGAAGCTCCTGTTCCCTGTGCTTCCCCTTCTCCTGTGGGGCAGCCTCCTTCCCAGAGCTACTGCTCTTAGGAAATTTGAGTAACACTTTCTTCTCCCTCTGCCCTTACAGACCTCGGTGGCAATGGCTTCCCACCATCAGTGTCCCTGGGTTCTGCACAATATATCATGTCTTTTGACCTCTTGATATGTTAGTGTTTCTTTTCTTTCTAAGAATAAGAACAAGGATATTATTAAATTTAGGAAGTTTAATGATATCTTAATAATATTTTTTATCTAGGGAAGCCTGGGTGGCTCAGTTGGTTAAGCATCCAACTCTTGATTTCAGCTCAGCATCCTGGGATCGAGTCCTGAGTTGGGCTCTACACTCAGCGTGGAGCATGGAACCTGCTTGGGATTCTCTCTCTTCTTCTTCCCCCCTCTTTGCCCCTCCCACAGCTTGCCCACATGTGTGTTCTCTCTCAGGTAAATAAAATCTTTAAAAAATAATAATGATATTTTTAATCTAATCTATGACTCATATACTAATTTCATCATTTGTCTTAATATCTTTCATAATATTTTTTTTTCCAATATACAACCTAACTCAAGATTATGCACTACATTTATTTTTTTGGTACATAACATATGATTATCTATGAGGAATGGTTCTTTCTTTTTTTAAGATTTTTATTTATTTATTTGAGAGAGGGGGAGCATGACTGGGGGCAGGGAGCAGAGGGAAAGGGAGAAGCAGACTCTGCACTGAGCACAGAGCCCAATGAGGTTCTCGATGCCAGGACCTGGAGATCACCACCTGAACTGAAGGCAGACACTTAACCGACTGAGCTACCCAGCTGCCCCAGAATGTTTTTTTTTTTTTGATGATGTTTACCAAAAACTAAATAATGATGGACTTTATTTATTAATGTAAAAAATTGGGTTAATAGATAAAATTGTATTGGTTTTATATTTTCCTCCCACAAACTTCTGTGGAATCTTTGACCCTGGATACAATATATCAGGGATTCATTCTGTGCACATGTTACAAACTGGATTTTATACTAGACTGAGCCAATATTGGTTCTGTTGGGAAGTCTTTAAGTTTAAATCTTTCTTCCAGAATACTGGGGCTTGCTCTGAAATGTTGCCTCAGTGTTTTCTGGCTTAATGCTCTTTGGTTTTAATAATTCTTTCCTCAAGAAAGACGAAGAGAAGGTGCCTGGGTGGCTCAGTCAGTTAAGCGACTGTCTTCAGCTCAGGTCACATCTCAGTGTCCTGGGATGGAGCCCTGCATCAGGCTTCCTTCTCAGCTGGGAGTTAGCTTGTCTCTCTCCCTCTGCTGCTCCCTGCTGCTTGTGCTGTCTCTCTCTCTCCCTCTTTCGAATTAGTAATTAAAATCTTTAAAATTAAAAAAAAAAAAAGTCAAAGAGACTGCCTGTTTGGAGGGAGCCCTCACCTTGTCTGAGCATTATTTAAGAAATGGGGATGGCTCTCCCTGACAATATACTTGACTCAGGCAATATTGTCAGTTTCTCATCTGAGTAGTACATCTGAGCAATTCTTTGCCAAATGTAAAGAATATTCTTTAAAATAGATGACATTTCTCTCTTAATAATTTCCTCCAGTTTTGCTTTATTTAAGGCTATTTTATCATTGGTTTTGATGTTTATTTCAAAAAATTCAGAGTAGACAAAATAATCTTAATAAACCATCCATTCAATAAATACATTGCAAGACTGTTTGTAAAATCTGTACCACTGATCACTTACCTCATACCCCCAGCGACTCTCTCTGTAATGCAGGTTTTTTCCCCCCATCCCTTCCATCTGTTATTAGACCTCCCCTCCTACTTGTGGAGCTCTTGGTCTCCAGGGATCCTTTTAGGGAAGCTTCATCCCATTGGTCAGTGGGACAGCCTGATGAGGGGAGAAGAGGGCAGAATTGAGGAGGGGAATGTCTGGGACTGCTTCAGTTCCAGCACCAGCACCAGATCAAGTCTTTACTCTCTTTGAACCTCCATTTTCTTTTTTATTAAAAAAATAAAAATAATTGCCACTTAACACTTCAGTGGGTATTGGGAAGGAAAGGCATCAAATGAGATACTCCCAAAGAAAGGAACTTGAAAACCATTCAGTGCTATGGAAATATAAGGTCCTACTGAAACAACCAGGGTTGTATGGGGGTGGGGACCATGAAGCAAACTGAATAAAAGAAATTGAGAAACTGTGTTTTTCAAGCCATCAATCGTCATGAGATCTTTGAGCTTTTTGTCTCCATTTGCTAGTAAAGATATTTGTCAGTTACAGAGTCTTTCCATTTTGGTTTTATTGGCTATGTTGTAATTGATTTGAATAAAAGGTTTTTTAATATTTCATTGTGGAGTACTTAAGGTATAAATCATATATTATCTAGTGGATAAACCTGAGCATTTGAACTATGACTATGTTGCCACTATTAGTGTCTGTAAATGCAGTTTACCTCTAGTTTGAGATTGTTTCTCTTCTTTGAAAGAGTGTTTTTCTTTTTTGTCACAAATATTTTCTGGTGTTGCTCAGTAATGTGTTGTATTTATTCATTTATTATTTTTAATGTTTGGCTTCCTTCACCCATTTCTCCAACCCCCCATCCTCTGTCCCTGGCAAGAACCAATCTGTTCCCTGTATCTATTTGTTTTTTGTTTGTTGTTGTTGTTTTTTTAATTTAATTTTGTTTTGTTTTATTTTTTTTAAGATTTAACATAGAAGAGAGATCGTATAGTATTTGTCTTTCTCTGTCTGACTTATTTCACTTAGCATATTGCCCTCAAGGTCCATGCATGTTATTAGAAATGGTAAGATTTCATTGTTATATATATATATTACTTCTTCTTTATCCATTCATCCCACTGATGGACATTTAGGTTGTTTTTGTGTCTTGGCTATTGTAAATCATGCTATAAAGAACATGGGGTGCATATATCTTTTTAAGAGTGTTTGTATTTCCTTCAGATACATACCCAGAAGTGGAATTGCTGGATCATATGGTAATCCTATTTTTCATCTTTTGAGAAACCTCTGTACTGTTTTCCGCAGTGGCTGCACCAATTTACATTCCTATCAACAGTGCATGAGGATCCCCTTTTCTCCACATCCACACCAAAAATGTCTTTTTGATGATTCTAATAAGTGTGAGGCGAGACCTCAGTGTGGTTCTGATTTGCATTTTCCTGATGATTATGATGTCAAACATCTTTTCATGTACCTATTGACCATCTGCATGTCTTTTTGGTGAATTATCTATTCAGATTTTCTGCCAATTCTTGAATCAAATTATTTGGCTTTTTTTTCTTTTCTTTTCTCTTCTTTTCTTTTCTTTTCTTTTTTTTTTTTTTTTTGCTATTGAGTTGTGAGTTTTTTACGTATTTTGGATAATAGTCCTTTGTCAGATATATAATTTGAAAATATTTTCTCCCATCCAGTATGTTGCCTTTTTAGTTCTTTAATGGTTTCCCTTGCTGTTCAGAAATTTTTTTGTGTGGTATAGTTCCACTTATTTATTTTTGCTTTTGTTTTTTTTTAATCATATTTTTTTATTATATTATGTTAGTCACCATACAGTACATCCCTGGTTTTTGATGTAAAGTTCCATGATTCATTAGTTGCGTATAACGCCCAGTGCACCATGCAATACGTGCCCTTGCTTTTGATGTCAGATTAAGAGAAATCATTGCCAAGACTTATGTCAAGGAGCTTACTGCCTGTGCTTTCTTTTAGGAGTTCTATGGTTCCAGGTCCTATGTTCAAGTCTTTAATCCATTTTAAGTTAATTTTTGTTTATGTTGTAAAACAGTGGTCAAGTTTTATTCTTTTGCATGTGGCTATCCAGTTTTCCTAACACTATTTATTAAAAAGACTATCCTTTTCCCATGGTATATTCTTGGCTCCTTTTTCATAAATTCATTGAACATATATACATGGCTTTATTTCTGGACTCCATTCTCTATGTATGTATCTGTTCCTTTGATCTATGTATCTGTTTTTATGCTAATACCACATTGTTTTAATTACCATTGCTCTTATTATAGTTTGAAATCAGGAATCACGATGCCTCTATCTTTGTTCTTTCTCAAGATAATTTTGGCTATTACATCGAAAACCGGGGATGTACTGTATGGTGACTAACATAATATAATAAAAAATCATTATTAAAAAAAAAAAAAGATAATTTTGGCTACTCTATGTTGTGTGTGTGTGTGTGTGTGTGTGTGTGTGTGTGTGTGTTTGTGGTTCCATACAAATGTTAGGATTACTTATTGTATTTCTTTGAAAAATGCCATTGAAATTTTGATAGGGATTGCTTTGGGTAGTATGGACATTTTAACAATATTGATTCATCTAATCCATAAGTACAGAATATCTTTCCATTTATTTATGTCTTCTTCAATTTCTTTCATTAATGTCTTATAGTTTTCAATATATAGGTCTTTCACCTCCTTGGTTTAATTTATTCCTATGTATTTTATTCTTTTTAATGCAATTATAAATGAGATTCAAAAAATTTTTTTTCCGATGGTTTGAAGTTGGTGGATAGAGACACAACAGATTTTTGTGTATTAATTTTGTAGTTTGAAACTTACTTTGTGAAATCATGTATATTACTTTTGCCTCATTAACAGTCTGAGATGGAGCTGAACCTATTTGAGACTTGTGGCTAGAATGCATTGATTTGTATCTGCATAATTGTTTGTATTATTTGAGCTGTTTCTTGTACCTTAAGAAGTAGAGATGAAGGACATACTTTATTCTCTGTGGCTTAGGTCATATGTACAGATTCTTAATCTCTGTCCCTGATCTTTACAATGCTCTCTATAGCATATGCCAAAAAAATGTAACCAAAGACCTTTATGGTCTAGGAATTTCATTTCTTTCATTATGTCATACTAGAACCTATAATCACAAACCATCTTCTAAATCACTAACTTCTGAATTAATAATTTACTGTGAAGTTGAAATCTAAGTCCCACTCACATAAAGCAAACAATCTTATAAATGACACTTGAATTTTATTTCCTACATTTGCTTCTAACCTTTGAATTATAGCCATAAGCTTGCTAAATAAAATACATCTATAAATATGTAATGTATTAACATGGGTTTCAATTTCTTGAAAACACTTAGAGACATAGGCACCTTTGGGATTGTTCCATGGGCCATTCCAGTCATCATTTTCAGACAAGATTATTGGCCTTGGTCTTTTTACACCATGCATCGAGGCTAAAGATTCAGAAACTTGAACTTCTCTGATCACAAAGTTGAGCAGGTGCTTTCCTTCCTATCACTTTCATCTAAGCATGATATGATACCTGGGAAGATTTTAGAATCATTTTATCATTCTGCATGTAGGAACATGCAGACTTTTTTAGATCATTTCCTTTTCTTTCTTATGGAGGATGTTGATTCTTCTCTGCCACTTCAAGGGTATGGATAAGTCAATAAGATCCTATGCACATAACTGCCTTTTTACCTTTATATATTTTTCAAAACCTATCTTCATCTTTAGAGCAAATCAAATGTGATGAAAGTTCTTGATTTTCCCAAACACTAGTGGTTTTTTTTAAAAAATATTTAATTTATTTATTTGAGAGAGAGAGAGAAGAGGGCAGGAGAGAGAGAGAGCACAAGTGGGGAGAGGGGCAGGGAGAGGGAGAAGCAGACTCCCCACTGAGCAGGGAGCCCAACGTGGGGCTTGATCCCAGTACCCTGAGATCATGACCTGAGCTGAAGGCAGATGCTTAACCGACTGAGCCACCCGGGTGCCCAGCACTAGTGTTTTCATTAGACTTTTTATCTCTTCAAAATGGAAAAGTAGAAATTATGAGGAAACAGTCATCATTCATTCTTCACATATTCATTTTATGTTAACTTTGGGGTAGTGTTGTGTACAGCTTTGAGGAAATAGAATGAATAAAGTATGAATTAAGTGTTCCTGCCTTTAAGGATTTTAATGTCTAATGGAGAGAAAAGCATCTCTCTAACTGGAGTGTGATAAGGACTTAAATGAGGTTAAAAAAAGAGGTAAAAACAAAGGTTACAATTAACATTAAAATGAGTACAAATTATGTCAAGGTAAATTCTGATTTACATGTATGTCATGACTGTTGAATTATACTAGATAAGGGCTACAGAAACTTTTGATTCCATAATAAATGTAAGCATTGGCTTATTTCAGAAGTCATTGGGACATTATATATAATAATGTTAATACTAATAGTGCAAGGATAAAATGCATAGCGAGTACCTCTTATGTGCTAGATAGTTATAAGATGTTTTATGGATATATCACATTTGATCCTAGAAATAAAACCGTATGTCAGGAAAACAATAGAGCATTGTGGCTCATAAAAGGGATGTGGGAATCAGACTTCCCAGGCTCAAATCCTGCATGTATCCTAATTACCCATGTGACCATATGCAAATTACCTGACTCCAAGTTTCTCTCTCTCTCTGTTTTTTTTAAATGAGGACAACATTGATGACTTATTCAGAAGGGAAGTTATGAGAAAATAGAATTAATAATTGTATTATTTTTTAACAGATGGAAAAAACCCTGGTTTAGATAGTTTATGTAACTTTTCAAATACTACATGCAAGGTTAGCAGCAGAACTGAGATTCAACCCAGATCTGGAGACTCTAAGCCTGTGTTCTTTCTACATTGTATTGGACATATTTTAACAATGGTCATTATATATTTATGATGTAGTTACATATGATATAAATCTTAAAAACTTCCAACCTCAACCACCATGACATGCACAAATAAAATTTAATTTTACTTCCTCATTTTAGATTACAACTTTATTTGTGTGAACTTCTTATGCATCTAATAAATTTAGCTTTAATTAAATGACATAATTTTATGTGGTATTACAAGTTGGCATGTCTAAATTATCCCATTAGCTGCTATCAGATTAGATTTGGAAAACTTTATGTTATGATTGAGATGTGTAAACACTGATGCACTCAAACAGAGTTCCCTTTCCTACCAGCTGCATAAGTGATGCTATCTTTAGTTTCATTAGTTTTGGAACAATTTGGAGAATGTGATATTACAGCTGAATAGTGAAACTAATATTTGGGTAATGCTGACATAGCAAAACCAAAACCAAAACAAAAAGTCTCTCTGTTATTCTCTTTGATGTCATCATTAAAAGGAGCATATTAATAAAAGAGGACTTGGCAGCCAGGGTAGAATGGCAAGGTTGACAGCCACAGGGGGTATGCTTCATGCTGCAAAATTTACAAAGTGGAATTGCGGCCACATATGCCTCATTTTTCTTGGAATTCTGTTCTTTCTTTCTAATGTACAACCTCATACTACCAAACCAAAGCATTAAAGTACTAAGAATTTCTGATAAGCTTTAGGGAAAGGAATCAGACTTATACGCCACCACATGCCACCATAGCCTGCTTCCATGATCAAAGTGTAGATTAATTTTCAGACATTCTTTTTCTGTTTATTTATTTAATTTATTTATTATTCTTATTATTTTGTGGTAGCTCACTCCATGAATACTCTGAGGGAAGGTGAATGTAATTCAAAGATCTATTAAAGGAATGAATGAATGAATGAATACATAAATAACCTGTGTTACATTTTTTCATATGGTAGTAGACAGAAACTTCTTTCGGCTGTATGAAAGATGAAGGATTCTAGATCACATAAAGACAGTATTTAGAAATGCACACCATGGCCTTCTCTTTGCCTCTCTTTATCATTCATATTGCTGAAGCAGAAGGAAGATTATGATTGGACATGATATTTATGGTTACTGAATCCACATCAACTCTAGGAGCTGTATTACCTAACATTTCATCTTGATTGGTTTTCTGTTTTCAGTTTCACTGGTTTCTGCTCTTTGCTATTTTTGTCTTTCTTTGAGTTTACTTTGCTCTTCATTTTCTAGGTTCTTGAAATAGGAGCTTAGATTATTTATTTGAAACTTTTTCTTCTTACTAATATAACCATTTAATATCATAAAGTTTCCTCTCAGCACTGCTTTAGCTATGCCCCGCAAATTTTTATTTTTGTTTACTTCAGTACATTTTTAAATTTCATATGAGACTTCCTCTGTGATCCATACATTACTAGAAATTTGTCATTTAATTTCTAAATGTTTGGAGGTTTTTCCTTTATCTTTCTGTTACTGATTTTTAGTTTGATTCCCTGTGGTCATAAAACACACTGTATGAATTCAGTTTTTAAAAATTTGTTGAGGTTTATTTAATGGCTCAGGATATAGTCTATTTTGATGTATGCTCTATGAGTGCTTGTAAAGAATGTGTCTGTGTAGAGTGTTTTATAAATGTTGATCAGATCTTATTGGATGATGTGTTGTTGTTTTTTTTTGGGGGGTGGGTGGAGATGGGCAGAGAAAGAGGGAGAATCTTAAGCAGGCTCTATGCACAGCTCATGAATCTGACATGGGGCTTGATCTCACAACACTGACATCATGACCTGACCAAAATCAAGAGTCATATTTCTCCCATTATTTTACTTTCAGTCTACCCATATCATTATATTGAGTTGAATTCTTCATAGACAAAATATGGTCAGTCATTTTTTCAAATCCACTCTGACAATCTCTGCCATTGAATTGGCATATTTGAATCATTTACATTTAATATAATTATTGGTACATTAGGGCTTAAGTCTGCTATTTTATTTCTGTTTCCTGTTTGTTCCTTCTGATTTTAGTTTCTCTGTTCTTTTTTTTTTTTTTTCTCGTACTTTCTTCCTGTGGGTTATCTGAACACTTTTTTAAATTTCATTTTAATTTGTCTTTGGTGTTTTTGAGTATATATCTTTGTATAGCTTTTTTAGTAGTTACTCTATAAGTATAAATATTTTCTCTACGTATGTTTAGAACCACGTCTAAATGCTATAATTTTTCTTCAGCATTCAAACATTATTTAGAAACTCAAGAGAAATGTATTTGCCCATGTTTTTACTATTTCTCTTGTTTTCTTTTCTCCTTCCCCCTGATGTTTCAAGATTTCTCCTTTTTTCTTTTATCTTTTCTGTTTAGAGAACTTCCTTCAGGCATTTCTTAAAAGTAGACCTGCTGGTGATAATTCTATTAATTTTCCTTCATTTGAGGATGTTTTGATTTCTCATTCATTCCATGAAAGCTATTCTTCCCTGGATATAGAATTTACAGGTCTTCTCTTTTAGAACATAAAAAATATTGTATTACTTTCTTCTGGACTCAATGATTTCTGATGAAAAATCTACTGTCATTCAAATTATTTTTCTCTGTAGATAATGTATTATTTCTCTTTTGTTTTTTAAAGATTATTTATTTGTCTTCAGTTTTCAGAATTTTGTACTGTGTTTTGGGGTGGATTCTTTGGAGTTATCCTGTTCAGATTCTTTTAGATTCTTGAATCTATAGGTTTATAGGCTTTTGCCAAATTTGGGAAGCTACAGCTACTTTTTAAATCTTCACCCACTTTCCCCCTTCCTTCTGAGTTTCCAATGACAAGAATGTTAAATATTTTGTTATAGTCCCATAGGTCCCTGAGGCTCTGTTAATTTTCTTCAGTCTGTTTTCTCTCTATTCTTAGGATTGGGTAATTTATGTTGTTCTATCTTCCAGTTCATTGATTTTTTCCCTCTACCTTCTTCATTCTGTTAGTGAGTTCATCAATGAGTTTGTATTTCTGTTATTGTATTTTTCAGTTATACAATTTCTATTGGGTTCTTTATATCTTCTATTTGATGAGATTTTCTTTTTTAAATTGTTTCAAATGTGTTCATAATAGTTCATTGAAGCATTTTTAGGATGACTTCTTTATCTCTAAAATCTTTGTCAGGTTTTAACATCTTTGTCATTTTAGTGTTAGTACCTATTGATTGTCTTTTTTACCCCAGCTGCAATTTTCCTTGTTCTTGGTATGATGAGTAATTTTTTATTGAAACCAGGACATTTTAGTTATTATGTTATGAGACTCTGAATCTTATTTAAACCTGTTTTAGCTGGCTTCCTCTGACATCTCTGGCAGAAAAATGGGAGATGGATTGCCTATTATTATCAGGTGTGAGTAGAAGTCCATTCCCTTGGCCTCTGTTGATGCCCAAGGTGGTGAGAGCTCCTTGTTACTGTTGGAAAATGATGGGAGTTCTGGTTCCCCCAAAAGACCCCTTTTTATACCTCCCTGGAGGGGAGAGCTGAGAGTGCATTATCAGTGCTTCCTACATGACCTCCACTGACACCAGGGAGGTGGTCTCAATCATCACTGAGTAATAGTGAAAGACCTGACTCTGTTGAGGCTTCCTGTGACATCATCACAGCTAGGAGCTAAGGAGTTCCTCATTCCTACTGAGTCAGGGTGGAGGTCCAGGTTCTCCACAAAGTCTCCACTGACCCTGCTATGTGGAGCCTCATTACCATTTGGCAGGTATGAAAGTCTCAGCCTTCTACTCAGCCTTCTTTAATACCACGCTAATAGGGGAGACTGAGGTGCCTCATTTTAGCCTGGATTAAATGAAAGTCTAGGCTCCCCACTCCATCTTTTCTAGCAAGGGTAAGAATAGGGCCATGACTTCTATTTTAGCTGGAGTAAAGCAGTATTGCCTAAAAACTTTTGCCTTGCTAAGCTGCTGTTTTACTTGTTCCTCAGGTAGAAAGAGGGCTTTTCTTGGGATTGTCTGGAAGTAGAAGTCTGGCTTGTTGATTTTTAATCATTGAGGACAGTTCTTTGATGAATAGTAAATTCTGCATTGGTGTGACACATAAGACACCCCAGCAGATAAGGCAACATTGGTAAGGCAGCATTCTATGGGTCCTGCACATCTCAGTGATTGGCTTCAGAACCTGATGCAGCAACTGGATAGGGTCTGTGTGATCAGTATCACTCTATACTGAAACCGTGAGTAGGGCTTTTACTTACTTTATTGTGACAGCAGAATTTATTTGATCAGAATAAAATAATTGCATATTATGGTATCAGAAATATTTCATGTGTTATTTGAAAATTTAAGTATAATTATATACATCATACTAAATATAATAAAACTAGGTTCAAATATGAACTAATTCAATCTCACAAGGAGTTGGTGAAATCCTTAAGAAAACTGTCTCTATTCTAATTCCAATATGTGTTTACCTTCTTTCATTGTCCTTGCTCTATTAAATGTGTTTCATATTATTCCCATCCATTATATTCTAGGAAATAAATAATAATGATTGTGCTGATAGTAATGGTAATAGTAAAAAATTAGTAGCTAACACCTATATAATTCTTTCTACATAAATTAAGTAATTTAATCACAACAAGCAATAGTTAGTTACCATTATTGTTATTCCCTTAATACAGATAAGAAATTAATGAACAGGGAGATGAAATCATTTCCTCAGTTAGTAAGTGGTATAGCTGGGGTTTGAACTAAGGCAGATGTGGTCACTTTCCTGTTTCAGAGGTTGTGAAAATTGCAGAAAATTCTTACTAATTCTTTCAATTGGCAATTCCTTCAAGTTCAGACTTGAAGCACAATCTTTACCACTAACTACATTTCTAAAGTGGCTTTGATTTCTTCAAAGTGTCTGTCACCAATGATTAATCATCCTAAAAATGGCTTCTCTATTTGGATGCTGCTGTTGGGACACACTACTCCATGGGTTTCTCATGCCCATACATGTCTTGCTGTGTATCCCAAGAATTCAAGTCCCTGAAGTCCCTGAATGCTCTTTACCTGGGCCATTTCTCAGGGTTTTGTTTGCATTGAGAACAACCTGGAGGGATTAGATACCACCTATCCTAAAAAGAGGGAGGGGGCAGTCTTGATCCTGCTATTACTGTAAAAACTTTCCCAAAGTTAGAGTTTCTTTCCTCTAATGCGACTCATACGTATCATCCGTTCCTCCATGTTCTTTGGGACTTGGGCTTGGGTAATTGATGCAGCTATGCTGACCCTTCAGCTACTGCTTTTCCTGTGAGTAATAACACTTTTTGTCTTTGACCCAAGAGTTGTGTGTCTTCTGGAGCATCAGTGAAACTGGCTAGCTAACTAGCTTGCTAGCTTGCAGGTAGGTAGAGTAAAATCCCAGAACCTTTAGTTGTAAGAGTGATGCAGGTCCACTCTTGCCTCCATCTGAGTGCTTTGGGAGCTGCACACACTTTGGTGACTGGGATTTAAACTTTGCTATTTTTTTTGCAGGAAGAGTAAGTTAAAAATTGAGCAGGCACAAAAGAATTTCTTCATCATTTAGAAGCATGAACTTTCTGATTCTTCCTGTGTGACATTATTGGAAATTCTCTCTAAATATCATAGTTAAACATTTTACCAGCCTATCATTCCATGCCCATAGCCACCAAATAGACCAAATTGATCAGTTGTTAACTGGTTATCTTATAATGCTTTCTTCATCTAATTACCTTAGAGAAAATTCTAGCAGATACAGGCTGACATGTGCTTTTTTGGTCAAGCCAAAAGAATAAAAGTAAATGGAGAATTATAATGAAAATAAATAATATTCTGGTTGAGAGAAGATCCAGGAAGTGATTTTTAAAAATGAGGTGAAATAAACACTCATTTTGAAAGTTATTACTTTACACACAATGAAGGTGATGGTTACATTTATTTGATGTAAATTTATACTTTGCCCCCCAAATCTGAAATTCTAGATAGTCAAAAAAGTTGATAGATTCCTCACCTGTACATGACACTGGGCTCACCTAAGTTAGGATCTCCATACATTACGTTTAACATTGAATACCAGAGACAATAACAACTGTAAAATATGAGGACATAGCCTGAAACTGAACCATGATGCAAGGTTAATGCAAAACTCTTAGCTAATGTTTTGTAGAGAATGACAAATAGCAGTAGACTTGAAGTGGTAGAGGGTTTGTTGTCTGAAAAGAGGCAGCTGAAAGAAACATGAACAGCAGAAATAATCTAACGACAGCCTGGAATAAGGTTTGGAAGTATTCGTTTAGTTTATATTAATAAAGTAGCAACAAATATTCCTCTCTTATTGTTGTGCCTCCCAGTAATCACACACACACACACACACACACACACACACACACACACACACACACACAGATTCAAAGGAGAAACTGTCTTCTAGAAATTTAAATCCAAGCTGTGTGTCCTTCCAGGCAAAGTGGTGAAAACAGGTGCGGGGTTAAATGATTTTTAGTTTAAAGTTTCCTTCCTCAGTTTCCTCCTTCTTTGACAGATATTTGATATAGTAGGCCATTTCCTTGAGGCAAAGCACTATGGAGAAGGAGATGCATTTTAGTATTTTATTGTTCTATTTGCATCTCCTTTTTGTTCATTCTTTCTCCCAGTCATCCCATTTTCTAAACACACTTGTCCATGCTGTTTTCAGTTTTTTGGTCTATATTTTGCTAAATATGCCTTTTATTTTATTTTTTAAAAATATGCCTTTTAAATATCATCTTTATTTATTTTTCTTTGTTTCTCCAGTTTTTGTCTTTGTTTGCCTGATTTTCTGGGCAGTGGGCCCAGTATGGTTTATATTTCTTTTTGTGTCTATACTCTTTTCAAAACAATTCCTTCCTTTATAATTATTATTCTCATTCATTTATTTTCTCATCAGTGAATTGAGTGATGTGTAAAAGGGACCTCCCAGCTGATCCTTAAGGGTGAATATTTCCTTCTGTGTCTTTAAAAATATTCTTTTATGATGTTGGAAGATGGGGCCTAATGCTTTCCTTACACATTTGGCTGCTGAGTAAAGTGACATTTGTTTTGACCAATGCTCACTTCATTTTCTTTCTTCATACTGAATCAGGTAGAAACTGCACACGTGTCTCTCTGTGTTTGCATGCCTGAGTGTAGTGTAGTTGCTGAGAATTCTCTGTGTGCGCTAGTGTGTTTGTGTGCCTGTGGGTTTGGGTGGCTGAGTGCAATGCACTGTAGATGCATAGAATGCTCCACTGCGCTTTGGCATGTTTATTTTGGAATGTCATTTCCAATCAAATCTAACATTTATAACTGGCCTCCCTTCATGGCTTTCTGGGCCACAGTTTAAATGCCCAAGAATAAACATGTCAGCTCTAAATGGAAGATTATGGCAGCAACCAAGACAGATTGCCATCTCATCAGCTGCTTAAAAATTAAAATTTCCTTCTGTGGTTAGACTTGCTTACAGCTGTGTCTATGGGCTGTGAAGAAAGCAGATATTTAGTAGAGTGAATGGGATATAGGCTGTGAGATGTTAAAAATACACACGATACCTTGTCTGTCAGTAACAAATAGCTACAGAAAATACCAAGTTGAGCCATACTGCTTTTAAAGAAATTTCTCCCAAACCACCATAATCTAGTGATTCACGCATCTAAGAAGATTAAATTGTGTAAGAAGATTAAATTGTGTAGTGGGATGTGTATTATATAGATATTAAAACCCAGAGTCATATATTCATGTGTAAGTGCATATGTTTTAAAGATGTCGATGTCCAGTTTCAAAGAGAAGTGTCACTTAAGTGTCATTTTCTATTGGAAAGTAGAGTATTTTTTATAAATAACTATCCCTAATGTACTGACACATTTTCTGGATTTATCAAGTAAAATAGCAGTGTCTGGAGTAATTTGCCAGTGCCTTCAGTAAGTATGAGCTTAATACATCTCTCATATTAAGAAGTCAGTAGAAGCTGTCAACTGACCAACTCAGTGTCTCACTGAGTTGGGTTAACATTGCCAAATGAATGCAATGAAATATTACTTAATTGATGATGGTATATTGTGATTCTATTAGAGGCTTCTCTTATGAAACATTGCTCATCATGGTACTTTCCTTGATTATTATAAATATATTGATTCCTACCATTTGCTGTCACCAATTGAGGGAGTCTGACAAAAGATGTTTCACAAGCAATTCAAACGGATTCTTTATCATACAATACTGGTCTTATTGTTATCTTAAGTTTGGGCCTTATCAGTGAAAGTAAAGAATTTTCTGGATCCTCTGACAAATAGTAAGGTAAGAGTTTATTCCTTTAAAAATCAAGCTGTGGTATTGAGGGTAGTGATGGTGTTCAGATCAATGCATGATATATTCATGAATGTTTCATCATGTTCCCATGTTTTAATCTGAGAGACCAGAAGACTAGCAGCTGTTGACCTAGAAAAGGTGGATCAATGCTCATGGCCATTGCCTGTATTAGTTTCCTTATCTTTGCAAGTTGGGTCCTATTGGGTTTCAAATCCAGCTGCCTTTAATAGACAGGACACTTAGAGACATGACACATGAAGGAGTTACTAGTTATTGCTTCCCTCTCTTTTTGCTCATAAACAGGCAGCAGGAATGGAGATGCACCAAGATTGATGCACACAACTCAAATAAGGAAAAGAACAAAACCCGTGGCAGTTACAAGAAGTCAATAATTTTTTAACATTTAGTTTGTTAAATGATTGTTTAAGAAAAAGTTGCTTCCATTATTAAGTCTGAATTTATCTTTAGATAAATAGTAGGAAATTGTGTCTATTTTTTCTTTAATGTAGTGTCTGTGTTCATCCAAACAAAATGAAGTAAAGCATTGGAATTTTATCTGTATTGTTCAAGTCCCTAACTTATCTTTACCTGAATATTACAAGAGAAAAATTTTGGTGGATATGAATAGGGTCTAAGTCATCTGCAGAACTGATCTAGTTCTCATTTTAGTGTTTTATTTTTACATAATCTACAGGACATGACTCAGCAAATAAAGAAAGAAGACATTACTATTTAATATACATTGCATTCTTGAAGGTAAAAACTACATGCATCAAAATTGACTGAAAGATATTGATTGGGTTCAATAATCCTCTATCTAAATCTCGTCATCAGTTGGACCTAGTTGATGTTGCTCTATCTATAAAATCTAGACTCTGATTTCTATAGTCTCTACAGCTCTAAAATTTTAGAGTTTACTGTTCTGTTTTCTTTAAATTTAAGTGTCAGTAATGTATTTACAGATCATTTTTCCTTTTTCCCCCCTGTGGCAGTTATACATACAATAATCCTTTTTGTCCCATGCTTACTAAAAAAGTAAAATTTGCCAGTGGTTATCTAATATTATATATCCGACCATCCTCTGGTTATAGTAAATTTCACACATACTGGAGTTACTTTAAGAAAACCAATTTGTATCCCCACTCCCTTCCCAGGAGAATGTTCTTTTTATCTCAGTAATGTCCAGCAGATGAAATCAAGACATGGGTCAGTTGGTGAGCAAAGTGGGATTAAAGAAAATTGGCCTGGAACAGCCCACATTCACAAATAAGCCATGCCATGGTATTTTATTTATCAGGAATTTTAATAAAAGCTTCCATCATAATTCTTCTCAAAGTAGTCTTGACACAGCTTGGATTTCTTCCTTCTTATGGTCTTTATAACTAACTCTGCAAGCACAAACTGATATAGCAGCAGATGACTGGGGGGATTTATCCAATTTGGTAACTCTGCATACCATGCTCAAGACCTGGACTTACTGGTGAATATTAGCTGTCTCTCTGGTGTCTTTAACAAGAGACATTTAGCCATTCATTTGTTTGAGGCCTTTCTTAACCTTAAATGGCACCTGAAAGGAAGTTCTAGACATCAGAGAGGGTTAGGAAAAGGATTTTAGATTCCTGGTGTTTCTTAGCAGTGAACAAAGAGAATTGCGTGCCTATTACTCATATTTAACAGTTATTGAGCACTTATTTTGGGTGCCAGGTATATTGGCAGGTGTGCTGTATTCAAAGGAAAGTACAAAGAGTAGTGGTCCTTTCTCCTCAGAGAAAAATGCATCAGTGGAGCTCTTAGTATGGACACTAGTGAATTCGAGTACATCTGATACAGGAGTTCCTGACTAACAGTGGAAGAGAAATATGTAAGTCATTGACTTTGTGTAGTCTAGGTGCTATAATAAAATACCATAGACTGTGTAGCTTATAAGCAACAAAAAAGTATTTCTTGCCATTCTGGAGTCTGAGAAGTCCAAGATCAAGGCAGCATTATGGTCACACTCTTGTGAGACTTCCTTTCCTGGTTCCTACCTACCACCTTCTCTCCATGTCCTCACATGGTGGAAGGGGCAAGAGATCCTTCTGAACCACTAATTCCATTCATGGGGGTCTACTCTCAAGGCTGCACCTCTTGACACCATCATCTTTGGATGAATTTGGGGTGAGGGAACTCATAAACAGTCAAACCATAGCAATCGTCAATCATGTATGACTACTTAAGACCAAGACTCATTCAAGGGTGTACAAAGTGTTATGAAATTTATTTGAATATGAGAAAGAATTTTGTTTTCTACCAAAGCATTTTTTTTTAAATCTAAATGCCTGTGCTGCAGACTGTCTCAAAAATTTTTTTTCACTCCATGTGCCAATACCTTATTAGTTTTTTTCACTCCATCCATCAGGGACTAAGAAAAACAGTATGAGGATCAATCTGTCCTTGGGAGCTGACCTACATGATGATGAAAGAATGGTTCTCAGGGGGAATATAACTAATCATGAAACCTGAACAAATTTTATTTATCATAGAGTCAATATGTTGACATACTGCCTACATCCAGATTAAAATCAGAGAAAATAACAATAGATCATTACAATGACAAAAAGTAGCATAAAACTTGGGGCAAAGAATTGAAAATGCTATTATGCAACATTTAATAACCACATTAAATCTTCCCCTTCTTTCTAATTTAAATCTAATGTTACTACTAACTATGCTCTACCTCCAAAAAATTCCATTAGAGCATTCTGCCTAGATCTCACTCCTTGACTTTGCAGATAACCCTCCTTAGTATACTGAGATAAAGTTATACACAAAAGATATGAAAGAGTTCAACTTTCTTCCTTCCTCATTATAGCTCTAGCTGCTCAGCAAACCTTCTCTTCAGTCTCTGTGCTTCTTCCCCAAACCAATCTTCCCTCAGGGACCCTCATTCCCATCTTCTTTTGTTTCATTATTGTGTACCTGGAAATTTATGCCTTCTTTACTAATTTTCTCAACCTACGTGTATGGCCAAATAGTCTATTCTTAGAGAAACCCTTCCTTGGCCTTGGATCATACTCTAATTACTGCCTCCTTCCCTTTTCCTTCTCATCCAGTGTCACTCATTTAGTCAACAGAAGTTATTGAGTATCTATTAGATGCTAGGTGCCATGCTAAACTTTTTAATTCTATAATAAAAATAAGATTTTTCAAGTTTAAAGAAGCATATATGTTTTCAGTTAGGAAAATATAGAACTGAATAAAGAATAAAATAAAAGTCACAAGTAATCCTCATACACTAAACGCTGTTAATACTTCATGTATAGCCAACCATTTATGTATAGCTGTATATTGATAATGATGTACTTTAGGTATAGATATAGAATGTAATGTACACTGTAGATACTGCTCTCTTTTATAAAAACTTTCTATTATGAGATTTTTTTTCATGCTCTGGAATAGTCTCTGAAAGCACAATTTGTTATAGATACACAGTATTCCATTTGACCTGGATAGCTAACTGATGACCAAAGATTCACATTCGTATTCCATTCTGTAAAGTTGGTCTGGGATGTGGTTACCCAGCCAAGATCATGTTTCATAATCCACCTTCATTAAGGTAGAACCATGTGGCTAGTTCTCATTAACAATGGTATATGTTACTTCTGGACCAAAGTAAGGATGGTGTTTCTTCTCCAAGCTCTATGACTTTCATTTGTTGACTGGATATCAATGACCAAGGTCACTTTAGAAGCTATATATTGAAGATTGGCAGAGCCGCTATCGAACTAGGGCCATTAAGAACACAGAGTAAATCATCACCCTACCTACTTGTACTGACAACTAAATTTCACAGAGTGGGAAATAAAATTTTACAGGATTAAGCCTTTGACATATGGGACTTATCTGTTATGTTAATTAGTGTTACTTTAATACAGAAACTAGTAGCTTGAAGTCAATGCTGCCCTAATCAAAATCTTTAAATATGTGACATTGCTTTAAAGAGTAGGCAGAAGATAGTAGAAAACCTAACAATGATAGTTGGGAAGATGGAGGCCCAAGTTACTGGTGACAAGCCATTTGGCTAACCTGTTTGCAAGAATGTTTAAGGACAATCAATTTGCCTGTAGCTCTAAGAGAAGAGGTTGAAAAGCAGAATATTGGTAAGATATCTTAGTTGAATTCAGATTATGTTAGTTTCCTATGCCTTCCAGAAACTGAACACTTAAAACAACAGAAATTTACTCTTTTGCAGTTCTGAAGCTTGGCAGTCCAAAATCAAGTTGTTGGCAGGGCCATGCTCCCTGGAAGGCTCTAGGGAAGAATCTTCCATGCTTCTTCCCAGCTTCTGGTGTTTGTCAACTCCTTCACATTCCTTGGTTTCTAGCTGTGTCACTCCAATTTCTGCCTATATCTTCACATGGCCATTTTCCCTCTGTTCATGTGTCTTTGTCTCTAAATCTTTCTTTTTATAAGGATACAAGTCATTGGATTTATGGTCCACTGTCATCCAGTATCCATTTATGTTGACTCTATGTTACCTCTGCAAACACCCTAACCTCAAATAAAGTCACATTCACAGGTACTAGGGGTTTGAGCTTCAACATATCTTGTAGGGGGACACAACTGAGCCCACAAAATGGACATTGAAAAATTATAGTAGATCAGTCAAAATATCTTTGTTTGTAGGCAAAAATAAAAGGGAATAAAAATAGTCTAGATGTTTGCAGTCCTACAGGTTAGAAAAGGTAGGGTTTTCTCCATTAGATCCTTTGGAAAGCCAGAGTGATAAGAATATCTACCATCTTCAACATATGGCTTCCAAGGTTACCAGGGTGGGGAGGATAGATTCTACATGTAAGAATAGAGATGTGCACTGATATTTGGCCAGGAATGGTCTGGGGCAAAGATGACTAGCTGCCCATGAGAGATCAGGTTCCCTTTTCATAATATAAAACTGTGGCGGGAAAGGAATCCAGGTGCAGGAATGGAAGGGATGTATTTTACTTCCACCTGGTCAATGAGTGGGGGGGCTTTCTCCATTCTCTCTTTCTTCCTCCATCTTATCACTAGGTGGATGTCCCTATTCAGGATTACTTTGGGTTCAACATTTTGACTAGAGTAGAGCTTCTGTCAGCTTGGATTCCTTAATAATCGGATGGAGATATAAATGTATTTTGTTAAGCCACTGAGGTTTCAGAGTTTATCTGTAATGGCAATAGAAAATTTTACCCTGACCACCCTATGAGATGTTTCTTAATTTATCTGAAATATCCTCAATGTTCAGAAATTTTAGATGTTTTTAGGTTTCCAATGTTAACATAACATCTATCTGTGATGTTTTATATTTAACCCTGATTATTTCTTTAGGATACATTCCTAAATGTGAAATTTTGGGGCTATGAGAGATTGTCAGTATCTGTTGCTTTCCGGAAAGAATATTTCAATTTATTATTTCTATCATAATTTTATGATAGTACCATATTTTTACACCATTGCCAGCTATTTTACAAAAATTTGCCAAATTGACAGAAGAAAAAACTCATAACTCAACTAAACTTTTGAAGTGCAGCCTGTGTGTAATTTTATCACTGTGTCAGCTTCCATCCACTTCCAAACCTATTACAATCTGACTTCCACCCCATTAAGCAAATGAAAATGAACTTCTTGATAGTCTCTAATGACTTCCTAGTTATCAAATCAAATGGATGTATTTAATTCCTTGTCTTACTTTAACTGTTTACAGCACTTTGAAAAAATCGAACAGATGCTTTTTTCTCTCCTGTTACTCCTTTTTTTTCCCTTGGCTTTGGTTTTGTCATTTCAGGACGATGATGATGACGATGATGATGACAATGGTGATGGTGATGATGATGATGAGTCAATGCTTGTGTCCATTCATTCCAAGTTCCTTTTCTGGATCTTATTTCTTTGACTAGACCTTTGATGTTGGAGTTGTTTGGTGTTCTCTCCTTGTTCTTTGCCATCCTATTTTCTATTTCCACCCATACTTCCAAACTTACTTCTTATATTCTAATGGCTTTCATATCTCTACCATTACCCAGAACTGTCACAGACCCTGTATCAGGCTGCTACAGAATATTCCCCATCTGGATACCCCATTGGAACTCTAAACTAAACAGAACTGAATTCATTATCTCTTCCTCCTCCAAACCTATCCTTTTTTTTTTTCTTCTGTGTAAGTTGCTTGTCACATTGTTCACTCATTCCCCTGGACTGTCAGAGTCATTCAATCTTCTCAAATATTCATATTCAAGTTTCGTTGAGTTTCCTATATTCTTCATCTACATCATGTGACTCAAGTTTAGGTAGTCATCACATAGGCATAAACTTCCTTTTGGGTTTCCCCTTCTTTCAATTCCCCACATTGTCCCATGACTGCATTCTCTGATTAGTCTTGTAATGAACCTTCTAAAACATAGCATGATAATATCATTGTCCATATTAAAGTTTTATTCTCTGCCATCAGCATACAAGATAAAGCCTACTATTTTTAGCCAAGGCAAGGTCCTATCTAGGTTTATAGCTTCATCCCCACAACATGTAGCACACACTATCCAGGAACATAAAGTTACAAAGTTTTCACTGTTTATGAGGTTTCGTAGTATTGCATATGTTTTTTTTCTTTATATTGAAGTCTATTATTATTATTATTATTATTATTATTATTATTAATGTTTTGCAAACTTATTCAACAAAACTTACTCACTAGTCAGGTACATTGTGAAGTCTTCTTTGACACAAAACCTTCTTCTGTATTAATTACTTCTGTTATCTGTGCTTACAATGTTTCTATTATTGCCTCTATCACACTACTATTTTTTTAAACCTGCTCATCATTTTGCTTCTCTCACTAGACTCCAAGCAAAGAACTTGTGTCCAAAGTACACAACACAGTTCTGGCATAGAGTCAGTATGTTATACATATTTGTTGAAATAACAAATGCTCAACTCAAGGAAGATGAAATGACCAATACTCTGATACAGAGTACTTTCTTTCCATTACAGTCCTCATAAATTTTTGTGAATCTGTTTTTCCCCCCCGATTCTTAAACCAGATTAATCTATTAGGAAATACATGTGCAGAGAAAGTAGAAACAGGTCAGTCAATTTTACTGTCATTTAATCAATGTAATCTCTCCATTCAGGTACTTGGGGAGGTAAAGAGAATATAATGATGAGCCTCACATCAGAGACCAACATGACAGCATTTATGAAAGAAACTGAGTCACAGAGAGTTTCTTTTTAAATTAGCTTGCCTCAGTCACCCATCTGGTTAAGTTATTGAGCCAGGATTGAAACTCGAGCAGTCATATGCTAGAGCTTTGCTCTTAACTGCTGCACTGCCCTGCCATTGTATGGGGAAAAAGATGGTGGGAATTGTACTTAGAAGGCTGTCAGAGTCTCAAGTAGAATTTGGGTCTGGAAATGAGACAAAAGCAGCAAAAGGGAAACAATTGTGAGATCTCTTTGAGCCATGATTGAAAGAAGATGGTGACTGATACTGAGGAGATGTGGTAGCCATCTTCCAACATGGCTCCCAATGTTCCCCACCTCCTGACATTCACTCCCGTCTTTACCCCTGCCTTTGGGTGTGGGCTGGACCCATTGACTTGCTTCCAACAAAGGACTAGGAGAAAAAGATCCTTTCACTTCTGAAATTAGGTCATAAAAGACTGTGCCTTTTATCTTGCTGGTACTCCTTCACTCTTCCCCTGTGCTTGCTCTATCCCAGAAAGACCCTGGAATAGAGCTAAGAGTGACCCAGGTCACCAGCCTGCAAGGGCTGGAATTCTGTTCACGTCATTGAGACAGCTTGGAATCTGATTCTGCCTCAACCGAACTGTGAGATGATTGTGGCCTTGACTGACACTTTGACCACAGCCTTGTGAGGAGCCCTGAGCAGGGGGCCCAGCTAAGCCATGCCCAGACTCCTGACCACAAAAACTGTGAGATGAGAAATGTGTATTGTTTTGGCTACTAACTTATTACACAGCAATAGATAACTAATACAGGGAATAAGAAAGCAAAAAAACATTTTATGCTAGCATTTCTAAATTTGAGTTTTTGAAATTTGTGACTATTGATGACAGACATTCTTAGTGACAATATAGGTATGTTATCATAGCTGTGTTAAAATATAATTCAACTTTTGGGGCACCTGGGTGGCTCAGTCGTTAAGCGTCTGCCTTCAGCTCAGGGCGTGATCCCAGGGTCCTGGGATTGAGTCCCACATCGGGCTTCCTACTCCACTGGGAGCCTGCTTCTTCCTCTCCCACTCCTCCTGCTTATGTTCCCTCTCTCACTCTCTCTCTCTCTGTCAAATAAATAAAATCGTTAAAAAATATATATCTATTTAAACTTTTATTGGCATATTTGATGTGCCAGAAAGATTTTTCTTAAACTTGCTTTTTTATTCCCAGTATATTTAACTATATGAAAATTATAAAGGCATATTTAAATCAACAAGAAATTATGTACAATTTGATTAATCATAAAGAAATTAGAATATGTGGTTACATTAATCCTCAGTTAATGGTACACAACTATAAATAATCAAAGCAATGTCCCTTGACCTTACCTTGTATTAACATTTCCTGTGCACAAAAATGTCTCAAATTCCTTGAGAAATGCACAGCATTGGTGCTTCTGATGAAAATTTATGTCACAATTTTACATACACAACATGGCAAATGGCTGCAGTTCCCAGTACACTGGCTAATTGTGTCTGTATGTGACTTAATTTAAGTAGCTGTCTTGTTTAATTCATTACCTTAATACTTTCACCTCCCTCTCTATGTTTTAAATTACCTCCAGGATGAAATAGAATGTTCTAATTCTAAGGATAGAAAAACAGTACTTCTGAGCAATTTTTCAGTCACAGTTCAATAATTTTGATAGCTGGTGTTACATTTGCCTCATCTAGCAGAGTGGATATAGATATCTTGCAGCTCAGAGAGAATCACTGAGGTACTAAAATACCACCCATAGGACAAAGATAGGAATCATTAAGAAGGGCAAGTATCATGGCACATTTTATTGTGAGCTATGGCTGCATGATGAAGTTTGGTTTCTCGACAGACATAAATCACATTCACAGATTAAACTCATTCTCTATGGCCTAAAGGAGCTTTTCTAGATTCAGTCATTAAATTTTTAGTTTAATCATTTTCATATGTGGAAAAAATGATGTTTTCTACAGAGATGTAATGGTTATCCCTACTCTGAAGAAATTTACTGCATTATATTGCTGGGGCTTAATAGAGATTTAGGTTTCATGTGGGGAATATACTGAAGATAAAATTTAATGGTGCATTGAACCACAAAGGTGGGTTGTCATCATAAGTCATGTGAAAAAGCTGGAAGTGATGAGACTTGCTATCTTCTCACTGAAAGAAAATTATGAAAAACTAAATTTAAAATAATACCTTCTACCATAAATTTTTATTTCTATGTACTTTTACCTGTCACCAAGTACCACAGAAGATCATTTCATTCAAAGACGTGTTGCCTATCAGTCTGTATTTAACACCAAAAGATGGCAACAATCAAATGATGTCTTATTAACCTAGGATTTAAAAAGATGCTTTTTCCCTTTTTATACTTTACAATACAAAATACAAGTAGATGGATTTAAATTATTAAGTGGGTTTTCCCTAAGATTTAATCTTCAAAATCAATCTCTAGACATCCTGAATGTCCCCATAAAAATGTATTCTTTTCTCCTCATTTTGGCACTCGACATTAACTAGCTTTTGTATACAGTAACTTTTGCTCAGTACCTATGTGTCCATTCCCTCCATAAAAAAATTTTGGTTCTGTTTTTATTCCTTCAGATGTTTTCCAGGCAATGGTTTAGAACAGGGATATCAAACGGAACTTTCTTTCTTTCTTTTTTTTTTTTAATAATTTTTATTTTGTTATATTAGTCACCATACAGTACATCCCCAGCTTTTGATGCAATGTTCCATGATTCATTATTTGCGCATTAACACCCAGTGCACCATGCAATACGTGCCCTCCTTAATACCCATCACCGGCCTATCCCATTCCCCCACCCCACTCCCCTCTGAAGACCTCAGTTCGTCAAACCAAACTTTCTTGATGATAAAAATATTCTACATCTGTGCTGCCTGGTACTGTGGCCATTAGTCATGTGTAGCTACTTGTTACTACTTGTGACTAGTGCAACTGCAGAATGAAGTTTTAAATCTCATGAAATTTTAATTAGCTAAAATTTAATTAGTTACAATATAAGTAGTCACATGTGGCTACTGTATTGGATAGTGCAGTGTAGGTAATCAAGTGCTAATACGTGCTTATTTTAAATATATTTTTCCTCTCAGTATAAAATTTATTGTGCTCCCTTTGGATTTTATTTATTTTATTTCATTTTATTGAGGGCTTATTATGTGTCAGGCACTGTGCAGTGTTCATCAACACAGATACCTTTTTATTTCTATAATTTTTATTTATTTCTGAACTCTATTTGGCTGCTGAGCCTTGTCAGAAATGATTTTTGACATCAGAGTGAATCAAAGATGACTTTTCTTGGAACTTTCACGTGAAACACCAAGACTCTCAACAATATACCCCTGGCAGCTGGGGTGTTGTGCTGTGAGTTGCCTCCTTCACAGCCAGATGTGGCTATGCTGTAGGTGCAGAGTCAGTAGAACTTGCACCTGTGATTCAATGGAAAAAGTGTTACCTAAAGGACAGTTCCCTCTCTCTCTCTCTCTTTTTTTTGGTCTTTTCTCAAAAAAGATTTTACACTAAAGAAATGAAATTTTCTTCTAGTGGAATAAGAATCTCATATTGTAATGCCAATGTTATTTTCACAAATTCTCTGAAATCCAAATTCCAAATTCCTACATACAAAAAGACACTGTTGAAAGCAATTTACTTGAAAGTATTCAGGTATTATAATAACAACTACGTAAATTTTTCAGAACATTTCTGCCTGATTGGATTAAGATCAAATTTATTAAAATATGTCTGAACCAATTAAGTAAATTGTGACATAATGTAAAGTACAAAACACCCACCAATGATAATAATTTCTATCAACATTTCACATCTGCAGTTAACTTGAAGCAGATGCTATAAGACATGGCCCATTGTTTTATATTTGCATGTGACAACATGTTTTGATGTTTGCTTTTTAATTGTAACATCATGTAATGCAGCTTTTTAAAAGTACATGTGTGGTAAGTGTCAAAGCCTCAGTTAAAATTTTATTTCCAAAACTCTTTGTAGCATTTCCAATGATCCTATCTTTTTCCATACAGTTGACAGGGATCAAGAGATTTGGGTTGCTGAGAATGGGGTTACAGATTCCATACCATAGTTAATGGAAACACGCATATATTTTGCTTGTGCTCTTTCCTGCAGACGGATGACAAATCAGAATTGCCCATTTATTATTTTTTGCCTAGGGAACTTCTCTATAATTCATAGGAGGTGACTGGTGGTGCTCTAGCCTTTCAGTGATGCTCCTGTGGTTGACAAATGAGAAGATGAGCTCTGATAAAGGCTAGACCACATTTACCTTAAAGAACACTCTAAGTAGGAGGATTGGGAGCATCCCCAACATTTCTTTTTTCACTGAGCATGGAGGTAGAAGAGAAAGAAACTTTTAAAAATCACTTCTTTTAAGAAAGGTGCTTATTCTCACTGGGATGTATCTGAGTGAAATTGATTAAAATATGACTCGAGCTGTAATTGAATGAGAGGCATATTAGGGAGCATGAAAGTACAAACATGTTATTAATATACTTTTAAAAGTCTATTAAAGTAAATGTTTGCACAGAAACCATAATTCAATAGCGAAGTGGAAATAGAATAAAGGAAACCCATGGACATCAGATCTGCTGCCTAGTGGCCCCTAGTTTCTAGACCTTCTAGAAGCATTTGCAGGTAATATGCCCAGGTGTGCCAGAGTACAGATGTCCTCCCTCATAGCATCTCTGCTTCTCCCGTTCCTTCCATTGTTTCTTCCTTCATCCCTATGAAGCTTTTACTATGCAGGTTTTTTTTTTTTTTTAGGAGTTATATGAGGGTTTGTATTCTTCCCTACCCACTCTTCCATCTGGGTCAGGAGAGTGCCTGTGGTGAGACCAGTACCAAGCTTTCAGGAGCCTTGCATGGGCCCCAGTGGGCAGACCTGGCCATGGCATTTGACAAAAAATGGACAGAGAACTAAAGATAATGCCTTGTCACAAAGGCAGAGTAAAGACTCAAACATATAGTCCAGATCCAAAGGTTCTATGTAAATAGTTAAAACCAGTTTCCAGCAAAGAGATTACAAGTAGGGACTGAAGAACAGTAGGGACATTGGTTGAGAGTGTAGAAGTAGTGAGAAGTAGATGATGCATTCCAAGCATATGCTTTACTTCTATACTCTCTCTGCAGCCTGTTAAGGGCATCTGAGACAGTCTGGAAAGTAGGGAGAGACCAAAGTATATAATAAATGGTTTCTGTCATCAAGAAGCTTTTGGTGTGGAAACATATTGCTTGTTGCTAAGGAGAAATCATCACATGTTAAAAAGATAATGATTAGATAGGGTCTAGTTGAGATATAAATGATTATGAAGCCATGGGACACACTTTCTTTATAGAGCATGACTATCACTACTCCATGTCTATGTGTTGTTGTTTTTTGTTCTTATTTCTCTCACAGAGGCAACTCCTGCATCATTTATTGAATTGCTCTGTGGTTGATCCACTTGGAGTGTTTTCAAAGCATAAATCATAGTTTGGATGGTGCTATGGTTTGGTTCTTCCAGCCCTCTTAACAAAGGAATCTGACTGGCTCAGCAACAGTCCATTCATGTGTACTGGCTTCTGCTGTTATGGCAGCTGAAACACACACACACACACACACACACACACACACACAAGAGTGCATGTACGTGCGTGCACACACACACACAGACTGTGCCCCTGTTGTAGAGATCTGACCATCAGCTTGTTAAGTAGGCTGATTCCAAATTCTGAAGTATGCCTCAGGAATATAGGTAAGGAGTCTTTATCACCACAGGGAGCTCATTAACAATGTGGAGGAGAGAATCTTCTGGTATAAATTATGCCTTTTATAAAAATTCTCCAGGTTATTTTCACACCCTGCAAGAACAGTTAAAAACTGGTTGGTAGTTAAAGATCAAACTGGAAAGGAGAATATACCCTGTTTGCACATGCAAAACTAAAACTACCAGCTTCTACCAAATATATGTGTGCTTCTTGTATAAAGATAGGTCTTGTGTGTGTGTGTGTGTGTGTGTGTGTGTATCATATATTTTTGGCTTTCTTTATCTAGCAAAACCAAAGATATATAGAATGATGCCAAAGAGAATTTTGTTTTTAATTTTCTTGTTGTTAATTGAAATGTATTTTTAAAAAGTTTTCAAATACAATGGTGTGTGTGATGGATAGAAATGGATTCTTCCTGGATCACTCACTCTAGGTTCCAGGTTTTGACACTGTTCTGCTAACTGTATTGGTTGTTTGTTAACTGTTGAGGGTGAAATCCTCTTTAAAACTCTTATTAACAATATGGACTCTCCTAGAAAAATGTATATACACATATTTGAAAAATTGTATCACTAGGATTTACAAACCTGGATTTCATCCACAGAAACATCTAGGTTGGGTCTGTGGTTCTCAGTTTGGTCCCCAGACTAGCAGCATCAGCACTGCTTGGGAACTTGTTAGGAAGGCAGATTCTTGGGTCCTACTTCAGACCCATTCAATCAGAAACTAGGGGTGGGCCTGGAAATCTAGTTGTAATGGGGGATATTGCTGTATCTTGAAGGACTGTGGTTGCAGGGAATTGTTGGTGTTAGGAATGTAGCAGTATCTACTTCTTAACTGAATCAATGATCCTAGAGTGCAGAATCTCTTGCCTATCCTTGGGCTATAACCTCAAATGGATGAGGAAGAGCACATGTGTTTTGGGGTGGATTGAAAGAAAGTTACCCCTTTCCTTTGACATCACTGTAGGCCATTGGGAATCAACTTCTGCCCCATACAGAATGATGATCATACTTACTATTCCTCATCTGTTTCTTGTTGTGTGTACCCAGCAGGGTGCATAGCTCAAACAAGCTCTTAAATATGTTTAACGAATATGGCCATTGTAGAGGTATGTGTACATGCATTCGTCAGCTCCATTTAGCAAAATAACTGTACCAAAAAGGACAGATTCTGTTTGAAATATGTGAGACACATAGCAAACATTAGAAGAACTCTTGAAATACAATCTAAATGATAACCAATATCGTAGGAGTTGTCTGGTCTTAATATATGGGAGCATCTTGAGAGTTTGTGATGGTTGATTTCCAAAGAAGCACTTTTGGTAGAGTGAGAAAAGCATAGGAATTAGAATCTGAAGAGCTTGGCTTGAGCCACTCCATGGATTACAGTAGTTGGGCAAACTTGAACAATCTGCTTCCTTGAAACTCAGTTTCCTTAACTGTAAAATGGAGCTGATATTATCAACTTCATAGAACTATTAGGAGGGCCAAACTTACTACACTGTCTGTCTAACACATGGTATGTATTGCTCAATAACTATGTCTTTTTCATGTTTCCCCATCTGGAGTATTCTTCCTCCCTCTTTTCTCCCTTTTCTGCCCCTAGCCCAATATATCAATTCTACTTATACAAGGACTTAGTCCAGAATAAACTTCCCAATATGGCTATTGAATCAGCTTGGTATAACGCAATTTTTACGGGATATTCCTATTAGTATATCTTTAAAAAAATGAAGACTGAACATCTGTTTTATTGACTTTCTACATTAAAAGCAATCCTCCTATACATGTAGAGGTCTTGACTTTTGGCATCCTGATATTACTGTAAAGAATATAAAAGGCAGAATCTGGGGACTTTGTATTACTCTCATTTTGTAGAGGAACAAGAATTAACTCATGCATCAGATATCATCTTTCAGTTGAAGTTGAAACCTTAGATCATTTAAGAATTTTGTTTCTATAAGACCCCTTTTTGAAAATGGTTTTAGATGGGACAAGGGAGAGAGTATCTGGGTGACTTCTAGAATGCTTTCAAATGCGTGTCTCTGAAACCCTAGGGTAATAGGGCCATCTTGATACTCAATACATGTTCCACGGGGACCATCAACATTGTTCACACCTAAGAGTTATTCAAAAACGCAGAATTTCAGACCCATCATCAAACCTACAAAACCAGAATCTGCACTTTAACAAAATCCTCAAGTGATTTGTACTCATATTAAAATTGAAGAAGTGCTGATCTGGCATTTGCTTTTGACATGGGGTGAACTCATTGTATTCGTTTGCCTACTTGTGATAAATTAAGGGGAATTTTCCTGGCCTGTTTGAATGAGACTTCCTTTTAACGGAAAGAAAGAAAAACCAAATACTATTGAGTACTTCCTATAGCCTCTCACTGCACTCAAAATTTGAACTCAGGTCTGAAATCTTTTCATTAAACCTTACATTATTACCTAAGGGATATAAAGAGGCAAGAGTTCAGAATTCAAAACATCTAGAAGACATACTCCTAAGCAAGACTGTGAAGCAGGGAGTTGGTTTATGGTGTCCCTACATCACCTTCTTGTGTACCCTTTTTCCTATCCTGTAACCACATGCTCTTCCTTCTTATGTTTCATTCTTATCTGAGATTTCCCTGAGCACTGACAGTAGGATATTGACTAATGGAGTTGCCTTTGTTAGAGATTTTTATTACAGCCTTTAAAAATGAGGTCCCCAAAGTCTTAAAAACCCAAAGGAATGAAAGTGTAACTGTGAGATTCTAGGCATCATAATGGATTGAGTTTTGGGGGTAAAGACCCCTGTCTTGAACTCTTTAAAACACACTAGGAAGGTGTTTGTTGATTTGTAAAGTCTGTTTAAAACTCAAGAATTGTACTTTGTGTCAGAGATGTAGGGAAAGGCTGCCATATTTGTGACACTTGGAGTCAATTTTCTTCTTGGGTATACCATCTTGTAAGATTTCCATGAATGGAAAGCTAGAGAGTACCCAAATTTGTAATGTAGATGGTGCCCCCTGCTGGAATAGGGTTGCTTAAATTTCCATCTTTTGGGGCATCTGTGCCAGCAGCCCTGTTAAGACACAGTTTGCCAACATAGCCTACGGGTATCTGGGTAAGTCATTTAATTAACCTCTCTGCTTCAGTTCTCTGACATATAAGAGTGGGATAACACTAGCAGCCAATCCTAAATTTCTTGTTGAAAGGTAGAATTAATTAGGGATGACAGTAAAATACTTTATGAAACCTGGGTAGTAAATAGTGATAAATGTTTGAACATGCCTCCAGTATTCCTACGGCAGGAAAATGACAATGAGATATGTGTTATTATTAAATTTAATGTTGCTAATTTTATCTCATTATTAATTCTCACTACTTTCAAAGTTGAAATGCATATATGCACCTCACACATCCTAATTGATATTATGTAAGCTAAAGATTTTGCTGATAGTGTACTCTAGTGCATGGCTGTGGGTGAAGAAAGTCCTTCCAATGGAGAGCAGAATAACTTAAGCCAGTAAGTACATCTATGCATAACAGGCCCACTACTTTGGAAGTCTCTTCTTTTTTTATTGAAGTATAGTTGAAATACAGTATCATATTGGTTTCAGGTATACAATATAGCAATTTGAAGTTTATATATGTTGCAAAATGATCACCATAATAAGTTGTCATTAGTCACCATATAAAGTTAATGTAATATTATTGACTTTATTCACCATGCTGTGTTGTCTGGCATGGAAATCTCTTTTGATTTGTGCTCTTTAATGATAAGGGGTCTTGTCCCTGTATAATAGTGAGAGTACCATTAGAGTCTAAAAGAATGAATTCCACTTCAAGAAGAAAGGGAGTATGAAATTGAAAATGACCTCCTAGATATAGGAGAAAGAGTCCCCTCTGTTTCTGACCAAGTAGCTAATGAGAAAAAGAAAAGAGAATGAGTTAGAGTAAAAAGTTCAATTAGGGTGCTCACTTTTCCATCTTGAATTAGAACCCCAGTGTGGAGAGGGGGATCTTTGCAGGTGAAGGTAGGGCAAATATCTAGGAACCTTCTGAGAGGGGTGGCTGTAGCTGGGAGGCTTCTTGACTCTAGGAGAAGCCATGCTCATGTTTGCATTCAGCATAATGCACTATAACCAGAACACTGAGGCAAAACAGACAGGTTTTTTGGTTCCCATCACCTGTGTGTGGTGTGCTAGAGATTTTAAAAAATACCTGCAGAAAATGGTGAAGGAGTGAATGATTCTGGGCTTGAGAGCAAGGGTGGTTTGCTAAACCTTCAATATATGGTGCAGGTGACTGGGACTATCGGTCTCAGTAAGGAGAGCCATAAGAGTGCCCAGTGTCATGAAACCAGCCACATCCCAGTGACTGTGGACTGAAGGACTAGACCAGTTCATCCACCCACAGCAGAGACTTGAGAAAGTTATAGTTTTTGTAGAACCTTGTTCTCTGGCCACTCATGCCACAGCAAGAATATAGAAAGCCCACCTCAAATACCCAGGTGTTGTCTAGGAGAGGAGCAAGAAGAGATATTGAACACTGAGGATTTACCTTAAAAAAGTATTTAAATTATTGGATCAGACTAAATTCAGCAGACTGAGAAATTAGATCAGCCTCCAGAAATAAAGAAGCTCCATTTGCCTTCACATATCCCACTTTAGTGTATACATTTGTGACCCTTCTACATGGACCAAAGACTGTACCAAAAAATCACAGATTGTCACTGATGGCCATTATTTTAAGTATTACCAAGCATGAAAGTGTAGTATTGATACTGAAGCCTACATCTTTGAACTTGTTATGAAGGACCTGGTCTATGTAAGCATGTGAGCTTGGTGGATTTTTGTAGGACCTTGAAGAAGTAAAGAGGCCCATGTTATGTGATGTCATATTGATAAAATTATTATTATATATCCTGCCAACAGAAAAAAAAAGTACCCATACAGGAAAAAGGAGTATGGATGGGGAATTTTTGTTAGTTGTTTACCAGAAAAGAAAAAAATTAAAAGCCAAGTTTGTTCATTGTAATGACACAGAGGTCTTATGAAGAAACAAGAAGCAAAGTTCACTGACATTTAGAGACAAGTGGAGCATATGCACTTGTCCTATCATTTTCTTGATGTTAGCTTTATAGAATGGAGGCCCACTTTAAAAATAAATATATCAAAGGGAGAGATGAAGAAAGTATATTTTCCTACTTATATCTGCTGTCACTGAGACTGATATATATGAATGACATCACAGTTATGGGTGTTGCACTTATCTAATATCTATTCAGCTAACTAAACAATAAATGCTAAAAAAACCCATGGGTCTTGGATAAGTATACCCTGGGGACTTCCAGTCTTGACTGGAGTGTGTAGAGCTATCTCTTCCTTCTTCTTCCATCTAAATACAATGATGAATCCTGGAAATAATGCAAGAGAAAATCAAAGGAGAATCCTAAGAGGAGGGATGAAGGAGGCAGATTGACTAGGGACCACATGAGGAGAGGAGCACCACAGAGGCTGGGTGTCCCATGTCTTATCTGGTAAAAGAAAACAATCGGTCCTGGTGTTTCCTGACACTTAGCTGGGCAGAAGATAGCCCAGGTAGTCCCATTTCTCCCCTGGATCGTTGGGAGCCCTGCTGAAAATATCAGCTAAGGGAATGGAACAAGAGTCTGGCTGAGCACAAGCACTCTGTAAGAGTGGTGGGACTCCCTCACCTCCACCTAGAGATACCTGGCAGGAAGTCCTACCACAACAAGCCACCCTGCCCAGTAAGTGCTCTTCATATTGACCTCAAAATCAATACTGATTAAAAATGAACAAGATGGGGCACCTGGGTGGCTCAGTAGGTTAGGTGTCTGCTTTCAGCTCAGGTCAGGATCCCAGTGTCCTGGGATCAAGTCTCACATCTTCCTGCTCAGTGGGGAGTCGGCTTCTTCTTCTACCCCTCGCATCTGCTTCTGCTCTCTCTCTCACTCTCTGTCTCTCAAATAAATAAAATCTTAAAAAAAAATGAACAAGATGCTAACATTTTGTGGATATCAATGCAAAACCTAAATAAAATGTTAACAAGTAGGATCCAGGAGCATATTAAAAGAGTAATATACCATGATCAGTTGGTTTATTTCAGGAATACAGCCTGTATAATATTCACAAATTTATTAATTTCACATCCATATTAATAAATCTAAGAAAATTCATATAATAATCTCCCTAGATACTATAAAATTCAGTGTCAAATCCTGATAAAAAGAAAATCCCTAATAAAACAAGTATAAATGGGTCCTTCATTGACATGACAAAACATATTTACAATAACCCTAAAGTTAGCATTATGATTAACAAGGAAATCTACTGGAAACATTCTCATTGAAACAAGAGATAGGTGGTCAGTGTCCATACCCCTGAAGCAATCTATAGATTGAATGCAATTCCTGTCAAAATTCCAATGATATTTTTCACAGAAGTAAAACAATCCTAAAATTTATATGGTCAAAGCAATCTTAAGAAAGAACAAAGCTGGAGGCAACATCTTTCCTGATTTCAAATTATATCGTAAAGCTATAGTAATCAAAACAGTATGGTACTGACATGAAAACAGACACACAGATCAATGAAACAAAATAGAAGGCTCAGAAATAAACCCATGCATATATGGTCCATTAATTTATGAAAAAGGAGTCAGGAATATACAAGGGAAAGGACCATCTCTTCAATAAATGGTCTTAGGAAAACTGGACAGCCTCATGCATAAGAATGAAACTGGACCATTATCTTATACCACACACAAAAATTAGCTCTAAATGGATTAGAGACTTGAACATTAGCACCTGAAGCCATAAAACCCTTAGAAGAAAACACAAGTAGTAAGCTCCCTGACATTGATCTTGGTGATGATTTTTTGGATTTGACACCAAAGGCCAAGGCAACAAAAGCAAAAACAAGTAGGACTCCACCAAATTAACTTCTGTACTGAAAAGGAAACCACCATAAAAATGGAAAGGCAACCTATGAAATGGAAGAAAATATTTTCAAATCATATGTCTGATGAGGGGTTAATATCTGAAATATATAAAGGACTCATATACTCAATAGCCAGAATTTAAAAAATGATTCCCATGGGGAAATTGACATAAACATTTTCAGTACTCAAGACAATAACTTTCTACAGTACTCTATTAAATTTTATTTTATTAAATTAAATTTTGTGCAATGATTCTGGCTTTGCCTTAATTGAGTTATACACCTATAATTTTACAATGTACAACATAGAGGTTTATCATTTTTCAGTAAAGCAAAGGAAGTAATTGTGTGTCATGTCCTTTTTTTTTTTTTAAAGATTTTATTTATTTATTTGACAGAGAGAGTAAGAGAGCACAAGCAGGGGGAGCAGTAGAGGGAGAGGGAGAAGGAGATTCCCCGCTGAGTGGGGAGCCTGATGCAGAGCTCCATCCCACATGACCCAAGCAGAAGATAGACATTTAACCATCCGAGCCACCCAGGCACCCCTCATCTTGTCCCTAATCAGAAATATCATCTTTTATCAATTGATTTGTCTGATTGAAAACATCAAATTCAATGTAAATCTCATACCTTCCTGCTCTGCATTCTCATCCTTGTCTTCTGCTCTGTGAATCTGAGGTAAATATAATATTCGAACCACATTTTGCACCATGTTAGATTTTATATAATTGCTTTTCATGGTATAACCCCACTAAATCTCAAAACTTGTCCCTTTATCATTTGCATTGTGTTTCACCTGTGGTTAGGAAATTTCTGAGGGCAAAACTAGCTCTCTTGAAGTTATGATTTATATGTCATGATATTTTCTTCTGTGATAGCTTTCAAATGCAATTGGAATGTAATATGTTCTTTTAATTAATAATATTGATACTATTCTCATGATACAATATGTGAAATCTACAAAGGAAGCTTTGTATCATAATGCCTAAAACATTTGTCGAAGTTTTGCCCAATTAACAAGGAAATGTGGGTGGTCTTTCTTTCTGACCAATTTCAAATAGCCTGCTAAACCCTCAAATGCTCTGTTGTCTTGACCTGTCCGCTTAATTTACATGTAACTTTTAAACCAGGAAAAGGATACTTAAACTTTAAAAGTGGTGAGTTGTTTATCCTTTCTGTTTCCTATTGCATCCATTGTTCCTGTCTATCTCTCCACCCCTCATCAACGAGAAATTCTTCAAGTTCCTTGACCCTATGAGACTGTCTCGCACCTCCATACTGGGGTTGACCCAGATTTCGCCGTGCTCTCTTTAAGGAAAATAACAGAATATATATATATATATATATAGAGAGAGAGAGAGAGAGAGAGAGAATATCAGTATAAAATCAGATATTTGTTAAGAAAGACAGAAATAAAACCCCAAATTACACATTTTAAAAAGCTGACAAAACTACAAACATCATAAAATCCAGAAAAAATATGACTCATTAATTGCCTAACACAAATTTGTAACATTTTTTTCTTCCTAATTTTCTGACTTCTTGTTCTTTGACTTGTCATATGGCAAGTAATTGAAAAACCAGTTTCTATAGAGGAAATAGGAAAAAAAAATCAGTCTTTTTTCTAGCATGGTTGATTGAAATACATTAGAATAGTTACTTTGAGTTTCACAGCACATCACTCGCAACATGTAAACTTTTAGCATTATTGTCAAATTTGAGTCACCTGCTATGGACTTTCATTCATACCTGAGCTGTAAGAGTTCAAGTTATGCACTCATGGAGGTGGGATATTATAAGTTTTCACTATATTTGTCAATGTCAGCAGGAAATTCAAATCTTTTCCCAAACGTTCATAGGATGTACTCTCTTGTATTAAGTAGATTATCCTATAGTCTTTCAAAAATCTATCCATCCTTTCTTTCTGAAATTTGTCTCCTTCTGTAATTGAACTACAGCTTTTTAGCATGATCTGAATTGTTGTTACAATTTGCTTCTTAATGTCAGAGTAATTTCTGTTGATTTCATTGCTAATCTTTGTTACTTTTGTTTTGCATTTCATTAATTTTTCTGAATTTCTCTCAGTTCGTTAATTATAAGCTTAAAGATGACAAACGAAGGTACCAGGATGATCTGTGAAAGAACACCATTCAGATTATACGCCCTCTGCTTAAGATCCTTTAATACTTCCCATTTTAATTATCATTAAGTTGGAAGCATGCAGCTCTGCCCTCTGTTCATCTTACCTCTAACCAAAACTTCTCTCTATTCCTCAGGCTCCCGCACCTTTGGACTCTCTTTCTGGCCTTGAATGTACTGAGCTTTGTCTAGATCACGGTGGCACACCCGCTCTTGCCTATTCCTGGGACATTGTCATTAGATCTTTATGTTAAGGACTCTTTCTCATCCTTGGGGCTCTGTTGAGTGAAATTTTCCTGGTCACTCTCTCTAAAGAAACCATTGCTTCCCATCATTTCATTAAACATTTTATTTTTTTGATAACACTAGTGGAGGAAGTTCTAAACTTCTCTTACTCATCTCTTCCTTTGATTATGTGTTTGGCTGTTAATCATCTGTCAGTCTGCCTGGACAGCCAGTTTTTTGAAGACCATGCACAAGCCTGGAACAGGGTAGGCAGCCACTAAGTAGTTGTTGAATGGGTGCGTATGATATGAAGGATACTTCAGCCCAAGCAAATTCGAATGATACTTCAAACAGAAAGCTTTTAGAGATTTATATTGAATATTAGTTTTTTGAAGGTTCTGAGACTTTCTGAAATAAAGAAATCTATGTCACTTCAAGAGTTTCATAAATTTATATAACCACAGTAGGTTTTTTTTTTTTTTTTTTTGAAACATATTGCCAACTAACATCTTGGAAATATTCATGCAAGCTTTGATTAATTATAGAATTTCTAACACTAATTTCTTTTTTTTTTTTTTTAAGATTTTATTTATTTATTTGACAGAGAGAGAGACAGCCAGCGAGAGAGCGAACACAAGCAGGGAAAGTGGGAGAGGAAGAAGCAGGCTCCCAGCGGAGGAGCCTGATGTGGGGCTCAATCCCAGGACTCTGTGATCACACCCTGAGCTGAAGGCAGATGCTTAATGATTGAGCCGCCCAGGTGCCCCTCTTACACTACTTTCTAACACTAAAGGAACCCTAGACTATTCCATGAAACAACAAGGGAAGGACTTAAGGTAAGTAGGCATTGGATAATAATTCCTTTATAACTGTTACCTATCCATTCACTCATTTAACAAGCATTTCCTGAATGCCTACTGTGCACTGAAATGATGGAATGCTCCAGAAACACAATGATTGGCATGCCAGTCACATCTGCTCTCATAAAGTCTAAGCATATATGATAATGGTGTGGGAAGCAGCTCGCTCCACAGGAGCAGGTTGGAGGAGCCCTTACACCAGTGTTAGGGGTCTGGGAAGGCGTTCCTGATGAAGTGTCATCTAAGCCAAGACCTGTAGGTGTTTGCCAGAGGGTGATCTAGACAAGAACCCATCAAGCATTGAGAACAGTATGTGCCCAGAGCCGGAGGCAGGAAGCCCCAGAGCATTTGGTGGGGATTGGGAAAAGCCCAGTGTGTTTGAGCACAGAGTGTGAAGGAGAAGTGGTGAGAAATGAAGACAGAGAGGTAAGTGATGGCCAGTTCACACAGAAGTGACCTGAAATTATTGATTTATTTACTGGCCTACTAACCTGAATGACAATTTATTTTGACTTTGTATTTCTAGGGCTGACCGTATCACTGGGAACTTAGTAAAAATTTGGCAAAATTTTATGAAATGGATGAAGTAAAACAAGTTGACGACCAGAAGCATTTTTCAGTGACATTGCCGGGGGCAGGGAGGAGGGGAATAGCTGCTATTGGGTGCACTGTGATCAATTATTACTTCATTTACTACTTGCTAGCAAGCAACTTTCTGTGGTACCAGGAAAACTAATCACAGTAACGATAGTAATTGCAGGCCTTTCTGACGGAGCAACTGGCCAGAGTTACACTCTCAGGAAAAGGGAACAGCCATCCCTGACACAGTTGGGAATATCTTTTTAGTGTTTGAGTAATTCCAAGTGTCAGAGTCATTCAACGTTTCAGAGTGTGCAATATAAAACAAGTAGTCAATTGGTGGGAGGGGGTGGGGGGAGTCTAGAGGAGAAAAGGATAGATGCTGCAGACTTGTTTCCACTAGTCAGTGGCCAATAAATGATGTCTAGACTGTCCCTTGCTCCCATCTGGAGAGTTCTGCTGTTCTTACATAATAAATGAATCGAAGAAAAACAGTTATTGGTGGGAGAAACAGCAGGGTCTTCACATCCTGCCTCCCTTATGCTTTGTTGCCAACAGGAAGGCAACTATTTTAAGTGAGCCAATGAACACTTTATGAAAACTGCTTTAATCCCAGACTTTCTTACCTTCCTGACTAGCCAAGTCATTTTTGGGTAGCTTGACACTTCTTATTTTGGCCTGGGCCCAGGGCTTTCTTATACTCTGAGAATTCGTATGAAGAATATTATATAAACTTTCTGTGACTACTTTCTTCAGTGGTTGAAACCAAAGAAATATTTAAACATTTTATTATCTCTTTATGGTGATTATGTCTGTGTAAGTGATCAGACTTTTCTAAGGGGAAGAAACATACAGGTTTTGTTTGAGATAGGGGGTGGTAAAGAAAGAGGTTGTTTCTTATGAAACTGATTCCATGAATAAATAAAATAAGAGTGATGGTTTTGAAGAGAACATCTGACTTCCTCCCCTGCCTTTGACAACTCCTTACCATTTGGGTAAATCACATCTTTTTCTGTTTTATAGAGTTTTCTTGGTTGGCCAAATTCTTACCTAGAATATTAAAAGGACTCTTTATTTCCTGAGTTCTTCACAGGAGAAAGAGGAATGTCAAAATGTAAGGGCACTGGGCTACAGACAAGAACCTGGTTCTTCAAACTGGTCAGGACTGGAGGGTCCTGGCATTTTCCATAGTGTCTTGGGATTCCCCAAGGCCCACATCTTTTGCATCTTTGCATGGTTGGAAAGAGGGAAACCATAGGAGGCTCTGAGAATTGCTTTTGAGCAGATGTGACCCTGGCTCAGGTACTGTGCACCTGTGATTGACCCTGGGCTCTTGAAGGGGCACTTGGAGTGTGGTATCTATGAGATCATGCACTGTGGTAAGGGTTTAATTCTGCCAAATGATTGCCTATCCTTATACATCCATAACTCTGTTTATAGGTATAGGTATGTTGCTATTTTGTTTGGGGGCATGTGATATAATTTGATGGGGCATGACATAAAAACATAAAGCCCTTGTTCACTTTTGTCCAAATCACATCACAATGGCACTCATGATCCAATACCATAAAGCTTTGTGTTTAATTTGTATGTTTCTATGTTTGTTTTAGGCTGGTGTTTCCTGTAGTGAGTCTAGAACAGGAAAGCAGCTATTACTCAGACTTACCCATCCTCCAAATTCTAGGTCTTTATGCTGCTATTGGTTTTTTTAACATCTGTAAGTTTAGCTGTTTGAGGTGAGCATATTAACACTATCATAGGTATATTTTCTAAAATCATTTCTAAAATCTCAGTGCTTAATAAGGTTAGCAAGAATAATAATATTAAAATATGTCATGACTTCAAGAGCAAGAGAAATTGTTCATAATTACTGAATTCCTAATATTTAGGATGAAAACTTATATTAGATATAACTCAGTAAAAAGTTCTGATTGCTGTTGTTGTTCAGTCTGATTTAATGTAGATTCCCCAGGAATTTGACCCTGAGACAAGGATTTGAATGCATGTAGTTTTTTGTTTTTCATCAGGGATGGGTACAGTGATGATAAGAGAAGTAGGGAAGTGACATAGGGAAGGGAAGACAGCCAATAAAGTGTGCATTATTCAGTCTACTAACACAGTGGACAACTGGAACTTAATCTTACAGAGAAATTCTGGGATGTATTGCAAAATGTATGCCTCAGAATCCTCCCAGCCAAGATGCAGCAGAGCCAGTGTAATTAAACATCAAATTCTGAAAATTGATTAACACCTGGGGTGCTCATTCCCTTTGCTTCCTGCCTGCCTTGCTGTGACCAGAGTGGCTTTCCGTGGTTCAGGAACCGAATGTCCCCTAGCACAAAGATGCAGATAGAAGCAGTTGAAAGCCCACAGCCACACTGACAAGCCAAGGGATGTGCACAGGACCCTGACAGTGTCTGCTTAAGTTCATTTTTTAAAGTGAATGTTAATTATTCTAATTCCCCTGGGTACAGTTTTAAGGATATTGATAACATTCTTGTCATAGTCATTTCAGTAATGTCATCGTGAACAAAGATAGTTTTACTTCTTTCTTTCCAATTTGGATACCTTTTATTAATTTTTATTCTTGCCTAATTTATCTGGCTAGAACTTCTAGTGCAATGTTGAATAGTAATGATGAAAACAGGGATCCTTGTCTTAATCCTATTATTAGGGGAAAGCTGCCTGTCTTCCAACATTAAGTATGGCAGTGGGTTTGTCATAAATATTTTTATCATGTTTATCTATTCCTCATTTCTGAGTGTCTGTTATAAAAGGATGTTTGATATTGTGAAATGCTTTTTCTGCATTTGTGTCAAATTAAATGATCACGTAATTTTTTCCTTCATTCTATTAATGTTATTTATTACATTGACTGATTTTTATGTTGAACATCCTTGCACTCCAAACTTTTGTACATTAATTTGTACATTATTAAGAATGTAAAAAGACAACTTACAAAATTGGAGAAAATATATTCAAATCATATGTCTAAAAAAGGTCAGTGTCCAGAATATATAAAGAACTTTTACTACTCAACAACAAAATAAACAAACTACCTGATTAAAACATGGGCAAAGAATTCCAATAGACCTTTTTCCATAGAAGATATACAAATAAGCACTTGAAAAGATACTCAGCATCATTAATCATCTGGGAAATGCAAATGAAAACCATAATGAGATACCACTTTATGCCCATGAGGATGGCTAGGGAAAGAAAGGGAAACAGCAAGCATTGGCTAGGATGTAGGAAACATTGATCCCTAGTACACTGCTGTTGGAATATAAAATAATTAAGCCACTGTGGAGAAGAATTAGGTGGTTCCTTAAAAAGTTAAACATAGAATTGTCATATGACCTAGCAATTCCACTTTTAGGAATAGACCCCAAAGAATTGAAAACATTCTTAAACAAACACTTGTACATGAATGTTCATATCAGCACTATTTACAATAGCTAAAAAGTGAAACAGTCCAAATGTCCATCAGTAGGTGAGTGTATAAACAAATTGTAGTGCATCCATCCAATGGAATATTTATTCAACCCTAAAGAGGAAGGAAATATTGATACATGCTACAGTGTAGATGAAGTTAAAAAATATTATGCTAGTGAAAGAATAGACAAAAAGGGTATATATTGTATGATTCTACTTATAGGAAATACCCAGAATAGGTAAATTCATAGAAACGGTAAGCAGATTTGGTAGTTACCAGAATTTAGGAGTCAGGGGGAAAGAGAAGTAATTGCTTAATGGTACAGGGTTTTGTTCTGGAGCAATGAAAATTCTTTTTTTTTTTTAAGATTTTATTTATTTATTCGACAGAGATAGAGACAGCCAGCGAGAGAGGGAACACAAGCAAGGGGAGTGGGAGAGGAAGAAGCAGGCTCCTAGCAGAGGAGCCTGATGTGGGGCTGGATCCCATAACGCCGGGATCATGCCCTGAGCCGAAGGCAGACGCTTAACCGCTGTGCCACCCAGGCACCCCTGGAGCAATGAAAATTCTTTAAAACTAGATAGGGGTGGTAGTTGAGCAACACTGTGAATGCACTAAATGTCACTGAATTGTTCACTTTAAGATGGTTAAATTCTATGTTATGTGAATTCTACTTCAAAAAGTTAATAAATGATATTTATTATAATTATGAGTTATTTTGTCTTGACATCTCATGTATCATGCATTTTTTGGAAACTATCATCCTGAATATGGTTAAGCTTTGCGCGAATTTGAGTTAGCTATTTTTTTTTACACATAATTTTTGCATCTATTTTTGCTACTATTACTTTGGGAACAAAATAAGTTTGTGTGTGTGTGTGTGTTTTGTTTTTGTTTTTCAGAGGAAAATGTGTTCTTATAATGGTCTTAATCCATTCTTGACTGTGGGAAATCAGAGGGCTGGGCTGCCATAGTCCTTTTGGTCTATGTTGGACACAAGATGCTTTCTGAAGGTGAGAGAAAAAAAAAGGAAGGGGATAAAAAAACAGGATGATTTTTCTGAATATAACATTTAAATGCCACTAATTATTATTGAATTTTCCTTAATCAATGATAACTTTCCATTTAAATATATTTACTTACAGTGCACCTGGTTTTAACCCTAAAAAATTTAGTTAGTAATAAGACGTTTAGTGAATTCAGTTAACAAGTAGGCTTAACTACCCAACTTACTCTCTGCACATCCATGGTGACTTATAGACGAAAGGCTTGGGTATGGCCATATGTATACTTCAAGCCCACCTGGAAAAAAATGCTGTGAACCTTATCTATTCATCAAAAACTAGCTGTTCAATGCATCTCTGCTGTGTAAGTAAGGGTATTTGATCTTCTTTGCTGAAATTCACTAGAGAAATCAAGGGAGAAGGGTTAATTACCAAACTCGTTTTAGTGTCCAACAGTGTTGTGTACAACATCAAATTCCTGGATCTTTTTACATGAGAGACCATATTGCGTGAAACTCTGGTGCTTTGAAAACAATTCTCTGTGCTCATCATTGAGGGAAGAATGATGTTTTCTATGAATCAAGCTCAGTTATTGGAATTGTTTATGGCTTCCAACTTGGGAAAAATGCTTTTAATAACTTTTTTTTAAAGATTTTATTTATTTAAGAAAGAGAGAGCATGAGAGAGATCAAGAGCACAAGCAGGTGAGAGGGGTAGAGGGAGAAGCAGACTCCCTGCTGAGCAGAGAGCCCCAAGTGGGACTCAATCCCAGGACCTTGGGATCATGACCTGAGCCGAAGGCAGGTGCTTAACCCACTGAGCCACCTAGACATCCCAATAACTTTTTAATATTTTATCTTGGAATTGTGGATTCCTGGTTCTCATTAATTCAATATTTCCTGTTCTGTGAAGATTTGGCTAAGATAGGGATTTCAGATTTTTATCAGTCCCCTTATTTGCTCTTCTAGCTGAAGACTGATAGCCAAATAACATGACAATCATCACCCATATTAATAGTCTGCATAGATTTTCATACTTGAATTGAAGCTTTTGTGTTCATTTATATTATATGTAAATGTTACAGAAAATTTAGAAAACACAGAAATGAATTATAGGAGAAAATTAGAATTAGCCATTATCCTGAGGTAATAGCTGTTAACTTTTAAGAATATTTCATTCACAGGGCACCTGGGTGACTCAGTTGGTTAAGCATCTGACTCGATTTTGGCTCAGGTCATGATCTCAGGGTCATGAGATGTATCCCCATTTCAGGCTCCACACTGCTCGTGGAGCCTGCTTAAGATTCTCTCTCCCTCTCCCTCTGCACCTCCTCCCACTCTCTCTTTCTCTAAAAAAAATATTTCATTCACCATTTTCTACACACATAATTAGACATTTCATATACATTTACATTTAAACTTGATTCATGCTATCTGTATAGTTTTATATTTCACTTCTTATGTAAAAGGTATTGTAACGTTTTTGTATGTCATTAGACAATTGCCATTTTATTAGCTTCCTCTTAACTTTAATTTCTGTCTTTGTATATGTTGAATACGTTTTGTTTCCTTATGTCTCCTCTAGAGATGTACAAAGTCCATGATAGGCTTTTATTTGGGCTAGTAGTCATCTTTAAGTTTTTCAAGAGTATTCTCAGTAACTTGTATATTGTCAATCAATAAAACATGGCACTTTGTGTTCCTTCCATGTAAGAAAAATAAATAAACACTCCTTTGCTTCCATTATCTGTTTTCTATAATATCTTTGTCTTTAGAATTTAGGTAAAACATATTTCAATAGAATTATTTTTCATTTTTAAATTATCCTCTGTAAGAATAATTAATGACATATGTTTTGTACCAACATTTATCCCTATGTTATTCAATATTGTGTTATTTTGTCTTTAGATGTTCAACTCTGGTCCATATTCTCATTTTGAAGTCTCCTTCTTTGTTACCTGAAGTGCATCTTAGATTCTGTTTTTGCTTACAGTTTTATTTTAATTAACAAACTTTATTTTTTTAGAGTGGTTTTAGGTTAGCAGAAAGATTGACTACAAAGTATTAAGAGCTCCACCTGTCTCCCTATCCACACATGAACAAACTCCCCTACTATCAACAGCCAGCACCAAAGTGGTATACTTGTTACAATCAATGAACCTGTATTGACACATCATTATTATCCAAAGCCTGTAGTTAAATTAAGGTTTACACCCTTGGTGTTGTACATTCTATGGGTGTGAAAAGTGTGTAATGACATACATTCACCGTTATAATATATGGAATAGTTTCACAGCCCCAAGAATCTGCTGTGCTCTGCCTATTCATCCCTCCCTCTCTCTTAACCTATGGGAAGTAATAATCTTCTTACTGTCTCCACAGTTTTATCTTTTCTAGTAGAATGCCATATAGTTGGAATCATATAGTATATAGCCTTTTCAGATTGTTCTTTTGCTTAGTAATATGCAAATATGCAAGTAAGATTCTTTCATGTCACTTCATGTCTTGATATTTTGTTTCTTTTAGTGCTGAATAATATTCTATTGTATGGATGTACCAGTTTATCTACTCACTTACTGAAGGCCATCTTGGTTGCTTCTAAGTTTTGAAAATATGAATAAAGCCATTATAAAACATCCATGGGCAGGTTTTTGTATGGAAATAAGTTTTCAATTCATTTGGGTAAACACCAAGATGCATAACTGCTGGATCATATGGGAATGATATATTTAGTGTTGTAAGAAATTGCCTCATTGTCTTCCAAAGTATCTGTGCCACTTGCATTCAGGTGTTCCTGTTGCTTCACATCCTTGCCAGTATTTGGTGTTATCAGTATTCCAGATTTTGGCAGTTCTAATAGGCATGTAATAGTCTGTTGTTTCAATTTGCATTTTTCTGATGACATATAATGAGGAGCATCTTCTCATATGCTCATTTACTACCCATATATCTTCTTCGGTGTGCTGTCTGTTAAGGTCTTTGTTGGCCTATTTTTAAATCAGGGTTTGTTTTTTCTTAAAGAGTTTTTAATTTTTAAGTAATTTCTACACTCAATATGGGGCTTGAACTCACAACCCCGAGATCAAGAGTCACGTGCTCTACCGACTAAGCCAGTCAGGTACCCCCAGGTTGTTTTATTATTATTGAATTTTAAGAGTTCTTTCTATATTTTAGATAATAGTCCTTTACCAGACATATCTTTGACAAATATTTTCTCTGAGTGTGTGGCTGGTGTTCTAATTCTCTTGACATTATCTTCCACAGAGCAAAAGTTTTTAATTTTAATGAAATCTAGCTTATCAATTATGTCATAGATTGTGCCTTTGTTGTATCTAAAAAGTCATAACCATAAATAATATCATCAAGGTTTTCTCCTATGTTATCTTCTAGGGATTTTATAGTTTCATATTTTACATTTAGGTCTGTGATTTATTTTGAGTTAATTTTTATGAGGGATATAAGGTCTGTGCCTAGATCCCTTTTTTTTTTTTTCCTTTTATTATGCTTTGTGATTTTTTTGTTGGGAAGTGAACATTATCTACTGGTCAAAATGAATTGCAGTTAATAGGCCTTTAGGAATGTGGTGATGAGGTGTGAGGGGAGAGGAAGTGTTCTATTGTCCTATGATTACATCTCCAGCTTTTGGTAAGCCTGTGCCCCTGGGCTGTGGAATTCATGCATGATTTTTTGTTTTCTCCCCCTTAGATGGGACAGAATTCTAGAGGGAGTTGGAGTTGGGTATTTCATTTAATTTATGTAGGTTAGATTCTGATACAACCCCAGTCTGTCAGGCTCTGGTAAAGTAGTTTCTCCTGGGGGAATACTTTGTTAAGAAGAATTGAATGCTCTGTATATTTCAGAATGGTTCCTTTTCCTCTTTTCCTGCTGGAAACAAGCAGGGATTTTCCCGATATTCACTGTGTAGATCTGATAGAGTTCCTGGGGGTAAAACTAACAAAAGTGTGGAGGTTCCCCTGGAGACTTTATTTCTCCAGGTTGTCCACACTGTACCTCCAGAATGTCAAGTACAGTTGAGATTCTTACGTCCCAATACTTGTTCCCATGGAGTTTTATTCTCCGAATGTCTTCTTGGGTAAGTTGTGATTTTCTGTAACCACTTGTGTCCTTCTCCTAACTTTTTGGAGCAGTAATTTGCCCTGTGACTTCGCTTATCTTACAGATCTAAGAAACATTGTTGATTTTTCAGTTTATTTAGCTTCTTGTTATTAGGATAGAGTGGAAATGTCTTAGCTTCTTACATGTTGGAGTAGAAGTAATACCTGCTTTATATATTTTTTAAGCTAAGTTTTTTGGTGTCTTCAAGTTTAGAACTGTATGTCTTCTTGCTGGATTTAAGCTTTTATCATAATGAAGTGATCTTTTTCATCTTGGATTATATTTTTTACTTAAAAGGTTAGTTGTCTAATATTAATACAGTTAAGCAGTTTTCTTTGCATTAGTATTTGCTGCTATATATTTATCCATTCTCTAACTCTCGAACTTTCTGCATACCTGTATTTTAACTCTCTCCAGCGTATAATGATATAATTTATGTCCATTCTCTCTATATGTATCTCTACCCTAAAGAATTTAGTCTTTTTATGTTTTTATGGTTACTTTTATATTTGGATAAATTTTTACTAATTTAATATTTTACTTTCAATTTTACATGCCTTTCTGTATTTTTCCTCTTGTCTTTATTTGAATTAACGGAATATGTTTTTACACTCATTCCACTCATATCCTTTCTGTTTATATTTTTTATAAGTTTTAAATGTTAACAGTCTCACCATGCATGGTTAACAAAATCTAGAGGTAAATGCTATAGTTCATATCAAATAATAAAATATTTAACAATGCCTTAAATTGTATCACTTCTGAGTCAATGCTATTTTTGTCTAGAATTTAAGATTTCATTATTAAAAAATAAAACACCCAAATTGGATAAATATTTAATTATATACACCCAGTATTGAATTGTATGTATTAACTGATATGTTTAACATTTTGATCGTATGGTACTTCCTTTTTATTTTAGACTACCCTTTGAGGCTTATTTTGTTCCTTCCTGAAGTATATCCTTAATAGGTTTTTGGTGATGATTCATTGATACAAAAGCTTTTTCTCCCTGCCAAACAATTCGTATTTTATCTTGTTTTCTTCAAATATAGTTTTGCTAATCATATAAATTGATGTTGGCAGTTATTTTCTCTCAGTATACTAAATGTATCTTCTGATTTACATTTTTGCTTTTGGGAAATCTGCTGATAGTCTAATGGTCATCCATTTGTAGAACATATGCCTTTTTGATGTTTTTGTGGTATTTCCTATTCCTATGCTGTTATGATGCTTCATTGTGGTATTGTGGTTTCTTATTGTGAAGTAAGTCAATCTGTCCTTCCATCTGTCCTTCCTTCCTTTTTTCTTTCTTTCCTTCCTTTTTCTTTTTTTCTTCATGTTATTTTTTGTTGTTTATACTCTGGAACTTTCTTAGCTAATAACTCTAATAGTTCATCTCCTGTTTTCCATTAATTCTTCTGGACCTCTGATGAGATATATGTTATATCTTTTCACTTTGTCTTGCATATACACTTCTCTGCTATATTTCACATTTTTAATATCACATTCTGGGGAGTGTTTTCAAAACTATTTTTCAGTTCACTATTTCTTCAGCTCTGTCTAACCTGTTTTAAGACATGATACATTTGAATTTTTAATCTCTATTGTGAATTTTTTTCTGTAAGATATATTTGTTTCAGATTTGATTATTTTAGTATTATCTAACCCTGCTCAGTTTTTCTAGTCTCTCTTGTATATCCTTAAACATACTTTGTATTTATATCTCATAATTCTAATATTGGCAGTCTATGTTAGTCTAATTCAATTTTATGTTGCTTTTGCTGGCTCTCACTCAACTGGATTTTTTCCTAATTTGTTTTGTGATTTAAAAAAATATTATCAGTGTATGATTCTTGAAACTTTATCTGTGAAAATTATTTGAGGTCTGGTATTCATAGAGATTTTTCTATCATTCAACTGGGAACTACACCAAACTGGGACAAACCACAAATAAATATTCTCCCTTGAGTTCTTGGAAGTCACAGAAATAGTGTATATTCTATCCCCAAACACAGATATGGTTACCCCTTGATTGTAAATGTAAATGTAAATCACTGATAGTTTTCCTAATTACCCATGCCCTGTCTTATTACCTTGATATTGCATCAGTTCTGCTTTCTCTTTTCCAAGTCTAGGGAATGATCTTGGGAATGCTTTTTCTGATCTTCTAGCCCTAGTCTCAGATTAGTTAACGTGCCTTCAGGCTAGTGTGTTATGTTTTTCTTAGCAGTCTTGACACTATATTTCAATAATCTGAAAACTTCCTAAGAGAAGGCACTGTATCTTTTCCATCTTTGTACCTCAGGGCTGAGCATGATTTTTTGACACATACTAGACATGTAATAAATCTTTGTTGAATAAATGAGTAAGTACCCTTTAAAATTAGTAAAAATCAAAGTATAATACTCCTCTCTTTGCTGATGACTTGATCTTAGCATCCTGTTTCAGGCCTAAATGTAAAGGATAATTGAACATATTTACCAATTCCTATCTATAGGAAGAGTTAAAAACAAATTATTGCTCAAACCACAGTAGCTGACATTGGCAGAGACTTTTTAGTATTACTGAAGTGGGTAATGCCAAACAACGTATTCAACAAACTCAGTCATCTAGTTATGTAGGGGTGATGGCATGTGCAGTTTAATCATCCCAGTGCATTTGTCTGCAAGCAGTTCTTTCTAAATGCCGAAGTTAATGTCAGTAGAAAAGAACAATTAGTAACTCCTCAAAACTTCCCGACTTAGACTCTCATTCCTCTTCTCTAGCACACAATTTGAGGATTTCAGGGAGGTGGCCTAGTGATTCAATTGAACAAAACTAAAATTGACATTTTGGGGAGCTATGTTGTTTGCCTATTTGTGCTTTTGCTGCACAAATCCTTAAAATCTTTAAAATGTGATCAGAATATAAGCAAGTTTCCTTGATTTACATTAGTTTGCCACCTACAATCCTGGCATCTCAAACTTTGTCTATTCTTTTGATAATACAAAATACTTATACTCTAATCACTTTTCATCTTTTCATCCTTTGCCAAATATCCAACTAAGAAAATGGACATTCAAAGGGAAAGTATGGGCCATGTTATTCTTTCAGTTTCTCAAATCTCTATGTCTGTATCACATTAGAGTATCAGAAAGTTGCTTACCTGGAATTTATTACCTTGGATGTTTCCAGAAAAACCTTTACAGGACTAGCATTCAACAATCTATTTGCCTGTTACTGAAAGTCAGTATAAGAAGGGAACACAGAGAATTTGTTGTTGTAGTTGAAGCCAGAGTTTATTCTAAACTTATGCAATAGATTGCTTCCGTTACTTTAAATGATGTTTATTGAATGTTTACTGTGCCAAGAAAAGTGTATGTTTTCTAGAACTAGTACATATCATTTATTGGACAACTCAGCTATGTTGTGCCTTGAACTCCTTTCTTTACTTTTGCTGCCAGAAAGCTTAGAAAGAATTTTGGGGATCAATTGCAGTGATTTTCTTTAGCCTAGCATTTCTGGTGCAATTGTCTCTACTCCACTTTTTTCATGCACTCCCAATCTTCACTCTCTTTCTTGGCTCTTATTATTTTACCTTTGTTCATATGGTTTTATTTAGTTTTGAACATGTATATTTAGTGACCTAAATATAGACAAGGTTATATATAATAAATAAATAGTGGTGCAGCAGCATAGCACCTTTATTATTTATCAACCAGAAGTCCAAGACATTATTAAAAGTCTTACAGATCATAGTAAAATACATGAAGCATTTCTTTTTTTTTTTTTTAAGATTTTATTTATTTATTCGACAGAGATAGAGACAGCCAGCAAGAGAGGGAACACAAGCAGGGGGAGTGGGAGAGGAAGAAGCAGGCTCATAGCGGAGGAGCCTGATGTGGGGCTCGATCCCATAACGCCGGGATCACGCCCTGAGCCGAAGGCAGACGCTTAACCGCTGTGTCACCCAGGCGCCCCACATGAAGCATTTCTGGCTTAAATGAACTTAATGCCAAATGGAAACTAAAATAACTGGGCTCTATAAACTCAAACTCCTAAACAGTGAAACTGTTTTTAAAGGGGGTTAGCTGTTTTTCCTCAGTTTTGCTCTATCATGGGATTAGATGAAGATTTGATAAAATGACATTTATAGTTACCTAAAGCATGACGGAAGTATCATTCTCTGCCACCACCTTCAGCCAGTAAAACTACTCAAAAAAGAAAAGTTTTTTTTTTAACTAATTAATTTTTGCTAGTTGGACATGATGGTAGAATGGTTGACTTAAGTTTCTGTAGCATGTTAAGTTAAAATAAGACCTATCAATATTAATATAAAAACTTTTAATAATATATGATCTGCTATCAAAGAAGGTATCATCATATGATGATGATTTATTGAAATAAAATTAAAGTGATTTTGAAACAATAGTATTAGGTATATAGAATTTCAACACAGTAATAAAAGGGGTGGATAGTTTAGAGAAAGGTAAGAAATATCCTGCCCAATAATCATGTAGACTATATAATGTATGTAGACCATTCGCACAATTATCTCATTCAGTTATCATAATGTTATGAAGTGGCCAGGGCAAGAATTATTACCTAAGATTCTGATGCTCAGAGAAGTCAATTCCAATTCTAAAATCTCTGACCCAGCAGTTAAAATAAGTAAACCAGATTTACTTGTATCTTCATATATAATAAAAATAACACATAATGTTTAATAATAGCAAATATCAATAAATGCAAACATACTTCAGAAATAATTATTATAATTAGGAAGGGTAGACAAGGCATGAGATGGAGAATTGTTATTTTTATATCATCTCATTAAAAAATATAATAAATAAATATGGAAAAAGCTAACATATCTTTAGATGGGATTGTGAGTATATGTGTCTGATATAATATCTTCTTGATATTTGAATATTTATTTCAAATAATTAGATTTTTAATTAAAAATCCTCTGTGTCTTTGTAATTTCATGATTTATCCAGGGTCACGTAGCAATAAAGTATTCTAGTAGTTTGACTGGTATCACCCTAAAAAAAATATGTCCATCCAGAATATTGAAATGTGATTTCATTTAGAATAAGCTCCTTTGCAGATATAATTAAGGTAAAGATCTCAAGATGAGACCATCCCAGATTAAGGTGGGCCCTAAAACCCATGTTGAATGTCCTAAAAAGAGGCAGAAAAGAAGATACAGAGGCATAGGGAAGAGGCCACATGAAGATGGAAGCAGAAGTTGGAGTGATGTGTCTACAAGCCAAGCAATACCTGGAGCCACCAAAAGCTAGAAGAAATAAGGAAGGATCCACATCTCGCCTCTTCAGAGAAAGCACATCCCTGCCAAAACCTTGATTTAGGACTTGGCTCCAGAACTGTATGAGAATAAATTTCTGTTGTTTTAAGCCACTGAGTTCACGGTAATTTGTTATGGCAGTGCTAGGAAACTAATGCGTGGGGCAATATAAGACACTAACCATATTTCCAGACTCTAGTACATCTTGCATTTAATTCTAGAGAAATTCTAGAAAGGCAAAGTAGCATAGATGCTGGCCTGTAAACCTTGTCATATCACGGGTCATGTGTAGGTACTTGGAGCCATTTTTAAGCACACTGGAAACTGTCTTTCCAACAGCAGTAAAGATAGAGGATTTCTTGGAAGATGCCAAGGAAAAGAGCACTCTTCCTTTCTATTTAAAGATTTTTAGAAAAATTGCCAGATTTCTCAGTTATGATCCTTTACTGCTTGCAGGACTGATCCAGAAACTGAATGCAGGTTGTCAGGTGAATTCTATACTTGAGTAAACTCTGTCTCGGGAGGCAGATGACATATGGGACCGTTTAGAGGTTCAATATGGACCCATTGTCATATTTAAAAATAAACTTAGCATGAAGTCAGTGCTCAACTTTGGCCAGTTTGGTTCCAGATCCTAGGAACGTGGAAAGTAGCTGGAGGTAAGACAGGAAAATCTGTAGGTCAGTTGACTTTGCTGACCCTTCACCTGGCAGAGACAGTGCTGGAGTTAGAAGCTGGTGGCTGAGCACTCCAACCCCTCCACTCCTCAAAGCTGAGCAGGACAGGACCAGAGTCATGCATGTCCTTGGCTGCTGCCTGGTTAGGGCTGAGCCTCAGCTGGCACTGGCAGAGAGGCTTGTCTTGTGCTTTCCCACTTTCTTGGCAGGAAGACCAGAGAAAAACATCAGCTTTGGAACAGGCCGTGCACTGGCACAGTGCAGCTCACTGCTGTGTGAACAGCAAATCATTTTTCCATCTGTGTATGTAGCTTGCATATGTGCTGCAGGTTGGTTGGTGTAACCAATCCACCCTTGCTCTCTGGTCTTACTTTCACAAGTAATTGATGTTTCTGAGGATGCTTCAGGTCGCTCATTAAACCACTGGTATTTTATCTGAGTGAGCTAATGTTTCTACTTCTTTTTCATTTCCTTCCTTCCTCCCTCTCTCTTCCCTCCCTCCCTCCCTCCTTTCTTCCTTCCTTCCTTCCTTTTTTCCCTCCTTCCCTCTCTCCTTCCTTCCTTCCTTCCTTCCTTCCTTCCTTCCTTCCTTCCTTCCATTTTTCTTCTTTTTCCTCCTTGTTCTGCTTCTCTTCCTTTTTTCATGTAGTGATAGGTCATGAGTGAGCTAGGATGAGGCATTTGGGAAGCCATGGATTTGAGAGGTTCTCAAAGCATTCTAGATTAAACTTCTTTAAAAAAAATACAAGAGGGGCACCTGGGTGGCACAGTCATTAAGCGTCTGCCTTTGGCTCAGGGCGTGATCCCAGCGTTCTGGGATCCAGCCCCGCATCAGACTCCTCCGCTGGGAGTCTGCTTCTTCCTCTCCCACTCCCCCTGCTTGTGTTCCCTCTCTCTCTGGCTGTCTCTCTCTGTGTCAAATAAATAAAATCTTTAAAAAAATAAAATAAAATAAATACAAGAGATTTTAACATTCCTGTAAGAAATGGAAACTAGGAAGTGTGGCATAAGACAGTTTGATTCAGGCATGAGCAAGGTTACAGGGATCTACAGTGTGAGTTGTGCCTTGCCAGAGACTCCAGGGGATCAGAACATCTGTGTCATTTTATGTGCATGAGTTTGTAGAACTGATACTTGATCTGGACTAAGGACGAGACAGAATTTTTGTTTTTTCAAAAGCACTTAAAGTACTTTTGAGGAGACAAGGGGATTTTTCAGAGAGAAAAATGACAGAACAAGACAAAATATGTAGTAAAGAAGTTAGAAGAAAGGAGGGAATACCTTGAGTCTTTTGTATTGGAAATGTTTCCTGAAACTGAATCTTGTGTATGAATAGAATGTGGTTAGTTATGGAGGACTATGAAGAACATGACAGCTCTAGGGAAGAGCATAATAAAAGGAATATGGTATTCTGAGGAAAATGAGGAGTGTGACTTGGCCAAGGCACAGCCTTCATGCTGGGCAATGACAGGAAATAAGCTTGAATAAGTAGATTTTAAAAATGGTACAACTTTGTCATTTCTGTGTCCTTAGCTCTATTCTAGGTGGGCTAATTGTCTCACTCTTTAACCAAATGTGGCCAAAGACCAGGCTATGGGATCAGGCTGTGACAACCACAAGTCTCTTTATTTATGGATACATACTCTACCCTGATGGGAATCCCATACCAGCATACAATCTAGCTATAGTTGGATTGCTCAGTATATTTTTACCCATTTCTCTTTGATTCCTGTGGAAACTTCCATGGCAGTAAACGTATTCTCAAATTCCTCCTTCGCTTTCAGCACTGGAGCTCCTTATTAGCACACTCTCCACTTCCAGAAACTAGCACCTCTTATCTCTCCTTTTGTCCTGCCTTTAAAGAAGTACCGATTCTCTTTTCTATACCTACCTCCCATTTGGGAATTCATCCCAGTTTTTCTTATTTCTTTTGGAGAATGGCCCTTTCAGTAATCCTCACACCCACCACAATATCATTTCATTCATTTCTTCCTTTCAGATGATTTTTGCCATAAGTTTGTCAAGCTTTTCCAAAAAAATTTTTTAAAGATTTTTATTTGTTTGAGAGAGAGATAGCAAGAGAGCGCAGGAGTGGGGGATCTGGAGAGTGAGAAGCAGACACCCTGATGAGCAGGGAGCCCAACACGGGTCTTGGGACTCGATCCCAGGACCTCAGGATCATGACCTGAGCCGAAGGCAGATGCTTAACCAACTGAACCACCCAGGCGCCCCAAGTTTTTTCAAATTTTAAAACAAATAAAACTTCACTCTTCAATGAAATCAAATGAAAGAAAGACATAAAATAGAAAGTTGTGTTTTTTTGTACAACCTTTCCCTTAAAAATCTTGTTTTTTTCAATGCACTTCTAAAATTTTCAAAGAAATTGACCCTTATTTACTCAAATTATTTCAGGTGGATTTGTGTGTGTGTGTGCACTTGCACGCCTTTTGTTGTCGTTGTTTGTTGTTTGTTTTTTAGCTTCTACTCTACAACACAATTGAAACTATTCCTCCAAATGTCACCAAGGACCTCCTCTTTGTTATGGTGAATACTTAACCATTTCCTTTGAGTCATATTTCTAGTTCTCTCCTATTTTTTATCTCTCCATCTCTGAATCTCAGTTTTTCCTCATTGTGGGTCCTCTTCCTTTTCCCTCTTTCCAGTTAAGATAGTTAACTAGAGCGTTGTGTTTGTGTGCCTCTATCCACCATTGCATTCATGCCCCTTTAATGAGGACCTTTCTGTGCATGACCTCTGTTTTCCCTTTCCTGTATCTCCTTTTCCTTCCTGTCAGTCCTTTCTTTTCCTCCTGTTTTAACTTGCTTTCCCCTTTCCCCAGGCTTGGCTTCCTGCTTATGCCAGTGTCTCCTCTTCACTACTCTATTCCTGGCAGTACAGAGTGGAAACATCTGTAAATTCCCTTTATTTTCTAAATTCTATTAATCATCTACTCCTGGTTTGGAAAAATATTTTATATCTTTTTTATATACCCACTGCCCCTACTCTGCATCTCTCTCTTTTAATAGTTTTATTGAGATATAATTCACATACCATACAATTCATCCATTTAAAGTGTACAGTTCAATAGTTTTTGATAATCAACTCATTAATTTTCAAAATTGTGCTAAAATAGACATTGCATAAAATTTCCCATTTTAACCATTTTTAAGTGTGTAACTAGGTGGCATTAATTACATTTGTGATGTTGTGCAACAATCACCACTATTTATTTCCAAAACGTTTTCACAATCTCAAACAGAAACTCTCACCATGAAGTGAAGGCACTCCCATTCTTCTGTTTTCTCAGCCCCTGATAACTACACTCTACTTTCTTTCTCTGTGAATTTTCCTGTTCTCGGTACCTCATATAAATAAAATAATAAGTATTTTTCCTTGTTCTCTGACTTATTTCATTTAGCAGAGTGTTTTCAAGGTTTATCCATGTTGTAGCATTTATCAGAATTTCCTTCCTTTTTATGGCTGACTCTTCCATTGTATGTATATAGAACATTATATTGACCTATCCACCATTTGAGGGCACTTGGGTTGTTCCAGCTTTTGGCTTTATTGTAAATAATGCTTCGATGAACATTGGTGTACAAGTGTCCATTCAAGTGCTTGTTTTCAGTTTGTTTGGGCATACAGTTAGGAGTGGGATGGTAGGGTCATATGACATTCTGTGTTTAGCATTTTGAGGAACAACTAAACTGTTTTTCATAGCAGAAACAACATTTTACATTTCCACAAGCAATATACAAGTGTTCCAGCTTCTCCACATCCTCACCAGCAGAATGTAGAGAAGTTGAAACAACTTCTCCTACTCTTCCTCTTTCTCCTCCTCCTCCTCCTCCTCCTCCTCCTCCTCCTCCTCCCCGTCTCCCTGCCTTCCTCCTCCTTCCCTTTCTCCTCTTTCTCCTCCTCCTTCTTGTTCTTATTCTTCTTTTCTTGTTCTTGTTCTCATTCTCCTCCTCCTCCACTTCCTCCTCAGCCTAGTGGTTATCAAGTGGTACTTTTTCTCTCATTACTGTTTGATGGCTGGACTATGATAATAATCTCCTAACTTATCTTTTGCTGTCATATTTCTTCTTTAATATGTCTAGCATACTACTGCTATATTCCCATACCTACAAAAATTTCTGTGTTCAAGTTTCTCTGTTTCAATCACTCTTTATTGCCTCTTGACAAAAAGCCTAGATTCTACTTGCCTATAAAAGGTGCCATTTTTTGGCCCCAATCTACCTTACTTGTAAATGGGGAGAACAATATTACCTACCTTGTGGGGTATTGAGAAAGAATAAAAAAGGATAATATGTGTTTAGCACAGTTGCCTAACACATGCATCCTGAGTAAATGTTTACTCTTTTGAAGTAATAACACCTTATTTGCAGATGAAAAAAATGAAGTTCTAGAAAGGTGAGTGGTTTAACCAGGACTAATCACTCAACCTGAGCTACAGTCAGATTTTGAGCCAGCCAGTGTCAGGTGTGAATGAACAGACCCCCTGAATTGTTCTATTCCATGTGAAATTATGACCTAAGGATAACTCATGTCCTGTTGAGATTTTGATGGTTATATTAAGAAATGGCTACGTCATGGTACTAGTCTCATGGTATAATATACAATCTTTGCTTTAGTTCCACCTCTATCCCCTTTGATATAATCCTGCCTTATCCTCTTAACCCCATGTCTCATGCTACCCATCCAGAGCATTGCAAATTCTTTGTTTTAATCCAGTGATGATTTTAGTCATATTGATGAAAACATTCTTCTGCTTGTATATTGACTTCCCATTCATAGAGACCTCCTTTGACCCTGTGTTGTTCTTTACTGCTTCCTCATTCTGGAAGCCCTGATTTGCTCTGCTGTGATTGGTCTAACCTTAGTATTGAGTCCTCTGCTCTTTCCTTATGAGTCTTCTATTTTGTTCTGAAGTTACACTTCTCATTAATCCAGAAAAGTAACCTTCTTTCATCTCTCTAATTGTTTCAAGACCTGCTTTCTTCAGCAAGTCATCCAGTTATGATGACTTGCCCCCAAACTGGAGGCAACAGGTCAGAAAAAATAAAATAAAACATGAAGGAAAAATGCAACCAGAATAGGCAATAATCTTTGATTTGTAATATTTATCTCCTCTCCCTTGTTGGTTTTAAAAGTCTTTCTCTTATTTAGGTGATAAGCCCAAAGCATCCTAGCAACTCTGTTTTCTATATTCAGAGCAGGTCCAAGTATGCTGTCAGCATTCAATTATTAATGCATGAAAACAATAAAAACAATACCAGCAACAACAAGCAGATACCACCATCTGCTACTGCTTCAGGGCTAAAAGGGGTACACTTTCAAGGCCAGCTGTTTTGGAGGTGCTTTACTTTTTCCATTTACTTTCTATTTGAGGGCACAGGGGATCAAGAACATTTTTAGGATTTGTTTCCCTACCAACATGCTGTAATTTCTGTATCATCATCTTATGGCTCTAATAATCTAATTTCTATGTCATTTTTAAAAAAATTCTGCTTCAATATTTTTTAGCATTTCCCATATACATTTTGCCACTGGAGATTAGAACTGCCAAAAGTGTTCCAGATGCATTTTCACCAGGCTGTGCAAAAGCAGAGTCATGGCCTCCTTGGTCTCCCATGTGAGTGGTCCACCTCAGAAACCCAAGATAGGTCCTGCCTCTGCCAGCACACCAGAATGCAGAGAGAGAAGAGTTCTAGACCCCTGGATTCTAAATCACTAACATCTGCTCACTCAAAGTCCTTCGTGCCAAGCAAAGATGGCTTTTCTTTTGATACCTTCATTAGTGATCAAACTGCCTTTACTTTCCCCCTACTTTATCTGGTGTTTAGTAAGTGGTCCCCTGGGATTCAGCTATTCAGTAAGGCTTATTTCAGCCAAGACTGGAAACCAGTTGATGACACATTTTCTACCTTTACTGTTTTAACAGATTCATTTAATATGAATAATTAAAATATCTTTCCAAGAATTTTTGTTCTAGAAAGGTGAATGTTATATAGCAAAATGTGCTTTCTATGAATTAAACTCTGTCCCTTATAATGTTAGTAAATTTTTCAGAAGTAAATTTTTCTTCCCTGTACATGAAAATTCTATATTGTAGGTTATTTTGGTCCCTCAATATAAGGCTTGTGAGATAGACCTGCTATATATATTTCATAAATTTTTTATTATGTAGAGTGAAACTCTTTTAAAATTCGTGGCTGAACATAATTCCTAGAAGCTGTTCATATTTGGGGGATATTGTTTTACCTGTGGTACAATTAAAATCAATGGAATCGTTGACTTGCTATTATAGGTTTACCTCCAGAACTTCTGATAAATTGAATGGTTCACAAGGCAACTCCAAGCTTGTATTACTCCATAAAGTACTTCCTCTCATCATACCCCCATTTGTCCCAATACACTCTCCAAGCATTATTTTGCCTTCAACTTGAGCCAGAAGATAGAGACCATTAGATGAAGACCCAATTTTTATCCTTTCACTTTACATTTTATACATATCTGTATTTCTACTTAACTATTTATCTTCTGCTTCTCAAAATGAAGGCATATAGCCCTATTTCTTTTATTGGGAATCCCTCCTCTATAATTTTGGCCATAGAAGAGCTTGGGCATGGAGTTACCGAGTCTTCTATTTCAACTCTGGGTTTATTTACTACCTGCCTTCTGTTGGATTAATTGCTCCATCTCTCCGAGCCTTTGTTTCTCCATCTGGGATAGAGATAGGGTAAAATGTGTTAGCCAATAATAGACACTCAAAAAATAATTCTCATTCCCATATCTTCCAGGGCCTTCTTCTCTCAAGTATCATTAATTTCTTGGATATATGCCTTCTCTCTCTTCATGGGCTTCTTCATCAGTGAACAAAATTTCTACTTCTAAAAAATAAAACTTCAAAAATGGACCCTTTGTCTTATGTTTCTCTTTTAAGTCACACTTATATTTCTTTTTTCAATTTGCTGTTGTGTTTCTTGAAATCATATATTCACTATGCCACTACTCCCATTCATTTACCCCTTAACCACACTCCCTGCTTTTCTTCACTGCTTTATCAAAGGTCTCCAATGGCCTCCTATCAGTTCTCATACTGTCAGATGTCTATGAAACTTTTACCATATTGAAAAACCTCTCCTAAAAATTCTAATGTGGTTTCTGAATCTGAACCCTTATCTCATTTCCTTTCCTGGCCTCTAGCCTCTTTTTGGTGTCCTTCCCTAGGTATGCTTTTTCTGATCACCTATTAAATTAAGCTGTCCCTAGCATTCTTTCCTGCAACATATGTTATTTTTTCACATTCCCTGGGAAGAAAGTATTTTCCTCCATGCCTTTAAATTTATGGAGAGCACTTACTCAGTTTACTTTATCCCTTAATATACAAATATAGTGAATATCTGTACCTGTCACAGAAATGTTAGTAGATGAACCTTCTGAAAAATAAATGTGTGACTATGTATTTTCCTCTATATTTTTTAACTCTATTGATTCATTCTAAGGTTTAAGTAGATTACCTTTAAGCCAATTGTTCCTCTTCCAAAAAAAAAAATCAATTTGCCAAAATGACAGGTTTTACTGTGCTGGCCAGAAGAAAAGCTATAAATCTGGAGAAAAGTGATGACATTCCAGTATAATACATGATCTCTATTGAACTTTCCTAAACATAAAATAGCTTGGAGAGTTAAATGCCACCCCTAAAGACCCATTTCTGTTAAAATCTTTCCAAAAATATATACTAAGAATCCAGATTTTAGGGTTTTTTTTTTTAAATAATGCATTTTTTTCAAATAATGACCTGGCCACTATATGTATCAAAGCAGTTATGAAAAACATCCTAGAGTAAGTGCTTAAAATTTATTCAATCACAAGGTCCTTCAAATATTTGTATCACTTAAGCAAAGTACGTGAATTGAAGTTCAGAGTCGTCTAGTTTTAATCCAAGGTGAAATATGTAAGGTACGCTGCCAAAGAAACCAGCCATCCGTGTTAAGAGATCATAACAGATGAAAGAAAACCTGGATACAGTGACAAGTTATAAGTTTACTCTGTGGCAATACTTTAATGTGTTCTGAAAATCTTTTCATTTACCAAAGACTAGGAAATATATTACTTCTAAGGATCCAAGCAGTTGTTTGAGCAACGATTTTTTTTTTTTTTATTCAGTGGCTAGGGAATTGAGGTATACATTCATTCATAGACAGTGATGGGGTTTCCCTTTTAAAGATCAGGGATAATAACGTGAAAAATATACAAAGTTTGAATTTAAGGCAAAAGAGTGAGAACATGTCCTGGAATATTGTCTAAAACTGTATTCAAAGATTATTCAATTCTTTAGGAGAATGTATCTTTGATTAAATTACCGTTTACTATTTATGAAGTCCCAAACTGTAAAGTTACATGTTACCTTGTAAATTATTTTCAATAAAGATGTAATTTCTGTCTAGTATAAGAAATATAATGTTAAATGGTACAGTTTTATTGTCCTGTACAATATTTACTAGTTTTATATCTAATTTAGCAATTGTATTCCACCATACTTTTCTTTCAGCGACAATGTTTATTTAATTTCTCTGATTCTTCATTGAAGCAGCTTTGGCACACTGGCAGTTGGTTTCCTCATTAATAGTAAGTTAAATAATTTTTTGACGTGTACTTTATATTCACATAAAAGTCATATTTTTCAGGCTTAACAACACTATACTTTGATAATATCACTTAAAATAAATGACAGGTGTGTTCAAACACAATTACTCTGGGTTCTAAAATATCTTTAGATTGTATATAATGAGATGGTACTAAAAGTATCTGTCAGTAGCATTACTAGCATACAGAGTATGCCTTCCTCAGTTTTATAGATTAAAATCAAAACACAGCAAAACAAACACCTTATCTTCATAAGTATAATTTATTTACACAAGGTCATCAAGTAAATAATGAGGGATTCAGGACTCTAACCTCTACATCTGAGATTGTACTTTCTTTCATAATTAACTTCATTTATTAATTAATTCAAACACATTTTATTTTATTTTGATTATATTCCTGAACCCATGCTAAGCACTGGGGAAACTAAGGTACATAAGGCATGATCTCTGCCTTTAAGAAATCCCTGCCTAAACCAAAATTTATAGTATATAGTGTGGTAAGTACTTTTGAAGAAGTGTGATGAGAACGTATTCATCAGCCTTGAAGGAGAAAGTGAGGCATGAGCTGAATCTTGAAGGCATTGGAGAAGTACAGACCAACAAGAAAAGTGTACACATATCTCTATATATATCTATTTGGAGGGATATGTAGAAGTTATACTCTGTGTCTATAATCCAAGGGCAACTGGCAAAAGTCAAAAATTAATGATGTACTATATGTTGGCTAAATGAACATAATAAAAAAATAATAAAACAAATTTGGCTCTTACAAAAGGGGCAATCTGTAGTTATTCCAGTGTGTGTTGATTTCTAAAATCAAATAAGGCAATGGAATTTTAAAAGTACATAGGTAAATGTACCGACTTTCAAAACAACTTTTCTACTCCAACACATATAGAAATAAGAGATCCAAAATATATAAGAAGAAAATATATGATATAAAAGACAATCACATTTAATACATAAAAAAAAATGATCTTCATGAACTGGGTGGGGTAGAAAAACAAGGAAGGGAATTGGAATGTGAAGTAGTGAGTGAGGCTTTGGCCATGGTCAGCTTTCTTCCATACCTTGAAGCAGTCAGGGCACTATGAGGCTTGGGTTGATGAGTGGGTGAGCCCATAATGCTCTCTCCAGAAGAGACAGGACTAAAGCAAGGTTTACTAGATGAACTATGAAAAAAAAAAGAATGAAGATTGAAATCACAAAAATCAGAAATAAAAGTGTGACGTTGCTACTGATTCTACAGAAATGGAAAATATTGAGTACAACGAACAATTATATATCAACAAATAGGACAAACTAGATGAAATAGACAAATTCATAGAGACAGAAAACCTACTAAATCACAAAGAAATGGAATATTTGTACAGATCTAGTAAGGAGATTGACTAAATTAGTAATCAAAAATCTCCTGACAGGGGCGCCTGGGTGGCACAGCGGTTGGGCGTCTGCCTTCGGCTCAGGGCGTGATCCTGGCGTTCTGGGATCGAGCCCCACATCAGGCTCCTCCGCTATGAGCCTGCTTCTTCCTCTCCCACTCCCCCTGCTTGTGTTCCCTCTCTCGCTGGCTGTCTCTATCTCTGTCAAATAAATGAATAAAATCTTAAAAAAAAAAAAAAATCTCCTGACAAAGAAAAGCGCTGAATTAGATGTCTTTATTGGCAAATTCTACCAAATGTTGAAAGAAGAATTAATACTAATTAATGCTAATACCAATTAATACTTCTAAATTTTTTCAAAAAAATGTGGATTCTATCTTGTGGTTCTATTAATTTTGTTTTATAGATTGTAAGGCCATGTTTTTAAGAGCATATAAATATACAACTTTTACAATATAAAAATACACAGAGGAAAGAGGAAGGAACACATTCTAATTCATTCTATGAGGTTAACATTATCCTGATACCAGATCCAGAAAGAGACACAAGACACAAGAAAATAAAACTACAGAACAATGTCCTTTATAAACACTGATGCAAAAATCCTCAACAAAATACTACCAAACCAAATTCAGGATATATACCCAAAACAACTGAAAGTAGAGTCCCAAAATGATATTTGTACACCTGTGATTATTCATAATAGCTAAAACATGGCAGTAACCCAAGTGTCCATTGATGGATAAATGGATAAGCAAAATGTGGTATATACACACAATGGAACATCATTCATTTTTTAAGAAGAAAGGAGATTCTGCAATATGTTACAGGAATTTATTTCGTTTTGTAGTGGAAATTTTTCTTAATTTCTTCCCAGAGGGATTTGATGATTTCTATAAACTTGTGTGCTTCCCATCTTTTCCTTTGCCATTGGGACATCTTACCGTGTTTATTATTTACTCTACCATTGTATCCTGGATATTAGAAGGGAAGATCATTTGTCTTTTACATAACAGGAGCTATATGAGAAGCTATGTCTGTGTCTGTTGAAGAAGAGTGAGTGCTCCCAAGAGATCCTGATATCTGGGTTCAGTGTAGCCCCTGAATGAGAGACTGGGCTTGAGTCCCCTGAGGTGAGTTGAGTGTATTCTAGGGATGGAAAGAGGGATGCATACTGGTATTTGTAAGTCCAGAGTTTGGGAATCTGGAAAGTCTGATAGTTGATCCACAAAATCTCTTCTTGTTTTCATATCAATACAAGTTTTAGGGAACTCACAAGCTCCCAAATAAGGCTTCATTTCTTGTTTTGTTTGTTTGTTTGTATGTTTTTTTAATTTGCTTTGTTTTACATCTGTGGGCCATGTAACTAGTTACTAGTTTCTGATCATTGATATATGAATAGGAGTGATGGATTATGCCTTATGGAATGAAGATTTATGCCTTTAAAGGCTAAATTGTCACCCCCGCTCCTTTTCCTTTTCCATTTGCTACTCTCTGGGATGTTGACTTGCAGCTGAACCTAGGAAAAGTTCTTAGACCATGAAATGAAGAGTACTCAATAAAAGGGTCTGAGAAACAAAAGACACACCTAAGTTCCCTGCAGTGTGGAGCAACCATATTAGCCCTGATGGTGTAGGCTTAGACTATCAGTGAGAGAAATCAACTTGTACTGTGTTCAAACTCTTTCTATCTTGATCTTGCTATAATAACTGGAAAAAAATCAATGGAGAAAAAGTGCAGAAAAGTAATATGTAGGCAAATATCACTTATAAACTTAAATACAAAAATCCAGAATAACTTCTTAGTGTAGTAGACTCATCAGAATCTAAACAATCAATAAGCCTTGGTCATGTAGGGTTTTTTTCTAAAAAGGTAACATCAGAAAATCTGTTACAATAATATTCCCCTAAAAAACCGAAGGATAAAGTACACATAATACAACAATACAAAATAAATTATTCAGCAGCACTTCAAGATTTTTTTTTGAAAATCTAGCAAACTAGAAAAGGAAAGAAATTTGAAATTTCCTTGATTTATAATAAAAACCTACTCTGAGCCTTATGTATTATTATAAAACTTTAGAAGCAATATCATAAAAATCAGGAATAATATAATTAGCTTTCTAGCACAGCTTTTGTCCAACATTATGCTCAAGATTTTATTCAATGCAGTAAGAAAATTAAAAAAAAAAGGGCTATAAGAATTACCAAAGAAAGGAGAAATATGAAATCACAGATGTCACTGAAAATGACACAGAAAATCAAAAGGGGTATGTGCAAAACTAAGATAAAAAGAGACTTAAGAAAAATTGAGGCATAAAAATGATCAAATGTGTTTCTGTACATTAATAATAAATAATAAGAAAATGAAATTTTAAAAAGCATACAATTCCAAATATATGTCCTTGTCTCACCAAGCTTCAACACAAGGCCACGGGAGAGTTTTCCAAGATGGTAGGCTAACCACAAGATTGTATCTAGAACTTCTGAGGTCAGTTTCTCATTCTTTTTAAATTTAATTTAATTTAATTTAATTTAATTATTTGATTTAATTTAATCTAATTTTTTGAATTTACTTATTTATTTGAGAGAGAGCAAGAGAGAGAGAGAGTACGAGCAGGGTAGAGAGGCAGAAAGAGAGGGACAAGCAGACTCTCCACTAGCAGGAACTCAACACAGGGCTTGGTCCCAGGACCCTGGGATCATGACCTGAGATGAAGGCAGACACTTAACCAACAGCCACCCAGGTGCCCCTGGGTCAGAGTCTCATTCTTTTGGGGGACACTTTCATCAGCACTGTAAACCTACTCTAGGATAGTACCAGGGAATGCCTTATTTATTATTTTCCATGTTTGTTTGTCTTGGTGCCAAAGCCCCAAATAGCAGTTAGGACCGGGAGAGGTCCTCATCTCCTATTGGACTTAAGTTTGGCATGATAGCAGGAGGGGCTGAGCTGGAAGATGATCTCCATGCTTACTCTCTTTAACAAGCATCCCAGCCCAAGTGAACCAGCCCAAATTTTAATATTTTACCTGAATTTCCACACCGTGTTTGTGAATTTTCCTTTTTCACTCCTATTGTATCTCTATAATTATTGCTTGAAATGGGGCAAAGCTTTAAGCTCTTTTCCCCCAAGGGCAAATCCTAGTTATGGCTATTACATTGGAGTGAATCTGAGCCTGCCTGCTATATTGGTAATGAATTCCCTCTACTTGAAGGAAAATTAGTAGCAAAAGGGCACCATTCAGACAGCTGTTTTTTCACCGACACTCTGGGACTTAGCCTGCAATCACCACTCTGATTCTACCTACAAGCAATAACATATACGGCCACTTATTACCCAGTTAGCCATTGCATTGGCCAGAGTTCTCCCAAGAAATTGAACAGTAGATCTATTATCTATCTATCTATCTATCTATCTATCTATCTATCTATCTATCTATGTATCTATCATCTATCATCTATCTATCTATCATCTATCTATCATTTATCTATCTATCATCTATATGCTCATCTATCTTATCTACCATCTATCTGCTTATCTATCATCTATTATCTATCATCTATCTATCATCTATCTATCTATCTATGTATCTATCTATCTATCATCTATCATCTATCATCATCTATCTATCCAACTATCTATCTGCTTATCTATCCTATATCATTTGTCTCTCTCCCTCTCTCCCATATATATATGAGATGTGTGTGTGCATACATATGTATGTACATATGTATGTATGAGAGAGAGTGAAAGATTGATTTGATTACAGGGACTGGGGCTGGGAAGTCTGAAATATGCAGAGAAGCCTGAAATATGCAGGCTTGAAACAGAATTCCCCTTCCCTGAGAAACTTAGTCTTTGCTTTTAAGGCCTTCAACTGATTGGATGAAGTCCATCCAATAGAGGATAATCTGCTTTACTTAAAGTTGATTGATTATAAATGTTAATCATATCTAAAAATTATATTCCACCACAACATCTGGGCTGGTTTTTGACCAAACCTACTAGGCAACATAGCCTAGCCTAGTTGACACATCATAAAATTAATCATTACAACCATACAATTTGGTCAACATGTTTGTTACCAATTCCCATGAACTTCTCCCAAATCCAGTTAATAGATTCTCATGGCCCCCATACTTCCTCTTACAGAAAGCTACATCTGTGTCAGCATCCCACCTGCATCACAACAAACTGTCATGACAGTGAAGACTCAGATTTTACATTGTTTATGTTAACAAATTAGTTCACCCAAGTTTCCTAGATTCTGGTAAAAGACATGAGAAATCTGGATCAGAGAAAGAATTTTATTGCTCTAAGCAATGACAGTAGCTAGAGTATCAGCATTCTCACCAGGTCCCTCAGGCCCAGTTCTCACAGGCAACGCAAGAGACCCACATGTCATCTACACATGCAATGTGTTGTGTTCTGGAGAGAACTCCCAAGCTTTGACAGTGGGTGGTAAGGATAATTGCCATTTGCTCTGCATGGACACACTTGTATATTATAAGACCATTTGCTACATAGAAATCCTTGAAAATGTAACCTAGAACAAAGGCACTAAGTGTCACTGCTCAGAAGAGTGCAAAAACACAGAGATTCATGACTTTTCTGACATTAAAAGAAACTCATATTCTTGGAATATATCCCATTTGTTCATGATATGTTAACCTTTTTATATACTATAAGGTAATGCTTGCTAATAATTCATTAGTGTTTTGTATGTATGTTTATTAAAGATATTGCCCTGTAAATTTCCTTTCCTCTAAGTCTTTTGCTAGGTTTTGTAATCAAGGCTGTGCTGACCTATTACCATGAGTTGATAAATGTTGCTCCTCCTCTTCTGTTTTGTGAAAGATTTTGTGGAAAACTGAGATTTTTCTATTAAATGTTTGAAAAGTCTGTCTGTGAAGCCACCAGGGCCTGCTGTTGTCCTGAACAAAAAAATAAAAAATAAATTTTTTTTGAATTACCAATTGAATTTTCCTTATTAGGTATAGAGTTATTAATATTTTATAATTTTTATATTGGTGTTAGTAAATGAGGTTTTTAAAGAACATTTCCATTTCATTCAAATTTTTAAATATTTTTGACATAAAGTTGTATTATATAATATCTGGAAATTATTATTATTATTATTATTATTATTATTAGGATGTATCTTATTTTTCATTCCTGATCTCAGTAATTTGTGTTTTCTCTTTTTCATTTGGTCGGTCCAATAGGGTTTACCAATTTTATTGCTCTTTCACAGAACAAACTTCCAGCTCTGTTGAATTTCTCTACCATATGTCTATTTTCTATTATTTCTATGCTCTGTTGTTATTTCCTTCATTTTACTTTTACTTGTTTTAATGTGCTAAAATTTCTCAAAGCACATTTCTGAGCAAATATCACCATGGATAAAGAATACTACTTCATAATGACAAAGGGGTCAGTTGATCAAGAGGACATAACTTTCATCAAAATCTGATACCTAAAAACAGAGGCTCAAATACATGAAGCTAAACCTGATAGAACTGAAGAGAGAAATAGAAAAATCCATAATTTCAGTTTAATATTTCAATAGCCCTCTCCCAAATATGGGTATAATAATTGACAGAAATTAGCAAAGACATAGAACACTGTAAATACATTCTAAACACATTTGACCTAATTCACATGTATAAAACATGCCTCCTAACAAATAGAAGAATACTCATTACTTTCAAGTGAACATGAAATATTTACCAGATGGACTATATTCTTGGTCATAAAACAAGTCTGAATAAATTTGAAAGGACTCAACTCATACAAAGGACAGTCTCTGACAACAATGGAATTAATTAGAAGTCAATAACAAAGATCTCTGGAAAAATCACTAATATTTTGAACTAAATCATTAACTGATATATCATCAATCATTCAAAGCAGAAATCAAAAGGGGAAACTAGGAAGAAATGAAATGAAATGAATGAAAATGAAGCATAAAGTATTAAATTTTATGGGATGATACTAAAGAAGAACTTGGAGGGAAATTCACTGCAATGAAAACTTAAGTTAAAGATGAAGAAATTTCTCTAATAAATGACCCAAGTTTCTGCTAAAAGACCCTAAGGGACTAGAAAAAAAGTAGAACACAGTAATTCCAAACAATGCAGAAGAAAGAAAATAAAATAGATCAGAGTGAAATTAATTAAAAGAAAACAAAGCAACCATAAAACAAATAAATGAAACTAAAAATTCATTCTGTGTGACAATTAATATAATTGACACACTGAAAGGCAGATATATCAAGCTAAAGAGAGAAGATACAATTTACTCCATCCTATTCTTATTAAGTAAAGAAATAATAAGTAAATAAGTAAGTAAATCTTATTCTTATTAACAGCTACTTCCATTTTTCCCCAAACTCCCAACCCTAGCAACCATTAATCTACTTTTAGTCTCTATAGATTTATTTATTCTGAACACTTCATACAATGGGATTATGAAATATGGTCTTTGGTGAGTCTTTGTTGATGAAAATTTGGGTTGTTTCCATTTTTGGCCTACTATGAAAAAATATTACCATGAATTTTCATGTACAAGTTTTAATGTGGACATGTATTTTTACACATTTTTTTTTCTCTTGGATATTTACCTAGGAATGGAATTTCTTGGTCTTACAGCAACTCTATGTTTAATATTTTGAAGACCAGTCATACTGTTTCCAATGTGGCTACCATTTTAAATCCCCACTAGCAATTTATAAAGGCTCCAATTTCTCCATATCCTCATCAACACTTGTTCTGTCCTGTCTTTATTTTGCTCATCCTACTAGGTATGAAGTTGGTATCATAATTTGCTCTTGTGTTTCTCTAATGGTTAATGATCAGGAGAATCTTTCTTATGCTTATTGGCCATTTGTATATCTTATTTGCAGAAATGTTTATTCAAATCCTTTTCCTTATTTATTTATTTATAGAATATGAACTTTATTTATTTGTTTTTTTTAAGATTTTATTTATTTATGTGACAGAGAGACAGCCAGCGAGAGAGGGAACACAGCAGGGGAGTGGGAGAGGAAGAAGCAGGCTTCCAGTGGAGGAGCCCAATGTGGGACTCGATCCCAGAACGCCGGGATCATGCCCTGAGCCGAAGGCAGATGCTTAAGGACTGCGCTACCCAGGCGCCCCCCTTTTCCTTATTTTTTAAGTGGGTTGTCTTCTTCTTATTGAGTTACAAGAGTTCTTTACATATTCATATTCTGGATATGTCTGTTATCAGATATATGGTTTGCAAATATTTTCTCCCTTTCTGTGGTAATCCTTTCACTTTCTTGATGTCTTTTGAATCACAAAACTTTTAGATATAATATTGTGTGTGTGTGTTTAACAGATTAGAGAATTGAGAAATGAAATCTTAATTTTATGGTCAATTGACTTTTAAGAGGTGTCAACTTTAATTCAGTGGAGAAAAGATACTCTTCAACAAATGCTGCTGAAAAATTGGATATTCCATATGCAGAAATATGAACTTAGGCCCTCAAACCATAAGCACAAATTTCATCAAATTGTGTCATTATTCTGTATTTAAGTGCTAAAACTACAAAACTTCTAGAAGTAAACATTGGATAAAATCTTTGTAATCTTGGGTTAAGATTTTTTAGTCATGACATTAAAAGCACAACACATTACAAACAATGCATTGAATTTCATGAATATTTAAAGCTTTTTTTCCCCCAAAGACAACATTAACAAAAGGAAAAGACAAGCCACTCACAAAAAAATAGTTGAAAATATTATCTTATAAAGAACTTGTAACAGACATATAAAAACCTCCTGCAACTCATTAATAAGAAGAAAAACAGCCCAATTAAAAAAATCAGCAAAAGATTTGAATAGACATTTCACCAAGGAATATGAATAGTTAATAAAAATTATTTATGAACAGCTAATAAGAAAATAAAAAGATGATAAATACTGTCATTACTGAAAGGCAAATTAAACCACAAATTCCATACCATTACATATACACAGTATATCTATAATCCCAAAATATGACCATAACAGGTGTTGGTAATGATGTGGAGAAATTGGAGCCCACTTACATTGCCAATGGGAAAATATAATGGTGCAAGAACTACGGAACACAGTTTGGCAGATTTTAAAACAAATATTATTACCCATATAGTCCAGAAATTTAATTCCAAGAGTCTACCCAAAAGAAATTAAGATTTATGTCTAGACAAAGACTTGTATGCAAAAGTTCATAGCAGCACTTTTCATAAGAGCCAAAGAGAGAATAATCCAGATATCCATCAACTTGTTCATGGAAACAAACTGTGATATTTCCATATAATGGAATACTATTCAGCAGTAAAGAAGAATAAACTACTGGTACATGCAACAATAGAGATAATTGTCAAAAATATTATGCTAAGTGAAAGAAGTCAGACAAAAAAAGATGACATATTGCATGGTTCTATTCATAAGACATTTTAGAAAAGGCACATCTATAGAGACAGAGAACAGATTCAAAGTTGCTTGAGACCTAGGGCAGAAATTGGGAATTGACTACAAACCAGCACAAAGGAACTTTGTGTAGTGATGGAAGAATTCTAAAATTGAATTATTGTGATGATGGAACAACTGTATACATTTAATAAAAATCAACCCATGCTTCAATGGGTTATTATTATTATTTTTTTGCTATTTAAATAAAGTTGTTAAAATCTTTATCCTGCACCTTCAAAAATTTAGCAAATTAGAAAAAATATATTAAAACTCTAAGCATACCTACTAACCAAAAGACTAATAAAATGGTACACATTAAATTTAGAAAATTGGAACTTTGTACTTTTGAATTGTATTTAACAAAGAGATGGACTGTCAAAAAAAGTTCTACATTAATCATGAGGTTCAGATGATGTAACTAATTGAAAACCAATAATACCACTAGCTTCTTTTTATTGAGTCTCGTTCTGTTGGCCACATCACACACTTTCCTCATCATATGGAAAACTGGAAAAGTACTTTACAACCTAATGAACTCATGAGTCCCAATTTCTTCCATCATTTAGAGAAGTCTTGCTATTTTCAATAAACATTACCATATTTACTTAGAAACTAGCATTTATATTTGCTAAGTAGTAATGTGGGTATTATGCCCTTTTTGGCATCATAAACACTACTTCAGTACATAATAAAAAGGCAAAAAACACACTTATTTGAAAGATGTAGATGCCTTTGTTTTAAAGAAACCTGAAGTCTTTAGAGGTAAAATAATTTAGTCACAGCTTCATAACTAGTCAGTGGCAGATCCAGATCTAGAACTTTCCAGACAGGTATTTTACAGCCACATTTCCATTATTTGGTTTTGATTGGGTACCATGTTTCAGAGATGCTTCAGTTCATTGTTTTATAAAGTGTGGGCGATGACCCACTACAGTCTGTAGAATCAGCTTAGGGAGAATGAAAGAGAATATTAAAATAGAAAATAATATGAATCACAGGAAACACATTGTGGTAGAGAATATTATTCTTTCAGAATTCTTCCTTCCCTTCCCATTCTTGCCGTGACTTGGCCTTTGATTTGGGCTTGGCCGTGCAATTTGCTGTGACAGTTTGAATGTAGACAGAAACAGCAGTACGTGGTTCTATGCAGAGGCTTTAAGAGTATCTTGTGTCACTACACAACGCTCTTTGGCACCTGTACAATCTCACAAGAGAAGACTCTGGTCCAAGAATGGGATACTGGTGAAGTAAACCTGATTCTAACTCTTTTTTTTATAAAGATTATTTATTTATTTATTTATTTGACAGAGAGAGAGATAGCCAGCGAGAGAGGGAACACAAGCAGGGGGAGTGGGAGAGGAAGAAACAGGCTCACAGCGGAGGAGCCTGATGTGGGGCTCGATCCCATAACGCCGGGATCACGCCCTGAGCTGAAGGCAGACGCTTAACCTCTGTGCCACCCAGACGCCCCTGATTCTAACCCTTAACCTGGAGCCTGACCCAGCAGATCCTGTCCAGTCCCACTAGAGTTACAGCTGATACACAAAACGATGTTTGAGAAAGAATTGTTCATGTAAGTTGTTACAAATGGGATTGTTTGTTATGCAGCATTATTATAGCAAAACTGATTAATACCCAAGGTTTAGTATTGTATCAAAACTTTTTGTGTTTCATTTACATATATGTTTATATACTTGAGGAACTGAGCCATTCCCACAGTTGTGATATAAAATATATTTTATTATGAAGTGGTCAAAATTTAGAAACTATTTTCTTAATCTACTGAGAAGTAAAACTTCTTTTAAGGAGAGAAAAATATATATTTCCTTCTAGGGAGTTAACAGCTGTTTTTTGGCATCATGTTGTACCTAGTGATCAAATTTCAAAATTTTTTCTTCCAAAATATGTACACTACAAGTATAGTTAGGGAGAGGTAAAAGGAAGTGTCTGCTGAAGCCAGAACAACTGGGTATCATCAACAGTCCAGAGCCTGCAGGAGAAGAAAGCATTCCAGAGGGTCATAGACCCTTTCTCTTCTTTCCTATTGAGGAGGTACCTGGGGAAGCTACTGTGGTTGTTTCAAACACAGGCAATGAGTGCTTAGAAATAGTATCTCTTGCTGAAATGGGGCTATAATAGGCATCTGAGTTAGGGCTGTTCCAGAAACTGAATCACAGAACCAGTGCAGTGATGATACAGGCCAATTAACTAAGGAGTCTCTTTGTGCTGCAAGATGTGGGTAGGGGATTTTATTCTCATTTTGATTTTGTTAAGCTCTGTGGAAAATACTATTCTGTAAGAACTTTGTTTTGGCATAATAATATTTAAACACCATATAGGTAAAGTCAATTATTTAGGTTTAAACTGTATGGAAGCCCCAATGATACATGCTAGGTCTCTTCTGCCTGCACAGATCTTTGGGTAGAGATAGCTCAACCCAAAGCTAGACGTTGTTAGAAAAATTAAAGTGATCCTTTGTATACAGATAGAACAGGTTTTAAAGAAGAATTTAATTAAGAATTTTTTAAATTTCTGGGGTAGGTCAGAGAAAAACAGGATTTGCCTAATGTATCAGGTCTTATGATCGGATTCTGAGAATCCTAGGTATCAAATAGCTAAAATGAATGAGATAAAGTAGATATAAAAATGCTTAAAATCTGATTATGCATGATCACATGACCAATTTTGGCTGAAATGAAATGAATTCCATATAACTCTTAGTGTAAAGATTAGAGAACTTAACAAAATTCCAGAGAGAAGAGAGACTTCGATTTTAATCTGAAATGTCAATTTGCCCGAAGAGGAGGTGAAATCACGGTTAAGTTGCTTTCTCTCCTAAGTGACTCTCAACCTTGGCTGCATAAAATAAGTGCTTCCACGGCCCAGGCCTTACCCCAGGCCCAATAATCAAAATCTCTGGGGGTGGGACCTCTGGTAATTTCTTATAGGGCCGGGGATGAGAATCACTGTTTTAAATATTCTAAACAAACTTAATAGAAATATTTTACCATTTATTTGGAACGTAGAAGTGAGTCAAAAGATGATATGAAAGTCTGGTGACCGTTTTCCTTAGTGGGGCCAAGAGGATTACTAGAGCTGTAGTTTTAAGGTAAACTTTTGATAAATTTGGTTATTTTGTCCAGTATCTCACTGTTGACAACACATTTCTAAAATCACATGGAGCTCTGGTGCTAGAGCATTTCCCAAACAGAGGGGGATCTTCTAGATTTAACAACTCCAATTCAGTCTGGGAGAATACTGGATCTTATCAGTAGCCTGAGTCCTTTGATATAGAAAATAACAAATTGTAAATAAACACGAAAATAACAGTAAACACCAAGTCTCATGGCTTGAATCATTTTGGCAACACATCCTTCCAAGCTAGATTGTACATATATGTTTGGGGGAAGGGAGATTGCTGTTTTATGGCTATTAGAGGAATAATTTTTAACCCATTTCTGATTAAGATTGTCTGTAACATTTGTCCTATTTTTCAAATAAGCTACTACCATAAAATTTCTTTTTATAGAATCACTCTGAGCTCCAGATATTAACAAGGCGGGGGAGACTCTTGTGTCCCACTTGTATCTGGCCCAATACCTGGCCCATAGTAATGCTTAATAAATATCTGCTGACAAAGGAATAAATCCATGCAATGGATTTTAATGGGTTGAATGTTCTCTTAAATTATTTTTACAAATTAAAGAGAAGCTCTCTTGCATGTATGTGTCCCTTCCTCTTTCTCCAATATAAATAATAAATGCAATAAGTGGGAATAATTTATGTTTCAAACTATCCTTTCAAATTTTTTTTTAAAAATCTGAGTACAGTTGACACACAATGTGACATTAGTTTCAGGTGTACAGCTTAGTGATTTGACAACTCTATATGTTATGCTATGCTCACCACAAGTGTAACTACCGTCCTTTGAGAATGTATTCAATTCCTATCTCATGACTTTTGTTCTTTCATAGATAGTAATACTACTACTATTAATAATAATATTGTCATATTGTCACAGTATTTAGTTATATATATGTAATATGTATATATAATCATGTAAACCATATATAAGATCTATATGTATATAAACCATATATTATTTTATATGTAATGATTAAAGCTTACAACTCCATTTAAACGTGAGACTTTCCCTCCCTTGAGCCTTGGGAAAAACCTGCCTTCAGAAGGAGTAGTAATTGGTTCTGCCTCTTTCTTTCTCCTCTCCTCCCCTACTGACTGGCTGCTATTTGCAACACCAGCAGGGAGAATTAGGGGTAGAACTCAGTGGGAAGCAGCGGAACGTCTGCCTTGTCTAAAACTATTTTAACCAGGTTTGGGGTCCTCAGAGTCTGGTAAGTTTGGTTCTCTCTCTCTCTCTCTCTCTTCTCTCTCCCTGCTCCCTTGTGCATTCTTTGATGAGCTCTGATCTGATCTCTGGAGGCTCTGACTTGCAATTCTGATCCCAGTGAGTGCCTCCTCTTCAGACTGTTAGTCCATGTGCAGACCCTAGGAATCTTGAAGTTCACTTCCAGTGTCCGTGGCAATAATATCTCTTCTCCAGAGGTCCTTTCTGAGACAGTCCACTACAAACACACATTCTTTCCCTGACCTTAGTGTGGCCATGACTGCTCTCCTGCCTGCCACAGCTCCCTTCTTTGTGTCTGGATTTTCCAGGCAGGGCCAGCTAGGTGTCCACCCTGTCTCTTAACCTTAAGGATCATATAAAATCTCCCTGAAGCCAAGGAGAAACCTCTCTTCATTTGAGTTGTTGGGGAAAAACACCTCTTCCCAAAGAAATCCTCTCAAAAGTCTTCCTTTTGAATGTATAAGTCTTCTTAGAACCATAATATGTTGCTGTCCCATATTTGCTTTGAAAGTACAAAAACTGGTCTGGAGTTTCACATCTTTGTGCCTTGGTTTCTGAGAAACTTCTGGTTAATACCTTATTGCATATTATATGTGTACATGTGTTTATGTCTGTGTATGTCTGTGTGCATAATCAAAATTACAAGTATCTAAATAAAACAAATTACCTTTCTATTTCATAGATTACTTAGGGAAAAAATTACTTATGTAAAATAAATCCTATTGATAAGAGAATGGACATTTCTTATCTAGTTACTATGTAATTTGTACACAGAGGCCCTATCCCTTCTAGTTAGTAAGCAGAATCACTGGTGAGGTCTTGCAATAAAACTGGTGTGGAGACAGGCCAATGTTAAAACCAAAGTTTGCCCCAATTGTTACAGCTGAAGCCAAAAGAAGAATGAGCTCGTGTTAACCTCTGGCAATTTTATCTTGATAGTATTATAGTCTATGGTAATTCTCATTTTCATACACAAAAACGTCAAAAACATTTGTAAAGTGAATATTCACCTTGCATTCCACCATGACCAATGTCCATAAACCTAAATGAAAATATGTTCTCTGCAAAATACACAGATTTTTTTTTAGCAAACCCTGTTTTATTCCAAATACAGTTTTCTGTGTCAAATTTATATTACTTCAAATTTTTAAGTAGCAGAAATTGTTCTATAATCAGGTAAGAATAGATCTCTTTGTAAGAAATAATGAGGGTAAGTTTAAAAAAAAAGAACAAAGACAAGGAAAAAAGGAGAGGAGTAGATGAGCATGTCAAATAGAAACCCTGATTAGTGATGGAAGATTAGAGATATACCTAAAAAATATGCAACTGCTCACTCTCTTTGGCTGATATTGTAGATAGCATTAATGCAAGAGACAAAGAGAGAACAACAGGTTCCTAATTTGAGTAAGTCCATGAACTGACTTCCAAAGGTCTGCTGTTCTAGGTCTCTTAGCTTTCGAGTGTCTTTGAGGAAACTAGAATCCAGAGCTTATTGTACAATATTTATTGTTTGCTTTGTTTCATTTTGCTTTGCTTTGCTTTGTTTCTTTTGTTTCATTTACTTTGAAGTGGAGGGTTGGAGAGAGTGATTTTTAAGAACTCTGGCTGGGTGGAAATCATACTAATATTATGAAACAGATTCGCCTCATGCAAGTAATCCATAGGTGCCAGATAAAATAGGGGTATTCACTGAGATATCCTCTTGGCCCTGATTTTTTTCCCTGCATAGTAGTCCTGGGGAGGACAAAAACAAGTTCTAGGTCAGAAAATACGTCCTTGCTACTGTGTCCATGAAAGCTTTTCCGGAACGGGTGGTTCATGTTCTGTCTGGCTGGCAGAATTGGTCTGTGTATCCTACGTGCATTTTCCACCAGGAAAAGGAATGCCTTTCAAGTCCAACAAGCAATGTTCTGGAGATCAGAGAAACTGTTTGCTTTTTCAACACTCTGCACAAAGCTTCCCGGGGCATTTCATCAGAGCAGCCTGGCACCGCCGATTTTAGCTGACTGGATACTCCCTTGCTTGACAAAGCTTTTTAACACCTTTGGTTTTAAATCCAGATGCGTTTTTCCACAAACACCTGTACTGTAAATGAGAGCATTTTTTCCATAACTGTTTAATAGTCAATGGCTGAGAGCACATGAACTAAGACAGTGTATTAAGTGGAGAGGTATATATGACTCTCCCAGTCACCCTTTCATATGATTGATCTTGTGATCGCTGCCCTTTTGAGGGGCCAGCATTTGCAGGGAAACAGAGTTCTAACACCAGGAAACAATACTTTCATATTCCTCCTCAAAAATGTGACTTGGAAGCAGGTTTTTGGGTGTGACTCTACGTAGTTGTGATTATTTAAGATGACTACCAAAATAGAGGCTGTGTGAAGCACTTTATAAATGATTCTAACACCTCTTGGTTATAGTGGGAGTGATAATTGGAGAATAAAAAAGCAACTTTTGGGGACTCACAGTGAAAAAAAATAATAGTTATGAACACCACATCTGGTTCAGTAGGCTTTTCTCATTACAGTAACAAGATATTGAAGATATTTACTTTTTCCACAGTCCTTCCAATTACTCCAGACTTGATCGTTTTCTAAGATGTGATTCTATTACAATTTTCATGGAGATGTCCCGCTTCCATCCATCTTACTGCGTCTTACCTCTGAACTCACATTTTTTTACTGTATAGAGCGTTTACTTAGCAATTCGTCTTATTTTGTCTCATGAATTTATTTTGTATTTAATATCTGGTGTTGTGAGTTAATTCCTCCCCACCCCCCAAACATTTAAGTCTCTTTGAGTCACAAATGGAGTATTTTTGAGGAGAAGGGCTGTCTTAAGAATTCTAAATACCCTTAGTAGTACTTGGCATATAGAAGGAGTTTATCAAGTATTTTTTTAAAAGTCACTGATCTGGATAAAAATTAACCATTTGCTGGGCATCTGGTAGATATATCTTTAAGGAGTCGCTTTATTAGCCATTGAGGATGTGATAGTTGTTATTTCCATAATATGAGAAGTGAACTATGTGTGGAACCAGGAATCACACACAATTTATAAAGTTATTTAATTTAGAGGATGACCATCTGAAAGAAAATGTTCAGCAAATACAGCTTGTGAATAATCATAGGGAATCAAAGCTACCATTGTTTTCATAGTATAAGATATACCAGAAGTCCATTAAAGGTATAAAAATATACTCAAGAAACTGCTCTTATAGCTCATTCTCAATTGATACAGTTGATCTATTGCTGATATCTATATATATATAGATATATATATAGATAGATAGATCTATGCAAGTTACTACTCTTTGTAGTGATTTTTCTGCACTTCTGCAGAAGTTTTGTTTACAATTTTAACAACTTCAATTTAATTTAACATTGTATTATCAAATTGTTTCGAAAGCAACTTGATTTTTGCTTCTTATTAACACAAATACTCTATTTGAAAGAGGACCTAGTTGTCACCTTAGCTATCTCAGTCTGTACTTTCTAACTAATTAAATTCTTTACAGCTTATCTTTTAAGTCAGGCAAAGACCCTGTGGGCAAAGCATCCCATGATGGGAACCAAACCTACCCCCTCTATCAATAAGGACTGCTCTGATATTAGCTAGACCCTGCGTGATTGACCTCAGGACAATGATTGGCCTGATCTTTTCTGCTCTGCTGCATGTACCCACATACCTTTGTCCCATTTTGTCCTTATATAAACCTGGAAGTATTTTCAGCACTTTGGAGATGGCCTTTGGGACACTAGCCCACTATCTTCCCAGTATAGGCCTCACTGAAATAAATCCCTTTCTTGTTTTGCCACCACTCTTCTCTGCCTTTGGATTTTGTTAGTGGTTAGTGGCCAAACCTCATCTGTTTGGGACCCCTGGAGCCAGGTGGTCGTGTACCCTTGGGCCCCAGTAACATATTTAATGTTTAATCTAATATTTTTCAGGTGCCATTAAAAGCACTTTCTAGCAATTATGACTTATTCAGTTTCCAAATAGTATTTTTCATTCACAAAGACAAAGGCATCAAATAAATTGTTAAATAAAATATAATTGTATTATTTTGTAAGTCTATGATAAATATTCTTAGCATTCATACCATTTATATATAGTTAACCTAATTTTTAAAAATAATCTATTTTTTCATGTTTAAAGCTTACAACAAAATTAATAGGAAGATTCAGAGATTTCTTATGCCTGTCCCTATACATTCAGAGCCTCCTCATTATCAACATCACTCATTAGAATGCTACACTTTTATTTTTTTTTACAAAAGATGATCCTACGTTGACATATCATAGTAACGCAAGGTCCATAGTTTACCATGGGGTTCACTCTGGTGTTGTACATTCTATGTATCTGGTTATTTATGATGTCATCTATCATTTCATAATTCTCTTAACAAAATATTTGAAAATGATCTATTTCTGATAGAATAATAATTTTTTTACAGTATGACAAACAAAATAATTTTTACTGTAGTTGGTTATTTTTGCATGAATTCAGTAGTCCTCAGATATGAATGATTTGATAAAGATGAATGATATGCAATAACAGTTGCATTTTCATTTATGCTTGCATAAGGCCCACCATTCAGGAGTTCTCAGAAAGAAAAAAGAAAAAAAAAAAGAAATGGTAAAAAAAAAAAAAAAAAAAAGGGAATTCTTCCAGGAATTTCTTTGGTGTAGCAGTCACTTACAGGTTTTCATCTCAAAGGCACTCATCAGGAACAGGACATCTCTCTTAAATGCAGATTTAGGTGAGTATAGCAACTAAAATAATATCTAGTCACAGCTGTCAGTTTATTATGGAAATGTTTAATTTTCTAAGGATTTTGAAATTATTAAATTATATGTTATATTGCTGTTTACTATCTAAAAATAAGTGAACATAATTAAAAATAAGAGAAATGTGAATCAATAAAAAGTTACCAGAAAGAAATTACAGGTTTAACCCTAGGGGAGAGAGTTCCAATACTGGGAACACATGGATATCTAATGGTCATGGAAGTAATCCTCACACAAATGATTTTTCAAATCAAACAATTTTTGTGCCTTTTTTTTTTTTTAGTTAATCAATGATATTCTATGAATCAGCTTTCCATTCTAAGGTACCTCCCTTTTGCTTTCCAGACTCATGAGTATAACACCAGTGAACTCACCCTTTTCTCCTCGTAAGGTTAATTAAGCCTTAAAGAAAACCGAGTAGATGACCCGAAAGGAAGCTGATGAAAGGAGCACCTATGGAGAAAAGTAGCAGTGAAAACATTCTCATTAGTAATTGAACAATGTAAAATTACTAGGCTAAAATCTATGCTATTTGCTTACCAAATGATTTTCTTTTCTTCCCCGGGCACGCAGCCAAATTACACTTCTAGTCTTGTGGTGAAGTGTGACCATGTGACTGAGCGCTGGCCAATAAATGTGGGCAATCACCATGTTTGCCACTCTCTCTGGGTTCTCCTTCCCATTCTCCATTTGCCTTGCGGATGGCCAGATGCTAATGTTCTAGTAGAGGACCCCTGAGCCCTCCAGGATTCCAGGGTTGGGATGGCAGAGCCATAGAGTGAAGTAGCCTGAAATCCTGAGTCATTTCACTGTGAAAGCTCTCCACAAACACTACGCAAACTAAATAGTCTGCACTGGATATTTGTGAATAAAAAATAATAAACTATTAACCATGTTAAGCCACTGCATTAGTCAGTTTGTTACAGGGGTAAGTCAGTACAAAAGTAGTAATTCATTTTTGATATCTTGAAATATTCACAAGAATGGGCCAACTTTAGGAAGAAGCTAGAGGTATGTATCTTTAGTGGCATGAATTTAACAGGGAGAAATGTACATGTATTTTTATTTAATACAAACCTACTAGTCTTAGGTATCTTCTTCTGAAATTGTTCAACTTTGAAAAGGCTTAGCTTATAAAATGAGACGGGTTTTGGTTTGACACTGAAGTTAAATTGTAACTATGTCTACGCACTGCTAAAACAGACTGGCAATAAGGTACAAAATAAGAGTCCTACTTTGATTATCTAATGAGTTATTTTCAAGGAAGCAGTCTGGTGTAGGTTTATACCCTATTACCAAATAATACAAAGAGGCTGCTTCCCTTCTTTATAATTCTATGTCTGCCACAATTTTAGACTATCCTGGCAGTGGCATGGTGACCACTGAATTTATTAATGAAAACATCCTAATAAAGCTCTCAAACATTCTAGCATCTGCCAACCCATATTTGTAACATTCGTGACACAATCCTGTAGTAATAAACTGCCCACATCATTTCATGTCTTGCAACAAATAAGATTTGATGTATTTTTCATTTTTAACCACTTAATTCCTAAAATATTTTGTGGTGGCAAATATGTCTAGGAAAATCCTCTTGTATTGGATACTAGTGATTAGCTACCATGGCTGGGGCTGTATCTATGTGGGGGGTATGGTTCATCTCAAGAAGTGTAGAGTAAGGTTGTTTAAACGTAGGCTTGGGTTTCCTAATAGCAAAACCAGGACTCCTTGGGGAGGGTTTTTTGTGACATATGCTCCCTGAATCCATCAGGGCAACCTTGACTGAGGGGAAATTTCTGGTTGAAATGAATAGCTCCTATGTGGATAATGAATGCAGCTGCTGTGGTCTTTTTGTCTTGGTAGTTGGGGCTTCTCATTCAGGGACTAGGAGTGTAAAACCTGCTGGTCTGGCCACTGTTAACCTTCAGGGCAGATATATCATGTTACTGCCTGCCTGGGGACTTCTACAGAGGTCTGGAAGCCAAAGTTATTATAATCCAATTAGAAGTTAGGGGTTTTATCTCCTTTTCCTTCTGTCTCTTGTTTAAATCACTAAACCAATTCCTCTAAAATAGTTTTTGTATATCATATGAAATAATTTCCCCTTCATAATTTAAGAAGATACTTCTCATTTACAATAATTATACATTACCCTATATTGTTACCTTAGCACATCTTTTCTTGTTGGTTAGATTATAATTCTTTTAGACAAGGAACTATTGTGTGCACATATATATTTTGCTCTAGGGCCTTGTAAAAATTTGATGATAAATTAATAATTAGTATAGATTCTGATATTGGAGTCCACGTAGCAGAAATAATTAAGAAGTTTCCAATTTAAAATAATTTATTTCATCTATTGTATATGAATTTAATACACAGTTTTGAAAGGAGACTAAATATGTTTGGTCAGAGCTTAAAAAGAATGGTGCTAGATGTTTGGTAGTTTGATAATTAAGTATTCTGTAGTCTGATTTTCTTTAATTTCTTTTTTAAAAATCGTTATAGCGAATTTATATTTGAAAAAAATTCTTGCTTGCTGTTAGTTGGTTGAAGGTGTCAGTAGAATCTCAGGATTAGATTAGTAGGAATGAGGGAGTGACGTTGAGAAGGACATGTGTATGTTTTGGAAACCTATTTCTAATGTAGGATATATGTTTTATACAGTGTAGCTTTCTTTTTAGGTATGGACAATATTGTTTAGAAGTGTGCCTGTTAATGGTTAAAAGCATTCAGTCTGAGTAAGACTTACCTTATGTCATATAATAGTTTTGTTTTTCTGAATGAAATCAGCAAAACTTCTGTAACCATCCATTGACTACTCCTGAATGAAATGTCCTGTCCTTGCCCACTTATTTTCCTATGGTTATACATCTCTTTGCTGTCATTGTTCCCTATTGAAAAATTGTTTCCTAAAATTAAGATTTTTAAAATTAACTAGAGTATTAGTTGTTGCAAGGATTCTAGAAATTATTAATGAAGAAATAGGAGAGAGTTTCCTCTATCAAAAAAAATGTTTAAAGTCCACTTGAAATTTCAAGTAGCTCAAGGACTCCCACTTGACTCAACCATTTAAAACACACTCTTCTTTGAGTGAATCATAACTGTACACCATATGTCTTTGCCATTCCCCTCAGTAGGATGACAGTTCCCAGGTCTGTCAAATTCTTTGCATGTAGAGGTAACAGAAGCATGATCCATCAACTTTTAAAGAATAAACATGCATCTGAGGGTTTGAGTAAAGAGCATCCTTAAAAATCTTAATTAAATGGAGGAAATAATTTTCTACTTATTTTGAAACACCCTGATGCAACCTCAAGATGGACTTTTCCTTAATTGCTTTAGAGTGTGCATGCATGTGTGAATAAATGCATATTTTAAGGTACTCTAAAAACTAGGACTTCCTCCAGAGCAGGATATAGAATGATTTAAGAAAGAACAAATGATTATACACTTACTGTGGTGATCATTTCTCAATATATACAAATATTGAACCATCATTTACACATGAAACTAATATAATGTTTTACGTCAATTATACCTCATATTTTTTAAAGAAGCAATAAGTAGTCTTTCCTACCTTCAGAAGTTTCTTACCAAAGTAATTTATTGAGATGGATTTTTAACTCATTAATATTCAAGTTTTTGTGACTTCTTTAACAAAGACATAGCAGATAGTGAAAAGCTGTTTTTTCCTGCTATAAAAAATAGCAAAAGATTAATTATCAACATCACATTTTGAAATACATTGGAGAGATGTAAAAACAAAGAGGACTAAGTAAATATACATTTCAGAGAAGGAAGAGTCCTTGCTATGTGAGTAGAGATTGACTACCTTTTTTCCTCTGGAGACATTTGTTGATTCTGAGATTGGGCTGAGGATTAGGCTTGTCCTAAACAGTAGGGCTTTATTAGGTCTAAGTGAAACCAGTGGAGCCTCTGACAATCACACAAGCTGATATTAACAGATCAAAATATAGAGAAGCTCCAAACACACGACCAGTTTTTCTCGTGAGACAGTTGCTGAGTTTGAGACAGAGTGAGAGAGAGTCTGAGGCAGAAAGTCTCAGGAGTGAAACTTCCTGAGGTCTGTCAGCGCTTAAGAGACAAAACCATTCTATAGAAGGTGTTAATAACAAGTAAGCTTCTCCTAAGACAGTTGCCATTTTTTAAATCCACGTAGGGCAGAACACTAAACAACTAAACTCAGAAGCTCCAAAGAACAGAAATTTCATAGACAAATAGAGAGAGAGCCTCTTAAACATAAATCCTGGGAGCACCTGGGTGGCTCAGTTGGTTAAGCGTCTGCCTTCAGCTCAGGTTATGATCCCGGAGTCCTTGGATTGGGTCCCACATCGGGCTCCCTGCTCAGCGGGGAGTCTGCTTCTGCCTCTGCCTCTGTTCCTTCCGCTGCTCATTCTCTGTCTCTCTCTCTGTCTCTCTCTCTCTCAAATAAATAAAATCTAAAAAACAAAACAAAACAAAACCTGGAGGGCTGGTCCCAAATATGGGACTGAGCTGGAAAGGCAAAGTGATAGCTCTTGGAATTCAGACATTTGGGAAAAGGAGTGGAAAGATTCTAACTAAAGTTATAAGCCAACCCCAACCCCACTTAAAGTTCTGATTGAGTTGTGATCAACTTTACATTATCAACCTAACAGAGGAAAGCGTGAACTCTCTTCAGGGAAAAATAATAGCATTTTAAGTCTGTTTAGTTATACACAAGGTCCAAAATAAAATAAAAATTGACATATACAAAGGGCCAAGAATGTGACTGATAAGAGAAAATGCAAACACTACAGGCAGACATGCAATGAGGCAAATAAATGTGATTGATAATCAAGAGTAAAAATGGACTTAGAAGCAGATGATCCAAATGTAGAAATCAGCAAACAAGACCTTTATAAATATTTTAAAGAATATAAAGGAAAAACCTAACATATAATGGATTTTAATGTAGAATTAAAGTCTGTAAAAAAAGAGTCAAATAGATATGCTAGAATTGAAAATACAATGTCTAAAATTAAATAAATTGCTAAGGATACAATTTTAAGATCAGGGTTTAAAAGGAAATATTCAGAACGAAGCATGGAGAAATAAAATGATGAAAAATATAAAAAAGAGGGTAAGATTAGATATAAAGCACTTTAGTCATGTTTAACATAATTTAATCAAAGTGTCAGGAAGAGAAGATAAATGAAAAAAAGAATATTTGAAGTAATAATGGCTGAAATTGTTCTTGAAATGGTTAGTGCATCGACTCACATATATGAATAGCCCAAAAAGATAAAAGTAAAGAAAGTCAAACTTCTGTAGAATTGTTGAGTCACTATATTGTACACCAGAAAAGAATATAGAACTATACATTAATTATATTTGAATTAAAAAAATTAATTAATCTAAAAAAAAAAAAGAAGGAAAGTCAAAGTTAGACACATTATAGTGCAACTGGAGAAAACCAAGTTAATCAAAAACTCATGTAAGCAGCTGGAGGAAAGAAGAAAAATGACATTTGGAGGAACAAACTAAGATCTCTGTAACAAGCAAAGCTATCTTCACCAATAAAAAGTAAATAAGGACATTTTTTGACAAATAAAAACTATGAGAGTTTGCTGCTAGCAGATCCATGCTGAATAAAATTTTCGAAGTTTTCTTTAGTCAGAAGGAAAAGAAATTGCCGATGAAAGGTAAGATCCAGAAAAGAATGAAGATCAATGAAATGGTATTTTTGTAAAGAGAACATTGATTATTTAAATATTTAAATCAAATATACATAAAAATAGTAATTAAATTTGCTTGATGGCAAAGATATTTTAAATATTCTAAAGTCCTTGTAGTATGTGGTAGAAGTAATTATGAACATTTGATTTTGATAAGTCATGAACACGTGCTATAATATCTAAGACAATCATTAAAAAAACAGAACAATAAAGACACAGCACAGGGAATAGAGTCAATGGTAATGTAATAGCTTTTTGTAGTGACAGATGGGAGCTATATTTGTGGTGAGCATAGCACAACATATAGAGAAGTTGAATCACTATGTTGTACACCTGAAACCAATGTAAAATTGTGTGTCAACTATATTAACATTAAAAAAAATTTAAGAATGAAGTAAAAAGAACAGAACAAAAGGATAAAAACAAGTTAATAAATATGCTATTTATTTTTCAATGTGAAAATGGAGAAAAGGTAGAGGAAAAGTACTTAAAACCGGTGATGTAAATAGAAAGCATATAGTATTACGGTAAATTTAAAGTCAAATATATATGTGCGTGTGTGTGTGTGTGTGTGTATGCATATATATATGGATATAGATATAACGTGTGATATATATGTTATATATAGAGAGAGGTAGAGGAATAATATGCTCATTGTAATAGAGGTAGAGGGATAATAGGCTTATTGTAAAAGAAAAAGATTGTCACAATGAATATTTTTTTAAATGCCTAACTATATGATAAACATATGACATCACCTAAAATGTAATGCTAGAAAGGTTAAAAATAAGTAGTTAGGAAATATACCCATACAAATATTACCAAAAAAGCTTGTATAGTGGTTTTTCCAACAGAATAGTCTTTAATGCCATAAGTATTAAGAGAGACAAAAAGTGTATTTTCATATTGTAAAAGTTGTATATTTATATGCTTTTAAAAACATGGCCTTTCAATCTATAAAACAAAATTAATAGAACCACAAGATAGAATCCTCATTTATAATGGGAGATTTCAGTAGATCTCTCAAGCATATAATAAAAAATGGTAAGGAGTGAGCAGGTTTTAACATTATGATTAAAATTAACTTACTGGCCATTTATAATCTCATGCACCAAAATGTGTAATACATATTTTTTTTCCAAGTACACCCAATACTTTTAAAAATTGGCTGTGTTTTGTGTGCTAAACCCTCTCTAGATTTCACAAAATTGAAACCATATAGACTATATTCTTTGATCATGATTTAAGTATACTCAAAATTAACAGCAAAAAGAGAATTAGAAAATACCCATATTGCTGTCAAATGAGAAATGTACTATTAAATAACCCAGATATCAGGAAAGATCTACAGATTGAGGGTCTCCACTGGTCTGCTCCCCAGTGAAACTTGTGAAAACAATTTTAAAAAAAGAACCAACATTTAAAATCTCTGGAAATTGTCCTAAGGATGAATAACAAATGAAAGAACATCTACAAAATTCGGGAAGAATGGTAAGACTCAATGGCATTTAAACCAAGACTGTTCCCTCCCTCTACTTGTATAACCATATTAATATTAGATAACAATCTTTAATGCAAAAATATGCCATGAAGGATAAAAAAATCATTATATAATGGTAAATCATCATAAATCATCCCAGGATAAATTGCCAGGAAATTTTCACATACTACCCTAGAATGCATATCATTATACAGCTTAAAAATACATAAGATAAAATAGAATTAAGGATATATTTAACAAATCCACTATACATCTGGCATACAGAGTTAGACAAAAATTAGGAAGGATACAGAATATTTATATTACACAATTAACAAGCTTTAGCTTATGGGAACATACAAAATACTTGAAAATATCATTAGAAAAATTCAGGATAGTGCTTACATCTGGGAAGACATTAATGGAGCCTCATCAGTGGGTTTTACTTCTTAAGTCAGTGCTGGGTCAGCAGGGGTTTATCAGTTCATTCTCTGTCTTTCTCTCAATTTTGTTCATGGTCTCTTTTACATGACAGATAATTGCAAATTTATATAATTTAATTTTATCCTTATGGTAACTAGGTTTTGTGGGAAGCATAATAATTTATTCCTTTTTAATAATTTTTGGGACTTTTAGTATTTCATTTGATTATGAAATTTCTGGAATTGGGAAATCTCTGAAGTATCAGATGGTTGTATGCATCTCTACATGTATTAACATTGACAGTATTGATGGGACAATATGACTAAAAGTAGTCAATTTCGCTGTATATTTTAAACATAGAATAAAAACTAAATTAAAAGTAAAAGGATCAAAATTATATGCCAGAAAATACAAAAACAGTTTAGATAGCCATTTTAATACTTAATTCTATTAAAAGAGATATTAATAGGATTAAGGAGGAAAGATTATGAAATAATCTGTTTCAAATACATATTTTAGATATTTCATAATCTAATGATACATTAAAGGTCCTTAAAACTATTAAATGAGTAAATTATTATATTTTGCATAAAACCCAGTAACCATAGGATAAAATTAAGCTACGTAAATTTTCAAATATTTGTATATAAGAGACACTGTTTACAAAATTAAAGGACTGGGAGAAATATTATCTGGGAAAGAAAAGTTTGCTTATTCATTTTAAATACAGATCTTAGAAACAAGACAATAAAATCATAGCTAATGTGAACATGTATTCAGTGTTTATTTTGTGCCTCCATTTTGTATAGATGTTATTTAATCCTGATTTCAATCCTATGAGGTAAGTATTACTTATATCCCTGTTTTTCAGAAGAGCAATTGGAGGTTAAGAAAGATTAAGCAAGGTCATGAAAGTAGCAAGGGACTTGAATTCAAACCCTATAATTCTGATTCCAGGGTCCATGCAGTGTTAAGACCTTTACACTATATGTCCTCTCTGGGGGGGAAAAAAGGACAATGTGATTCAAAAATCAAAAACAAAACAAAAAAAGTTAAAAGAAACAATATAGGAAATATAAATAGGATATAAACATATGCTCAAACTCGCTAGCAAGTAAAATGCATATTAAAACAAAAAGTATGCATGTTTATTCACCAGACTTTTAAAACAAGCCAGTAGAGATGTCCAGTGTCAGTGACACTGAGGGAAATAGATATTTTCAGGTACTTTTGGTGAAAATTTGGTATAGCCTTTTTTGGAGTGCAATTTGGCACTGTTTATGAAAATATAAAATGAATTAGCTCTTTATCTCATCAAACTATTAACAAGCGTTCAGGAAAATAATTTTAGGAGGATGGTTATTGCAATGTTGTTTAAATTGTGAAATATTCCCCCCGAGTTGAGAATACAACACAGGCAAAGTAGCTTAATGGTGGGAAGAGGGAGTGAAAGAAAGCTTTGGAAGGTACAAAATTCAAAGAAGCCTATTTCACAGCTTTGAGAAGGCTGCAGAATCACATAATCTTCCTCCGAAAGTCACCAAAAAGGCAATATGGAGACAGATTAACTCTCCATGCATGCCTCCTTTCAAGAATTTCTAGAAATGTATCTGCCTTACCATCAGCCTTTTTCCCTTAGAAGAATTTGTCTAGCCTTCAGGGGGTAATCTTTACAGATACTAATCAAAACTCTGATAACAATTTCCTAAGAGAAGTTTTCAATTTATATGCACATCTTAGCAATCGTTATTTATTGTAATTCTACTTTCTTTCTTTAGCGGCACAAGTGTGTAGGTGAAAATCTGGCAGAGGCACTGATGATGTTAGGTCAGAGTGGTGACACAGGACCTCGCCTGGCCACGTAGATCATCTTTACCTTATTCAACATCTTTATACTGCTGTTTGTGTAGATAGATGATACCCATGTCCTGACATAAGTCAGCAGGGTGGAAGTTTTTCTCCAGTACAGGTGATATTTGCATTGATTCGTACCCTCTTCCTTCTTCTTAATGACCATGCACACAAATATGAGAGAGCTAGCTGCAGTCAGCTGCCATGTGTGGCCATGTGGCTGCACACATCTGACATACATAGATGTGGTTTGCTCTGGTCTCATAATTCTACCCTCCCATTGATTGAGCCAGCCAACAAGAAATAACCTGCTTGAGCCAAACATCTAGAAATTTTTCACTGTGATAACCCACATTCCTGAAGGAGGAACCACAGATACTCTTAAATACAAATAAAAATAAAATAAACTTTGAGCTGTCAAATTTCATATAAGCTTTCCCAGAAGGAAAATGGACTTTAAGTCTTAAAATAAATGCTATTTTAGGAGATGTATTATGGGACCACAAAATAGGTGAAATTGGATTATAACAAAGTTTTGTTGACTCTAGTAATTTGAGTAGAGCTTCCAAATTTAAATCTTTTATGCTGAATTGTGCTTTATAATCACATGTAGAAAAACAAGGTGATTTTGACAAACCAGTTCTTAATTTGGAAGCCTTTTTTATCATGGTGTTCTTTTTAGCCTCTTTTTGAATGTTGGAGAGTTTAACAGACACACTGCAAAGACACACCAGAACATATGGGGAATTGGTATTTTCCAGGTGAAACTCTATCCTATAGGTGTAAAGTCTGTGATACTGTGAATTTTTCATGGAATTTTCTAATGATGAGCATGCTTTTCATTCTCAAAAACGTAGTGACTACACAAGAATTTCCCCTTAATTACAGTGTAAGAGCACACTATTTCCTGATAGTACTGTAGATAGACCTGTTGGCATGCTAATACACTGGAGCTCTCTGCCAGATACCTACACAATAACAAATGAATTGTAATGACAGAAAGATTGCATTATTTTATATTTTGGAGAGTTACAAGGAGAGCTGAGAATGTCAGGTAACATGGTAATTACGTTTAATGTAACTTGATAATTAAAAAAAATACTACTAAGTAATCTGCTGAAACATGCAGTTATTATATGGCTACATGTCCCTTTCCATTATGTTAGCACCAAATTATGGATTAGTGTTCCTATAGCTATCTTTTTTGCTCTCTCAACAAAAGATCGACAGTTGAAACACTGATGAGAAGGGTGAGGAGCTTTTTTCCTTACTACAGTTGACAAGAGAATGAAAGTTTCAAGCACGATAGAACATATAATCTCTTTCAAGTTTCTTCTTAAGCCAACATCTAAGCAGAGCAACAAAGCTCTCTGGAAGACTATTTTTCTCATTTGGAAGCTGGCTTCATATTCTGCTGATGGAAGAAGAAAACAAGAGCAAACGTCATTCAAAGCACTCTTTGTAATGGCCATCTGGAACTTCATCTGAAAGGATGCAGGAATAAAATTCTGACTATCCCAAATGATTCCAGTTAAACTGAGGCTTGTAGTCATGATGGACACTTACAGAGTTTCTAAGTCATGAAGAGACGTACATTAAGGTTATAATAAAGTGTGATCGCACACGTTAAAGGGATGAATCAGAATTGCATTTGGGAAGGAGGGTTCAAAGGAATAAATATATGTCATCAATGATACCAAGGTTTGTTGCTGGGAAATAACACAGAAGAGCAGGCAGGTGAAGTCCCTAGTAAGGATGTGTGTCTTACTATGCCAGGGCAGAAAGGAGTGTAAACTATAAGCACTACACAAATGCTTGGTACCACTATCGGTATCATTTCTAGAGTAAAAACATGATGGGAATATTGGGCTATCTATTCAGAATAGAATTTCTGATTAGAATGGAACGTGACATGAAGCTCATGAAAGAGAAAGGTAAATTAGTGTGGAGGACTTACATCAAGAGAATTAAAGAAACACAACAGAGGGATGAGTAAACCAGAGGGCAAGAGCCATTACTTTGGGATAAATGCAAAAGGAATATTCAAATCATACCCCCTAGGTTTTTCAGAGTTTTCTGTCACTCACTAGTGGTTCCCTATTTTCTATGAAGTGGTCCTTTGATAGTTTGAGAAATGAAAGAAAGAATTGAAATTATTTTGCATTTGTACATCTCACAGATTTAAAAGGTCAGATTCATTACAATTTTCACAAATATCTTGTGTATTTCTCAAAATCATTATGTTTAAAGGTTATCCATACACAAAAACACTGGGTTATTCATGTCTTTTGGGTCAACATTTGGCCAACAGGGAACTGGATAGATGTGGTTACTGATGCCTTCCTGGGATTTCCCTACTATAGTTCATAGTTGTTACACTCCCGTTTTCCATGTGATTAGTGCAGTGAATTTTTGCCCCAACTTTAATTATATGAATCAATGGCTCAAAATTGGTCATTGCAGCATAAAGCTTTTTCTGAGCAATATTTCTGTAGTGTCTATTTCTTGACAGCTACATTTTTTAATTTTTCCCCCCTCTGGAGATATGGCAGTAAGGAGGACAGAGCAGGTAGTACACTCAGGCACTCTTGTTCCATGATGGAAGGAGACAGACAATAAGTTACAAACAAATAATGGAAAAAATTACCTGGTAGTTACGTGTCATGGAAAGAAAAAAATGCTAATGCATTTAAGTTTTTAAGTTGGTGGGTAATGGTAGAATGAGTGGTCAGAGAGGGAAACTCTGAGGAGAACTGCAGTCTGGATAATAAGGAATGAGCAATGGCAAAGGCCAGGGAAAAGCATACCTAGCAGAGGGAATGGTAAGAGTGAGGGCTCAGAGGCAGGATCAAAGAAATACTACCACTTGGAATTAGGCTGCAAGTATCAATAATGAAGAGAACTCCAGCAGAAATTGGGAAGCAGAACTTTATTTATTTAAATCTGTTAGTGAGAGTCTTTGCAAAAAAAATTTTTTTAAAGGAAAAGTAAAATAAAAAGGCAATGTTCTGAAATGTGTTTTTTATTAGATTACTTATTTCTAGACTCCAGTGTGTTTTCTGTTATGAAGAGGGTAACATAGTATTTAATCATTAACTTAAAAATATTTATTATTTTCCTATGAAGTGAGTTTATTACATTGTAATGTCTATTAAATGTCTATCAACTTGTCTATTAAATGTCTATTAAAACCACTTTTAAAACTAAATATCTTCCCTTAAAAAAACTTCATGTTATATGCATTGAATGAAACAGAAAAGAATATTTGCTAAATATCTATTGAAATGCTTACTAATTGTAATGATCTAAAAACTAAAAACAGCATGAATGCAGTAACTATTCTTGGTACATATTCATGTTTCTTACAGTTTTATAACTCTATCTCTTTATCACTGGTGTATTTCTGATGAATGCACTTACTTTTACAGTGATATTGCCTCTTACTGCTACATTTCCTTTGTAGCTAAGAACTCTGAAATTGCTGACTTTTCAACGAATTCTCTGTAGACCATCTGCATGGTTGAGAAGATGCTCTCCTACCAATGCTGAGATGCTTGGAAACTTGGCAGAAATTCTGCTAAAAAAAAAAAAAAGGCTATTTTAAGTCCTTTTATTTTAAAATACAAATAAATTGCTCACGCATTTTCACAGGTTCTGTGTTTTTGCTTCAATTCAGAACACCTACATCCAACAAAATGTTTATGTGACAAAAATTCATCAAATAAATTATCTTACATTTTTGAATGTCTTGACAAATTTAGGTTTTCAGTGTTGTAGATCTTCTCAATTTCATTCCATTCCAAATATGGAACACATCATTGGCTGATTAAAATATGACCCCCACCAAAAAAAATCATCAAGTAAAAGTATTCTAAAGCAGAACTTTAGAATTGCAAAATCGGTGAATTGTATATATTCTTTGAGCTCTTTATCATGTAATTTAGTTAGTCTTCCCCATCTTTTTTGGAGAATATATTTCAATATCTCCTTTTTACTAGTTTTCTTTTCAAGAATTACAACTTTCTAAAAGTTAAGCATGTTGAAGTTTTAGATACTCTATTGAAATCTTTTGATGAAATATTTCCAAGTGATTTTGTCAAAAATGCAATAGAAACCTAAAGAGATCACACTTATCATGATGAGTGCTGACTAATGTATAGAAGTGTTGAATCACTATATTGTACACCTGAAAATCTTATAACACTCTATTTTAACTACCGGAATTAAAAAAAATTAAAAAAAAGAAATCTAAAGACATCATTTGAGAAAAATGTCATGCCCTAAGAAAGTTTGGTTCATCTAAGAGTAATTGTCTAAAAGCCAAAACATTCTAAAATCTAGTTAATGAAGGGACACAAAAAAGAAGTGTGATGATATGTTCTTCACCATGTAGCTGAGTCTGAATGTGATGGCATTAACTACATAATTAGTTCTCTGAATTAACTTCCATATAGAATATCTTGCAAGGCAAAAGAGTAAAATATGTTAATTTGAAGCGTATGTATACACTTGTATTACTAAAGCTCAACAGTAATTGTAGAAATTATTTGGAACTTTAATGAAAAATGACTTTAGGGGTAGAAGTGTTCCATCGTTGACATTGTTCAGAAGAGCATTGTTATGATGGTAATGAGGAACTGATTTGGGGGTGACTGTATTGCTTCCAATTTGTGGCAGATAATGCACCCGTTTGTCGCTAGTACCAGGGCAGACTGCTCCCACTGCCCAAGCTGTAGTCCACATTGCCTCAATCAATTCCAAGTGTACTTATGTTCCATAGTTTTCTTAATGTAACAAGAATATTGGTTTAACTATGATACAATACTCCAACATTTGCATCTCTACTATGACTTTCCTTTCCCCACACATTTATCTTTGAAAGTGAAATTTTCAATTAGATTTATAATAGCATTTGCCAAAAATGTTTTAAATTTTTATTTTTGACATAATCAATATAAAGCTTTAGTTTAATTCTACGAATTAGGGAAAATAGAATCATTCCTAAAATTTACTTAACTGATTTTCTATTTAAGTCACCAGATGATACTGATGTAACACTTGCATCATTTATACAATTATTCTGTGAATAGAGCCATTACAAGAAACAGCCATCAGTTAATGTTTTGCACATTTGCAAAAATAACATTAGAAAATTAATTAAGGAGATGAGCTATTTGGTATAAATGACAAATCTTGTTTTTTAAAATAATATATAAATACAGCAACATGTGATAAATTGTCATTTTTGAATAAAGTCTTTGTAAAAGTATCTATTAATTTTGAAGCTAAGGCCAATGCATTGCCAGGAGTATTGTCTTCTGCCATTTGTGGCAGAATATTGATATTGCCACTGCCTCCATAGTAAATGGTAAATGTTAATAAATATGTTGTGTAAATTCATCACTACCTTTCTGAGAAATCAAAATTCAGTATTTTTAAAACAATTATTAAGCATTCATTCTCTCTCTTTTTAGCTCATTACTGCCAAATGAGTTTATTGCAAGACATAAAAGCATTACCAAATAATAAAATAAATGTGTTCATGCTTATAGCTTCCCACGCCCTTGTGTGGTCCCTTCCCACACTGAACCTGAACTTGCTCTGTGTTTTGCTTTAACCAATAGGAAGTGGTGAAAGTGATGCTATGCTATGTCATTTTAAGGTGTCATTCTCAAAGTCTTGGCAGCATCCTCCGCTGCTCTATATTGGGTTCTGGTTTGCCTGTCTAGAGAGAAAAACCATGTGGAGAGGCCCTGAAGAAGGGGACACCACGTGGAGAGGCCATATGTAGGAACACAGAGGCTCCAGACCTGTGAGTGGGATATCCATCTTTGAAACGGTAACCTCCATTCATTTACATGTAATCTTGTAAGATATCAGAAGAGAGATGAGCAGAACCACAAGCTAATCCTCAGCCAACCCACATAATAATGGGACAGAATAAAATCGTCATTATTTTAAGTCATTACAGTTTGGGATAGTTGGTTATGCAGCATTAGATTACTAAAACAGAAATTGGTACTCAGGTTGGGGGTTGGCATAACAAAAATCTAAAATACATGGTATTGGTGTAGGGACTGGATGGTAGGTGGAAGCTAGAAGAAGCTCAAGGAAACTGTTATTACAAGCTGGAAGGACAGGCAAGAAGGATAGGAGGGAAGAGGCAATTGGTTTCATACTGTGGTGGGAAGTTTGGCAATAGTGTCTGTCACCTCTGCTAATAGGGAAGGAAGATAGAAATTATTTTAATGCAAGTGTAGATCAAACTAAATTTTCCAGACATAAATCTCCTTCCAGGCTTCTATTATCTGCTTATAATAAAGCATGGAAATAGGGGATGAGTAGAAGAAAAAACTGTTTCATTTGCAAAGTTTAAAGAGAATATAAAGTAGCTGAAACTTGCTGTGTTTAAAAATAAAACTGTTATCCTTAGTATTTCTCAGCAGACAATACTCAAAGTAAGAAATGGCTTTAGGACCATGACCAAATCTTGAGTGCTGTCAGTGAGGTGTAGTTTTAAGGTCAAAACCTCATGGGTGCAGCTCTAAGAAACATTTGTAAGACCTTAGGATTATTTCAAGTGATACTCACTAGACAAAATGACTTCTAAGAATTTGGCCAGCATCTTAAGGGATTGGCTCACAGCAGTCTAGGGTAGAGAGGGGCCCATCTTAAAGAGTATAGGAATGTTGACTTTTGTCTATTGGAATGGATTTATACTTTGATGCATAGGAAACCCACAGAGTTTCAAAAGACATTGTAATTTCTTAGGTTGCAAGGGACAGAGTCTATTGAAAATGAGGAGGACTCTGAACCCTCAAACTTTGATGTGCAGGAAATGGGTTAAGAAAGCTCCTCCCCTGCAAAATTGACCTATTTCTTATGGAAAAGAAAGGGAACGTAGGAGGGCAGAGTCCAATTCCCAGAGGATGAAGCCAGCAGCCATGGAAAAAACAGAGGCCAGAGGCCAGGACTAAGTACTACTCTAATTCTTAGATGTAGGTACCAGTCAGAATTCAGAATTTCAATGGACCTTTCACTACTGGAATCATTCTGTCTTCTTCTTTTGAATTTGTTAATTGCTGTTCTGCTGCTGCTGACTCACCATTACATATTTGGTTTAAGAAGGGGAATGGGGTGAGGCAGATAACCTGTCTTTCTATTATACAGGTCTTCAGATTAAGAGGTGCCTCCCTCAAGAAGCCTCATATCCACCTCTATGTTCAGATGATGAAATCTCATACTTCTAGCCCAAGCTTGATGCCATAATGGGATAAGATTCAGGGGTACTGTGGAGATGTACGTGTATTTTACATGTAGGAAGGTTGTAAAGTTGAGGACAAATGGAAGGAAAGTGATAACTGTTCATATTGATGTCCCTCAATGACCCACACCTCTCAGTGCTCACATCCTTTTCCAGTGGCTTCCCACAGTAAGCCTGAGTTGGCCTGTGACTCACTTTAGCAAATAGAACATGGTAGAAGTGATGTGTTATTGACCAGCCTACACTTTAAAGAGAGCTAACACATCCACCTCTGTGCTCTTGTTACCCTGTCATGCATATGGAGCATGGAAGGTGATCCTCACAGAGAAGCACTGAGATGAAGATGTGTGAGAGGAAACACCATCGTGGATGGTTTGGCCCGGGCCACTGTCAGAACACAGAGTCAGGAGGTCAGGAGAGGCCTGAAACAAGTGCAACTGATAAACCACCTGGGGCTAGCATTGCTTGGCATTCATATTTCATCATCATTACACAGGACTCTCACACACTACCAAACAAGACCATGGCAGAAACTGAAAGATGAAAGACAATTTCTAAAAGCCTGAAATGGATAGGGTGTCATAATAAGTATAAAGTTAGACTATCTTAGGATATATATGGTTACACTGGTTATATATATATATATATATATATATATATTCACACTGGTTATAAATTTCCACAACTGCTGGCATGAAGTAACATTTCCATGCCATTTTCAAAATCTGTGACTTTTTTTAGTAAACATAATCATTCTGGAACAAATAAAAATTATGCTTCTTAAATAATAATTATTTTTTTTAATTAATGGAGATAGTAAAACTATGGGAGTATGAGTTTTAAGTGCAAAACCAGCACATGCCATTTTTTTTTTTTGAGAAATATGTAAAACCAGACATGAAGCTAAAGTCAAATATATTCAGGGAAAAGTAAAGGAAAAAAAAGAGAGAGAGAGAGAAAGAAAAACAAGAACTATTGATGAAATTCCTTGTCAAATGATTACATTGGATATCCATAATAACATAACATATAATAAGGCTAACAATTGAACAATTGCTATGGGGTATGAATACTGCCATATATTTTGCTTTAAAATTGACTAAACTACTAACGTGCAATATATAAACAGCTCAAATATATGCAAGATACATGTATAAAGAAAAAGTTCTTTACTACTTTTTGGTAGGTTAATCACTTCTAAAACATTTTACTAAAGAGGCTTTCCAATTGGGTGATGACTTTTGTGGGCCATGTTATATACTGTAAAAGGGGCATCATGACCAAGATAGTGGTATATTGAGTGTGAATAAAAATATGCATCTGAATGATAGTTTCTATCATGCTTTATCCTAACAGAAAAGTTTGGAGTAAATTGCCTGGCTTTGATTTAGTACTGAACAAGATAATAAAACACTGAATTTGACAGATTTGGGGTTTTATTCCTTTGTCCTTACGACAGGTAAAAGCTAGACAAACTGAACAATCAATGACTTTTCTCAGATTTGTCACAGAACTGAGGTCACAGGACACATATTCATCCCCAAATCTAGAGAACCAGGCATACCCAGATATATACAGTACTTGAGATTTGCTTTCTTGGGACAGAGGACCCCATATGCCACAAGCCAGTAGGATCACTTTGCTAGTAATTTGACTGCAGGCTAAAGGCAGCCCAGTGTGTTAACAAAAAGCTCCTGGAGGCCACAGTTATAGACGGGCCCACAGATTGCAGGCTCTTCTGTCAGGAACCCCTGGATCCTCCCTTGAAAGAGCTGAGAAAACTCCCCACATGGCCTGGGCAGGGGATGGAAAAATGTAAGCCAGCATGAATTCCACCCTCCTCCAAGACTTTCCCCTAACAAAGCTTTAATCCCTGGGAGAAGAGATTTCACCAGTGCAAAACTGAGACCTAACTCACTCCAGCCTACTCTAGCCTTCCTGTTCATCTAAAGAAAAATAAATAAATAAAAGCATTAGTCAACTGGGAGTGGGGCTTTAAGGTAATAGGCTGGAGAGCTGTAGTGGGGAATGGACTGGGGTAGGGGTGAGGGGGAGTCACACCCCTGGAGGAAGTTCACACATACTTCGAAGACCACACCTCTGAGACACAGACCCACTCAAATACTGAGACTTAATTAGAAGATCAGAAAATGGTGCTTTCTCTCCGCACCCCACAATTATTCTAATAAGCCTCTAGTAATAACAGTGGATTAGAGCTGAAAGAACTACCAGACACAGACTCTCTCTGAGGAATAGTACAAAGGGAAGCTCCAAAGCTGTGGGAGGTGGGGGGAGATGAAAACAAGGACATTAGAGGAACCTGAAGCCCCTGGTCCCTATAACTACAACAAACATTAAACATGGTCCAAAGCTTTGCCATATTAACATAAATCCTCACATTAAAGGTCTACTTACCTCATATCTATTACCTTTTGCAACACATCTGCTTTCAGAAAGCAAGCAAGAAAGCAAGAAAGAGAAAAAGAGATGCCAAGGAATGTCAAAGGCAAGAGAAACACAGTCTGAAGAGACAGACCAATGATCAGAGCAAAACTCAGATATGGCACAGATGTTGGAAGTATCATAAAGTGAAATCAAAATAACTATAGTTAATATGTTAATGACTTTAATGGAAAAAATAAACGACATGCAAGAGCAGATGGGTAATGTCAGCAGGATTGTGAAAATACAAGAAAGAATCAAAACGAAATGCTAGAAATTAAAAACAACAACAACAACAACATAGTAACAGAAATGAAAATTGTCTTCAATGGGCTCATCAGTATATCAAATATAACCAAGGAAAGAATCAGTGGGTTTGAAGATAGAGCAACAGAAACTTCCCAAACTCAAACACAAAAACAAAAGTAAAAAAAAGAGCATCCAAGAACTGTGTGGCAATATTTAATGCAACGCATGCATATTCGGAAAAGGAAAGACAAGGCAGAAGAAATATTTGAAGAAATTATGGCTAGGAAGTTGCCAAAACTCATGGCAGATACCAAATTATAGTTCCAAAAACCTCATAGACCTTTCAAGCAAAATAAATATAAAACAACAACACAGCTAGACATGCATATTCAAATTACAGAAAACCAAAGAGAAAATCTTGAAGGAAACCAGAGGGGAAAGAAATCTTATCTACAGAGAGAACATGTTGAATTTAGTCAAATTATGTCCAATTTATTGGACATGCAATATAGGAAATTAAGCCTACTGAATAAAGAACTTGAGCTACAGCTCAAATGACTTGCCATCAAGCTTTGAGGACACCTTGACATATTACAATTCAAATCATCTAATGTAGAATAGAATAATTATTAAATTAATAATGTGTTATTTTATTTTTATTACTTAGTGGTTATGATTTTTAAGAATTTACCTGTTTTGCTGATCTAAAGTTTTAGAGGTATTATAGTGTTTATATTTTTTATATTTTTTAAGTCTTAGGAACAAGTATTTGACAGTGTCTTCTTAAAGAGTTGCAACTGATTAAATCTTACCCAAAGAACATTTTAACAGGAGGGGTCCTTAATGGCAGTCTTATTGCTGGTTATACCCAAGTGAATCTATGACCTCAGTGAAGAGTTATTATTATTTAGCTTGTACAAGCTGAGAGGAATTGCTATTAGCATAGGAGATAGAATTGAACATAACAAAGAGTAGAATGCTGGGTTGTAATAGTAAGCAGGGATATGGTCCTGCATTTGGCTTCCAAAATGTATATTTATTCAGAGAATGGGAAAGTCAGGTTGTCCAGCTGTTCTTGTGTGTGTGTTGGATGAGAAGGCGGGACAAAACAGCATCTTGGATTTTTAGTTGCTCATAAACCTAAAAACAATGAACATAATGCCATTTCTTTTAAATACAGTAATAGTCTTTGACTGTGAGCTCTAGATCAAGGAAGGTCTCCCAGCACTGTTTTCAGCCCTAGTCAGACACTGGGACACAGTGTTCATTTCTGGGCAGCACCATTTCAAAGGGCTGTTTATAAAATAGTGTGAAGGCCATGGAAATTAAAAACACCATGTGGGGGAACACTTAATAAAACTTAATAAAATTTTTAGCCAGGATAAAGGAAGGCTCATGGTGGAAATTGTGGATGTCTTTAAAGTATCTGAAGTTCTGTCGTGTTGAATATGTAGTAGACTTGTTTAGCTTTGCTCCTGGAAGGTAGAACTGTGAACAATTGTCAAAAGTTGCAAAAGATAGCCAGCTGGCTTGATGTGAAATGGATGTTTCCAACTGTTAGTGCTGAGTAACTACTCCAGAGTAGTGTAGAAGGTATTCCTCTTTGAGTAGGAGTTTGGAACCATGGGATTTTCTTCTTATTCTGAGCGAGTGGTTTGAAATTGTCTCTGCTTAGTAGTATAAGTAAAATTTTGTAGTAAATTTGCTGTTAAATAAAAATTCCTATAGTTACAAACTAAACACAGTGACTCCTTGCTTCTTCGCATGGGTTCAAGTTAGTTTGGTTAATTGCGATAAAATATATTTCCACATGTGTTAGGTTAGGTGATGAGTCTTCTAGTATTGTCTTCTAATATTTAAGTCTTCTAATATTTTATTTTCAAAGTGACTACCTAAAAACAAAATAATCTGATATGAGGCAGTATTTTATTAAAATCCACCATTTCGAATACACATGCTGACATTTCTTTGAAGTATTAAAAAAAGCATAAAAAGTTTATCCATGAGCTTATGAAAGCTGTAACCACATTATTTGCTCACAGAAGTGGGAGTCAAGGTAATTTTCAGAAGGAATTTTCCCACTGTTTTTCGTATAATCAGATATTTGAAAAAAGTTTCTAGAAAAAGAAAGTGAAAATGCAATGAATTTGTAAGACTGGAGAGATTGTCTTTCAGATGAAGGAAATGAGAAAAAGTATTGTAATATGGCAATGAGGCAGTCAGCATGATGTGGTTTCTGTTTCCAGTCACCTCCTCTGAGTCCTAGCCATAGTTTGAGAACTCCCTGTGGAGTGATTAGGGGAAGAAATGTCCCTGGTGTAGTGTGGGGAGCTGGCTTGAGCCTGAGGGACAGAACTAAGGGCTGTTCTTGAGCACATTTTGCTAAACATGGGGAGATAAAGAGCATGCTTCAGATAGTAGAGCTGATCCCAATTGAACAAAAGAGACAAGGGTGAATGTGGGGATGACAGTATAAAAATAAGAGAAAGATGAATATTGGTCAGTGTGGCCTTTGACATGGAAATTCAATAAAATGAGTGTGGTGGCTGGGGTAAAGACAACACAGTGCTGAAGGAGCAGTGACCCATGTTAGCCAGTCCTGGAGCCGTTCTTGCTTTCTAGTGAAAGAAACTCAGGCTGAACAGAAATTCTAATCTTTACTCATGTTGTCTTCCAATACTTTATGGGGTCAAAGTAGATAGTCCTTGGAAGCCCATTAACTTTGGCTTGCTCTTCCTATCCTTTTACCCAAATTCATTCTCCTAAGGTGGGGGGGGGGGCTGGGGGAAGCAAACATTCTCCTGTGCTCCCTTTCCCTTTTGTCCCACTCCCTCTCTCCCCTCTCTTTTCCCAATCAACATCTTGTGTATGCTGTCTTTTGCTCCATTCCAGTATGCCTGACACTTCTCTACTCTCACCTTCCTATGCAGGACCTCTGGGTTCTGCACTTCTTCTGCCCTGGTTGTCTTCATTCTTTTTTTTTTTTTTTTTTTTCCTGGGAAGTGGTTGTCTTCATTCTTATTGAAATTCTGTTCAGGTGGAGTCCTTCCAACCTTTCTCTAAGTGCAGAAGGGTATGTGGAGCCTAAGGAGGCAGCTTTTAAATGCACAGTGTGAGGGGGAAGACCATAGACACTCCCACTGGATCATTTTCATTTGGTTGGAGAAGGAATGTAGCAGTTGAGGTGGGTACGCTCACATATTGCTTTTATGGAAATCTTTGCACATGCTGCCTGATTGACATACCAGGTTGTGGACCGTATGACATGGGTTCAATGTCCCAGAGTCTCCATTAACTAGTGCTTGTTCAGGTTTAAGCACTCAGGGGCAGGTCCCCTCATTTATCTGTAAAGATTGTTTTATAGTAACAAATTCCCCAAATGATCGTGTGAGTTAAATGACATATCAAAACCAAAAACTACTTTGTGAATAGTAAAACATAGCTGGTGGTTATTTATTTTTTTTTAATAACTGCCCTTCTTCAAATCATTGGCCATTTCAATTTTCCCTTCTAGTACCCAATTTTTCCCTTCTAGTACCCTATTATCCATGATCTGTAATTATTTTCCTTTCTAGGTATGTGAGTAGAGCTTCAAAATAATGAAATTTCAAAGTAAAAGAATAAAGAAGGTAAAACTATCGAAATCATCAGGATAATGCCAAGAGACTTGAGATCAATATAGCATATTGAGAAGGTAAAGAATAGGTGGGCATCATCCACTTACTCATTATTTATCCAACAAACTATAAGTGCTGATTCAAAACCAGGCACTCTGTGGAAAGAGGATCTCCTTACTGCTCCCTGTGTTTCCACTGGGAGGGACTTCAATCTAAGTAATTTGTAACCTCTCTCTTCCTCCCACTCATCTCAGGGCCTTACCAGATTGCCTGAAGCAAATTTTTCTCTTCTGTCTGTACTCTTCTCTCCTTTGGAAAGAGCTGTGAGTAGCTGGGTAAATTCAATCCAGAGCAATAATATCAACCAGCTCAATTAGCTAACAGACCTGAAGTCATGCTCTTTCACCTAAATTTTATCAGAAGTGAAGGATATATGTTAGTCTCCATTTGTTTGACTCACATGGTTCTTCCAAATGTGCATGGGGGGAGGGGTGATTTTATTATGTGCCCGTCACACTGCAACAGCTACTATGCTAGATGACTATGTCGTGATCTGGCCTTAAAATATTTTCCAATAGAAGGATGAAAGAGTGAATACAGAGGAAACTTAAAATGATGAATCAGAAATCTTGGGTTGTGAATCTCAACTTTACCATTTACTAGCCATGTGTTTGCGGGGTAAAGCTGGCTTAATCTCTTTGAGGTTCCGTTTCTTCATTTCTAGAAAAAGAGTAACCCCTGCCTCATAGGAATGATATAAGATCAAAGATACAATTGATATAAAAAAGTTCTGTGAACTGTAGTGCTAAATAAACCTTGTCCAAGATTGTCTTCCTTACATCAACCTCGGTCACACTCACCTGCCTCACCAGCCCACTATCTGTTTAGCATACCACAATATTTTTCTTGTTTCCAAACATGGATTGGGTCCATAGTCGTAAAATCCAATCCCTAAATTTGAAATTACCGAAAAGTGGTGTCAGTCCTAGATTTCATCTATAAACTGTTACATGTTGTTATCCTCAGATAGTTTTGCTGTTTGTCATTGACCACATCCTGCCTAGATTTCTACCTCTAGCTAATTGTCCTATTTCCCTTGCTTTGTGCTCTCCATGTCTTCCTAAACATATGCCTATAGATATAAACATGCCATTATATAATAATGTCCAAAAGGTAGAATGTTGAGTTTCTTTTTCCTTCTTTTCTTTTTCGATAGGTAATATGTGATGGTTGAATTCAACCCCTGTAGTATGAGTTAGCTGGAAATAAAAATTCATGACCTTAAAACCTTATAATCCAAGTCACTCTTGGTAAAAGCAGCTGAAAGGTCCATTTATAGAACTTATTTAGAGATTTTCCAGATAATAAGGGTCGAAGAGAAACACCAAAGACAGCCCCAGAATAGCAACTAGGGCATTTCCTTTGACAGCTGCAGGAGATCTAGTGGAACTTTAAATCAGTCTCAAAACTGAATTGAGGCTCTGAAACTTGACTAGCTTGCTAACAATAGTCTATGGTGCTGAGTAATTGCAAGGGGGAAAAAACACATAAAAGAGAAAAAAAATAAGACAGCATGTTACTCATATTATTTGATGGTACCTCTGAGTCATTAGAGGGAAAATTCACCAGAAAACACACAATATTCCGCATATCATCTTCCATCTAGTTAAGAAAAATAGTGATTCTATTATTACTGAAAATGATGCAAGTGTAGATATGTTTTGGACTGGAACTACCATTTCTCCGAAACTCTTGAATAAAGATACTCATGGCCCAGCTACATGAGGTCAGTTATTCCACCTTTACTGTATAATTTGGCTCCGACATCATGTCTCCCTTGTATTGTTAGCAGAGTGTGGGCTGCTATTATTGATGACAGAATGATAACAATCTCTGAGATCTAATGTGGAAAGAGATTCCGTCCTTGACCTTGGTAACATATGCCAAGATTTATCAATCCTCAGTGCCAAGTTTTCCAGCCAATTCCTTTGGTTTGTCCTCAGGCAAGATGGAAGCTCGTTGAATCCCACCCTACGAGAGGAGGTCTGCAATCCCCGAGTAGATTTCCAGAGATATACATGGGCTCCACCAAGTGGAGGAGCTGCCTGGGTAACATCTCTGCATCTTCTAGTATGTGGGCAGTGTCGGTTTGGGAATCTGAGGCTGTATGCAGTCATCGTTGTTAAACAGAATCTAGTACTAATGTTTCTGAGTTTTCAGGGTCTTTGGGTTAGTCATAGTGCAGATGGCCCTGGATTCATTTAATTTTCAAAATATGACAGAAGAAAATACAGGGACATGTTTGTGATTCTGGGCTTTAGAAAGCCTTCTGAAGAAGGTTTAATACTCAGAAGATTTCAAGGAAATGACAGATTTATCAACACCAGACATAAAAACTTATGGTTGGGAAAAATACTGCAAATAACATTAGAACTTAAGAGGCATTCTAGAAGAAAACATTTGCAACACAGAATAGACATAGGATTCACATCCTAATATACAAACATCTACTAAAATTCAACAAGATAAAAATAAACTACTTGATAGTGAAAAAGGGATGATATGAACAAATCATAATTCATAAATTAAAAATATTCAGTTTAATAAGGCATAAAGACAACAGTTATCAGACAGAAGCAAATTAATATCATTTTTATCTCCCACAGTTCCCAAGCAAACAAATAAAATGTAACCACCCAGGTTATCAAGGAGATGGAGAAACAGAGTATAAGACAGTGTCAGTGGGGCTGTATTTTGGCACAACTTCTTTGGAAGGTCACGTGGACGTATTTAACAAAGCAAACCATGAACAGATGCTATGATTCAGCAATTTCAGTTCTTGACGGTGATCCCCAGAAATGCTTACTCATACGTATAATGATACATAAACAAGGGTGTCCAATCCATATCCTCTGGATATGGACAAATGGAAACTAAGTAATAACAGCGTATTTTCTAAATTATCACAGCATATCTGTACAATGTATTACCATGCGGCCATTAGGAAGGGCCATGCCAGTTTCTCACTGTAAATTTTTAAGGGCAAAAAACAAGGTACATAGCAATAGGCTATGTTTACAAAATAAATTCTGTGTGGGTGTATGTGTGCATGTAAGACAGAAAAAGTTGAACTAATATCCACCAAACTTCTAATCGCTGAATTAGATGTCATATACCTCTCCCTCTTTCTCGCTCCCTCTCTGTCTGAATATATTTAAAATATGAGATATTTTGATATTTTCTTGCGTTTTTCACATATGCAATAAATTCACCTCAAATGTATGAAATACACTTATTGAAAGATCAAACTATGAATTTTTAAAAATTGTGCTCTAGCATTATAATGGCATAGATAAAGAATCTTAATAATGATGTTTCTGATTTCAGGAAGTGCATTAAATGTTAAGTCAACAGCCATAAAGATACACAAGGAGTTTCCACTGCCAGTATATTAGACATCATCTATATAGAACCCAGAGATCATAAAATAACCCAGATGACATCTTATGAGACATTTTAAAGAAAATATTCTGGAATCAGAAAAACCAAACTGAAAACAAAGGTTAGAAATTTCTTGGAGAGTAAAATTTTTCATTTTGAATAACAACAATAATGCTTTTGGTATAACCTTTGTTAAGAACCTTTGAAAACATGTCAAAAATGTTCTTTTGTAACCTGTAAGTTTTAAACAAGCATGGAAACAAAACCTCACAGTTTACCAGTTCAGAAGAAACTGTTTATGTACTTCTGCCTTATTTCATTTAAATTGAGGAAATGGAGTTGGAGGAATTCTCAGTGAAGGCCTAACCTAATGTCTTATTTGCAAATGAGAAATCCAAGGTCCAGAGACAAGAAATAATCACCGAGGGTCACACTCTGTTAGAACCCCTCCAGGATAGAATCCTGCCGGAAGCCAGAGTCACAAATGGGAATGGCTGTTGGCCTCCCTGCTCTAGTGAGACAGGGTACGGCAATAAGAATAGAGGGAAATGATTTAAGAGGTAGGAATGCATGACATAATGCGTTGTGTTGAAGGCATGCTGGGACTGGGGGTACATGTGTGTCATATGAGATTCAGAAAGAAACTGTGCTGTGCTGAGAGTCTTAGGGCCATCCAAAACGCTGCATGGCAAACAGGAAGACAGGTATCTCCAGCAGCAGAAACAGAACAGATCAAGAGCTAATATCTGAACAATATCAGAAACATGAGTACTGAAATTATCTTTTTAAAAAAATTTTATTTATTTATTTATTTATTTATTTGAGAGACAGTGAGTGAGCAAGCAACAGGGAGCGAGCTTGAGCAGGAGAGGAGGAGAGGGAGAGGGAGAAGCAGACTCCCTCTGATCAGGAAGCCCGACATGGGGTCGGTTCCCGGGACTCCGGGATCATGACCTGAGCCAAAGGCAGACGCTGAGCCACCCAGGCGCCTCTGAAATTATCTTAATAGAATTAGCATTTATGAAGATGACTGTAATAGGAAATTTTTAGAAAGTGCTTGATGTGTGCCCAGCATTATTCTCTGTGCTTCAGATGTATTAGTTCTCTCAATTTTCCTAAACTGGTAGTGATCGTTATAGGCAGTTAACTATGTTCAAACTAATGCTATGGAACAGACACCCACTAAATTTCATCAGCATATAATGCAGCAAACATTTCTACAGATGCCCAGTGTTTTGGGAATGCTGTCCTTGGTGGGCTGGCTACACATCTGAAAATCTGCTGAACTAGCTTGAACTCAGCTGAGGTTTCTCCACTCTGCTTCTGTGTCTCTTATTCTTCTCCTGGGTCTAACAGGTTAGCTCCACCATGTTCTCATGCTGATGTCAGACGTGCAAGATAGGAAGCCCAGTTGCAGGGTAATTTCTAGCCTTTAGTCACTTATCCTCATTAAGTGGAAACAAACAAACAAACAAATCAAGTCACAGAGCCAAACCCAAGTAAAAGGGGTATATAAGCCACTCTGACCCATGGAAGGAGGTGGGGATACAATAAATATTCCTGAACCAATAATCTAAATTTCCACAGGTTGGTACTTCTGTTGTCTCCATAATGTAAGTTATTATTTGTAACTATTTCCTCAAGGACAAAGAACTAATAAGCAGATGAAATAGTATCAAAGCCAGAGAGCTGAAGCGTCCATGCTCTTACCCCTGACATACACATGGTGAGCACTGTTACAGGGACATCACGATTATAGAACAGACAAACTGGAACAAAGTGTTATTGTGCAGAAAGTTATTGCAAAACAGATTGAACTCAAGGAAGGACATCTGTATGTGTTTGAGGGCTCTGAGAATCGGTAAAATTGGATGGTCAGTTTGTACTGAGAAAAATAGAACTCATTTGAAATTAGGTGATACTTAGTTCCACACAGAGAATGGTTCTTTCTGTATTGTCAGAGGAGGCGCCGAGGAAGTGGTGTATAGAACACAATACTCTTTTTTTTTTTTTAAGGATTTTATGTATTTATTTATTTTAGAGAGAGAGCAGGGGGAGGGGGAGAGGGAGAGAGAATCTTGAGCGTAATCTGCGCTGAGCACAGAGCCCCACATAAGGCTTGAACTCACAGGCCTGGGATCATGACCTGAGCCTAAACAAGAGCCTGATGCTTAACTGACTGACCCACCCAGGCGCCCAGAGTACAATATTCCTAAAAAGCTTTAGAAACATGCTATAGGGCTATTTTAAAATTCATTAATTTAGGGGACATGTAATAAATGTACTTTGTACAAAATCCCATGGGTACTAAACAGAATAGAGTGAAATAATCCTCCCACCACCCATAACCTCAGACACCAAGTTTCTCTCCCTAAGCTCAGCCACCATTGCGGGTCTGTCCTGGGCTCTTTCAGGAATGTTTTATGCATATGCAAACACATTTGGATACATGTTCTTCCTTTATTATAGATGGTGAATTCCTGTGGTTCTGCACTTTTATTTTGTTCCCTTCCAAGAGCTTCAAGATTATTCTAAACCAGCTGCCTCTTCCTTTCTAATGGCTGCATAAAATGCCATTTACAGATACACTAATTTTCCTTTCTTTAACAAGTCCCCTATTGATGAATATTTAGCTTGTTTCCAATCTTTTGATATTAAAAAAAGTACTGCTGTGGTTTTTCTTTGGTGAATGTTATGAGGAATATCTCAGTAGCACAAATTTCTGAAAGTAGAATTCTCTGGTCACGGAGAATGCACATTTTGAATTTTAGGAGCTGTATGCAAAGTGTACATCTCACAGAGGCTGTGTTTTTCTTTTCCCATTGGCAGTGAATGGAAAGCTCAATCTTCTCCTGTCCTTGTATATCATTTTTTTTTGCATTTTGCTAATCTGAAAATAACATTATATTACAGTTCTAATTTGTGTTTCTTCTCTTCTGAGGGAAGTTGATAATCTTTTTATATCTTTGAGCCATTTGTACTTCTCTTTTTGTAATCTCTCTGTTATGTTCTTTGCTTTTCTCTTGGGCTTTGCTTGTTTGAAAAACAATTAATTTATAGGAGCTTTTTCATGAAGGAAATAAAAACCATATCTTGTCTCACCAGATTTTTGGTGTAGTTAATACTTCATTAATGGCATTGTGTCATACAGGTTTTTTTTTTTTATTAAATTTTAATGTTTTCAATGGCTTCTGGATTTGTGTCATGTTTATAAAAGCTTCCCTTTACAAGATTATAAAAAATTCTTTCATGATTTATTTTAGCACTTTTATGGTTCATGCTTAAGTGCTTAAAGATTCATCTGGAATTTATTTTGATGAGGGAGTGACACGGCCAATACCATTTTTGAATAAGCCAGCTTCTCCCCGCTGGCATTAAATGTCCGCTTTATCAAATACTTGATATTTAGTTCTGGTTCTGGATTCTTTATTTTGTTCTGTTTGAGAATATTTTAATTTCTGTAGCTTTGTAATATAGTTTGCTATCGGGTGGGACTAGTCTCCTCGTTTTCTCTAGAATTTTCCTGGCAGTTACTATGCACAGTGAGATTCTTCTCTAAGCCTGTGGAGGCTGCCCTACTGAGTCTTCTCAACATCCATCCATAGTTTCTGTGGACCTCTGTGGTTTAAAATACAATGCCCCACTCCTAATAAAGTGGTACCGGCAGGGTGGGTGACCTTTTATGTTTGAGTAAGAAGGCTCATGGGAACAGGAGCAGAGGGGTCCACAGCAGTCTGAGGGCCATAGATCTGAGGGGCCTACCAGGCTGGACGGGTACTGGACATTCAGTGGCCATCTGGCTTACTGGAGGCTTGGTTTTCTTCACTGACACATGAAATTCGGGAAGTGAGAAAAATACAGGCTGAAGCCCAACTATTCACTGATAGATGTTTGAAGAATATTCCTTACCCTGTGCAGAAAAGAGAATTGAAATTTGGGAGCTATCTAATTTAACCCATATTTATATTCATAATTCATGTAAGAACTCATTTGTTCACAAAATTGTGTTTTCCTGAGATGAATATATTAGCATACAAATAAAGCTTATAATTAAAAAGGACTTGAACTTTCTGTCATGGGTCATTTTGCTGATGGGTAATTTGAAAAAAAAATGTTTTCTTTTCTACATTGTGCACACAAATGTTCTTTTCTTTATTGTCATTATAAAGGAAGAAGAAATTAACTCACCCCGTTCCTGGTGTTTCGAGTCCAGTAGGTCTACCCTTTTTCTCGTTTTATCAGTGTGTTCTAATTTCCAGTTATGTAGTTCATCTTCATTGAACGCATACTTTTCTTGTTTCTCTTCTTATACTACCGTCATTCTATCCGGCTTACGATATTGCCATTAGGAAATAGTTTACTGGGGTGCCTGGGTGGCACAGCGGTTAAGCGTCTGCCTTTGGCTCAGGGCGTGATCCTGGCGTTATGGGATCGAGCCCCACATCAGGCTCCTCTGCTATGAGCCTGCTTCTTCCTCTCCCACTCCCCCTGCTAGTGTTCCCTCTCTCGCTGGCTGTCTCTATCTCTGTCCAATAAAATAAAAATAAAATCTTTAAAAAAAAAAAGGAAATAGTTTACTGTCATGCAAAAAAAAATCATATCCAACTTAAATTGATCTTCTAGTGAATGTAAGAGACTGTGTGAGACTCTTTCATAGATTTTGTATCATTGAACATGTAAAATTATGTAAGACAGGTATCATGACTTTCAAGATGGAAAAAACTGAGTCTCCCCGAGATTAACTATATTTCCCAAACCCCAATAACTAGTTAATGTGGCAGCAAATTTCAGGTAATTCTAAGTTAAATGCTCTACAGGAGTTGTACCTTACTCGCCCTCTGCCTCCCTTCATGCCACTTTCCTCTTTCTACATTAAACTCTAAGCATAATGGCTTCACTTCTGTTTCTGTTTCTCCCTCTCTTTCTCATTGTGAGGACGTTAACTGAACTTCCCCTCTCTGCCTGACATGCTCTTTGCAACAATGTGCACATGTGTGGGCTCTTCTTCTCCCTCCCATTCCACTATAAATACCGCCGCCACCTCCAAGAGCTCTTTCCAGTCTAGGGTAAGCCACTCTCTTATCGCCTTATTTTAAATCTCAGCACAGCCCTGGGAAACATCCACCACTCTCCCTGCTTACTCAGTTGTTTGTTCTCAGTTTCTGCTCATGGAAATAGAACCTCCACAAGAGCACAAACAGTGTCCCGTCAGGTCCTAGCACCTACAACATCGCCTAGAATGTATCCAACTAGGATTTGACGGATGACTATATGGCTGTCTCTAACTTGCTGGGGCAGAGCTAAATATAGGGGAGGGTCAGGGTAGTAGAAAAACATAAAGCCTGGTCTTTGCCCTCAGAGCTTGTAATCCAGCACCTGGCATGTCTTCATGCAGAAATGAGACAGAATTAGATTAAGACTGTGGGGCTAGATTTAGCAGCTACTAAAAATAAGTATCAATATATAAATTTGGATGTTAGCAAATCCATTCCAGATCTTTAAACTAATTTTACATGTGGACATAAACGTATAGTATGCTGTCTTTAAAAACACCACATATCAAAGAGTTAACTATAAAGTAAGTTTGAAAGAATGCTGTGCCCACACTTTAAAGCCGTTCTTGATGCAGAAAAATATGAGTCAGTGAGATTCCTAGAAGAAGCCTTAAAGAGTTCCAAGAGAGGCAGAGATACAGAGAGAAAGAGAGAGAAAGGGAGAGAGACAGAGAGAGAGAGAGAGAAAGGGAGACAGAGAGAAAATGGAGGGGGCAGAGAGAAGGGAGAGAGAGAAAAAATGGAGAGAAAGAGGAAGATCAAAAGAACAGATGCCAAAGATCTCAGGGAGCTAGACCCATAGCCCCTGGACAACAGGGATTCCTATGGGTGCTTCTGATTGTGTGCACCTGGCTCCCACCTTGTCATTTGCAACAGATGACAAACACATACCTGTTAAGTGAGAGGCTATCGGATTCAAATCTAAAGGAGATGGCATGATCAGAACATCAATTCCAAACAGAATTTATATTAAGCATATCAAGTCCCCGTACCCTTCAGAGCCAGCCACTCACTGTTATGGGGGGTAGCTCTACAGACCTGCTAATGCTCCAGTAGGCATTTGCTTTCCTTAGAGTGAGTCGATGGTACTAAAGTTGCATTTTTATAATCTTAACATGAAACCAAAGACTAGTGTTAAATTCTCAGTAGCATAATATACTTTATTAATCAACATTTAAGGAAAAATGTAATATAAGAGCAATATTTTACATACTTTATGTAATATATTTTTAAAAATTTAAAATATTAAATATTAAAATATTTTAAATATTTTCACTAACCTTATATAAAAACATTTTGCCTATTCTATTAAGATATAATTGTTCGGTCTACAAATTTCTGCAGGGTTTTTTTTGATGTTTTAAAAAATTTAATTTCCCCTATTATTATAATCGTGAAAAACAGAAACAATCACTCTATTTTCATCACCCAAGGAGAAAAACTGTAAATACTTTGCTAATATTTCTTAACAGAACTCCTCTGCATATTTAAAAATCATTATGAATACATTGCTTATTGAATTTTGTGTACTGGTATCAAATAAATTTGTACATATATGTTCAAAGATTTTTAATGAATGCAGAATATTATTCCATGTAGGAGGAATTTAACTTAACTACTTTGACGACCCTGAACACAAATTTCCATCTTCCCCTTTTTTACAACAAAGCTCTTTTGTATTTTAGTTTATTTGTGAGCTGAATATTAGACATGTAGTAAATTCAAATTTTGATTACAGATTATACTCTCATATTTCTAAGAGTCAAAAAATGGTAAGAAAATTTAAAGTTTCTTGATATTTATTTTCAGAATGTTTTCTAAAGTTTGTGAAAACCATTGCCTCCACAATATACAAATAAGATTCTTATTTCACCATTCACCCATCAGCATATAATAATGTCTTTAAAATACAACCTTGAGTTTTACAAGTGAAAAGAACAGGTTTCCTCCTGAATTTGAGTATCTTTGTTTACATAGTGAGGTAAAATATTTTCACTGTGTGTTTTGACTCTTTCCTCTTTTGTTAGGTGTTACTGGCTCTCTTGAAGATATGATATCATTGCTGATGTTATTATAGCAAATGCTTCTATTTCTACCATTGATCTCTAACAAATTAAAAGTCTCAGGACTTGAAAGTCGCAGGAGCTCTGAATCATTCAAACCTGTGACAGTACCCAGTAGCAAAGACAGAAATGAACTATGCAATTTCACATTATTAGCTCAGTTATACCTAGGCAAAATCTTACAAGTTTATCTTTTTTTTTTTAAAAAAGGAGCAATATTCAAAGGTTTGAAATAATTTGTCCATAGTGAGACATCTAATAATTAACATAATTAGAATTTTAAGACATTGTGATTTCAAAACTTCGCACTACCTCTGAGGTACTCATCAACGCGTGTCAGTGACTAGTGAGAGGCAGGCTTGGTGGGATTGTGAGCTTTTTGTAGCAACCACTAAAGTTTTCCACCTGCAAATTTCAATATATGAATTTTCATAGAATCACCCAGAACTGTGTACCACAGCAAAAAATACAGCCATAGGCTGCATTACCTTTCACCAAAGAGACCTGTTGGACTTACCAGCAAAGACACTTTTCAATTACCATTTTATTTATTTATTTGTGTATTTATGTATTTATGTATTTATTTATTTATTTGACACAGAGAAAGAGAGAGCACAAGCAGGGGGAGTAGCAGACAGAGGGAGAGGGAGAATCAGGCTCCCCTGAAGAGCAGGGAGCTGGATGTGTGGCTGGATCCCAAGACCCTGGGATCATGACCTGAGCCAGAGGCAGACACTTAACCAACTGAGCCACCCAGGCACCCTTCAATTACCATTCTGAACCTAACGTACTTTTTAGCAGAGAAGCTCACGTATAAGATTTTGTTCTCCTTCTGTCCCTTTTTCTGTCTCTAAGTGCAGAATGCCATCTCCTGCTAATCTCTGCTTTCCAAGCTGGCATTTGCTGCACATGTTTCGAATGTATATGGTATTTGAAAAATGATCTTTCATCTGGACAAGCTTTGGAGAGAGCTCATTTCACAGGCTACACACAAAGCTAGGGGTGTAACACAGACCTGAGAGGCACAGGAAGGCAACAGATAGTCTTGGGTATCTGATACAATCAAACCGGCCAATGGGCATCTTCGAATGCTGACATGACTTAGCTTTTGCTCTACCTGCTTGGGCCACCCCTTAACATCCTCCAATTGACTGAACAATTTGCCCTACTTATAACTTCATGTGTCTTGAGTTGCAGACATTTGTGAAATTTAAACATTTCAAAATTAACTGTGTGTCAAAGCCCTCCAATGTTTATAACGTTATCAGACAAAAAATTTTCCATAGTCACTCACAAATACGCTGATCTCTTTGCACTAACATTTTCTGTCCTGATTTTGAAATGGAAATTATTATGTCAAGAGTACCAAGTTCATTTCTCTCAGAACGGTATGAATGGATCTCAGGGCCCATGAGCCCCAAGACTGTCTGATTAATAAAGCACATAGAGAAGGATGGCCCATGACATAGAGCCCTCTTTCTCTTACCTGTCATTCATATTTAACACCCCTTTTCCTGCATGATCTTATGGTCTGTATTGAATGGAAACTCTTCTGTCTTGGCTAAGGCATCCTTATTGGATTGTTGTTTATTTAACACCTTTATTGATGGGTATGGAAGGGAGACCGGGAAATAATGCTAACAGAAAGAAGTTTGTGAAATTTCTTTAAAACAGATACTCTTTATGTTCTTAAATTTCTTCCATCCTTCTTTCCCTCATTCCCTCCTTCACCCCCTTCCTTCGAATTCCTTGCATCACAGGTATTTGTGCAGGATGCGAAAACAAACAACTTATGTTTGCGGGTGATAGTTTTGGGACTGGCCAATACAATGAGTGATAGTATTGGCCAACCAACAAGCAAGAGTATTTTTGACAAGAAGGGCCTGATTAGGTGAGGATTGTGAGCCCGATTCTTTCAGTAGAAGAGTGGATCCTGTTTTTATTTAAAATTTGGACTTTGGTTCATTATTTATGATTTTTTTGCATGAGTTTTCATTTTTTAAAATTTCACATTAAAATATGTACCTTGATTACTGCATTTATTGGCATCACGTAAATCCCCACCCCAACCCCCACCACAATTGCAAATGCCTTACTTGCCTCACCCTGGGACTCTCCAGAAACAAATGCAATAGATGAAAGCTTAAGAAAACCTCTACTCAGAAATGAAACTTACAAGCCATTTGTAAAAAGCTACCAGAGACAAAGCTAAAACCCAATTCTACGAAAGCCACCTAAGGTCATGAGAAGAAGTGACAAGATGCAGCTCAACGCTAGCACTTTAGCAAAATAATTATATTTGTGCTCATCTGTTATTATTTAACAAGTTCTGTGCTTTTAAATGAGAAAATACTATTTATTCGCAAGGAACAGATTAAATTATTTTTCTATTTAAAATATTCTCTTGAAATGAGGGATTTATGTTTTTTTTTGTCAAAAACATCTTTATTTTATATCCATTGTCTTTTTAGTATTTTCCAATTGCCTTGTTACTTTTCAGAATCCTTGACTTCTTTTAGTCACATTTGTTTCAGAAATAGCTGTGATTTATCTAAAGCGTTTTTCTTGTTAGCTGTGTGAAGTTTGGGGAATAAATACTATGATTCCTATCTATTCTGCTTAGTTAGTTATCAGTTTTCACTGTGTATTTTTATAACTCTTCACAGTGGGTTTAGTTGGTGGCATGATTACCAGGCTGCGGGGCTGGGGGGGAGAGGGGGGGTTAAATAATTCCACTACCAAGCACACATCACACTAAGCCTAACACCACAAACCTGCTATTACAATTGCAAACATCTGAAAGGAGGGGTTTCTTGAGGCGTAAGTCTCTCTCTAGCTGGTGTTTGTCTTGTTTCAGAGAATTTTTGTAATCCCTACTCAAGTACATCTCTGGTAAAGAAGGTATTCACTTAATCAGAGCAACCTGTTTCTCAGTCTCAGACCCTTGTTGATCTATAATACTCTTGCATTTATTCTGCACTTTTCTGCTGAAGAATGGAGAGAACGCCCAGTATAATTAAATATTCTTGTGATCCCCAGTGCTAGGAAAATGGGAAGAAAGAGAGAGTCCTTCTAAACAAAGAAACAAAGACCTAAATGAGTTTGTGCTTCTTTTCATGCAACCATTCAAGGTATCCATTTTTCTTCAGGGTCTATACATTTGTTAGTTTCCCTACCGTTCTACCTTTAACTTGAAGAAGTCCCATGTAGAAATCTGCAGGAGAGCGAACCTGAACTGCCTTCCTACCAAAGGAGTATGCCTCTGTCTTTGATCAAGCTCATAATTAGATCAGCTAAGGTCGGGATGAAATAAGGTGAGTAGATGATAAGTTGAAAGCAGCACCGAGGGTTTGGATGAGGGAAGGGAAAAGAAGAGCAATACCTATGCAAAAATCCACACCAAGGTCTGAGGTTTACACATCCCAGGTCCCTCTCTAGTGGCCCAGCCAAGAATGTTCACAGAGTCTGTCTCCATTCATCACGCACGCCCTGGCAGCTCCACTTTGAGCCTCAGATCACAAATGCATGTCACCTCCTCATGGAGCAACATCTGTATGTGCCTGGGTCTTCCCCGGCAGAGGGCACATCCATCACCCCCGGGAGGTACGTTTGCTGAAGCAGCTGTTGCTTGCACGCTGCACAGAAGGACCGAGGGGCCTGCTGGCTCCTTTGCCAGCTAGGTCTGCTTTATGGTAATAAACCTAAGGAATGTCTAAACCTGGAATTGTCAAAAAGAAGAAGGTTGTTTTTGCTGGAATGTCTGCGGTTTTATTCCCTTTCCCCAAGATTCCCATTTCAGAAGCTTTAACTTTTATGGGTATTTTTTAAACAATAAAACAGGGAGTTTTTAAATGTGGTTCTAAGATGTAGAACCCCCCGAGAAATCTAGATTTGGTTCACCCAGAAAATCCAAGCCAAGCTCCTTGAACTTAATCTGAACTTCTCTCTCCCCACCCCCACCCCCACCACAATTGCAACATTTTCCACTCATAACATCACTACATTGTAACTTTGCTCTCTGGCAACTGTGTCATTCGTGATTAGTAAAACACTCTGAAACAATGACATCATGTCTATAAAATAATCACAAAAAATGCTAAATATTAATGACTAAGTCTCAGAATGGAATTTGAGCAACGCCAGTGGTGGCTAGGTTCACTTTATATATTCTGATTTTGTGACATTTAAATAGATTTGATTTCCACTCCCCCCCTCCTTGCTTAATTTCGGCCATCCCCTCATTTCTCCACTTTCCTGGCCCCTTCTCTTTCCCAAGGAGTTTGCAGTAAGAAGACCTGTTAAGTTTCAAAATCACCCAATTTGCCCTCTGATCTTTGTTGGAAGCTTTTCTTCATTTTCAACCAAAAGTATAGCTCTGTAGATTCAGGTACCGTTTGCACTCCAGACACTTCACAGTTCACAAGCAGTGGTAGAGCTATGGAAATTTTAAAGCACACACATTGTCCAGATGAATGCAAATAAAAATATGTCTTGCCTTCTTGGAGAGTGGAAACCGGGACTATGGATCACAAAAGCAGTGGAATGTTAGAAGCTCACAAAGAAATGGAATGTTGAATTGGAATTCAGTCCAACACCTTCACTGACGGTCTTGAACATTTTTAAAACACAGTGGGCTTTTAAGCTTAAGCCAGAGTGAATTGCAAAGGAAATACCATCCATGTGGTGAAACATCCCAAATGCCCTGCACCGTTTACTAACTCACTGGCTCCGTGAACTCATTATTGTTGCTAGATCTGCCATTAATTTTAAAGTCTATGTTTTGGAAAGAAATGCATGTGCATGATTACAAAGTAAATATTAAGATGTTTTGCCTTTGTTATATGCTTATATGTTCATGATGCTACTTTCTCACCATTAGTATGATAATCACTTTGAGCAGTGTTTCTTTCTTTGTCTGAGGGGTATTTTTTCCCTTCCCTTCCCTTCCCTTCCCTTCCCTTCCCTTCCCTTCCCTTCCCTTCCCTTCCCTTCCCTCCTTTCTTCTTTTAAGAAGTGGTTTAGCATCCATGTTCTTGTCCAGTAAATTTTTGAGTAGGACATGAAGTCTAAGTAGTATACAAATACACTTCCAGGCTTATCAGGGAGACCTCTCACCTCTCTTTATTTCATAGCAACTCACTCGTGTATCTGTTTAGATATACATTCTAAAAGATAGGAACTCTTCTGATGCACCATCCTATTTTCATGCAGAGTAAATGTTTAGTAAGTATTTGTTAGAGTGAACAAATGAAAGGCACCTGGGTGGCTCAGATGGCTAAGTGTTAGACTTGGTTCGGCTCAGGTTGTGATCTCAAGGTCAAGGGATGGAACCCTCTGTTGGGTTCTGTGCTAAGCAAGGAGTCTGCTTAAGACTCTTTATTCCTCTTCCTCTGCCCCTCTGGCCCTGCTCACATGTGCGCTCTCTCCCAAATAAATAAGTCTTAAAAAAAAAAAAAAAAAAAAGAATGAGTGAATGAACACATGGATGCTGTTCTTTATAACACTTTATTTGGGGAAAAAAAAAGAAAAACAACTAAAGCTTGAAAATACTGTCGTCTTGCCATCCTTTACCTTTGGGGTGCCTTTACATGCTGGCTAGAAATGCTTAGGCTGGCTTTCAACTCAACTAACTCACTGGTGTGATTTCTGAACATGGAGTACCACTACCAAGGCCCAAAGCAGTCTCATTCTTACTCCACTGACTGTGCTGGCTGGCATCAGTGACTCCTGCTACAGAGATCCTTAAGCATGTGGTGATTCTAATAAGGCTAATAGATTTTGAGCCTCCAAATTAAGCACCTAGAAAAGAACCAAACAGGGTAGCCCCTTTAACAAGACTTCTCTGTGCAGTAGCCCATTCAGCATCAGGAACGTTCTGTGAACTCTGGAGGTGACCTCTTTCCCTTCTTTGCTTCCACTTAATTAGATTGCATGTGACCTTTGGGGAGCCTAGTGCTTGGATGTTGAAAAGAGTACATGAAAGTATAAAGGAATCACACACGTTTTGGGTACACTGCCTTTGGAGGCATATTAAAATCCCTTTTAATGCTGTTGTTTTTTTCTCATTGAAAATATCAAGTCTGTTTTCTATATAAACAGGCATTTTCTTTTATCTTACTGATATTGTTTTACATTCCAACCTTATGGCTTAAATATTCTATTTGTCTCAAAATCATTTTTTTAACATGGGCTGATTATTTGAAACAATCTCACTCATGTTGGAAAAGAATTGTTAGTGACCTTTCTTTCAACTGAGGAGGAAAACAAACATACAAATAGTATTTTTCTCCTGTATTATTTGCAATGGTTAGTCATACATACTTTCTCTGGGTTAGCATAGCCTGCAATTGAAAGAGATGTATGAAAATGACTTTTTTGAGTATCCACCCCATAGAGCATTTGCTTGAAGACTCTTGCCTAGCTCACCACCGTGAGGGAAAAAATAATTTCAGCTTTTGGAGACTAGGAAAATTATTATATTTACTTCATATCTTAAGTGAAAGTGAATCAGATAAAAGCATGAGAAGGACTATAAACAGAAGACAATCTGTATTTGTGAACTGGGTTTATGGATCCATGGTGAAATTATTGAGCAGAACGATATCTGTCTTTGTTGTCACTAGGGTTCTCAATCTATCATCTTGTCCCACTCTTGCTTCGTGCCCTTCCACCGCCTCCCCATTATCCCATTCTGTAGGGATGCCCTCTCCTTTCTTGGCCAATTATAATACACAGCAGAGGTTGGCAAACTTTTTCCAGAAAGGCCAAGATAGGATGCAATGCTGTCAAGGCTCTTGTCCCCACTTCTGCTTGTGGTATTTTACTGTTAGAGTCAACACCTCCCCAAATGCAACGCCTCACCATGAATCTGCTTCTGCAGAGAAGGGAGGAAAAGTACTGGTGGAGGTGGGAGGATTTCAGTGCTCTGGAGGCCTCGCCGCATCCCTCTGTCCCAGATTCACAACCCACAGCACAGGGGCAATCCTGGGGCTTCTCTTCTGTTTCCAAACCAGGGGGCTGACTGCCTACCTTCTGGCAGCCACATTCTGCTGGTTTTTGACAGCTGGGTGCTTTAGCACCATCTATCTTCTGGTTTTTCGGAACTTCTCCTAGGTTCTGGAATAAATTTAATTGCTGGCCCTCATTTTTGGTCAGTGGTGTTAGAAATATACACTTACTCTCTGCCTTTCCAGCTACTAGTGTAGTAGTAGGGAGAAGTAGGGAGAGGAGCTGTTAATCATATTTAGAATATAATCCTGGATCATATTTCTTGCTTGTGGCATGCCTTTCTGTACTAAATGGCCCAGACCTGGGAACAGAGTGGAGCACCCTTGCCAACAGCAGGCAGTTGTAGGACTGTATCTGTAGAGTGGACTGTGTGGTCTTTCCAGACCTTGAGTTGCACGATATAATGGTAGTTCTGCAAATATAAATGGAATGATAACAATACACTTTAAGTGAAGATTTAGTTCTGAGGTATTAAGATGTTGCCACAGTGATGTCATTTACCTCAATATTTGGAGAGTTTATAAAAACTGAAAATAGGGGCATCTGGGTGGCTCAGTCGGTTCAGCGTCTGCCTTCAGCTCAGGTCATGATCCCGGGGTCCTGGGATCAACGCCGCATGGGGCTCCCTGTTCAGCAGGGAGTCCGCTTCTCCCTCTCCCTCTGTCCCTCCCCCACTCAGGCACATGTGCACACACATGCACTCTCTGTCTCTCTCAAATAAATAAATAAATAAATAATCTTTAAAAAAAACCCACAATGTATTTGAAAAGCAGTTTTATCCTCTAAATAGGATGTGCTTGAATAAAGCTATCACAACCTAACTTCTATCATTAGATATCCGAAACTCCGAGTAGATATTGAATGTTCATGCCACATTAAAAGGAAAGCAAATCCGTTGGAAGACAGGTAGTGGAATCCTGGCCCTAGCTGAGCCAGACCCTCTCACTAATAAAACATGGCACATGGTCAACTTAGTTTAGAGATTATTCCCAAATTTGGTTGTAGACATTGAAGGTAAGGAACAGAGGCACAAAATAAAGAGACTTATCTGAGTGCACAAGTTAGTATCAGAGATTGGACTAGGCCCTAGGTGAACCAGGTGCCTACCCATTTTTCCTTTCTCATATCCACAGGATCTAAATTTGACCCATTGGCTCTCCTATAACCTACTCACTAAAGGCCCTTTTTCTCATACATCTCTGTATGTCCTCACAGAGCCAAGCACAGAGCCTTGGCCATAATGACTGCTCAAACAATATTTGCTGAGGAAGTTAGTCTAGCCGAAGTGTTTCCTGACCTCCAGCATCTCATACTCCTTTGTTTTCTCTTGTACCTGTGTCGAGGCAAGACATTATGTCTCTTGATTATCCCTGACAATTTTCTCTACAATACAAGCTGTCAAGGTCAATTATGTGTCACTTAGGTGTTTTAATCTTAGTACACAAATGTTATTTTTCTTGCCATCCTGGAAGAATTTCACAAGAACTTCAGAGACTGACTAAATGATTGCAGGATTTCTGCATTTCTGCCAAATTGCGTTTAATAATAACAACAAAAATACATAGCATTAGTCCGAAAGTCATGCAGGAGCAGGTTCAGGCAGAGAACAAAGCATGACATGTGTGAATTGGCCAACTAACATGGTTCTCACAACACCGCTCAATTATCAGCAATGATAAAACCTGAGAAAAGGCCTTGGCAAGTATGCTGTACATTTATTTGTCTTTGAGCTTTGATAATAGGTTGGCTGTGATGTGATCTTTATTACACCATGCAATGTAAAATGCAACTTGTTTTTAAAAGCCATTGCCAATGACTGACAGATATTTATTTCAATGGCATCCAGTGATCTGAACATCTCATGTCATTCTGTACTTGCTCACTTTTCCATGAATAACTTACCATGTAAAGAGGCATGTTTGGACTTACTTGAACTCATTATATAACCCCCGGTTAGTGAGGGATGTCTTGGAAGGCTAGAGAAAAACTGTTGTATCTCTAAGACAATTAACTGTGTTTCTGTTCTTGATTTAACTCTTACTATAAGTGACGGCCAAAGCCGTTCATTTAACCAGAGATATCCAACAGACCAGCATTCATAAGTTTGTTCTGAGGCATTTTTGCTTAAGGTCAACCAATTGTAATGGATTCTCCGGTTGTAGGGGGTTTTATGTAGTATTTTGTTGGTAAAAGAGAAGTATAAAGACATCCAGTTTTGTAAAAATATACAGGGCTAAGTGTAACAAAGCCAGAATAGCAGATTGCTTGTGGACTATTTCCTCATGGAATTTCCTCCTGAAGAGTCAGAGAAGTTACATTTTGTGGCATTTTAACAGAAAGCCTCCTGGGAAAATCAAGAGTAATGGGTCATTTCCAATTTCATGGGCTTTCATTTAATTAGATCACATTAATCTTTAGCATTTAGTTTATATTATTGCACTAAGGAATTACAAATTGAAAGGAAAGAGAGGAAAGGCAGTCGTCAGGAGAATAATGCATTATCTAGGAGGAGCGAAGTGGTGGGGAAAGGGAGGCTGAACAAGGTGTGGTCCAATGACATTGAGAGTGGAGAGGGCTGAGTCATTGGTCCTGTTCCTGTTTCTGCAGACATGAGGAAGCTCTATTCCAGCGATTCAAGACTAGTAGCCACGTTTTCTTAACCTAGCAAGTATTTAAGAAAATTTGAGTTGGAGTGCATTTAAATGGATTATGCGCTCTCTAACACCATGAGCTCTGGTTCTCCTACAGCCTTATGCAGAGGCCCTGAAGTCCCTTGAGTTGGGGAACTCAAATCTACCACTCTCCACCTGTGTGTAGAAGACTACCACTTTATGTGGTGCTGGAGTTTCAGACAGTATGTGAATAGCCTATGACAATTTTTGAAAATTAAGGTGAGTCTAGAAAAAGTATATTGATGTCCAAGAATTCATTCTAAGCTTCTTCTTCTTTTTTTAAAGTATTTTATTTATTTATTTGAGAGAGAGAGAGAGAGTAAGAGAGCTCAAGTAGGGTGAGGAGCAGAGGGAGAAGCAGACTCCCTGCTACACAGGAAGCTGGATGCAGGGCTGGATCCTTGGACTGGGACCCTGGGATCATGACCTGAGCTGAAGGCAGATGCTTAACCGACTAAACAACCCAGGTGCTCATCATTCTAAACTTCTCCAAGTCTGTGAAGGAATTAGCAAGTCCACGGCTGTGTTCACCTGCAAGGTTACGGTCCTTCATCACAGACCTTCTGCAGTTAAGCCACATTTCTTCTCCCTTCTCACCCTTCACCCCATGTCCTTTTCATCCACCTTTTGTCAAACCAGCTTTTCCCTCAGCCATTTCTCTTCCTTGTTACAAATATTTACTATGATATAAATATGTTTTTTAAATGACAAAATCCGAGCAGAATTTCAAATAAATTCTATTTTTAAAAATTTCCTAAGTTTTAGTGGGTACTCAGCAGCTAGAAATACCCATTGTCCTGAAATTCAAGATTGTACATTTATATGCATACCACACCCACATTCACAAGTAAGCTGCATTGGGGCAGGGTCCATGTGTCTGCTTCATTTTTTAAAATCTCTCTCTTAGTTCTAGAGCCCAACAGGCAAGTTATATTTGTTGAGTGAATGAATGAATACACAAAGCCCTCTTAATACTTGAAATCTCACTTTTAGTGTTTCATTTCTTTTAGATTACAGTTTTGATTTATTTTTAAGGTAGAAAATTACCCTAAGAATGGTAATATTTGAGGTCTTACTATTTTCCTAGAACTTCTTAGAAGATGAAGGATTGAGTTTGGAGGGCATTAGGCATTGGAACAAAAGAAGTAAGGGGACATTGTTGTGGAGGGTAAGCAAAAAGGGCAGGAAAGAGAATAATGAAGAGAGCCCATCTTGCAATTCCAAAAATGATCTATTTCATCTGAAGGTGACCTTGATACAGCTCCAATTCACCATAGATACTCCATTTATTTTGAATGATTAAATGAGTAAGTGAAAATGTAAATGAATATGCATGTTAAACCAATCATGATTGATCTCTTCTCTGGAGTCATTACAGCCCATTTACCCAGTCATAGAACAAAAGAAGCCACCATCATGGCCAGACCTCTAGAGTAACTAAAACTGACACTTTGCTTCTTTTGCTGGTTTGGAGAGAAAACAGGATCTAGCCACATGCTGTGAAGACAAGTTTGTCTGATCTGCCATGCTTCGGAGCCAGTCCAAGCTTGAGTGTGTGTGTGTCTTTTGAAAAAGATTGCTTCTGCTTTGCTTTAATTTCTATAGCATGCTGATCTATGTTTTTGCAAGGGATAGAGAATTGAGCTTTTATTTCATTATAAAATGAAGTCCACTGGTTTCTTTCAGATATTTTCTAATATTGAGGTTTTATAAAACAGCAGCTTTATTTAGATCTAATTTGCATACTATAAAATCCATCCACTTAACCATTTGACGGTTTTTAGTATATTCACAGAGCTGTACAATCAACAACATAGGCAACTTTTAGAACATTCTCGGCACCATGAAAAGAAATCCCAATCCCTTTGCACTTAGTCACTCCTTTCTCCCCAGATCCTCAAGCTCTAAGCAACCAGCAATTTAGTTTTTGTCTCTATAAATCTGGCTATAATTTCATACAAATTGCATAATTCATATAATTCCATATAAATGGATTCATACATGTGGTCTTTTGTGATTGGCTCACTTAGCATAATGTTTACAAACCATCCATGTCATAGCACGTACCCATACTTCATTTCTTTTTAACGGAAAAATACTGTACCATTGTACGGATATGCCACATTTGTTTTTCCATTCATCAGTAATGAACATTTGGGTGGTTTCTACTTTTTGACTATCATGAATACAGCTGTTATAAACATTCATATAAATTTTTTGTGTGTGGATTTATGTTATATTTCTCTTGGGTTTACACCTAAGAATGGCATTGATGGGTCATATGATAACTCTATGTTTAACATTTGAGGAATGTTTTCTTCTTTATATTCTTTTTTTTTTTTTAAGATTTTGTGAGGAATGTTTTGCATTCTATCAGCAGTATGTGAGTGTTGCAATTTCTCACATCCTCACCAACACTTCTTATTATCTGTGTTTACTGGTATCTTTTGTGGTTTTGAATTGAAAACCCTTGAGGTTGAGCCTCTTTTCATTTGCTTATGATCACTTCTTTGAAAAGAAGTTTATTAGATCCTTCACCCACTTTTAAATTGGGTTATCTGGTGTTTTTTGTTATAGAGTTGTAAGAATTCCTTTCATATTCAAAATATAATCTTTTATCATATATATGTATATATACATATATATACATATATATATGATTTGCAAATATTATCTACCATTCTTGAGAATGTGTTGGCTTTTCTCTTTTTTGATATTCCTTGAAACACAAAGTTTTTAATTTCATTGAAGTCTAATTTATTTTGTTTTTTGTTTGTTTGTATGTTTGTGCTTTTGCTGTCATATCTAAGAAACTATCACCTAATCACAAAAATTTATTCCTATATTTTTCCCTAAGATTTCTATAGCTTTAGCTCTTACCTTCAGGTGTATATTTCATTTTTGAACTTTTATATGTGGTGTGAGGCATGTGTTCAACTTTGTTCTTTTACATGTGGACTTCCAAGTTTCCAGTATGATTTGTTGCATTATTTTTTAAAGATTTTTATTTATTTGAGAGAGATTATGATGGAGAGCTTGGGGGGGGGGGGCGACAAAGGGAGGAGAGGGAGAAGCAAGCTCCCCAATTAGCAGGGAGCCCAAAGCTGGCTTGATCCCAGGACCCTGGGATCATGACCTGAGGCAAAGACAGACGCTTAACCAACTGAACCACCCAGGTGCCCCCATTTGTTGCATTATTGTTCACTATTATTGAATTGTTTTGTTAACCTTGTCTAAAATAAATTTACCATAAATATGGAAGTTTATTTCTGTTTCACACTTTTGGAGTACTGTTGTTAAGTGCATATAATTGTTATATGTCTTCTTGATAGATTGTTCTTTTTATCATTATATAATGTCCCTCATTATCTCTTATGACAATTTTTGCTTTGTTTAAATTTTATTTTTTCGATATTAATATAACCACTCCAGCTCTTTTTTGGCTACTGTTTGTACAAAACATCTCTTTCCATCTTTTTATATCAACCTGTGTCTTTAAATCTAAAGTGAGTTTCTTGCAGACAGCATATGGTTTGATCATTTTAAAAATGCATTCTAACAATCTCTGTTTTTTAATTGAAGAGCTTAATCCATTTACATTTAATGTAATTACTAATAAGGAGCTATTAACTTCTGTCATTTTGTTCCTTGTTTTCCCTATGTCATATATATTTTTGTTCCTCAATTTCTCCATTATTGGCTTCGGTCATATTAATTAGATATTTCTTCTATGCTATTTTAAGTTTTTGTAATTTTTTACTATAAGTTTTGAGTTATTTTCTTAGAGATAATGTCTTAATTACATTATTCCAGTTGAAATTAATAACTTAGTTTTAATAGTATGCTAAAAATACTCTTATAAATAGCTCTGTTTCCATAGTTATGCTATTGTTGTCACAAATCTGTATTTATTGTGTGCCCACCAACTTAGATTTATAATTGTTGGTTTATTCATTTGTCTTTTAAATCATATAGGAAAAAAGATAAGTAATAGACAAAAATACATTAATACTGAATTTTATATTTACCCATGTAGTTACCTTTGCTGGTACTCTATTTCTTCATGTGGATTAGAGTTACTCGTCTAATGTCTTTTCATTTCCACCAAAAGAACTTCCTTTAGCATTTCTTCCAGGGAAAATCCACTATCAATAAGCTCTTTTGGTTTTTGTTTATCTGAGGATGTTTTATTTCTCCTTCATTTTTGAAAGAATTTTCCTGATATAAAATTCATGATTGACAAATTTTCTACTTCAGCACTTTGTATATCTCATTCCACTTCCTATTGCCTCCATGGTTTCTGATGAGAAGGTATTAATTTTATTGAGGAATCTGTATACTTGATGAATCAATTCTTTCTTGTTGCTTTCAAGAGTCTCCAGTTATTGGAATCCTATGGTTTGATTATAATGTGTCATGTTGATCTCTTTTATTTATACTACTTTGAGTTTGTTGAACTTCTTAAATGTGTAGATTCATGTATTTCATGAAATTCAACCATGATTTCATCAAATATTCTTTCTGTTTCTCTCTCTCTTGTTTTCTTCTGAAATTCCTAATATGTATATATTTGTATGCTTAAAGATTCTACAGGTCTTTAAGGCTTTGCTGGTTTATCTTCATGATTTTTTTTTTCTTTCTTTCCTTAGACTGGAAAATCTCAATTGACCTATCATCAAGTTCTCTGGTTCTTTCTTCTACCTGCTCAAACTTGACCTTCAGCCTCTCCAGTACAATTTTCACTCATTATTGTACTTTTCCACATCAGTATTTCTGTTCCCTTTTCATAATTTATTTTTCTTTATTGATATTTTCTTTTTGTGTGTGAGGTATTATCCTCATGATTTCCTTAATTCTTCAGTTCTTTGAGAACATTTAAAACAGTTGATTTAAAGTCCGTCTAATTTCTCATGGACAGTTTCTATGAATTTCCTTTTTAAAAAACTTGTGTATGGGCCATACTTTCTTGTTTGTTTGCATGATTTACAATTATTTATTGAAAAACGGACCTTCTAATTTTATAATATGGCAACTCTGAAAATTGGATTCTTTCCTATCTTTGTCTGCCAAGCTTTTGGATTAGTTTTTTTGTTTGTTTCTTTTTGGTTAGTTTATCATTTTACCCAACTGTTATCCCTTTCTCAGGTATCACAAAATAATGTATTTGCCTTAAATATCCCCAAGGTAGCCACCTCAGTCTTTGGAGAGTTTCAAGTTAAGAGAAATAAAGACAAGCTCTTTGAGTGGGTTTCTCAGGAACCCACCAAATAGATTGAAACAACAATAACAACAAAGTCCCACAATTCTCTGAAAGTAAGGTCTTTCCTTCTTCCTTTCTTAACAGGAAAATGTACTGGGTATAGGGGCTATTATTTTTCTTTTCTTTTCTTTTCTTTTTTTTAAAGATTTTATTTATTTATTTGACAGAGAGCCAGACAGCAAGAGAGGGAACACAGCAGGGGAGTGGGAGAGGAAGAAGCAGGCTCCCAGCGGAGGAGCCCAAAGTGGGACTCAATCCCGGAACGCCGGGATCACGCCCTGAGCCGAAGGCAGACGCTTAACGACTGCGCCACCCAGGAGCCCCTGGGGGCGGGTGGGGGGGGGCTATTATTTTTCAAAACTGCTGCCAAGCTGAGAGGTGGGGGATGGGGCCAGTATAGTTTAAAACACTGCAAAGCTCTCTTTCAAGATTCAGCTGGTTTCTTGATTAAGCCATTCCTTGGTTGTTATAAGCTTTCAATTAATCTTTATGGTTCTGAAAAAAAATGAATTCCAACAGTTTGTTTGTTGCTTTTCTTGTGTGTGTGGAGGGATGCACATGAAATTCACTACTTCACAATTTTCACTGATGTGATTCAGGTTTATTTCTGGACCCTTAATTCTATTCCATTGATTTAAATTTCTATCTTTGTGTGACCTGAGTACTGTCTTGATTACTGTAGCTTTGTAAGAAGTTTTGAAACTAGAAAATATGAGTCCTACAGAAGATCTTTGTTCTTTTTCAAGCATGTTCTGGCTATTCCCTTGAATTTGCAAATGAATTTTAATATCAACTTTTCAAATTCTGCAAAGAAGACAGTTTGGATTTTGATAGAAATTGTGCTGAATCTATAGATCTGTTTAGGGAGTACTGCCATCTTAGCAATATTAAATTTTCTCATCCAGGAACATGAGCTGTCTTTCCATTTATTTAGGTCCACTTTAATTTCTTTCAACAAAGTTTTGAAGTTTGCAGAGTATAAGTGTTCCGCTGTTTCATTAAATTTATTCCTAAATATTTTATCCTTTTCTATACAATTGTAAACTGTTATTTTAGTTTTGGTTTAGGATTGTTCATTGTAAAGGTACATAAATACATTTGATTACCTATGAAAGAAGTTGGTGAAAATACAAACGTGGTCATGCCATGTCTTTGTTTAAATCCTTTTGATGACTTATTGGTCTTAGAAGAGTAACAAAAATCCCTAATATAACATGGAAATGCCTTAATGTTCTGATTTCTGCTCAATTATCTTGCCCCATCTGAATCTGCTCTTTCCCTCAATATCTGAGTTATTCTGGCATGTTTCCAATCCTCCTAATCCAGCATGATCCTTTCCAACATAAGGTCTTTGCACATGCTATTTCCTCTACCTGAAAAGTTCTCTCCTTCTCATGTCACAAACCAAAAAAGCACTTTATCTAATTAATGCCTATTACATCTTCAGATCTTGGCTCAAATACCTCCTCTTTAGGAAAGCCTTATGGATAACCAGTGTAAGTCAGCTTCCTGTGCCATCTGTCTATGGAGCACACCTTTCCTTTTCTTTAGAGTCCTTATGATACTTTTTAATTGTACATTCATTAATTAAAGTGATTATTTGATCAAGAATGTATACATTATTCAGTACACTGTAAGCTTTTTAAGAGGAAGGCCTGCCTTGTATTTGCTGGCTGTTGTTTTTATGCTGTCTACTGCAGTAGGTACCAAGTACTCAAATTTTCACTTATTGCAGCAATTATTGAGAGAACGACCTGTCAAGAAGGTTTACATATTATGTCATTCAATCATTCATCATTTTAGGTAGGTATATCCTCTCCAAGTTAGATTTGGGAAAAATGAGGTTCAGAAAGATTGAATACATTGTCCAAATTAAAACAACTACTCATGTAGAGTCTGGATTCAAAGCCAGGTCTCTTATGATGAACCTATGCTTTCAACTGCACTGTCACACTACTTTATCCTATTCAGGGTGAATCTGTACTCTATTTAAGGAAAGCTTTTAATGGAAATAGCTAGCTAATACAGCAAGGAGGAGAAGACTTTGTGATTCATGAGGGAAATGCATGATGAAATATGAAGGGGATGTCACAAACCCACTCAGGGTGATAGCAGGATTTAGAGCAGAGGGTAAGTCTATGAACCATTTTCCAAACTTGTTAATGAAGGAAAGAAATGGCTCAAAGGTTGGTGGATGACATTAATAAGAAGGGAAAAGAGGTGCTGGGGCAAATGACAGATCCCTAAATAGAGTGGTTTGGGAAGTGAATGAGGGTTGGTCTGAGTCTAGTGCCGGGAAGCAAAGACCATTATGGAAACTGAAGGACAAAGAGAATCCAGGGCCCTAATGAATTTTGTCCTAATGGCCTTTTTGAGGTCACTGGGTGAAGAGTAGCAGGCAGAGGACTTGGCTCATTTGCCTTAGAGGATGATGAGAGTTCTGAGATTATTTGTCCTGGGAAGGTACAATTCCAGGACCTTCAGTATGATAACAGAGCCCGGGTGTTGGTGAGCCAGGGGATAACAAACATACAAATAGTAAGAAGGTATGACAACTGGGGTAACTGCAATCCTACAAACATTTTAAGTGTATTTAAATCCAAATTATGCCTATTTAATGCACAGAATTTCCAAAAATTTATTTTTCTTATTGTTAGGATGTGCATTCTCTTAAGAAACTGGAGGATGGTGAGATAAGTGTAAATAGATTTTTGTGAATACTAGTATGGGAATATAGGGGACTGCAGAAAATAGAATGACATCTCCAAGACAAATGATGAGTTATAGATGTGTTTGTTAAGTCAGGAGGAAGGGCCCAGTAAAGTGGAATTCAAGAAGGCAGAAGTGTGGTGACAGGAAAATCTGAGACATGGAACTGAGAAAAAATCGAAGAGTGAAGTGTTTAGTCCAACTCACTCAACCTTTGTGGAAAAAGTTGATGATAACTGACAAATTCTTTCATTTGTCTATTACAATCCTCTTTTAGTGGAGAAATACACTTTCCTTATTGTATCCATATTTCAAAATGTGACTTGGAATCCAATGCAACAATTTTTATAGCCATTTTCATCCCTCACATGTAATTAAACAATTTAGCTCAATCCTTGATATGAAACCTTCCAATTTATTCTTTCAATTAAAAAACAATAACAACAACAAAAATCTTCTTTTTTTTTTTTTTAAAGATTTTATTTATTTATTTGACAGAGATAGAGACAGCCAGGGAGAGAGGGAACACAAGCAGGGGGAGTGGGAGAGGAAGAAGCAGGCTCATAGCGGAGGAGCCTGATGTGGGGCTCGATCCCATAACACCGGGATCACGCCCTGAGCCGAAGGCAGACGCTTAACCCCTGTGCCACCCAGGCACCCCACAACAAAAATCTTCTACTCTCCTCCCACTCCCCCAAATTCTAGCAGAAAATTTTCATTGTAGATATCCACTCTGTATCCTATCAGTCAGAAGATTAAAGGTAATGGGGTATTGTTTGGGAAACTCATTATGTTTCCCAGTTAACTTTATGATATTTAAATTTTAAAATTTAAAGGATTTTATCCGGTCACTGTGTGTGTTGTGTGTAGTGGATTATTTCTATTTATACTTTCTCCTTTCAAAGAATAAAGAAGGGTAATAACAGTCATAAGACATTGAAGAAAAAATACAATTCACTTTGATTCAACCCCTGTGACCCATAATATATCACACAGGGTCATAGAGTGGAAAAAATAAACCCCACATCCCACTCCCACAATAATTTGAAGATAAATTCTCCTATTACTAGGTAAACTTGAAGAATATTTAGCCCTGTAGGTTTATAATCAGCAGAATGGGTTCTAGAATAGTTTAAAATTGAGATCATGTCTACAAATACAAAGCATCAAATACTGCTGTCAGGGATATAGTGGTAAAAGCAGAGAAAAAATGTTCCCAGCTCCCTTTACTGATCATGGCAACCAACTATAAATTCCCTGGTCCCTTTCTTGTCTGTTTATTTTCCCCAACATACTGCATTTTAGTCCTGTAAGAACTTGTTCCATTTAAGCCCTAATTCTATGCATAGTCCTTTGTCATTCTCAAATCTCAATGATGTGATGAATACTACCCCATTGAAAAGTTCTTCATTAAGGGATAATAGCTCTACTCTTGAATTGTACAGGAAATGATTATAAATATATTTGAATATGACTAGAGTGAAGTTTGAGGTATGAAGTTTTAACTTTATATGTAATTCAAATAGCTTTTACACACATACAGCAAGTGCTTTTGAGCTATGAAAAAAAGCACTCCTGGAAGAAAGTGCCAGTTTAGCTAATTTTTGCTAACATAAAAAGATGAGACTGGAAACTTAACATTTGAGACATCATCAAAAACAATAAGTACATAATTTTTTTCAGTCTAAAAGTTTGCAAAGCTAAAGTATGCTTTCCAATTTAAACAGTAATTAATAACAGCTTAATTTATTATTTATGTATTAGACCATGCCAAATGGAAAATTAGGAGAAAAATAAACAGTATCCATGCAAACTATTTGAAATGGCAAAGTGATGCATTTCTTGTTCCATTTCCATCAAGATTTTAGTATCAATTTCCATTATCTCTAGTTGACTTGTTCAGACTCAGCTGAACAAGCTCAATGATCTAAATTTATTGACCATTAGTCCTACTCCAGTGTTGTAAGAATTCTTGACACTACACTAGAATGTGGATACCAGATGTTAGAAATGAACTGAAGAATTAACTTACTTTATCTTTAATAATAGCCAGAGTGTATTTGATCACTCTTGATAAGTGCGCCCCAGTCCTTCCTTCATATGTGATGAACAGTTACTATGCTGGAACCATAGGTCAGATTAACTTGTAACTTGTCCCATGTGCTCTCTTCATCAGCCTAGATGCAAGCAATCTATATATTCAGATTAACTAATGATCCCTGAATCATATTATTTTCTCCTCCTGCTCTGGCCTTGTTCTCCACGCTTGGACTGGCGTGAATTAGTCTTTGAACATGCCATACATCCTCTGATCTTTTTCTATGGTACTCCCTCTACCCAGCCCCCCAAGTGTTCTACTACATTTTTTTCCCCTCACACTGCCCTTTGTTTTTGTTTGTTTGTTTGTTTGGTTTTGCTTTTTTTTTTTTTTCTCCTCACACTACTCTTTGATTCCTCCCACCTCCTGTCTCCACTCTTCCTAATTTCTCATCTTTCACCTGTGCTCTCTCAGAGCCCATTTCATGACAAATTCCTACCCCCTGCCCCTAAACATTCTCATAATTTTCCCTTGATCCCTTAAAGAAATCCAGGCTCTACCCTGAAATTTTTTTCTTTTATGCTTCCCTTGAAGTGAAAGTTTCCTGATCTACTCAAAGGCAAGGAAAGGGAATGGCATTCCTTGAGTTTATCAATGCCACTTCCCAAAGAATTGTTCTTTATGTAAAACTGCATTCTCTGTAAGTTCATACAACTAAACTTTTCCAGTCTATCATCCTTCTTATTGTCATGAAACTATCCACATTTAGTCATTCTGCTACAATTACTGAAGACATTAGCACCTAGACCACAATAATCTTCTATAGCCCATGTTGTACCATTAAACTGGCTGATTTCAATATTCCTATGGCCAAAGTAAGCAACAGGTCAGCATCTAGGTTTTTGGGCATTGTCAGGGCTCTTGACCTTCACTTTTGCCTTCTTTCAACCCCCTAAACTCTTTGGCCCTATGTCACAAAACTTAAACTCTTCTATGACTATTTCCTATCCTTCTGTCTTGTATTCTAATGTTCACTCTACTTGCTCATTGTCCTTTGGAGGCCTCCAGTTTCTTTATTTTCTAAGTATCCCTACTCTATCAATGCATTATTATATACTTAGACTACTTCATTCCCTTCCTTCTTGACTCAGCACAGTAGATAATTGAATGCTTCTTCATTTAACTCTCTTGCATTCTTGTCCCTTCATTGCACACCATTCAGGAACATTAATCCAAGCAACTGAGGCCTTCTGATGTGAACTACACCCAACCTCTATTCTCCCCTACAGAGGTCATTATAGCTGCATCTAGTATTATCTCATTTACCCCTTGTTATCTAAGACCAGTATTTTCTCCTGTATTTGTGACCCCATTCTCTGTTGTTTCTTCAGGATCTTATCCCACCAGTCAGGCATCTTTTCTATTATGTAGTTGATCTTTCCTTTTTTCCTGTCTCTTCTTTTTCTATTCTTATTTTCAGTAGATGATGCCACTATTTTCAGTTACTGAAGTTAGACTTCAGGAGTCATTCTGCATGTTTTTATGTTTTCTGCCCATAGCTACTTAATAATAATAGTAGTAATGATATCCAGTTATTGAGTGACTGCTTTGTGCTAGCCACTGTTCTAAGTGCTCTACATGTATTAGTTCAGTTCATCCTTACAATTCTACAAATTAGCTATTACTCATCACCATCTTACAGATGAAGGCACTGAGGTAAAATGAAGTTAAGTAGTTCCCTGCAAGGGAACACTGCTAGTAAGTGGTGGAGCAGAGATGAGGCACCAGGTGCTGGTTGTATCTCTAAATATATCATGGGTTTTCCTACTATGCTAATATTCCAGGCTTTTGACAGCTCTCATCTCAGCAGCCATAGTCCCCCAAATGGCCTTGCTGGCTCTCATCTTGTACTCCCCAGGTTCTTACTCTGTAGTGTTTTCCCCACATGTTGGTCTATCATGAATATTAATTTAACTCCACTGTTTAAAGCTATGAGTGTTTGGATTAGAAATGATGATTGTTCTGTTTAAATCAATCCTGTTACTTTTTAAGAATTTCATTGATGATTTATAAATGTTTGAATTGGGTTGCAGAAAGCTTATGGAGATGGGATATTGTACAATAGTTAACCTGAGATTGATACTAATGGATTCAAATCCTGACTCCAACACTTAAGAGCTACTGGATTTGGGGCAAGTCACTTAACCTGTCTGTGCATTAGTTTTCCACCTGTAACATGGAAATCATAATAGTACCTGCATCATAGGGTGATTGTTAGGACTAGATCAAATTAGTTAACACACATGAAGTGTTTTTAAGGACACCTGGTGTATAGTGAATTGTTATATCAGTGTTAGCTATTACTGTCCACATGTGGAAGCTATATAAGCTGGTTGAAGATCAGGCTTAGAATTCAAACTAGTCTTGATAAACTATCATACTTTTCATCAGGAGACAATATAGTTTGCTTGCTGGAATTCATTATAATAAATATCTGTGATGAGCTGCATAACATTGCTTTGTGATGGAGATCTTGCACTTTGGGGGACTGAATCTTGTTGAAGCCTGTCTTCTAGTATTTGAAGTTGCCCTCCTTGATTTGGAAGCAGCAATAAAGGCTATTGCCAAAGTAATTCCATATAGACATGTACCCTCTTCCAAACAAGTGTTAAGTTTCTTTTAGAAAAGCATAAGGGTTATAATCCGCATGACATAATTTTCAAGATACTATGTTAGCACCCCAGGAAGCCAGGAAATCAATCTTCCAGCCACCACAACCCTCTAGGAAACATCTGTTGGACCATTTGCCATGAGAAAGAATGAAAGTAGGCCTGGGGCCCCTGGCTTAGCAGGGGGAGTTCCATCTGGAAGGGTTGATGGAGGCAGCCTGGGAGCTTGGGAATGGTAACTCTCTCCAGGTTTTCGACAGCATAGAAGGGACACAGAAGGTGGTTTGGACAATGGTAGTGGCTCATGTTGACCAGTCCTCCAAATCATCCAACTACTGGAAATAGTTATTGTTTAAAACCTATCTATTGAGCTAATGCCCTACTCCACATTTTTTGAGCTCTGAAAGACTAGGCTTATCCATTGAACATGTGGTTTTGTACAAAATTTTAATCCCAATTATTTAGAGTCCAATATATGATCTTCTAAGTTAAAACTGGACATACTCAGCAGTCAGGTACATGAAGCAATGCTAGATTTTGAAGTGTGTGATGAAGAAAGAAAACTAAAGATGGATTCAACCTGACCTTGGAAGTAAGTGAGTAACTCACAAAAAGGGGAGGGGTCCTGGGAACCAAAAGAGACAGCTTGACAGCAGACAGAAAACGATTTAACACTCAGACAGGGAAGAAAATTGAGATCCACAACTATGGCCAAAAGATACAACCCAAAAGAAATGCTTCGAAATGAGAGCTACAGGACAGGCTGGATTACTTAGACTTTTCCCATCACAAGATGTAAGCTAATCTACTTTGCTAAAAACAAACACAGTTCACCCCTGAGAGTGTATTAAGTGCTCTGAAAAGGGTCTGGGACTTAATTTATAAGACACATTTCATCAGATATTTAGAATTTTCACTGTAGAATTCCTGGCCTTTAGTGTTTTTTATTTTCTGATTCCTGAGAGATAATCAGAACCATATTCACTCAGGGAGCAAGTTGCAGCCTAACATTTTCCTAACCCTTATATTGCTCAATAAGTAAACTGTCATATAGCAACATTTTTTTTTTCTAAATAAAAGCTTCAAGGAATTTGACAACAAACCACCCCCACAATACTATTTTTATAAATTAGAAAAAAATGGTCTAAACAAACTAGAAATTCTTTTATCCATCACCTTTTGTGAGGTGGAAGTGATAACAATTGCACCTGTTTTTCTGCAATGTATTATCTATATTTACAACTTTAAAACTCTGAAGAATATCTTAATTGTTCAACAAACCTTTATTGAACACTGACTGTATAGCTGACCATTGTGTTGATATAACATAGCATATCTATACCTTGTTTAGTTGTGTAGGTCATTTGTGTCTGCTAAAACAGATACAAAGAAAAAGAATTGACTGTTCACAATATTGTTTTAAATAACTTAGCAGAAAATACATTTTTCTCTGTGCTCCACAATCAGAAAACACAGTTATTAGAGTGATAGTTAACTGAGAATCAACTATTTGATTACTTGGCTTGTACTGACTCAGTTATTAAAATATTTTGAGAAAGTAAATCAGATTATCTGATAGGCTTGTGGTTAAAAGATGATAAACATTGGAGATAGATTAGTGGATAAATGAAGTCATGTTAATCTGAGTAGTATTAAAAATGAAATAATGCACATGCCATTTAAAACTGAAAGATATATGACTTACTACACTGAGCTTTATCTCAAAGGACTGTTGTTGAAACCTTAAAAGAGAGCTCAAATAGATGGGGAATTTGGGAAGTTGCCTGTTTCTCTAATTTTTAAGTCATTCCTCTTCACCAATATTCTTATTTCTAGAAATTCTTTTTCTTGGTTCCTTTCTCTTGGTTCATCTCTTTCCTCTCCATTCCTCTTTTTACTGTCAAGGCCAAGCCTTCATGCTTGACAAGTGCAGTAGCTTTCAAGCTGCTCAGTCATCCTCCAAACTATACTCACCAACCTACCTAAAGCCTGATATGACCACATCATTTTCTTGCTTATAAACTCTCAGTGGTTTTCTAGAACCCAGTGATTGAACCTACATTGGACCAAAGGCACAGGCATCTCCCCAAAACTGGAGCTAAGATGGAAATATAAGACAACAGATAATGGATATATAAGGAGTTAGGGCTGGAAGGATGGGTACATTGAAGACTTGAATACAAAACTAAGGTATCCTACTCAGTTTGATAGGCAACAGGCATCTATCGGAGAGTTTTTATGTCAATGGTATGCTTTAGGCAAATCAATTTCACTGTGGTATTTAGCATGAATTAGAAGAGAAAGCACCTGGAGGCACATTGGCCAAAAGCCCAATGACTTAGCTATTGCAATGATTTTAAGTAAATAAATAGTGAGGTCCCGAATCAGGATAATAGCAGTGAAAATGGAAAAGAGGGGAGAGGTGTCGGTGGGGTTGATGTAGATGGTTAGTAGAGAATCAGGGAAGAAAGAGAAATATAGAGAGTCAAGCATACACAGTCATTGCTTGTAGTAATCTTTCATCGCTTAGTTTTATTGGCAAAGATTTAGAAGTATCTGTTCAGTTCTTCTAGGATAAAAGGATTATCACGTTGATTTTCAAATGGGTCAAGTAGAGCAAAGAGAAGTGTTTAACCATACACTGACCACAGTCATAGAGAGCCTGTGGGTGCTCTGGCTGCTAACTTCTGTGACCTCTTGGTAGCCTGGCCCTATGATCTGTTTGCCATCTCCTAATGAAGTGCCAGTGATGTTATTAATTATGAGAAAGTTTTTACTTAACTGTCTAAAAGTGTCATATCTATCATGACATTAAAATAGTGGTTTTAGCCAAGAAAAGGCAAAGAATTCTCATGCATTAGCCGTAGTGGACTGGGGGGGTTTCCATCCTATAATGAGTACCCATAATCAGGACAGATGGGCTTTAGCAATCTCAAGACCCCTTGTTTTGGGGAGGACACTGCAGGTTACCTTACCAGTTGCACATTCCTACACCGTAATTGCATCATTCCCAGAGGACACTCTCCCAAGCTACTACTGTCCTATCCCATGTTTCTACCAGTACAATGAATATCATAAATAAATTCCACAGCACATTTAGTTTGCTGGCTTTTAAGGGCTTTCGGCTGGGAGAGGACCTGTGACCTTTGTACAGCTGTTCATGTGTTATTTCTAGCTGGATGTGAAGCACTGAGTTCTGGAAATCTCAGAAGACTTCCCCCAACTCCCCTGATTATGCTCAAGTCCACCTACCTCTTCTTATAAATGCTGTCAAGCCACTTTCTTTTATAGGCAGAAAGGATCCGCTGGTTGGGATGAGCAACCAAAACTTTCCAACTGTTTCCACTCATAGCCCAAATGTGTTTGCTGGGTTCACAATTTAGCAGCCAGTCCCTAAGGCACTTAATGGAAATGAGTAAGTTGGGAGAGAGGAAAGACTGGCCAATTCTAGCTTTCTATCTTCCTCTCCCATTTTAGACTTAAAGAAATACCATGCATGTGGTGGCTGAAGCAGGTCAGATGCCAAGCCCAATGGCACTTGTGGTAGAGGAGGCCATTCTCTGGAACTCTTAAAGGCCAAAATGCTGTTTTTAGAAGGAAAATACTTCCAGGACGATACTGTGGCCTTTAACTTAATTAGTCAATTAAAGAAAGAAAGTCTCTCAAAAGAATCAGGCAAATAAAAGGAAGGTGCCCAAGGCTGCTTCTAAGGAAAGAAAAGAATTTTTTTGCCATACCGAAGCCAAAGGTGTGGGTGTCATGTTTTCCAAGGAGGATTGCGAAGCTTTCAGAAATTCATAAGAGGTTCTTGATGGGTTCTTGCCTGGGGATCTGCGGGCAGTTTCCTGAGTCATAGACTTTGGAAATAGTCTCTTAGAAAGGTCTTCACAGAGAAACAAATATGTCTATCTACATTCCCCTTTCAAAACTTGATTATTGGTGATATTAAAAAACAACATATTTAATAACACCATCTAGGACTATTTTATTCAATTAGAATGATGTGAAATTTAAAATGTTGAAATATGAAAGATTTTCAGTAAAATTTAAGGATCCTTTTTAAAATTGAAATATTTTCTTTCAAGATGGTACCCATCAAATGTGGGGATTCCAAAATAATTCTAATTAATTCTAAAATTCTTCAACTTGACTGGATATACATTTAGTCTCTAAACATACAATGCCCCAGGGGATACCTTTAATTGAGAAACTTTTTCTAATAATGATACATACTTCTATTCCAGTCTTTGCTTTCATAGAAATCAGATTCTAGGAGAGGAAGACAGCAAATAAATACCCAAATATATAATATGTGTGTGATTTTTGCTTTGGAAAAGTATAAAGCAGGGTAAGGAGTATAGGGTGTGTGTGTAATGGGGGCATTATGACATGTCATGTTGACTGATGTGTAATACAAAAGTAACAAAATTCGATTCACAAAATGTGTCAGGTTATCATCTGAATTATTCACTCTTAAACACCTGATAATGTGAAAATGGAAGACAATTTATTTTCCACTTTGGTTTTCTTCATAGGTTTAATTCTTGAGATTATAAACTTTTCATTTACTTGGTCTCATGTGATCTTATAACTTTAGTTTCTTCAGGCAAAATAGAGAGTGGTGACATTTTGTTTAGAAAGCGTTTCCTAATGTTTGGAAGAACACTTTATTCCCCCTTAGAAGATATTTTAAAGTGAGGTTATCAAATTCTTCCTTGCCTACTAAATTTCATATACTCATTTTGTCCTTCAGTCTTATTAGATTCATTTACGCACGCAGACTTACCCATCATACGTTTTCCCTCCAGTACTGATATTTTATTCATGGAGTAGGGAAACCAAACGGTTTGAATCTGAATGATGTTGAAGACCCCCAGGCATTCTTTAGATATTTGGAAACAAATTATCGTTCTGTGTGATTTCTTCCTCCGCTAGTGAATATTTAGTCAATGGGCTCTTGGGGCCGGCGGGGGGAGGGGCAATTTAGTTAGAGTATTTCTTGTTTACCTTCTCAATTCAATAGATGGTATTAAAGAGAAGCTAGTTTCCATGGAGTTGGTTAAAACATACTTTTTTTTTTTTTTTTTACAGAAATGGAAAAATTTCCTTTGGAAATTGTAAATGTTCTTAAATGGAACAACTTTTCCTCAAGACTGAGTTGCTGATTTTCAATAATTTCCAGGTAAGTCAAATGTTCAGTACAATGCTACCTCTATATTCAAAACTTCATTCAGACTTTCTAAGTCTTTGCATTTGCTCTAATGATAATGATTTGTTGATGTACAAATATCTCAGTACAAAGAAGTCATTTATTTACCACATGACCTCACATTAATGCTTTGCTAGAAGCACAGTTCAAATCCATTTCTGCATTCTGAATTTGCAGGATCTCTTCCAATGTTTTTTATGTTGTCACCTTAAAAATGAATGTAATGAATTTTTTCTTATGCCAAAATGAACTCATGAACATTGTAGAAACTTTGGGATCATGACTCACAAATTTACCATGCAAGAAAAAACTTTTAGGGGTGTATTTTCACTCGGTCTTTTATGCAAATGTTTATACTGTAGCGTTTGCATTTAGATAGTCTTGTGAATTACTTCCCTATGCCATTGAGTATATATGAAGCATTCTTATTTTGGGAATGAAGATAGTAGAGCAGTGACTAATGAAGACACTTCAGCCAGTTGTATGGGACAGCTTGTTTGGGGACCTTAGGCACCAGACACTTTCACTTGTGATGCTCCGCAGTTCACAGCACACCGTCATTGTCAAATCCTGCAGGAGGGCATTCATTTTCACTCACTCTTTTATTCTTTGGCAATCTTGCCATACATTTCACTTTTTCAGCTGGTATAACAAATGCTTATTGATATTTTATAACATATTTTTCTATATATTCATTGATTTCTGCCCCTTTATTATTTTCTTTTTACTGATTTCTTTTGTTTTTTTTTTTTTTAGATTTATTTATTTATTAGACAGAGAGAGACAGGCAGTGAGAGAGGGAACACAAGCAGGGGGGAGTGGGAGAGGAAGAAGCAGGCTCCTAGTGGAGGAACCTGATGTGGGGCTCGATCCCAGAACGCCGGGATCACGCCCTGAGCCAAAGGCAGAGGCTTAACGACTGCACCACCCAGGCACCCCTACTGATTTCTTTTGCTTTTTGTTCATTGATCTTTTTCTATTATGGGGATATAGAAATAAAACAAAAATCTCCTATGTGTTGGTTTTCTAGAGGTGCCGTAACCAAGTACCACAGATGGGGTAGCTTAAGCAACATAAGTGTATTTTTTTTACAGTTCTGGAGACTAGAAATCTGAGATTGAGGTGTCCCAATGTTGTTCCTTCTGAGGATTATGAGGGGAAAATCTGTTCCAAACCTGTCTCCCTAACTTTTAGATGACCATCTTTCTCCCATGTTTTTGCATTATCTTCCCTCTGTATGTGTCCATGTGCAAATTTCCTCTTTTTATGGGGACACCAGTCATATTGGATTATGGCCCCACCCTAATAATCTCATTAACTTGATTATCTCTATAAAGGTCCTCTTTCCAAATAGGTCACATTCTGAGGTACTGGGGGTTAGGATTCAACATGTGAATTTGAGGGGGAAACATAAGTCACCCTGTTATAGTAGCATTTACAATCTGTTGGATAAAGGCCTTTGATAAATAATTAAAAAATCAGATGGTGATAAATGCTATGAGAAAATATAAACCAAGAGAAATAGTGAGGACTGGGGCAAAGGAGATGAGCTGGAGCAGGAAGGATTGGCTCTGGTGCAAATGCTTCTCTAATCTCATGGTCACACCAGATGGGCACCACTGACAATACAGTAGATATTTGCTGCTTTGTGGGGTATTGATAACTCACCTTTTGGTGAAGATTTATCTTTATCTTAGATGAGATTAAGGAGGCTTTTTCTGTTTAAAATTAAGATACTGAATCTATACTTGAATGGAGAGGCTGAAACTAATCATGGCTATACTGTTTTGCATATTATTGTACAAGGTCAATAGGGCAGTGGCTCTGGAGCAATTATTATGATGTTACATTATTTATGTTACATCTTTGTAGAGTGGGGCCAGGAAAGGCAGAGGAAGCTGAGGCTATAAGACCTTGGGAAGAAATAAGATGAGAGAGGGGGCTCTGGTCAGAAGAGCTCAGGGAAGGAGTTGCCAGTGGGGGAGTCCCTGGACAAATAGTCTTTTCACTAGATTTTACTAAGGGCCATCTTGACATCCAGTTTTAATTGTGCTCTGAATTGTGTTATTCTTATATTATTGTGCTATTCTTATATTATTCCCAGATTTTTAGTAAACATTTGGGAAACTGCTGTGGTCTTGTCACATCTCTGTTGTGAAGTGGCTTTGTGTCTTCTGAGACCTGAGTTTACAGACATCACTGGTTCAAGAGAGAGTGGGCCCCTGAGAGACCGGAACTTGCTGAAGGAGCTTGATCCACAAAAGCGTTTAGCAAGGTGCCTAGGTAAGCTCTGCAGATTCTTGGAGGGGGATGGGAGAACTGTGAATACTAAGGGAAAGGAACCCTCATTGACTGATTTCACATAGGATGAAAGTCTTGGATTATTGCTATGTGAAAGTCAACTGACTGATCATGGAAGATGTAAAGTCCTAGAGACATGTATGTTCTCTAGAAAGATATTAACTAACCTTTACCTTGACGTTAATTTTCCCCTAACATACTAAGAAATTTTCATAAACACTGGTATTCTATTATTAGTAAATTTAAGCATATCTGCCCCATGCTAGTGAATGCTCTTACACATTTGTTAATAATTAAATTCATATTTTTCTTAACTATATGGTTGTGATATTAATTGAGGCATTATACTCATAATGTAGATACAGGGTTTTAAAAGAGTTTTTAGATACTGGGAAGCTTATTAGAAGTTATCTGGTCCAGGCTTCCAGTTTTGGAATAAATAATAGACACAGCATAGAGAATACTGTTGATGAGATTGTAATGGTGTTGCATGGTGACAGAAGGTAGCTGCACTTGCAGTAAGCATAGCATAAAGTATAAACTTATAGAGTCACTGTGTTGTACACCTGAAACTAATGTAACATTGTGTGTCAACTATACTAAAAAAAAAAATACAAAGAAAGAAAGAGTTATTAGGTTCCAAAACTAAGTGATAGCAGAGACCCAAGAAAGTAAGCGGAGTGCTGAAGCAGCCTTAACCTGAGGGCAATTACTGATACAGGTGAATTCAAGTTTTTGTTGTGAGGGTCTCTTGGGTTGATGAAAATATGGATCAAAAGCCAGAGCCTGTGCATCATGTTCAGTCTAACAGAAAAGCTGGCTCTTCAAAGGGAGGAGTCTCCCAAAGCTAGGGCTCAGAGAAAAGATGAAATAAAGCTAAGCAGACCCTAATTCCACCTAGGGGACATTCCAGGAGGGTGCTTTGGTACTAGCAGTTGGAGAAGGATGCAGAGCAGCTGGGAGAAGCTGTTCTGCAGTCTGCCCAATGTGCATGCTCACATCATCATGACTCAAGGTATTTTGGAAAAGATGAAAATAATGATGGCTAGAATAACATACAAGCCAGGGGAATGCATGAGTATGCACTGCTTTAAGGTCCTTGTATTATCATCTAGTTGAAGATGAAAAGAATTAATTTTCTATTTTGGCAGATCTGCATATTTTAATTTTTAAGGTAGCAGCTAATAGGAAAGAAAGTAACTTCTGCATAGGTAGGGAGAAAAACACTTAAGTACAAAAAGCAATTAGGAGAAATGGTCAAAAAGAAGAGAAAGACATGGAATTGGAGAGAACTACAGAAATCAGAAAATTTGACAATGTATTTAAACAATTATTTCATTAAACATAATATGGTAATTACATTAACTGTAAAGAAACTAAGTAGTTTAAGACAAATGATTTCAGATTATGTTTTTAAAAATTCAATTAATATAGTTACAGGAGACACATCAAAAATATACCTAAATTATAAGGATATAGAAAAAGATGTAGAAAGATATACCACATAAATACAAACCAGTTTTATAGAAGTCATAGAATATCATATATAATACATTAATTTGCTGCTACAATGATAATATACATTGATCCAACTACATTAATATCAGACAAATAGAACTTAAAGTGAAAGGCATTTCTAGAGATGAACATCACTTTATAATGAAAAATGGTTCCATGTGCTAGAAGAGAACACTGTTCATATTGCACTTTATAACCTACCCTGAAAATACAGATGTAGAATCTCTTGTCCACAATGAGGAAATCAACAAAGCTTTGAAAACTGAAAGCTTTGCATGTTTGCTGCCAAAACTTGAGCTGACTTGACAAGATATTATTTAGTCTTTATTTATCCACGGTGGTGGCTTTGTTTTTGAATATTAATGTGTTTTAAATACAGGGTACTGCTCTGCCCTTGCTCGACGTGGTACATAATGAATGGTATATGCTTTGTTTCCAAAACTGAGTTTTCCTCCAAGACAGAAAGACAAAGGTGGTGGAGGAAGAGGAAAAACTGCAAGAAGAAACAAAGAAAAAATTCACAATCATAATCATAGTGCAGATTTTTAACTCATCTCCCTGAGTAATTGATAGAAACTGCAGACAAAATTGTGATTAACAAACTTGGCCAAATAGACACAGAAATGGCACCGTGTCCAATTATTGTAAAAAAAATTTCTTTTAAATGCACATGGGCCATTTTTAAAAAGCTGACTATCTATTGGACATAAATAAAATTTAAACAAATTTCGGAAGATTGTAAGCATACAGAACATGTTTGAAAATGCAAATACAGGTTATAAAATTATTTTAAAAAAAGAAAGAAAAGAACTAATTATCAAAATTTGGGCTGGTGATCCAGATGCTAGAAAGGGATATGTGTTTGGAAAGAAACATCCAAGTACTTAGCTGTATAGGTAAAAAGAAAACACACACACACACACACACACACACACACACACACCAAAAAAACTGAGAAAGCATGGCCTGGATGCCAGGATTGTTATATTCTAAAAGACAAGACATATAAGAAACACTGGTTATATCTGTGTTAGGTGTTTGTTTGAATCAATAATGTAACATGTAGTATATGTTAATAGGAGATTGTGGAATACAAAAATCACTTAGAAGCAACTTTTGATTATAAGATACCACGGTGTAGGGGTGCCTGGGTGGCACAGCGGTTAAGCGTCTGCCTTCGGCTCAGGGCGTGATCCTGGCGTTGTGGGATCGAGCCCCACATCAGGCTCCTCTGCTATGAGCCTGCTTCTTCCTCTCCCACTCCCCCTGCTTGTGTTCCTTCTCTTGCTGGCTGTCTCTATCTCTGTCAAATAAATAAATAAAATCTTAAAAAAAAAAAAAAAGATACCACAGTGTAGAGTTGGTGACTCTCCAGCAGTGAATCCAAAAACATTTAACACTTTCCACATTCATAGTCCTGATTCTTTTATATATATATGTATATGTATATGTATGTGTATATGTATATGTATACACACGTACAAGTTATTTCCTCAAGAAGCATACACCTTAAAAGGGGATAGACATCAAAAGATGTCTATCCAAGCAAAGAATGTGATCATAAAAGCTGTTTAATAAATAATGCAGCCCCTACTCTTTCCCAGAATAGTGAGGCACAATTGATCACATGAGCTAAACTGATAGAGGGTAATTTAAGGAGAACTAGAACTTTCACTGGACATTAGGAACAGGAGAATTTGTGCAGACAAAAATGAAATGACAAAGGACAGGCCACATTGACAAAAATAACTTGTGAGCAAATGCGGGCAACAGAAACCTGAAAGGTCTCCATGGTGTAGGAATTTACCCTTAGGGGTAATAAAGAAAGAAAACAACTAAGTTGTTGACTTGACTTTTAGGTCAGTTACATATAAATCTATTTTTAAGGACTGGAAAATAATCTAGATTGACATAGATGCTACACTATCTACTAAGACTAATAGCCCTTTCAGCTGCATAAATCTATAATATGACCAAAAAGCAAATAATAAATAAATAAATAAATAAAGCAACTAATAATTTAATTTTTCTGATTTCTGCTTCATATGAAGGAAATGTTAGTAACCCAGCATTTTACAGCTTTCTAGGTATTTCTAGAGCAAGGCAACAAATTAGAGAGAATCGTGTAACTCTCTTGAAAGCTACCCTTTCCATCATTATATTCGTATTTAAGATGTTAGTATTAATTAGCAAAAGTAAGCAGAAGGAAAACAAAAAATCACAAACAGAGAGGGATAAATAACTGAATTCCCCTGTATTTATTTCTTATGAATCCTGGGGGTTGCCAACACTTTAAGTAGCCCCCAAAGGGCACTATTTAGACCTTTTATAGCAGTTCCAAGAATCCTCAGAGAATCTGAGGTCCCCTCATCCCGTCAAGACTTGCTAAAGTCACTTCCTAGGCATGTGCTCTTTAGAACGCATTCAGCTTCCCTGAAACACATTTTTCCCACAGACTTGTTCATGTTTCTGTGTAGAGATTGCCCCATTTCAAATCCCACCTCTACCCCTTGTTAGCTGTATGACCAAGAGCATGTTTTCTCTTCTGCAAAATGGGAAGAGTAATACCACCTACTTCATAGAATTGTTGAAAAACTTGAATAGTGCTTACCATATGGTAAGTGCTACATTTTAGTCTTTACCTTTAGGAAGATTATGGGGGAAAAAAAAAGATTATGTGTAACACCTAACAGAATTGTAAGTGAAGCTGTAACCTATACACTCAACAAAACAAGTTGTTTGTTTGTGTTTGTTTTTTAATTAACCGTCAGGACAACCAAGGAATTTCTGTAGTTTTGAACAATCCTAAACTGAAAGTGACTTAAATAACAATGTTTATTTCTGGCTCACCACCTAGGACCAAGCTGGGTTACTGGTGATTGGGAGGAACACTGCCCCACCTGGTGTCCCCTTAGTATGAGGATGCTGACATCACAGCCTGAGTCTTCAGGGTTGAGCATAGTACAAAGAGGCCAACAAGATGCTCAACAGCTCAGAAATATTGCTGTGCCCATATTTCCTTAGCCAAAGTAAGTCATGTGACGAGAACCCCTAATATCAGGGGTATTAGGAAACACTACTTGCCAGATGTGGTCAAGGGGAGTGGGGTGAGGAGAGTGGAAATATTTGTGATAACTAGGAATATCTTCCATAATTATCACAGAGGCTATTGGTTAGATATACTGGGGTCTCACAGCTGATTTTCTAATTTAATCATAATAAAATACAACTCATGACTTCTTTAGATAACATTTTCCAAATTGCAAGCAACTACCTTGTAAACATTGGGAAATATACTAGTACTTTTGTAACTTTGAGATGGGTGATTATACCAAGTGAGTCAAGGGTGTCATACAACCACCTGAATTCTTTGCTCACTCTCTGTTATAGTCAAATGTGAGAATCACTGAAGTTCAGGGTAAGAACCCCACTAATGGAGAGGTGGGTTAACTGGAAGTTTGGAATCGGATCTCATGAATTCAAAATTCACATCTGCCACTTAATAATTGTGACTCTAGGTGTTTACTTTCCTCTCCCTGAAAGAACTTCTACAGTGGAGGTAGCATATACCCATATAGAATGTTAGGAGGATAAAATGAGCTGGCCTTTGTAAAGTATTTAGTAAATTGTCCCAGTGGAAACACAATAAATGTTACCTGTTACTACTACCACTGTGAAGCAAGTGAAAATAGAAAAAATCATCCTTTTTAGAGAAGATTTCTTTTTTATGTAAGAGATAGAAAATGGTATGATCAAATGATGCTCTGGGATTTGAAGATACTGGGTTTTCAGAGATAAGTCATTTCAGAAATAATATAGTATAGTCAATCACCTCCTAGAAAGACCCATGGGGAGGGGAGTGGGATGAGGAACAAGGGAAGGGAGCATTGCTACAAATGTGTGTGCATGTATATGCGTGTTTGGACATGTGTGTATAAATTTCCATATTAAATTAATTGACATAAAGAATATATTTATATTACTTACATAATAAAAATAATTTAAGTGTTATAAAAGTTAATGGCATGTTATAGATAATGCATCAAAAAATGGAAAGAATTTTTCAGAATAGGCATCATGATACACTCTTTAGTTGACAAATGATAGAAAATTGTAAAATCTCGCTTATGTTATTTGCTTAGCAATTACTTCTTAAAAGTCTTTTAGGGAACAACATATGAGACTTAGCAAAGTTACAATAAGGAGAAAGGAGAAGTTGAAAAAACATAAGTAGGTAATCTACTCAGCATCAAATATAATTTAGAAGCCTACTTTGTAGAGATGAAAATCCATGAAAACTCATTTCATGCTTCTGTAAAATTGCTTTCAATTATTTTCAAGGATTAGTAAACATTAGGGAAGGTGAACAGAACAGCCTGGTGCAACAACGATTTAACAGAATGGCTAAAATTAGCCTTTAAAATGAATACTGCATTTTTAAATTAAGAAATTGGACAAAGTCCTACTGAGGCTTATCTGGGTTTGGCTTTGAGCCTGCAAAAGTACTTATTATGGTCAACGTCTGCTACTGAAACATTTATTACAGCTGGATGGAGACAGACTTGGTCAAGGAGAAAGGTGTTTCTAATTGCATTCACATATGATGTCTTTGCTTTTCATTATACTTCAATTCAAAATAGTCTTTCACATTAGGCTGGATTTCTCATCCCCTTGCCCATTTGAAATTCTTTAAGCAAATTTTTTATGGAGGAGGTGTAGAGCTTGATTAAGCTTTAGAAAAGGGACATTTCATCGAGCCTTACATCAGAAACCGGGGATGTACTGTATGGTGACTAACATAATAAATAAAAAATCATTAAAAAAATTAAAAAAAAAGAAAGAAAAGGGACATTTTTACCTATTCTCAGATCAAGAAATAGATAGACATTACTCGGACCACAATTACTCCTAATGCTCCACCCTTCTTGCTACCCCCAAAATAACCACTATCATGATTTATAACAAGATACATTAATTTTGCCTGTTTTATAACTTTGTAGAAATGAAATTATATGTATATTTTTTGTTTTGACATTATGTTTTGCAATCCAAACATGGCTTTGCATGTAGTGATGGTTTGTTCATGCTTATTCCTGTATATTTCATCTCATGAACATACCACAATTTATTTGCCTGATCTGATATTCATGGGCATAGGGATTCCAGGTCTGGGTTGTTTTGCATAGTGCCAGGATGAATTCTTAAGTACTTTTTAATGAACTTCTGTATGTCTCTCCATTCTTCATCATATAGAACATATCGTAGAACTGAAATTTGTGGGTCATGAGGTATACCTATGTTCAGACTGAGTAGATGCCATCAGCTTCCCAAAGAGATCTTAACAATGTACACTCTTGCCAAGCAGAGTGTGAAGTATGGTGAGTTTCTGTTACTTAAATCCTTGCCAACACTTGGTAATCTCTCTTTTTTTTCCCTTTCATTTTAACCATGTACGTCCTTCCACTTTCTTTTTCTTTCTCAAAACTGCCTTGATTATCCTTTGCTTTTGCATGTCCAGCTAATTTATAATTAGTTTGCAAATTTTCACAAAATCTGCTGAGATACAGATTGGAATTGTATTAAATCTATATATCAATTTGGGGAGAATTAAAACCCTCACAATAATAAGCCTTCAAATTCATAAATGTGGCATATCTTTCCAGATATATTTAGGTCCTTTAAAAGTGCTCTTAATAACGTTTTCTTTTTTCAGCACAGTTCTTGCAAGTCTTTTATTAGATTATTCTGTATAATTATTTTTATACTAAACAATATTATAATATTTCATTTTCTATTTGTTTGTTCCTAATAAACATAAATACCATTGATTTTTTTTTACCTTTTATCTTGTGATTTTGCCAAACTCCCTTATCAATTTTAATATTTTATCTATAGGTTTTTGAGGGATTTTCAATATATACAACCATCTTAACTCTGAATAATGACGTCTTTTTATTCTTCTTTTTAAATCTTTTTTACAATTTTCCTTATTACACCATCTGTCCTGTAACATGATGAATAGAAGCGGGGCAATAAAATCCTTGCCTTGTTCTTATATTCAGGAGGAAAGCTTTCTTCACCATTTGGAATTCTTCATCCTTTGAAATTCACCATTTAATGTAGGGTTCCTGTTGTTGTATTACTATTAAATCAAAGAAATATCCTTCTAATCTTAGTTTGCTGAAAGCTTTTATGGAGCGTATCTATTGATTTTTATCAAATGTGCTATTCAGCCAATGCTGAGATTATCTGGTGATCTCTTTGTTTTCTGATAATATGGTGAATTACATAGACTGACTACCCAGTGTGTAAACAGTTTTGCTCTTTTGGTATTAACTCCACTATTATTGCAATGGATTTTCCTCTTAATATTGCTGAATTTGTTTTGCTAACATTTTAAGTTTTTCACTTCAATTTACATGAGAGTGCTGGTCCATAATTCTCTTTTCTTCTTATGTATCTGCTTTGGGTTTCATATCAAGATTAAACTAGCCTCATAATGTGCATTTGCAAGTATTCTCTCCTTTTCTATTTTCTGGAAGAATTTGTGTAAGATTGACATTGTTACTGTTTTTTTTTTTTTAATATTTAGAGGAGTCACTAGTAAAACTTTCTGTGTCAGGAGTTGTTTTTCCTTTTTTCTTTTAATCACTGATTCAGTTTCTCTAAGAATATTCAGATTTTCAAAATTTCTTCTCGAGCCCATTTGATTAGTTGCACTTTTGAAGGAATTTTTCCATTTTCTCTAAAATGCTTTTATTATCTTTTAAATATTTATAAATCTGTAGTGATGTCTTCTTTCCTATTCCTGGTAATTGTTTCTTTGTTCTTTCCCTCTTTTATTAACTGATAACTTTCACTATTTTATCATTCATTTATAAAACCGTTTTTTGGCTGTGCCGATTTTCTCCATTATACTTTTGTTTTTCACTTGATTTCTTCTCTGACGTATATAACTTCTTTCTTTTTACCTTCTTTGGAAATTATTTAAAATTCTCTAAGTTCTTCAAATGGGAACTTAAATTATTGATTTTCTTTCTTCTTTTGTACTATATTCCTTCACAACTATGTATTTCACTCTTGGTACTGCTTTATCTGTATCCCACATGTTTTGATATTATGTCATCAGTGAAAAACATTATTTAACTTCCAGTTTGAATTCTGCCTTGACAGAGAAGCCATTGGAAAGTTTCTTCCTTATTCTCTAAATAGTGGAGATAATATATTTATTATTTTATTATTGATTTCTACCTTAGTTACAATGTGAGGGGAAAAGATACTTTGAATTATTTCAATCTTGTGAAATTTATTAATAGTTGCTTTGTGACTCAGAGTATAATCAATTTTGGTAAATTTACACACACTATTGTATTGTTCTACATATAACATTAGACTATGTTTATTAATGTTGTCTAGTTTTTTTTGTCTGTTTGTCACCTGTTGAGAGAAGTGTGAAACTCTCCCAGTATGAGTGTTGTTTTGCCTGATATTTCCTTCCATTTCTCCTATCCATACTTCATATTTATTTTGTATTTCATTTAATTTACATCACTTATTTATTTGTATGATTCATATATATTTAAAATGTTAATTGGTGCATGGATACATATACAATTATATTTTACTGTTTATCATAATAAATATCCTTCTTTATCTGTATTTATGGTCTTTTATTTTTTATTTATTTATTATTTATTTATTTATTTATTTATTTATTTATTTATTTATGTGACAGAGAGACAGCCAGCGAGAGAGGGAACACAGCAGGGGAGTGGGAGAAGGAGCAGGCTCCCAGCAGAGGAGCCCAATGTGGGACTCGATTCCGGAATGCCGGGATCACGCCCTGAGGTGAAGGTAGACGCTTAAGGACTACGCTACCCAGGGGCCCCTGTATTTATGCTCTTTTAATACTTTTTTCTTTAAAATCTGCTTTGCCTGATGTTATATCTGTCTATGAGTTTCCCTTTGGTTAATGGTTATGTAGTACATCCTTTCCCACTCCTTCACTTTCAAGCTACTGTGTTTCTATTACAGTAATTCTTCAATAAGCAAATACAGAAATTTGGTATTGTTTTTCCTATCTATTCTATTTTTAGAATAGACTTTGGACTTTTAATTGTCAGATTTAGTCCATTCACATTTAATCCAATTGCTGATATATTTGGGTTCATATGTGTCATTTTACTTTTCGTTTTTCTATTTGACCCCTCTGTATTTTTGTTGTTATTCCTTTTTTCTTCTTTCTTGTTTTCTTTTGTGTGAATCAAGTAAGTATTTCTAAATATCCCTTTTCTAAGTTTTTAAATTTTCTTTCATTATTCTCTGAGATAACTTTTCTCAGATTGGAGACTACACGATGTATCTTTGACTTTTTACCAGCTGATAGAATTTAATAACTTTAACTTCCTCTGATCTTTTGACATTATTTTGCATTTTAACTTCTGTTTTTTTTTTTAAACAACAGAAGACATTATTACTTTGTTATTGTTTTTTAAGGTGAATGCTTATATTTACCCACAATATATTCTCTAGATTATCCCTTATTAGTTTTTGCATTTCTATGTTTCTATTCAGGGCAATTTTTCTTCCTCCTAAAAAACTCATTTTAACATTTGGTGCAAATCTAGTCTCTCCATTTTGATTTCTCTGAAAATGTCTTTATTTTGCATCTAGTTTTGAAAGATTTTTTTTTGTTGGATATAGAATTCTAGATTAGAAGTTATTCTGTTTCAATACTTAAAGATACTGGCAGTTTTTAAAATACTGAAAGGGAAGTCTTCTTGTAGTTTATTGTTTGTGTCTTATTTAAAAGAAATTGTGTCTTTTTATTCTGGCTGCTTTAAAAGTTTTTCTACTCCGTCTTTGGTTCTCAGTACCTTGTTGTGTACCTTCCTTTTACTTATTCTGTTTACATTCTCACCACTTCTTGAACCTATACGTTGATGTCACTAATCACTTTAGGAACATTCTTAGTATTTATCTCTATAAATATATATATATTTATTTATATTTATATATATTTAATCTTATCACCTTCTTTTTTCTCTTTCTGGAACTTCAGTTACACATATATTAGAACATTTCATTGTATCTTTTACACAATCTTTTTCTTTTCCTCTCTATGATTCAGTTTGGATATTTTCTATAAATCTGTTTCACAGAATTAATCCTCTCTTCTCTAGTTATATGAAACTATTAACTTATTAATTTCAGTTGTGTTTTTCAGTTTTAGAATTTCTACTCATTTCTTATTATAGATACCAATATTCTATTAAAATTTTATAGACTTTAGTGCACTTCTCCATCTTTCTCCTTTTTTCTTTATCATAGTCACCAGAAGTATTTTAAAGTCTGTGTCTCCAGCTCCAACATCTAAGTAACTAAGTCTACTTCTTTTGTTGAAGTTTTCTCTTACATATAGTCATAGGCCTCCCTTAGATTTTCTAGATTTTTTTTATTGAACATGAATAGTATGTTTAAAACTTTTAGTCTCCAGATGATGATGATGATGATTATTTTTCTTCAGAGAACATTCATTCTTTTCTCTGCAAGGTAGTTTGAGTAGGGGATGATCATTTTTACTTAACTCAATTAGTGATTAAAAACTGACTCCTAACTGTTCTGCAGACTTGTAAGTTTTCTCCTACTTCTGACTTGATCTTCCTCCTGGGCAGAACATTTTAAGGACTTCTAATTCAGAGACTGGTGAATTCACAAAGTTTCTTTTCTCCTGCTGAGAACTCTACTTTAATTCTTGGATTTGCACTGTTGAGATCTCTGTTCTGCTTCTCAGAAGTTCTTTGCTTAGCATTTAACTTTGATGCATCAGAATTCCTCAAAGTCTTGGGGTGGGGAACATTGTGACAAGCTCATCTTTGATCCTCTTTCTCATTGTCATCTTGACTCCTCAAGTCTCCAGATTTGCCTCTCTAGCTTCATTGGGCCACCTAAAACTCTGCTGGTTCCTCCACACTCAGCAGCAGTCCTGTGCTGGGGAAAATTCTGCATTTCACCTTTTCCCCTTTACGTGGAGTAGGCAAATGCCTCTGGAGTAAAAATGCACGGAACATCACTGGGCTAGTCTTGTTGTATTGCCCTTTCTGGGGTCTTAATCCCTTTAGCCATGTTTGATTTAGTACCGCTTCCATGGTTTTAAACAGATTCGTTCATGTGCATTTTATCCAATTTTTAAAATTTTGCTTTTCTCATGAGGAGCATAGGTCTTCCCTTAAGCAACTCTATAATGTCTGAGGGTGGAATGTCCCCTAAGTCCCACCAAATGATTTTATTATTTAACACAGAGATCTGTTATAAAACTTTTGTTCTTCATGGGGTAAAGTTTGTTTGTATCAAGAAGACATGTTTATCAGTTTAGCTCAGATTTTCCTTTATAATTTTACCCACATAAATAAGACTAAACATTTCTCCTCCTGAACAACTAAGGATGAATTATAAAGTATATAAAAGGCAGTCATAAATTAAAAATATTTGATAAAATTAATGTTTAAATATTATTGATGTAGATTTCGGCACTAAAGAAATAATATCTATGGTGGATCTTGTAATTTTCACATACTAATGTTCATATGTTCCAGAGGCTTAACTATGGAAAAATAAATAATGAACCCTGGTTAGATTTTTTAAAATGTCTTTAGAAACTTGGTTGTCCATATTGGTTAAGGTTAGAAAAATAGATTATGACCAGCAAATAAAAATAAACCCATAGATATGAAATAAAACAAATACAATATTTTGGTTCTGTGATATTCTGATTTATCCTAAGAAATATATATTTAGTCTTCATCTCTATTATTGGATAAAAGATCCCAAGAGCCTTGAAATTTCCTGTGATAAGAGTGATAAATATACATTCTACTATGTTAATGAACTGGCTTTGGAAAGTACCTACAGTTGGAGGCTGGTTGCCAGTGAAGCCAACCATGTCATTAGAAGGGAATTTTCAGTCCCACCCCCGACTTTGGGGGTGAGGGTGGGACTGAAAATTCCATCACCAATGACCAGTGATCTAATCAAACATGTTTACCAAATGGAGCCGTCATAAAAAACACAAATGGGCCCTGTTTGGAGAGCTTCTGGGTTCATAAACATGTGGAGATGTGGGGAGGGTAGTGCCCAGAAAGGGCATCGACACTCCCCACCCTTTCCTCATACCTTGCCCTATGCATCTCTTTCATCTAGATGTCCTTGTGTTATATCCTTTTATAATAAACTGGTAATCTAGGAAACAAAATGTTTCTCTGAGTTCTCTGAGCCATTTAGCAAGTAATCGAATCCGAGGAGGGGTGGTGGGAACTTAGATCTGTAACCAGTCAGTCAGAAGCAGAGGTGACAACCTGGACTTGTGATTGGTGCCTGAAGGTGAGGAAGCGGACTTGCAGGACTGAGCCTTTAATCTGTGGGATCTCTGTGGCCTTCCTCCCCAAAACACGTGACCCAAGTCTAATTATAAGAAAAACATAAACTGCACCTCATTAGAGGGACATGCTACAGAATACCTGACCAATACTGTCAAGGACATCAAGACCAAGAAATGCCTAAGAAACTGTCAGTGTCTAGAGGAGCTTCAAGAGACATGATAACTAAATATTAATGTAGTAACTGGGTGAGATTCTGGAACAGAAAAGAACATTAGAAAAAAACAAGGAAATCTGAATAAAGTATGACTTTAGCTAATGAATATGCATGAATATTGTTTCATTACTTGTGCCAAACATATTATAGTCATGTGTGATGTTAGCGATAGGGGAAACTGCGTGTGAGGTGTATAGAAACCCTCTGTACTAGCTTTGAAACTTTTTTTTGTGAACTGAAGCTAAAATAAAAAGGTTATTTAAAAAATAGTTCAGCATCTCATACCTTTTGTAGGAGAAAGTTTTAAAGATAAAGTATGACATATCATGTCTGTTTTCCCTGTTCCTAATACACAGAGCCTGGCATAAATTATCACATAGCTAGTTGCCAGGCTTAAGTGAGTTTTTCATTACATAATACTTAATGTGTATAAAGACTTAATATTTTGGTACTCATAGGCAAATGTGAATAGATCATGTGCACCAAAACTATACCATACCAAAGCCAAACGTCATTAATTGTATCTGCACTTAAAAATTTAACAAATAGTTTCACCAAATATACTTCATACACTTAGTATGTGGGCAACTTAATAACAGTGATAATACAGAGGTTGAGGGAAAATTTATTGACATATGCCTAGTACACAAATATTTTTAATCAAGTTCCAAACACACGGTACTTCTAGTTTGGCACTTCCTCCTTCTATATAGAATCCCCTCAGAGCATAACTTTTGATAAATAGAATGCATCAGTATATTTTTGCAAAATCCTTTGCTTTGTCTCTACAAATGTATATTATGCTTCAATAATAAAACTAAGTATTAGTCTGGTTTTGCATTCATTTACTAGGACAATGTTGCTTTTAATTAATCACTCATGTGATGGTTTTGTAACCTGGAAATTTCAGCACCGGTGTTCTTAACCTCATCACTTATTTTAATCATCTTTAAGTTACTTCCTTGTCCAGTTAATTTTTATTCATCTTTGTCATTTTAAAATAACTCATTTCGTGAAAGACCATAAAACTATTTACATTGAAAGTAAATGTTTACATTAAAAAACAAGGGCAATATTAATAATGTTCACCTCTCATGCAAACTGCACGGTGGAGGGAACCGAGCTAATCCAGAGTTTCCTTTGCTGTGTGGGCAGTCATTTTTCTCTAGACTCTCCTGTCATTCTGCCTCCTTACAGTTTAACCTTAAGATGTCATCAAATTAAATTTCTGTGCAGTGTGAATAACCCAATTTATCAAAATCTAGTCATGGGGAAAACCAACTCAGCACCTTCCACATAGCCATTAATTTCAACCTCTCCAGATAATATCTTTATTGCCAGGCCACATCCCTCCATCTTTTGTGGGCCACTTACAGAATGATTTACTAAAGGACCTTGAGGGAGTGTGGTGTTTTTTTTTTTTTTTTTTTGGTCCTCCAGAAAAAGAATCCTAAAAAAGATTCCCCTGAGAGCACTAGACACCAAGATGTTGACATGTTATGCCTCCAAGCAGTGTAATTTAATATGAGGGGGAAACGCCCAGTGTTGGGTTCTGACCATCAATATTTCGGAAAAAAAAAAAAATACAGCCTTTACGACAAAACAGCTTACTTGCTTAGTATAGATTATCAAATAAAAAGAGTGGGGTGAGCAATTATGCAGCCTCTAGCATCTTACATCGGAAATAGAAATAACCCAGATTCAAAATAACTTGCAGGCTCATCAGTCAATCAAGTAAGGGCACTACTGAGAGAAAGATCTAAATATCTCAGTCACAACAAAGACAACTATTTTCAGGGAGGGCATTGTGGACAAAAACTGTTTGCAGCTGCAACCCAGCCCTGAGCAGGCTGCAGACTGCGGGTTGGGAGAAGGACGGAAGGCATGAGCAAAACACACCCTGCAGCCCAGCTCTCCAGCAAGAAAGGAAGGCAAGACATGCCATTTTTAGCCACCACAGTTGTGCGGGGAGTCTCAGGGCATCAAGGTGGCACAACTGCCCCCTTCTATAAATGCATATTTGGGTTAGTGTCGTGTGTATGCAACTGGTTTTTCTCCAAAGCCCCACATGTTGCCTACTAGGAATAGGGAATAAAGCAATGGTAAGTGGTAGGCCCAGCAGAAGAGGAAAAGAATCAGTCCCAGGGCCGCAGAGCACAAGCCATGAAGCTGCCAACTGGAATTGTGAACATCCACAAAGGGCCCAACTCCCCTTGTCTGCTCGAGAAAACTTTTAGTGCCCACTGATGGAAAGTGGGGAGGCCATGCTGGCTAGGGTGGGCAAGGGATGCAGTCTGAAGAAGATGAGTGAGCTCTGCAACATGTCAGCATGTCAAGCTGCTTCAGTTTACAGCCTAGTTTAAAGGCCCGTAAGTCACCATACCCTGCTCCTGGATACGGCGACAGGCTCTCCTTGAGCTGGTAGTTGAGTTGCATTACTTAAGGTAATCCTAAAAATTGGGAAAACAACAGATTCCATTTTACTTTAAAGTAAAATCATATTGCAAAACGATTTTGGTTCTTAAATATGTAAAATGAATATTGATGTTTGCAATTTGAACCAAAGAATTTGATAGCAAAAAGTGACATGACTGTATATGCCATCAGTCACTCTGGCATAGGGGCAGTTTTGGGAGGAAGACATGGAGGGGGAGAATGAAAAGCCCACGCTGCTCCCTTCATTGGCACTCCCAGACCATAAACGGTTGGCAGTGGGAGGAATCAAAAGCATGGCACTGATCTGAACCCAATGCATCTATGAAGGCCAGCGCCTCTGTGTTTTCATATGCCCATGAGTGAGCTAGCTCTGAGGCTGAGAAACTCTAGTTTGGGCCCCACTCCCACCTTCTTAAAACTGTGAATAAGTGAATACATTTCTGAGGATATTTATAAGTTATAGTATATTTTAAGTACAATGTGCCAGAGTACATCACTTAGATATAACAGTTCAATAGATTATTTACTCATTTGTTCATTTACTTATTTATCTGATGTCTATTGCTTAATTACAAAGTGTTAGGCATTAGTTTCAGCTTTATGGAAAACAGAACATATGCCTGAGGTCTGCCTTCCATGTATGATAAAGCAAACATAAAAAGAGAATAGTAGAATATAGCTGTCATTTGCATGGGGAGCCACGGAAGTCACCAGCCAATCCAGTCTAAAGTTACTTTTGCCACCCCAGTAGCAAAATGTTCATAAGATAAATCCTCCTTGAAGACATGTCAGTTGAGCAAAGTTTTAACTGTTTCAATTCCTGAAATTCCTGAGAACCAGTTCATAAAATCTCTATAGATTTCTTTGCAAAGCCAGGTGTGGGTTCTGAGTAGTAGAAATATTTTACAGTTATGAGTTCATTGGCCCATGTGCTTTTTACCCCCATTCCATGTCATTCCCTGTTGGGTAGAGGCAATATGATAGCTCTTAAGGACATACAATGGTAGGTAACAAAAAGGTAACAAAAAGCAACTCTGAAAAAATATATATCTAAATACATATTTCTTTGCTCTGTCAGCTGAAAGGGGCTAGAAGCAGTGATGTGCCAGTAGCAATGAGCACACCTAATGCCCAGATCCTGGTTTCTAATCCCATTTTCCAATCAAAGGAATCTGAGTCCTTTGCAGAAATAACTGATTCTCCTATGGCTGAGGATGGGAATATTGAAGATAAGCCAGGGCATCTTGTCAGTAAGTAAACAGTTGTTTAAAATAAAAACAAAAGCAAAAGCCTATCTGCCAATGATGAGGGTATGTCCAAGAGACACAGGTGCCAATTGAAAGAGTCCCAAAGACCAAATCAGGGGCAATTTGAGCAACTAAAAACACAGTATTATATTGCAATTCAAATTTTAGACTAGATAGTGATATGCTCATACTGATATGGATTAATGATTGATTGAATAAACAAATGGAAGAGAATAGATAAATATGTACAGAGTTATTTCATATAATTTATGCAAATAAATTATAATTTATAATTGTAATAATAATAATAATAATTTATGTTTCACCCCTTAAGTGTGGGTTGTGCATGGTGACATCACTCTGAGAAGTACAGTGAGAAAGATCTGGGGAAAGTAACTGCAGGGAAGAAACTTAACAAACACGACCTCCACCAGGTGTTCAAATCAACATCAACAGTGCTGAATCATGGGACACCTGGGTGGCTTAGTCGATTAAGCGTCTGCCTTTGGCTCAGATCATGATCCCAAGGTCCTGGGATCAAGTCCCACATCCGGCTCCCTGGTCAGCAAGGAGCCTGCTTCTCCCTCTGCCTGCCGCTCCCCCTGCTTGTGCTCTCTCTCTCTGACAAATAAATAAGTAAATAAATAAATAATAAAACATTAAAAAAAAAAAAAAACCAATGAATCACGTAGATACCATGCATCCTTGAGATCATGGGACTAGAAGGACTATTTACCTCTGTGGTCTTCCTCCAAAAACCCAGGATGTCAGTATCACCATGAGAAAACCATCATAAAAACACAAACTGAGAGACATTCTACAAAGCACCTGACCAATACTCCTCAAAACTGTCAAGGCCATCAAAAAATGGAGCAAGCCTGAGAAATTGTCACAGCCCAGAAGAACCTAAGGAGACATAAGGACTAAATGTAATATGGTTTCCAGTGTGGAATTCTGGAACTGAAAAAGGACACTGAGGAAAAATGAAGAAAATCTGAATAAGGTATGGACTTTATTTATTAATAATGTATCAGCATTGTTTAACTGGAGTTTATTCATTAATAATATTTTAGCACTGGCTCATTGGTTGTGACAAATAGAACATAGTTATATGGGATGTTGACAATAAGGGAAAGTGAGGGTATGGTATATGGGAACACTTTACATCTTTGCAACTTCTTTTGTAAATCTATAACTGTCCTCAAATAAAACATTTCTTTAAAAAGGGATACAAGTGTATGGTTACTTTCCAGTTGACTCTCTGGTCTCCCCTCCATCACAAAGCTGTGAAACAAGGATCTTTTAGGTAGCAAGAGGAAGGGACAGTATAAGCTCTCCTCTCTCCAAGGGCCTGTCCTTCCTTTTGTAAGAGGCAAGGGGGTCAATGGTACCCTTGTCTGACAGGCCCTTGAACTCTGGAGATGGAAGTGGATATTCAGAAGGGGCAAAGAGTTAGAAGAGGGACAGTGAATAAGTTCTCAAGACCTACGATGACTGCTTACTGTAATGATTACACTGAAATTGCTTTCCATCTAGATTCAAATATACATACACTTACAAAAGAGAGAATGATTTTTTTTAAGTGAGACTTATTTTTAAATAACCCTTTGCTCTGTATGAGTACACAGTGACGACATATTTATAGTCATAAAAATATAGCAAAAGAGAGACATATCATCTTTTGTCCACACTTAGACAAACAATGAACATTTAGAAAATTTTAGGTTGCTGCTCTCAAGTACTAACACCACCATCTATACAAGCTGCGGCAACCCAAGGCTGAACCCGAAAATGGAACCTCTCTGAGTCAGGGTCTCTGCCCACTGAACCAGCCTGAAGGTTAGTCAAGGTCAAGGAGCAGCTGTAGGGAATGAATCACCGGCTTCCTCCTCTCTAGAAGAGGCATCCAGCCTCCTTGCTGGGTGCAATGCCAGCAAAACCGTCTGATTTTACCCCGTGGACCTGCTTTCTAGCCTCCAGCTGCATGTGCACGCCAGCCCCTGCCTGAGTTCACCCTTTGACATAAAGCAGAATTTTTGTCCTGGCAAATTAACTACATCGGGCCTGATTCCTTTACCCTCTGTTGTTACTAAGCAATACTGTGGCCTATTACAATGGTCTCTTTCTTCCAAGTAGATTCAGGCCCTTTTCAGGATGCTGGACAGATCCATAGGGCCTAGAAAGCAAGTGCCCATACTCAAGGGATAATTGCTTTGGAAGCCAGTAATCCTTACTGAAGTCTGGAGGGTTGGGGGCACACGGGGTTTGGCAGAGAGAAATTAGAATCATCCAGAGTGCTTTCCCATACTTCTTACACATACTTCTGGAAATAATGCTATCCTGTCTCCCTGACGGGGGTGTCCAACCTCCCACAAGAAACCACTGTGGATGTGAGTCACTGTTACTGGTGAGAACAGAGTGCTGGGCACGGGTAAGCAGCGCCGGGCCACACTCACCGGTGCAGCACTGTGAAACAGTGCAGTTCTTCCGTACTGACCGGCAGCTGGCCACTCCTCTGAGCCTCTGTGTACTTAAATGCTCCACCCCCAGGCTTTGTATCACCCAGGCCTCAGCATGATTCCTAGATATGATTTGTCCTCAAAGATAGATTCAGGGTGTTTTTTATTTAATGTTACTTGTTGAAAAAAAGAAGAAAAAAGTAGCTCTAGTAAGTGAGGTACTGATAGCCAAGTGAATAAATAAAAATCCGATACTTCAATCACACCAGTCCTTTCTCTCCACTCACTTGATGATCACCTACTATGTTCTTACGGAGAGAGTCTGGGACTGTGATGGATGTGTGCTGGGACAAATGCTGGGGACACTGTTTGGTGTATAAGAGCAAACATTCCTTACTTTTACAAGGATGGTTGAGAGCAGGCTTTCACAAGAAGTGACCCAGGATTCAGGCTGCTGCAAAGCAGTCAACCAGCACAATGGAGGTTTTTGAGAATGAGTTGTGGAAAGCAGGAAGGAAAGAAAGAGGATCAGCCTTCCCAGCAAAGGGAACAGTCTGTACACAGTAGGGTGGGGGGAGGAAGCCTGTGGGGCTTTGGGGAGGATGTTGGGGGAAGTTGGGGCCAGTGGTGCTAAGATATAATCAGATCATAAATGCCTCCTGGTCATGCTAAGAGACTAGGATATTATACTGAGGGTGATACAAGGTTACAGAGGAAAGTAAGTAGTGGGAAGGCCTGATTAGCTTTGGGTTTTGCCATGCTCACTTCAGTGGCTATGAAGAAGGTTGATCTGAGGGGAGTGAGAGCCTGGGAGGTCCACCTTCTGCATGGGGTTACACACTGGGAAGGATCTTCAGGTGGTGGTTAAAAACAGGGACTCTGAAGCCCAATTGACTTGCTTTGAACTAACACCTTGGGTGATCTGGATATGTCACTTAACCTCTCCATGCCTCTGCTTTTCCAAACTGCAAAATAGGAAAAATAATAGCAGCTACTCCATAGGGTTGTAAGGCACCCATTCATGAGTGTACTTGCATGACACAATCACCACCCAAAGGCCCCATTTCCTAACACAATCACACATTGGCTTAGGATTTCAACATAAGAACTGGAGGACAGGGGCCACAAAAATTCAGTCTGTATAGCAGGAGGAAGACATTGTTTAGAGATAATGGAAAGGTTACCTGTTAAAACTTTTCCATGTACCTTTGGGAAGATGAACAGGGGGTAATATTAACACACCCGACAAACAACCTTCAGGAATGATTTTGCAAATCATGTCATCACTGCGACACACAACGTCATTACCTCACTCTGGACCAAGGCAAGTCTGGTGCATCCCTTGCACTGCTGCAGAGATTCCTAAATCTGACATCTGATATTATCACCCTTCTGCTTTAAAACAAAGCAAAACACATTTACTATGACTCTCATTACCTTAAGTCAATGCTTCACAGGGCCTATAACTCTCTGGCTCAATCCTACTTCCCCCACAGAGTCAGTTAATCTCTTTCCATTGAATTCTGACTCCTGTACACCTTCCATTTCAGCAACACTGAAAAACTAGCCAGTCCCAGAAAATCCCACGTTTTACTACATCTTCATGCCTTTGTCTAGCACGTTGCTTTTACCTGGGAATGTCTGTCTTTGACTTTTGATTTACTCAGCCTAAATTTCACTTCATCTCTGAAAATGTTTACATTTCTTTGCTTCTTCTCTGGGCTCTCTTAGCAAAATTCACAGTACCATTATTTTATCCTGTAGTATTTATTTAACTACTCTTTTTTCCCACTACTGAGAGCTTCTTGAGGGTAGGGGCTAAGTCTGCCCCTTCAGTGGTGCCCGGCCATAGCAGATGCTCAGCACATACTTGCTGAATACATGAAGTCATCTTTGAAGGTTGATATTTTGCTCTGGCTTCCCCTGGGCTTTTATAATAATTCAAATGAACAAGGAATAATCAGGCTCATCATCCTGTGTCACAAAACAGCTTCAAATTTTCTCATAGAAGCTTTCTGACCCTCTGACCTAGTTCTGTTCTTTCTGCCTACAACAATTTTTGAACTCTCCAATGGCCAGTGTGAGCTCACAGACCAGTCTGTTGATGTGGTCACCATGTGGTGTCTGCCAGTTTACTCTCTCCTACACCAGTCCCCACTGCAGCTTCATGAGTGCCACCACCAATGGTGCCCTTCAGTCCTTGTTGACATCCAAGAGCTGAATGTATTAGGGTGCCAGTGGTACAGAGCAGAGGGGGCATGGCCCCTGCGACCCTCTTCTAGAGGGTATTATCCATGCCTCATGGCAGGCCTTCTTGTGTTCAGGATCTCACAAAACCTCCCATAAAAATAGTCTTTAGCTTCTGACTCTTACTGCTTGCTCCCAATCCAAAGTTTACTGCAAAATCATGAGTTCTTGTGTGTTCTAGCATCACTCATCTTTTGACTCCAGTGCCCGTGTTCTCTTCACCACCACCTACTGCTTTATAAATCCATGAAGGTGATGTTTCCTAAATACAAACATGATCTTTGTTTGGCCAGAGAACATGTTGGATAATGAGACAAAGTTATATACTTGCTTAAGAGAGTCCATGAGGATTGTCTACCCACAAACTGTAGGCATGATGGTCAGAGCTCTGATGATTTAGGGAACTGCAGTCAAGCCATCCCTAGAGTCTAGTAATACACAAATGCTGCTTTTGTCATGGCTGTTGATAACCTTCATGTGACTCATCCAATGGGTACTGAGGTCCTCCTCCCATGGCCTCATGCCACAGCATCCAATGCAGATGCCATGCCCTTTTCCTCAGTACCCTTGGTTCCCTGATACCATAGCCACCTGCTTCTCCCCTTTTTATTGATCTTACCTCCTCACCTCCATTATGTGCCTCTCAGGACCTTTTCCACTGCATTTCTAATATAAGTTAGACTCCTTGGGATAATCTGTTTCCCCTTATGACTTGCTTATCCTTCCAACCTCACTTTAGCTTACTCTTTCACTCATACTCTATCCTCTGTTCTAGCTACACTAGTCTGCTCATGACCTTGACCAACTTTTCCTGCGTTCAAAAGTTTGCATGTGCTATTCTTTCTGCCAAGAATCTTTTGCCCTTACTCCTCATGTGCTGTTTTCCTTGAAACTTCACCTAAATGAGATCAACGCATGACCCTCCATTATTTTTTTACCTAAGCATGGCCTTCACAATGCATTCCTAAGTCTGTAATTTCGTACTTATTTTCATATTTATTTATTGTTTGCCTGTTTATTATCCGTCTTCCTCTATTAATCTGTGTGCTTTCTGGAGATAGGTCCCATGTTCATTTTGCTGTGCATTATCTATCTATGCCTTGCACAGAGCTTGCATGGTTGACTTTTTAATAGATGTTTGTGCTAAAAGTATGCTAGCTGTTAGCATATGAATAGATATATGTTGCATAAGGAAAGGATACTGGATTCATTACCATTGATAACGGGAATAAATAATGAATGTCCATTGTTATTGTTGTCATTTAAATTACTCTGGAAATACCAAGCAAAGCAAATTGAGCTAAGTACATTAGTAAGTATAAATATTATCAAAGAGGAAATCATCAATTTTTGCTGATGATGCTGATGATATGACTCCTAGAAAAATCCAAGAAATTGAAGAAAATTATACTTATATTAGAATTCAGCAAAGTCCATAGGCTAAGAAAATAGTTTTTTTAAAGTATCTCAATCAATTAGGCTATCAGAAACATCCAAAAATGTGACACAAAAAGACTCATGCATGAAATCAATGAAAATTAAGAAGTTGAGTGGTAAACTTAATGAGAAATTGTAGAATCTTTGTGGAGAAAATCATAACCTATATGTGGAAAATAAAAGAAAATGTTATAATTAGAGAGGGCCACCACAATTTTGGATGGGAAAATGTAGCATTTTTAACCTATTGGTTCTCTACAAATTAAAATTCATCTATTTCCAATTAAAGCCTCAGCAAAATAATTTTGAACAATGACAGAGCTTTGTAAAATGTACCTGAAAAAGTAAACGCTTTGCAATATTGGACAAATTCTAACAAAAAGATAAATATATTAGAAGGAAGCCTTACTATATATTAGTATGTATTGTTTAATATGTGGTAAAATGGAATTGATGCAGCATTAGAAATATACATTAACATAACAGAATAGAGAATACAGAAACAGCTTAAAGCATTTGATGGAATTTAGCATAAAGATGTGTCATTTTATCTTTGACAAATAATTATATTTGAATAGGCAATAAGAGCATAACACAAAAAGTTGTTTAATGAACAGTAAGTCACTTTCTATCTCAGCTCCCGAGCTATTCAATTTCTTTCTCCCAGAGGCAATCACTCTTCCCTGGTTCTATTTATCTCTCCACATTTAATTCCCATATATGTAAGTATAGATGCTGAATGTTCTTGTTTGCACACATGGTCCCACTCTTCTGTACTGTGGGCCCCTTCCTTTTTCTTACTTTAGTAAAGTATCTTAGGAATTTAGTAATACTTAGTAATTACTTAGTAATAGTATCTTAGATACTATTCCACATCAGTACTTAGAATTATCTTATTGTTTCTGTTGCTATGTAGCCTCCCATTGACTGGATGGCCTGTAGGTGACTCAACTAGTCTCTGAATGCGTTTGATGTCCCACCATACACAAGTTTCTCTCGTGGATGACACAACTGTAGGATACATCCTAGGTATCACTGGGTCTTAATACATTTTGCCAAATTCTTCTCACTAGTGATTCATATTCTTAACAATGAATTCCTACTACCCCATACCCTGCCAAAACTGTAATGTAGTAAACTTTTTGAATTTTTTGATCTGAGGTTAAAATTAGTGTCCTAGAGTATTAATACACATTTCTCTTAATATGGCTGAGGTTATACATATTTTGTGATTTTTAAAAAGCATTTGTATTTTACACATATATTTTCCTTATAGGTTTGGATGAGTCTTTATGTGGCAAGGGACTTAGTCTTTTATGTTTTATGAGTTACAAATGTTTTTCCCAGCTTATAATGGTCTTTGACATAGGTTTTTTTTTTTTTTTCCAATTAGCAGTAATTGTGCCTTGGATAAACCTCATTGGCTATAATACGGCCACTGTCAAAGCTGACATAGGTTTGTTTTTTTTTTTAATATGTATATTTAAAAATCATTATGTATATTTTTGAGTCTACCAGTCTCTTCTTTTTGGGCTCCAGGGTTTTTATCATATTTGAAAATCTTTCTAATTTAAGGTTATAAAAACATGTTCCATGTTTCTTTCAATTTATTTATTTATCTGTTTACATTTAAATGTTTGATTTCCAGAATTTATTCTGATGTAAATTTTGAAATAGGAATCTTCCCCCCCCCAGTCACCCCCAAATATTATTTTCTCAAAATACTTTGTCCGTGCTTTGAAATTTATAGATGGCATTTTAAATCACTAGGTAAATATATTAGGAACCACCATGGAGATGTTCAAAAGTATTTGGATGCCTACATATTTTAGATTTAAAAATTCCCCACCAATGTGAAAACAGCAACAGATTTATTACATTGCAATGTTTTAACTTCATATGGCAAAAACACTATAAATAAAGTTGAAGGACAAATAAAAAATAATTAATGTGCAACAAATATAACAGAAGTTAAACATTTACCAAGTATTTACACACTTATATAAAATATGAGCACTTCAATAGAAAAATAAGCCAAAGACAAAAGAGACAACCATATGTATTCAAATGTCCAACCTCACTAGTAACAAAAGAATTGCAAAACAAATGCAGAGCAGTTATCATTTTTCCATCCCCCCATTAGACTTGTAGGGTAAAAATCATATTAAATATATTAAAAATATATTTATGTTAAATATGTGTCAAAATGGGCAGTCACAAATGATATTGGCAGTAAAATAAGTGCATATACTCTTCTTGGAAGGGAGTCTGGCCATATGTCTTGAAATTTTGTACTTTCATATCCGTTTACTCAGAAACTATTTTACATAAATTTATTAAAGGAAACAAGCAGCTGATTGTGCCATAATGCATGTACAAACATGTTATTTCAGCATTACACACGTGCTAGAAAGAACTAAAAATATAGTGTTCCATAATAGAGGCCAATTACAATCATTAGTCATGATCATATCAGGACATTATTTATCCATTTAAAAAGATGTAAGAATCTGAGAATTGACAGGCAAAGTGTTCATGGAATATGGTTACTGAAAAGCAGGTTATAAAACAACATGTTAAACTCGATCCTATCTATCTATCTATCTATCTATCCAACTATCATCATCTATCGACCTAATTTATCCATCTATCTATGCATCCTTACATCCATCCACTTACCGAACTACCTGCCTATCTAAAAGGTTTTTATATATAGTTTCATGTAATTTAATAATTACTTGTAATAGAATAATAGCATTATTATTATATACCATGTAATATGATAGATATAGTGGACATTGCAGTGGCTTCACCACAACCTATTTTACTTCCTTTAGTAAATTTCATCCAGCTATTTAGACCTTCTTCACTCCAGTCTGTGAGTTTGGGAGAAGCTAACTCCACCTGTGGCCCTAGGAATGGCGTAGTTGTTTAAGGCCTACATTGATCAGTATAATGGCATCACCTGGATACAATCATTGAATCAGACAATGGACCAGTGATTCCTCTCAGGAGAGTGAGATGGAAGAATACGTTTGCTGGAAACTTGTAGTGATGGCAGTCTTTGCTCTCCTGAGAGAACTTCCAGAAATGGCTGCCAGTCCCTCTCCTTGGATATAGACATGTGCACATCTATTCCCCTTAGTGTTTGGCACCCACCCTGATATCATAAGAGGAAGGGACAACATTGGTGAGGCTGATACCATGGAAAATGGAGTGGAGAAACAGGACACAGCCAAATCCTCAGTGACATAACTGAACCACTGCATTAATCAACCCTGGAAACCATCCTACCTCGAGACTCAGATCCACAAAGACTCTATCCCCTTCATTGTTTAAATCAATTTACTTAAGTGGGATTGTCAACCCAAATGCAACTAAATGTACCATAATCGTGTGTGTGTGTGCGTGTGCATGCGTGTGTGTGTGTATGAGTGCATATGTATTGGCAAATAGATACACATACACGTAGAGGAGAAAAAAAATTGAAGTGATATTCACCAGAATATAACAGAGGTCCACTCTGTACGGAATTTTAATTGATTTTCAGGTCATATTTGTGAAAAACGTTCAGACTTTTTTTGCAACAAACATGAATTATCTATTTGATTAGAGGAAAATAAAAACAAAAGCAACAATTTAGAAAACAAAAATCAAGCAGTTGTATTTGAAGGAAAAAGATTTATTTCAGAATGTAGTAGAAAGGATATGTGTATGTGTGTGTGTGTGTGTGTGTGTGTGTTTGTAACTCTCATGATTTTCTGTGACCACAAGTACCAAATGAGCCAAAAATATGTATCAGTGAAAAATTACATATGAACCTAATGCAAACTTTGGTTTTTTAAATAGAACAGTGTCAAGATCAAGGGTGTTAATAATCCCACTGTTCTCCGCTCAGGTCAGAGCACACTTGAAGTATTGTTTTCAATTCCCTATTCCTACAAGAATTTAGGCACTAACTGACATATTCCAGGGATACTGGGGAAGGATTTATGCATTTGGAAAGAGATGGAATTTTAAGACTTTTGAGATTTTTTCCACATTTAAGATTCTATAGTTTTCCAATTTTACATGTTGTCCTTGGACATTAAAAAGCAATCACATTCTATACAAAGAAACCAAGGTTCAGAGAGTTGCAATGGCATGCCCAAGGCCATACAATTCATGAACAGCAGAATTTTGTCACAAAGACACATTAAAAGGGATATAGTCAGACTGACATATGTTAAGAGGACAGTGACATGGATTATTAAGGTATAATCATTTAATTTCAAGTGACTCATGATTAAAGAAACAGACGATTTTTTTGAGAGGGAGAGGACATGACACTGTTTTCAAAAACAGTCGTCCTAGGGAAGAGGGAGTTCACTTGTCATTAGCTAAAGAAGTCCAATGGCACAGAGAACCTGTGGGGTCTTTCACTGGTTCTTCTTTCAGAGTTTAAGTAAGAATTTTCTGATGTGAAGACCTAAGGACAGTCCAAGGTGACTTGGGAGAAAGGGAAGGTTCAAAGACTTATTGTTTCCTGGCACCTCTTCCTCCTTTCCTCCTTGGTAGAACACCCGGGCTTTCAGCTGGGCACCTGGTGACCCAGATGGAGACTGCATTGCCCTGCCCCTTGGCAGCACCGTGAAGCCTGTTACTTCCCCATCTACAAAATACCTCATCCCTTTTAAAAACTTACTACAGGTTGGTAGCTGTGTGATGAATCTAATAGCCATGTATTGCAAGGATTTTCTGATTCAGGAAGCAGAAGCCTGGATGGACTGCCTAGGCTTCACTTTTGAATTGCTTATAACATAGACAGAGAGCACTGTTTACACTCTGTTATTAGAAGCTCGGGTAATGGCTGAAACTGTATCACAGAGAGACTTAGGAAGGGCAGGTAAACAGGCCAGCACAAAGGTAACTGATGAAGGAATCAAACTAGAACCAGGACTTTGTTGGAACTTGAAGCAAGTTCAATCTTCATCTGCTATTATAGTAAGTCAATAAGTAAGGGGTCAAATAGAATAATGTAATATAGTAAATAGATTAATCAGGAATGAGGGATAGGAAAGTCCAGATTTTTAGAGAAATGGAGGTCACCTCCAGAAGTTGCCAACAAAGTTCACAGCGGTTGCCTCTTTAGGAGTGGTGCTGGGTGGGGTGTGCAGGAGGCAGGGCGTTCTTGCTTTCAGTTTTAAGCACTCGTATTATTTTATTTTTAAATATGAGCACACATTTTACTTTAGTACAAGTGCACACACACACACGGCTCTGGCTCTGGTTCTGAGTGAGGCTAAATGATTTTCCAATGTGGGGAGAGGCTGCAAAACCATCTGCAGATGCGACACCGATACATAACGGACATATTCTACCCGGAGGCGAGAGTGTTCGTAATAGTCAAACAATTATGCTGCCTTAGGTCTGTTCCATCTCAGCCTGTGCCGGGGGCATGGGTGGGGGGAGTACTCCTCTTCAGTTCGGCTCTTACTCTGACTGTAGCCAAGTGCGCAACTTCAGGCTACTATCCTCAGGTTTCCTCGTAAAAAGTTACTGGCGCTTTCAGCATTATTAGAACATGAATTTTTTGTTATAATAAAGACATCGCTGAACAAAGGTTTTTAAAAGGACATGTACTTTTTATTTGAAAATTGTCTTGTAGTATGGCATTTAACTCCCTAAGAAGTAGCATGTTGGATGTTAAAAAATGAAAACAAAAGCAAAAACAAAAATAAAAAACCCTACTCAATAACAGCACTAGACCATAGGAGAAAGGACTGCTGGCAGCTCATGTGAAAGTTTCCTACTGTGAGTATCTAGTGTTTTTCTCTAGATCTTGCTGAAATTAAAAATCACCGAAAAAGGAATAAATGTTCCTACAAGACCTTACCCACAGTAGGTAAGCTTGTCAGTACATCATGTCTTCAAAATCATTTCCTTAAGCATTCTTCCCTTTTGTATTTCATGAGTCACAAATTGACTTTTTTCTTTTATACATCAGAATCACAGTGTTTCTCCTATTATTAACAAACTGAGGGTACAGTGTAGAAAAATAACATGGTTTTATTTTGTTTTGTTTTTTTTTACAACGAGCTCTCTGAAGGACAGAGGGTCATCCTGCTTCAAGCTCCAGAAGAATATGCTTCCTCCTGTGGAAGTGAACTAAAGAGCACCATCCAGAAGAAATCAGGACTCATCAGTGGGAGGTTCCAGGGCTCAAAGACATTTGGCAGCATTGCTGATGCAGACATTCAAGTCAGAAGACCAGATCTTGGCTTAGCTTCAAGGAGAGTGAGATCTTTGTTGTGCTCCAATGGAAACTGGCAGGGTTCTTTGATAGGTGTTAGGGTTTTAAGGGAATGAGATAGTGACATTAAATTTGCAACAGTTATTTTACAAAATCTTCAATCCATAGAAATAGTCCTATTTCTGCTACAAAATGAGTTTTGGACAAGTCATGTATTACCTTTGCGTTATTTTTACATTTGTGCCCTTATATTTGTTTTTTTCCTTTTCCCAGCTAGGTTTCCAGTTTTCGTTGGGGGTTCAATTTTAGGTGGCTATAAAAGGTCAAACCCTTGGTGAATAATTTTCAGAATGTCCAGTACCCTGGAACTTCTAATATGGAGATCTTTTTTTTTGGTAACATCCATCAGCAATACTTTAATATTCCAAAAGAGGGAGGTTATATTCATCTAAGCTCTGGGAATCTCATTTTCACACATGCAAATAAAGAAATCCCAAATATCATGTTAGTGTTCGTTTTTGTTTTGTTTTTTTTTTTTTCAACAAGAATCCTATCTTATGGAGTTATTTCTCACTATATTATTATATTCTGAGATTTAATCTGTAGAAGTCAAAATGTTACTGTTAGTAATTTCCACAGGTCTTTGAAGCTCCACCTAGACTTGATTCTGTGCCAAGATAATACAACCCATTTTCTTTTTCCTAAGGGAATTTGGTATTTCTTTCTGGATCCACATTTTCTATGTTACTCTGACTCTTACATCTGCCTCCAGCTAGGACTACGCCTAACACATTGCTGCCACATTTCCAAAGAGAATTCACTGAGTCTGAAAACATAGATGTAGTCAAGTTCTATGTATTGTTCGTGGATTATCCAGTTGTTGGAATGAATGCTATCCACAACAGTACTTGTTCTTACAGACTCACCAAACCATAAAGACCCAAATATTTTTGTCCCTACTGATTTGGCTTCCTTGCTATTTCATATTAACTAAGCTCTAGAAGAAATTTGCACAAAAGTTGAGGGGTGGAGGGGGGACCCACACCAATAGTACAGATTTTATCATTGTGTATTTACTGTTTCCTAGGAGCCCACAACAAAGTTTTTGGTACATTCTCTACACCTCAAATAAAAAGTAGTGGCGCAACACTATTTTCTCTTGCTCTAGAGTATTTCTGAGCGTAATTTTCTTTTTTTTTTTTTTACAGCTTGAGGTCTCAATTATGCATACTACTTATTATGTTGCATTCGATGCATTGATACTCCGAGTCTACTGAGGTAGTAGGCTGTTTCTTTCAAGCGTAAAGGGAGAGTTGCTAAACCCTTTGAAGATTGTCTCAATTTTCTATTTTTCCCTTTCCCTCCCATCTATTTTCCCTACAATTTAAGGTCTCCCAGTTTGTTACTGTCAATCTTCTATAGATATAGAAACTATCAACACTTGCTAAAATTATTTGTAAAGTAAGAATATAATGAATATGATCAAAGAATTTTCTAATAGTTCCACGGACTCCGTAATGTCTTTTTCGCTCCCTAGGAATACTCCTCCCTTTTATTCTGTATATTTCCCTATTCTTGGATAGATGCTAGATTAAAGGCTTGTAAATTGTTTTCCAGGATTCCATAGAGGTGCTGAGGAGCCATCTTGATGAGAGCTAGAGCCCAGTGTTCTCCTGCCCCTCAACCTGCTAGATTGTGGATCTGCATGTGCTTGCGTTTAAAAAAAAAAAAAAAAAAAAAAAAAAAAAAAAAAAAAAAGCTCATGTTGGTTAAACAGTTGAAAACCACAGTTGTAGATGGATGAGGCTTATTACACAGTTAAATACATTTAGGTAAGTAAGTAAATCAAACCATGAAGACATAGGCAGCAGATGTATTGAATTCTTTTATTGACAGATGCATATTATCTATTGGTATAATTATAATCAACACAATACCACCCAAACCACAAAATTCTTTAGACAAAGATAAATGGGTGAAAATGAAGAGGTACAGAGTATAACTAGTTGGTCTTAAAAAATGGGTTTGGCTAGTCTTTGGGGGTTCTGCTGAATGACTTCTCCCTTAATATTAAACCCTTGTGATTTCAAGGAAAATTTAATCCATATGTTTCTGATTCAATTACTCTTAACTCATTAAATGTTTTTTTAAAAAGCTATTTGAAATTTGAGAAGCCTTTTTATGAGCTTTAGTAATCCTTTGTTCTTTGAATTAGTAAGGAGAATATTGCCAAGAGTTAATGGTACTTGAACCTCAATACCCTTGAGGGGATTCTAAACTTAGCAAAGGGTCCAGCGTCCTGTCATAACCAATGACTCAGGTACTTGCAAACTCTCGGCCACTTACTATTCCTTCCACATGCCCAGTGATGTTGGATCATTTCTCTTACATGTGGCAATGACCTTTGCATGCAAGATAGCTATTTCTGCTGACGGACAGTAACATCCATGAGTGGAACACACATCCAAGTTATCACCACTTTTGGGGGGAAGCCAATTAAGTAAAAATCGAACACTCTGAGAGGCAGAAGTCACTACTCACCTTTACTTTTCCTTATTGTTATAAGTCAAAATATATAATTTAGGTCAACCTTGAGCAGGTATGGTACATTTGAACAAAGGGAATGAAACAATTTGTGATTTAAGGGACACTAAGCATTCAAAATTGATATTTGCAGAATTCCTCAGCGAATACAGATTTGCTGAGTAATATCAATGGTTTACGCACTTTTAACAAAAGACATGTTTACCTGAAGTAGCTATAGATTTTTGAGACCTGAGCTGCTATCTGTATATCAACCCTGTCAATGTTGACTCAATCGGCAGTGAAGAAATGCTCCCTCTAGCTTAAGGGTGGGAAGAATTTGTCTGTTGACTCTTTATTTGTCTTAGTAAGCTGGATCACGAAAACTTCCTGGAAAAAAAGAGCCATTAAGACACATAGAAGCCACAATTTCAAACCATGGGGTATAACTATTGAACTTGAAGAATCAGTGTATTAATGGCTTCCTAGGAGCCAGATAAAATGACTCATTTGGACCTAACTTCTCAAATAGCTCATGAGAGAGAAAGAGAAAAGCCAGCACTAGCAGATAAGCATTAATGATAACCACCTATCCTTAAACCCAAGAAGATCCTAATACACTACGTATGTGTGTGGATATCTCTAATCATCAACATTATCTTCCCATGTAAAAGATCATATGAAAAAGAGTTGAATTATATTGTATATTCTTCTGGGGTAAGAAGGAAGAGCTCTATCTGAGCAGGTTCGGTAATATTTTTCTACCACTGCTCTTGGCGAAGATTCTCGTATAAGTAGAGAAACTTTATGTTCACTGCAGTGACTAAGGGTTTCTAAACAAAGCAATACAGGGCAGCTTCAAAGATCAGGGCTTCTAAACTTGTCGAATTAAACTTGAACCATATGATCTCTTACCTCCATTTGCTTCCAGATAAATAGAAATTTCCTAGTGCATTGGCAATGTTTATTTTATTTGTCTAGAAATTGTAAAAGAAGTTCAAAGATTACTTTTGAATGAAGGTCACGATTGTTTATACAGCACAAACATCTACTTAGGTAGAATACAATTTTCTAGACAAATTAACTTTAATTAAGGATAAGGGTGTGGGGGCGCCTGGGTGGCACAGCGGTTAAGTGTCTGCCTTCGGCTCAGGGCATGATCCCGGCGTTATGGGATCGAGCCCCACATCAGGCTCCTCCACTAGGAGCCTGCTTCTTCCTCTCCCACTCCCCCTGCTTGTGTTCCCTCTCTCGCTGGCTGTCTCTATCTCTGTCGAATAAATAAATAAAATCTTTAAAAAAAAAGGGTAAGGGTGTGAAAAGATTTTGTAAAAGAATCACAAAACCTCACATCTCATGAAATTAGCTCATAATTAACAAAATCTATCCAATGCCTCTATGATGGCATTCTGATTAGAGTGTTGGTGAAAGAGTTTATATAAAAATATGATCGTCTGTCTGGTAAGTTTGACCTATGTGGAACCACTCAAGTTTTGAACTCCAAACCCTACAATAATGGAAAAAAATTAGGCCTGAAGATTTTTTTAAATTAATAAAAATATATTCACAAAGGAAGCATTTACAGATGCAGGAATTGTTTTTAAAGAAAAAAAATAGCTACCCGGCACATATTTACAACATGTTGTCAGCACTATAATGTACATGTGCTGTAAAATTATTTGTGGAAAAAAAATGTCTACCAGCAAATTTGCTTCTTTTAACTCTTTTCCCTTTTTCAGTCTTAGCTCATGACATACACAGCATAGCAGAACCCACTAAACTACCCGAAGGGGGACGCACACCGACACTCAGCTCAGGAGAATAATGTGGGAAAGATACCCGTCTGGCCAAAATAGCAGACACAGGGAGCTTCCAAAAAACAAACAAAAGTTATATTTGTTTTTTTTTTAAGTAAGTATCCAATTTTTCATGTCAATATAGATAATCTGCTTAATAAAATATTGAGTTTTGTTATTTTTCTTTTCTTCTTCTCAAACGTAGGAGTTGTACTGAAGTATTTGAGGTATGTGAGGTATTGGAAAAATAAGCCTGCATGGAGCAGAGGCACAGATGGTTTCTGTGTTTAATGATTTTCCTCCTTCTTCTTCTTTTCATTGTGTTTTAAAGTTTTTTTTTTTCTTTTTTTTTATTCGTGGTTGCCGCCCTTTGCTGGCCGACACAAGTTCTGGGTCCTGTGGGAACCAGGGTCCTTCAGAGGTCAGGGTAACTCTGTGTAAATTCCAGTTCCATGCAGCAAAACTGAAACCAGTGACATCCAGGAGGAGACAGCAGCTTCTCATCACTTCAAAACCAAAAGGCAAATTGGCTCATCTTGATTCTTTATCTCTGGCAATGATTTTAATTCATTGTTTACTCAGAGAACTTAGCTTACCTCTAATAATTAAAATTAAGTTAGCTTTATGTTTGCTTATATATATTATTTGAAATAAATCCCTTGAAAAGACCTATGCAGTGAATTAAAAAAAAAAAGACAACAGAATCAAGAAAAAATTGATATCCTCTTGATTTTATTGTAAGATGTCACTTTGTTCTTCCCTTTCTCCTTTCTTGTTTGAACATATACTGACCATACTCCATATACCGAACAGAATCCAATATACTGATCAGACTCCAATATACTGACCACATTCCATGTACTGACCAGATTCCAATATACTGACCAGACTCCACGTACTGACTAGAGTCTAATATACTGATCAGACTCCAATATACTGACCAGACTCCATGTCCTGACCAGATTCAAATATACTGACCAGATTCCGTGTCCTGATCAGACTCCATATACTGACCAGACTCCACATATTGACCAGATTCCAAAATACTGAACAGACTCCAATGATAGTTAATAACAAGTCTCAGAACAATCTAATTTAGAAATGACATTTAGCTCCCCATGCCTTCAGCCAATCTTTACTGCTAATGTTTATCTTGTTTGCCAATGAGAAATGGAAGTCAATGTAGAGGAATGGAAGGGGATAAAGAAGACATGGTTTATGACTATTTGAATACATTTATTTACAGGCGTCCATTCATCATTTCCTAGCAGAATGTGTCTGGCACCATGCAAAGCAAAAGAGAAATGAGAATGCAGGAGGCACCAGCGTTGCTCACTGCCTTGCAGTTGGGACGTGATAGCACACCCAGGGGTGCACCATGATGGGATGGGATCAGGACACCTGTGGGATCCTAATGGCAATGAGCAGAGCTGGGAGCCCTCTCGGGCAGCAGGGGATTGTCAAGGAAGTCCTTCTGAAGGAGATGTTAGCTAAAGGCGTGAATCCAGATTTCTTTGTGTTGGCACAGCCTCGCCCCTCTTGCAGTTGCACCACCATGGCCTGAACTATGGCTCCCCTATCCTCCCACCCACTTCTCTCTCTTCTCCAGCTCCTCCTTAATCTAGGCTTTATTCTGAGACAGCCAACTGTACCCCTTCTAATCCTCATGAGTGAGGGAACACATTTATTATCTGTTACAAGGGAAAGAGAGTGCAGGAACCCACAGGAAATAACTAGAAATAGAATCTGAATAGGAAGATCAAGTAAAAAATTTGTGCTGAAACATTGATGTGTTGTGAATTATCTCCTGGGCAAACAGAACCATGAGATACACATTCACAATAATAACCATGAATCCTGGGGACTTTGTGCTCTTTTGTTTCAGGGCTTCCAGGGCCAATGGTTCTTTGCTAATGTATGATAATTCGGAAAGAGTCAGAATAAGCTGACTTTCATAATGCTGCTGTCACGCATAGAATGGCATATAGATGGAGAGTACATATGCTAAGGCTAGAGCCCAGTTATTACCCAAAACTCGTGTGTGTGTGTGTGTGTGTGTGTGTGTGTGTGTGTGTGCAAGTGAAAATGGGAAGGAGAATTGGGAATTAGGGCCATGAGGATGGATAGGGATGCTGGAGTTTGGGCAGAAGGCTAAGAATCTTCTGCTTCCCTTATTACCCCATTTGGGCTCATCCTGTGAGTCCAGAAAACTAAGAGACACATCAGCCCTAACATTGCTTGCCAGCACCCTCCTTATGAGTACCAGCCCCACCTCTCACATTCTCAGCCTCTGCCTCAGAGTGTCATTGGTAATGAGTCAAGAGCAAGAAGAGAAACGAAGAGCAACAGCACATCTGCATTTCCTTCTTCATCAAGCTTTCCTTGAGGTACACAGAGATGAAATATCTAAGTTGTGCCTCTGAGATCCTGGACACTCTTTTCTTCATTTTAGAGATCTTTGTCTTTCAATGTGTTCCCAGGTAAAATGGGTCCTTTTAAACACAGTTTTATTTTAATTTTTCAATGGTATTCCAGAAGTCACAAGACTAAATGTACAGCCTTGATTATCTTCTGGAGGTAACTCTTCTTATTACAGGCCTAAGCCTCAGTGTGTTCAATGGGGGATTTTATGACCTGGTGTGTCCCTGGGCTCATGTACTGCGAAGTGGGTCCTCAGCCCCTGCTGGTCTTGAGAGCAGGCCACAAGCCCACCACTCAGAGAGGAGCCAATATAGGGAGTACCTAGGACAAGAAATGCATGCAAAGTTGAATCCATGACTTCCACTTATATATCAGACCTATGCTGTCCAATATGGTATCCAGTATCATATGTAACCATTAAAATTAAAACTAATCACACTAGCCACAATTCAAGTGCCCAATACCCACATGTGGCTAATGACTACTACTTGGACAGGCTAGATATAGGACCCTCCAGCAATGAAGAAAGTTCTTTAGTGGTCATTGCCATTTAGAGAGTTCCCATGGAATGTGACTATGGAATCTTGCTTTACTTATGTGGGTGTCTTCTAGATAGAACCCTGAGTTCTATCAAGAAATCATTCTGTTTTTTTATTATGTTCAATTAGCCAACATATATGGTTTTTTAAGTAGTGTTCAACAATTCGTTAGCTGCGTATAATTCTTTTATATTAACAATATCTTCTACCACTAATTTTTATTTGAGGAGAGTTTAGTTCTTTTTTTTTTTTTCCAATTTGATGGCAAGATAAGAGGCTATTTGTTTTGTTTTGTTTGTTTGTTTTAATCTGCTTCTGTACTTTAAATTCCTTTAACCTTTAAAGTGTTGATGTCACAATGAGACCCAGAGTGGTTTGGAGTATCTCTATCTGTACAGGACCCCTGCTGTGTGAGCAGTTGCAGCCCATGCCTCCTACGTTGAACTATCACTGTTGACACTTCTGTATTGAGAAAAATGAGATAGACATTATTACAGCATGCCATCAACAATAAGCTAATAACACTTTATGTTCAGACAAAAATACTTTTTCCATCCTAGTTTTGATAGAGTTTATATTGTGGCTAATACGTGAACATTAAATACTGTATAAACATTTCTGAGCAAGCACTTCAGCTCAGTGCTGAATGTCCATCTGGTCTTGGAATGGCTGGTCTTCAAAAGAAGGAAGGTAGGAGGTAGGAAACATTCCCATTGCATTCAGATAACTCCTGCAGGGAGCAAATAGGTGTGAGAAAGACAAGGAAAGCTGAATATGGAAGTGCCAGCATTTGAGTAAGTTTTAAATGATTTCATTTCATTGTAAATGGAAACTCATACAAAACTCATGATAAATCTGAATGACAAAGTAGGTAAGACACCTGGCTTTGGACACAGACATACCTGAGATGGGGTCCTAAATGTCTCTAAGAGCTGGTGTCCACAGGCAAGTGGCAGGATTTTCTGCTCTATGGACTCTGAATAAACACTTGAATATACCTCATTTGTTGGAGGATTCAATGAGATAAGGATTTAATAACCCTAAGTATAGTGCCTGGCATGTTGTAAATGCTCAATAACTGTGACAATGATGATGATGACTTAAAATATTAAAAATAAAAAAATTCAATGAAACCATGGCTACACATGATAGGTAATCAATACATTTAGTGAATAAAAACATGTGGAAAGAATATTTTCTAATTTACCTCTTTGGCTGGGTTTCTGTGTTTATTGTCTTTTTAAAAATTGATTATATAAATTCATCTAAAAACAAGAAATGTAGAGAGGAAAGTTGACTTAACACCCACCCACCCCAAATCGCTCAACACAACCTTATAGTGATAGAACAATTGTAATTTGCAGTCTCAAAAAAGCTACCTATGAGCAACAAGAGTTACAGTCTTTCTGACATAGGGTATCTTCCTTTATGGACTAGGAGTGCTTCTATATTCAGTGTGAAATCTCTCTGAAACATTTACATATGTCTTATTTGTCTCAACAGTGGCCTTTTGTTTCTTCTGTGACTTGTCACTCCAACTTTCAGGTTTGAAAATGTTGTCGATAAAATATGGCCAGTAAATGAGTAAACCAAACACATTAGTGTTAACAAGAAAACTACAAGGAAGTGTGATTGTATTTTTAGAAACAAGTGTGTAAACTATGTAAGTGGATGAGTTCTTCAAGAGAGTCTATTCCCTCCATTCAAAATGTTAACAATATAATTCTGATCAGGTGTTCACTACACCTTCTGAGTGAGAAGCAAATTATAAAGATTATTAAGAGTTATTGCAGTCAAGATAACACAAAGCAAACAAAAACAAATAACTACAACTGCAAGCACTCATTTAAAAATAATGTCTAAGTACTAAAATATGGTGCTTAGGACTCTACTGTGAAGTGGTATTAATTTACAAGAACATAGACCAACTATTCTATCAGAAATCACATAGATTGACAAAATTATACTTTCTGGGTTTGTATGTGAATGGGAAATACAGAGCTGAAAAACAAAACCAACAATTCACAGAGGATAAGGAAATCAGATTTTTATTTATCATAGGATTTCCTTTTAATATTATATTGTATAAATATCTTTCTATAAATACAGATTTCAGCCAAGGTCCCCAACTGATTTTAAACTAACTGGCAATTTCTGGTAATTGTAGAATGTTAATTATGCCAAGGGTAAACTTTCTGCTAACTGAAGCTGTCTTCTTGTTAGAAACAGATGGATGCTAAAGGTAGAAGTAGCTTTTTTTTTTTTTTTAACATGTTATTGCTAATAGAAACTAATGTTTACTTAAGGGAAGATATTTCCCAAAGTCCTGAGTTAAGGAGTGATTTTTACTTTGGATTTGAGGTGAGTTTTAAGAAGCTGTTTTCTCATAGAGGCTGGCTTACCTGTGAGCAGGACTCAGTGCTGTCAGATGGACAGTGATGCCATACCCTGCATGATCTAAACAGCCACACAGGGTTAGCCAAGAATGCAGTTATTTCCCTTTGGATCATATTTTAAGCGATATGAAATCTATGCTCTTAAACAATAAAACAAATGTTAAGACATTTTATTAATAGATTTATATTGGTGAAAAATCAGAGTAAGAATTAAAGAAAAATGCTTCTACTGGTACGAGATAACTGAATTTAGGCTTCTTAAGAATTATTAATTACTCCTTACAATAACTCTAGTGATAGTTTTTCTTTGAATGAAATTGAAGGAACATAAATCTTTTAATCTAGAAGGAAACCTTTCAGAATGTGTGCAGAGATTTAGAACATTGCACTTCACAAGTCATATAAATCTCTCACATTATATACTTTTAGTATTTGATCTCTCTAAAACCAGAAGCCAGACACACTCTCCATTTATCAAATTGCAAAAGCTATACTGATACCCACAACCACAATTCCTACCTGCTTCCCTTTCATTGGAAGAAAAGTGAAAATGAACATCTATAATATCCTGAGTTTTGCCAGTGTGAGAAACCAATTATTTCCAATTTAAAAGCTATCTAATGACATCAAAACATGTCCCTAAAAGAAAAAAAAATGATAAATTGAGCTTCAGCAACATTAAAAATATTTGCTCTCTGAAAGACCTTGTTAAGAAGATGAAAAACTAAACAACAGAGTAGGAGAAAATATCTGTAAGCCATAACCAACAAAGGACCTGCATACAGAATATGTAAAGAGCTCTCAAAGCTCAGCATTACATGGAAATAATCCAAGTAGAAAATGGGTAAAGAGATATTTTACTAAAGACAATATATATAGATGATAAATAAGCACATAAAAATCAAACCACAAAAAGATATCATATCAAGTGGCTAAAATTAAAAATAGTGGTGGCACCAAATGCTGGGAAAGATGTGAAGAATTTAATCTCTCACACATTGCTGGAGGGAAAGTAAAAGGTACAGGTGCTCTGGAAGACAGTTTAGCACTTTCTTACAATACTAAATACTAAGTAAAATTAAACTATACTTACCATAAGACTCAGGAATTGCACTCTGGGCCATTTATCCCAGAAAATTGAAAATTTATGTTCACACAAGAAAGCCAGTCCACAAGTGTGCACTGCAGTTTTACTCTTCATAGTCAAACATAAAAACAAAACAAAACAAAACAAATATCCTTCATTGGGTGAATGGTTAAACACCTGTGGTACATCCATACCATGGAATACTGCTCAGCAGTAAACATGAACAAACTATTGATACAAAAACACTTGGATGGATCTCGAAGAAATTAGGCTGAGTGAAAAATGCCAATCGTAAAAGGTAATGTACTCCATGATTCTATTTATATAACATTCTTGGAATGACAAAACTATAGACTCGGAGAACGGACTAACATTTCCAGGAATTAGGGAGGGGTTGTGGAGGGGACCTGGCAATAGAGGGGTAACATTGGGAATCTTTGTGGTGATGGTACCATTCTTTATCTTGATTGCCCTAGTTTTTACACAACTCTACACATGTGATAAGAATGCAGAAAAGTACACATACACACATACACTGATATACAAATGAGTGTATTAATAATGATATCTGAATAAGATCTGTGGATTGTACCAATGTCAATTTCCCAGTTTTGATAACGTACTCCTTTTTGCAACTTCATATAAATCTACAATAGTATCAAAATAAAAACTTAAAAAGAAAACAAATTAACAAAAAATGTCAATGCATTTCTTTCTTTTCATTTCCAGGAAAAAGCCACTATCTACCCATCAGGTAATGATAGAGATTTGTGCGCACTAAGACACTAAAAATAACTACAGCACTCCCCTTGCAACATTCATAGCTTGATTTCTATTAAAGCACTTGTCAATCTTTCTTCCACTTGAAAATACCTGACTGGGATTACAAACTGCTATTAATAATAGTATTTGCTCCTGCAGTGATTCTAAAAGGTAAGGAATATGCTTGAAAAAAATCCATCATACCCCTCCCCACTGCAACTTCCCAGTTGAGAAATCTAGATTACAAATAGAAGATTACTAAAAGTTAAAAAAAAAAAACCCAGGGGTGCCTGGGTGGCTCAGTTGGTTAAGCATCTGCCTTTGGCTAAGCTAGTGATCTCAGGGTCCTGGGATGGAGCCCCTCACTCCCTGCTCAGCAGGGAGTCTGCTTCTCCCTCTCCCTCTGCCCCTCCCACCAGCTTGTTCTCTCTCTCTCTCTTGCTCTGCTCTCTCTCTCAAATAAATAAAATCTTTAAAAAAATGCTTAAAAGACCCAAAGCTAACACTAAAAGGACTTTTAAAGACACAAAGCTACAAGAAGTTTCAATTTAGGGAATTAACATAGTTTCTTCCAGATGGATAAGCATAGTAAGATGTTGAGATATAGTTGACAGCATTCATTGTCATTCAATGACAATGTCACACAAATATTCATTAAGTGTGTACATTAGATGACAATAACTCTGAAAACATGTGAATGAACTTTTTATGCTCGGTTACAATAAAATCCATTGGTCTATCGTTAAAAATAAAACTAGTTATCATCTTAGGTTTTGGAAATTTAAAAAAAAAAGGCTATATTTTTCCCATCAAAATGTTACCAATTTAGTGTAAAAGACTGAAAGGCAAGGAAATAAATCAAAACATTAACTGAATCTTGTTATGACATCCAACACCTTTGTAAATACTTATGGAGATTTAAATACAATGTCTTTAATTGATGAAAATATATGATTAAGTAGAGATGAAAATATATGATTAAGTAGACATAAAACATCTTTGATTAACAAAGTGAATTAATTCACTTGATAAGTGAATCATTCAAAATAATATGTATAATCACTCTTTGAAAAGTAAACTGGAATTTAATCTTTAATTTTGACAAATAAACTGATATAATGTATCATGTTTAGGGATAGATAACTATTTTTTATTCTGAGACTTCTAATGGAGCACTCAAAAAATTATAGATAATAGAGTTTAGAGCAAGTAAGCCATATATGTGCCTTCTTAGAGAAGACCTCATCATATTTCAGTTTTTCTGCACAAGGTCCGAATAATTACTGTCTGGAATTTTTTTCTTTTGCTTTACTTTAAGTACTACATGTTAATTTAGTTCTGGTTATTCCATCCTTTTCTTTTTGTGGTCTACAATCCCTTTTTTGCTAAACAGGATGGCCCAGGGTAACCAACTGAGTGACTACAGAGCAAAAGAAAGATGGGATATGGTTAACAAGAAAACAAGAAACTCTCAGGCATTCATTTATTCTGCCTTTTGTGCTGAAACAAGAGTTGCATCATTTCCTGGCTCCTCACTTGGGCAGAAGTGACATCAAGAACATGATGATTTTTTTCCTGAATTATGATTTCATGATTATAAATTTTATATTACTGCCCATTTGATTAGCACCTATGAGTTTATTTATTCTCACACGTGGTTCCCTCATTTGATCATCAACAGCCTTTTGAGGTGGATGTGCCTCTCAATTCAGAGAAAACTGAAGCTCGATGGGTCAAGTAGCAGGTGAAAAGCCACACACATCAAGTAAAGGAGTGGCCAGATCATATCACCTGATCTAAGTTAAGTCCTTTCCATTGTAGCATATTTTGTTCTAAGTCATTTTAAGTTTTGAAATGTTTTTAATTGTTGATCTTAAATATGCCGTAGCTGTATTTGATATCTTCCATCCAGGAGTGAACAGTAGGAATTTTCATTCTCTTCCACTCTTTGGGGAGTCTGTCACTCTGGGAATGTAGGAGTCTTCCCTAAGTCTTTTTTGGCAGTAACTCTAAAATGTTGGGTTTTAATTATATCACCACCCCACTCTTTCTCTTCTATAATTTCTTTCTTCCAAAACACAGGAACCAAAATCCATGTCTCATCTCCACCTGCTAATCTCAGAACCAGCTGTCAAACCTTTGAATCATGCCACTCAAAGGGTATTTTTAAGGAACCCTGTTTTCAAGGCTAAGGTGTTTCAGAATTTTCCTGTTATCCGGGTATCTCCATAGTTACAGAGCTGTCATCCCAGCCTGGTTTCTGTGAACTTGAGGTTGAATTGACCTAGTTGATTTAGTACTTGTTTACATTCATAATCCATGTTCCTCTCCCAATCTTTACTACTGTCTTCTTCCTTGTGAACACTCCAATTATTAAAAATAATTGTCTGTAGTCCCAACATTATGCTATTTGAATTGTGGATCACACTTGGGAAGAGTTTGTTTTCCTTTGCACTGAATTGGAAGACCACTAAAAGTTAGCTTTGTCTCATCTCTCTGTAGACACATTTCCTGAATGTTGTTATTCACCCTATAGTGGTGATCATTTTAATGTTTTTAAATCCCAGACATTCAAGCCAATAGTATTTTTGTTTCAGGACAGAATCCAAGTAAAGAAATTAAGACCCTGAAATTATATTATGTGAATGTATTTTAGAAGGAGAGAAAAGTTACATTTGTCAGTACTGTTAACTACAAAAGGATGGCCATAAGGATCATTTCCAGCCTGTCAGTCTGCACTAGGTGCACTGTATTGAAGGCCAATGTCCAATTATCTTCAGCCAGACTTGGATCAGTATGACTGGGGAGAAACACAAATGCCTGAAATGCACCAGGAGTCTGATTATAGTCAACAGAGAATCGATGCCAAGCCTCCACGGATCCACAAAAACCTGTCCAAGTTGGCAATTCACCTTGCATTTTTCTGCACAGGATAAACCCTTGGCTCTCTGGAATGTTTGATCTGACCTATAGATGAGAAATGCAATCAGCCATTCTTTATCTATGTTAGAGTTTGTGTACTATCTATATTGATATATTTCTGCATGATGCCAAAGACAACTGCCCTCTATTGCATGTTCTGATTATAGTGACAGCTTTGAGCTTGTATGAGTCAATTTGCAAATTTTTATTTGCTTACCTAGCTCATGTGCCAGCTCAGGCAATTTATGTAGACTGATACATTTTACATATGGTATTTTCTTTTCTGTTTTCCCACCTAATGTGGCCTTTAATAAATGAGTCATTATCTCTTTTGGGCTAAATTATTGCTTTTACACAGGAAATGTGCTGGCCAATCATCCTGGAGAGAACAATTGGACACATCTCAAGAAAGGGTCTTGAGTTGACCTGAAAGATGGCCACAGAAGCCCAGCAAGAGGTATAGCTCACCTAGGGCACTTCTGGGCAGAGGAGTTCAGTTGTCTTTTTTTTCTAATTCCAATGCTGGGTTTTCACTTGGTGTATTTTATCGATTGCATTACAAAAGTTTACATGTACTACTTTGGAACCAACTTATCTTGTTAGTAATGGAAAATACAGATGAGAAGCCAGGACATCTCCACCTGTTTCCCTATTCATTTTCTTTCCACCAAATCAACTTTTTTTACTATTGCCCACACTAATACCTAATAGGAATTCAGAAGGTAATACATTGTTATAGTTCACTCTTTTCTGAAATTTTATTATATATTCATGGATTTCATCATGTATTTTAAAAATGGAGGAGTTAAAATATTGAATACAGGGACTGCAGATGACCCTATCATATATTGTCAAGAGCATATTGTCAATAGTAAGATTGCTATTAAAAAAAAAACTCAGATTTTTTTGGGGAAAAAATAATATATATGGGTTTTGAACAAGAAATTCAGAGTTTGAAGCCATACTAGCTTAGTTTTGAAAAACTTAATGGGGATTCTACCTCCAGGGAGAGAAGAGAACAATACTTTCAATTTGCCTTCAAGGAAAGCACAGAGAAATGACAGAAACTTCAGTGTCAAGAAGGCTTAGGGATACAAATCACAAAAGGAAAGCTGAGTGTAGGGGAGAAAATAAGGAGAAGGAAAGGCAATGAAGTACAGGTCATGTTCTTATCTCAAGTTGGAACTTGTGGATCCTCACCAATGGTGCTAGGTGGGAAAATGGACCCAGAGTTCAGATGTTATATTTTGTTTCTCAAGAGATGCCCAGGATCCAGGTTCATCTAATATATCTTTATTTTCCTGTTTTTACTACTTACTGTTCTTATTTAAATTCTGTGAGAACCCTATCTGTCCAGTGGGTTACCACTTTTCACTCTTTGTCATAGAGACATGGAAAATGACATTTTAATTTCTCCTTGCTTTGCTCTATTACTCTCAAATTTCTTATTTGGAACATGATCCTCTTTTTCTAGGTTTTCTTCCTCTACTCATCACCCTCCACCCACCATGTTGGAAGTTTTTTGTACATAAAGAACTGACGATCTAAATTCTGAAAATGAGAGGGAGCCTGCCTGTTAATTCTCTTGCAGATGAAATCTATATCCATTTGGAAATTAATGGGACACAGTCACAGGAATCTTGCTTCTTATTTCCAAATTGATCTCTCTAAAAAAGATTCTTTGCTGTGGAAAAAAAAAATGTTTGCTCTCTGGAGGCCCTGTTGGTTGAACTCCTGAACTCCCAATTAAGTCTAGAAAGGAGACTTCATGCCTGTCTAAGACTCCTTTACACAAGTTTCTCTCTGTAGCTCATCCTGCTGCTCAAAGACCCTTAACATCAGAATGGACCCAACAATTTCCTTTTTAGACTAGGGGCCCCCAAATGGAGCTGGCACTACTCTATATTCAAACATATGTCACTTTAAATTAGATCCCCCTGTAACCTGTAGCACTTGAAGGTGGAAGCTCTCCTTAAAATGAGAAATAAAAGAATTTTGTTTAAATAACCTCTATCTCTAGATGATTTAAAATACTTTGACAGATCTATATTTTTTGAGAAATGAATCAAAAATAATTCAATCAGAAAAGCAACATCTGTTACTAATCAATAGCCTTGCAAGAGAATTAAAATGGTCTTTTTCTCTCCCTTAAAATCTACTGATAATTTTTTTTATCCTATGCCATTCATTGAGATCAGATGCACTTACTCTGCACCAGATCTTGGAATTACATAAATAATGAAGTCCTCGAGGCTGATGGCATGGGAACAGTGGAATGTGAAACAATATAATCAGGGGGAAAATCTATATTTAATGTAAAGCATTCTAACACTGTAAAGTAAGATGAATTTTAAAACTTCTTTGTTCTCTGAGTCCAGGTTGTACCATAGCTAATGTTTTGTATTAAGTCTTATGCCATTTTATCTGAGGTGATGTCTTATTTTCTTTGTTTATGACTTTGGAAATTATTATAATAAGACACATGAAAGAGACGACAGGGCAAGTACAAATGGATAAAACAGCATTCACTACCCAAAGCAAGTGTAAATGGAGCCAATCATTTTTTAACTTGACAGTCTCTTAATCTTTTCTAGTGAGCTCAGTGATGATTTTTCTTGGTTCAAAACCTGTCACGGCATTCATTTGTGACCATTTTTATTGCTGGGATTAGTCGAGGTCTAACAATTCTAAAACTGCAGTTCAGCCCAACGAATGTCAGCTCTAATCACTAAATGCCAAACAATGCAAGAATTCCAGAGAGTACCTTTGTAGTTATGATTACATTTTAAAACAGCCCTATAGTTCATGGACTGACATAAGCCTGCAAAAATTCAAAATACAGGAGGTCCCTGAATAGAGGCCATGCCTTTTGTTCTCTCTAAAACCTTTAGCTAAATTATTCACCAGCCCCAAAAGTCAAAATAGAGAGCAGTGGTGTTAAACTTAACCAAGGTGGCTGTGATTCATATGTAGACCCAGGCCACCTTCATGTGTCCTTGGTTTGTCTGGATATGAAAATGCTTACACTGGCACTTCATTATTGAAATCCAGGTTTATCGCTGACATTTAATTTGCACATTTACCAAAGAATCCTATCAGATTTGTCTGCTTGTGCCTAAAGTTGGAGGTGTAGATATCCTCCTGGTATATTAAGGAAGGTCATTTGCTTGAGATTTAGAGAGTATGTTAATGCCTTTAAGATCTGCATTTGGATAATGTCAAGAAGAAGTGATAGGGTTTGCCCTGTTCTACCCAGGAGGGTCAGTTAGGAATATGAACGATTCCTTCAGGCCAAGGGAAGCTTAAGAGCCTCTGCCCTGTCCTCCCACTCAGCAGAGGAACAGAACAGGGAATATGATTCTAATAGGTAAATATATAATGTTTTATGAAAATTCCCAGAAATAATCATCTCCCAAATGAGCTGGAAAATGTTATAATTGCCCCTGGAAGGTTTAGTGGAAGCATTGTTGCAACACTGGCCACTAGAGGCTCCAGGGAGAATTACCATCAGTTTAGGAATGCAGGAGAAAGACTTCAGAGACACTGACTCTCCCACAGAGGGAAGAGTCCATCCATGTTGGAAGGGGCATGTAGAAGTCAGAGACATATGCTGTACATGTGCTCTATAGTCACACATGTGGGACACCCAGGGCCAGGTGGGTTTGCCAACCAGCAGCCAGAGACCCACTGCTACCCAGGATGCTAGTAACTAGAAAGCAGTGATGGTCTTCCAGATGGTCATACCTCCACCTTAAGGTGGTGTTTCTCCACTCCAATCACTGAGTCACCTGTTTGGCTTTTGAAACAAATGTACACCTCAGCCTTAGTCCTCATGAGTGTGACTCAGTGGGTCTAGGATGGGGCCTAGGTATTATTTCTTAAGTTCCAGTGATGACTCTGATGTAAACCAAGTTTCAGAACTATTGTCCTAAGGCATATAGTCTTAGCAGCACATCGGGTATTAAAACAAAGCACAAAAATAAACTTTAGTGAATAAATTCAAGATAACTCTAGACCAAGTAGGAAAAAGAGGGAGAATGAAATGTACACAATTTCCTAGGAAATCAAGCTATGATTAAAAATAAAATCCTGGTTTTCAAACATAGGATCCATAAAACTACGTAGGAAACTAGCTTACAAGATTTTTTACCACACTCCAACACATTCTGAATCTGTGGATCTTGGTCTACTGTCAGAAATCTGATTTTTGAAATAACTGTCCCAGCTGATTCTAATGCTAGTAGCTATAGTGAAACAACAACAACAGCAACAAAAGAAAACCCAATCTCTGCACTTCCCTGGTTTTCAAATTGTCAGGGGAGGAATATGTCAATATATAGAACATAATTCTTCAAGAAAGGTGTCCTCCTCCTCTGGGTTAATTTTATACTACAATTGAGTAATGCCTTGCAATTCACTAAAATATTATTCATTGATAAATTATTATTATGACATGGGCCACAAGAACCCAGCATTCTACTAAATTTTATGTTTCTATTCTGATTGTGCCATGAATTACTAAACAAGCAATACAGAGGGTAAAATTCATATTGATTAGATAAGAAGTTAAAGAGAACTTTGAAGGGTATGTATGTCTAAGTTAAAATGGTAATGATTAGTTCTCTGACTTTTTGATTCCAAAGAATTCTTTGGTAGGGTCAAAGGCCATTCAGAACACTTGACCTACCTCATCTGACTTACCCCCAAACAGTGACAAAGCAGGCATTCAGAATGATTGTGAAACATTGGCCCTGTTAATATCAAAACACCAAATAATTAAGTTTTAAAATGTTTTGTTATTTTCCTGAACTGCGGGCAGAAGGTTTACAGAGGGCTAATCAAAACTCTAAGAATATACAAGACATGGAATTTTTCCTCATGGATTTTACAATCTAAGTGAGATAGAGTCATACGTGCAAAATAATTGTGAATAATTTCTAATAGTAAATATAATTAAGCACTAAAGTAGCTGTTATTAATAAGTTGCCTGGAGCAGGGACCACATCATATATGGAGCCCACAATGGAAGAAGGATGACTAAATGCCAGGTCATTCAGGAGAACTTTCTGGAGGAGGTGGAGCTGGTTATGCCATCTGTTCTATTTTAGCTATTGAGTGCATTTGTTGCTCATAAAAGTAAATTTCAAATAAGTCTTAAATAATTCAATTGACTTGAATCTGTGAGTTCCTAACTAACCCCGTCCCAGATAACAAAAATTTTGCTTATTTTTGGTTTGTTTGTTCATTTACCTTTCTTATCATCAGAGATATTTTTGATATTATCAGTGTTTGATATATTGAGTCACTTTGTTTGTACTAATGGCCAAAATTCCAGTCTGGCTAACCCCTACATTTCTTCTCATCCTCTTTGGGCTCACCTTCCATCTCAAGACACTTTTCTGCCCATTCCCTGTCTCTTAAATCTTGCAGCCCTTAATCAGTCTGTATTCATTCTTTGAGTAATATAGGACATATAAACTATTTCTCATGTTCCTGTGAAATATTAAGTAATGAGCATGCCCGCTATTTTTACCTCCTTTCATAAAGGCAGTACAAAATACACACATTAAACACAGCTGATGTAAATGGCCCATGGTGGCTGGATGGAGGGAGCTGAGTGAACGATAGGAAAGAAGAAGAAGAAATCCATCCAGTGCCCTTTTCTAGGAGCTTGATGTCTGTCATCTCAGTCAGTGTTCAATATAACTCTAAAAAGCAGAAAAACTAAGAGGTTTTATAGAGGTGAAATTCGAGAGGAGGAAACCAGAATTTAGAGAGATGAAGCAACTGGTCAAGGTTACATAGGTTCTCAAAGCTCTCTGATCACATCTGTCCTCTGCCTAGTGAGAACCCAAGGAAGAACTTCTGTAATTACAACACTCCTAAGTTTGCACAGCAAGTTTAGTAAAGAAATTTTTACTAGGTGAAAACAAAAATCCCAAAGGAAAGGAATGACAGAGTCTCCATTTATTTTTCATCCCTATTTTACTGATGAAATTCTGTTTTCAGAGAAAATGAAGGCTTAAAGATGTTAAATAACTTGTTCAGTTGTGCCAAGGTCAATGTTTTCTTCCACTAGAGTTCATTGCTACCAATCTGGCTGGGCTTCAAAGCTACTCAAAGGGGCTGTTTCAGAAAAGAAAATGATTCCATCTACGGAGCTACTAGAAGTTTTATCACAAAAATTTGTCTCCCTAATCTTTAAGAGGGCTTTTATCTGACTCCTACGTTCCCCAGAGATGTGCATGCACTGTTGTTCATCACAATTTTGTTTAAAATAGCAAGTTATATATTGCTGCATAACAAATAATCTTAAACATAGTATCTCAAAAACTAGAATGACTGATTTATTGTTGGTGTTTCCTAGTTACTCACAAGGCTATACTTGACAACAAATTCAGGGCTGTATGATCCATGATAGTTTCACTCCTAGGCCTGGCCGTTTGCTAAAGCCATGGGGACTCTAGCTCCTATCCAAATGATGTTTCTACCAGGACAACATAGATTTTATACATAGCGGCAGCATGATTCCAAGGGGACAAGCCCTATTGCTTAGACACTTATCCACAATTAGTTTGTGCTACATTTGCTGATGTCCAGTTGGCCCAAGAAATTCATGGTAGGCAGAATAATAACCCCCAAAGATGTCAACATCCTAATCCTGTTACATGGCAGAAAGGACTTTATAGGTGTGGTTAGGATAGGATCTTGGAATGGTAAAATGATCCAGAAAGATCTGAGCGGTCCTGGTGTAATCACAAGGGTCCTTATAAAAGGGAGAAGGGTAAGAGTCAGAGTAGACGTGATGGCCAAAGCAGAGGTTGGAGCCAAGGAATGAAACTGGACTCCAGAAGCTAGAAAATGTAAAGAATGAATTCTCCCCTAGAACCTATAAAAGGTACACAGTTCTGCCAAATTTTGATTTTAGCCCTGTAAGACCAATTTTGGACTTCTGACCTTGAGAATGGTAAAATAATATATTTGGCACATTTAAGCCACTAAGTTTGACATAATCTGTTACAGTAGCAAGAGGAAAACAATATCCAAGCCAGAATCAGTGTTGGCGGAGACACAGGAGACGGGATCCACTGAAGACCATTAATGTGACAATCTACTGCATAGATGTTCTAAATGTTCAATAAAAGAAAATTGTTTTAATGGATTATGATAATACCCTGTCATGGAACACTATTCATTTAAAAATATGTTGTTATAATAATCATAATAATAAAATTAGAATGACATTATATATTGTTCACATGATGTTAAATTTAAATCTAAAATGCAAGTTGCAAAATATCAAGCACAGTATAAACCTAGATTTTTAGAGGGAAACCTAAATGAAACATCTTGTTCTTAGATGATAGATAGATAGATAGATAGATAGATGACAATGAATAGTCTGGATGTGTATATAAACTTCAAATGAGGTATAAAAGTATATATCACAAAAAGTATATATCACAAATTTTATATTTATATAAAATATATATAGTTTATGGATAATTTGGGGTTTTATTTTTCCACATAATTTCAAATATTTCACAATGAGCAGGAATTATATTTTTCCAAAAAAAGAACATAACAAATTTGTTGAAATGTAATAGGGTTTTGAAGAAAACAAAAATGAACCACACTTTTAGTACTGGTGTGCACTATTCGTATTGCAAGAATAATGGGGAATAAAGAAAACCTGCCTTTGAAGATCTCTTCTACTCAAGGAAGCAGAATACACAGTCATGAGACAATAAAGGAATGTGGTCTTGCAGCAACATTTGAATGGTAATCAACAAGGTAACTGAGGAGAGGAGAAAGGGCCACTTATCAAAGACTGGATGGGCGTGGGGACACTGAACTGACATTTACAGTCGGCGGGTATATGTGTGCTGATAGACACCAGGGCCAAATTTGCAGGGAGAAGCAGAACCAACAGAGGAAACATTCCTGATGGAAGTAGAAACTAACTCAAAACCTGGGGTGAGCCTATCTTCATCTGGATCGAACAAGACAAGTTTTGTGTCACAGAGTAAATGATAACTTAGGGTGGAAATTTTGAGAGGAGCAAGAGACGAAAAGCTTTGAAAACTAAGCTAAGAATTTCAAATTGAAATGAAAAAAAATATTGTTTGTGTTTTGTTTTACTTTGTTTTGTCTTTAACCATCTTGAAAGCAGAGGACGTTAAGACCACGTAGTTGGTGGGGTTTTTTGTTTGTTTGTTTGTTTCATTTTTTAAATCATTTCTTTGTAAATAAATTTTTTTTTATCCTAATGGTTTCTTATCTTCTATGAGTGTGATACAAGTCTGATCAAGGCTAAAGTCATGCGCAATGTGAGGGCCCTGCTATCATGAGAAAGATACCTGCTTATAATAAATCCAATTTGACTAAATAGAAAACAAAAAGAAACACATTTTAGGTCTTCTTGACTCATGGCCAAAACTTCTATTAATGTGTCACTTGCTTGCCTAACTCTCACTATTGGTGTTTTTACAAAGCTTACTCTTGCAGTGAAGAGATGCAAATGATCAAACCTACTTTCTCCTCTTGTCTTATAATGGGAGAACAATAGGGAAAGAGCAAATGCGGGTGCAAAAGTTAAGAATGCATTGAACTCGAGGCTCCAAAGGGGAGGAAGAGAAACACTTCTAGGAATTTCCCATTTGTAAACCCGACTTTGAATCTAAGACACTTGGGATTTAAGGTAAAAAAAAAATAATAGTAATAATAAAGGAATGTGGTGCTATTCCCAAAAAGTGTTAAATCTCCCACCAGGAAGGCCTGATACAATTAGGATGGAAATAAAAGCAGCATCTGTTCTAGTTCATCAGACAGACCACCTACAACACTTACTTTCAACCTCTTAGCATTTGACATGCCCAACTTTCTCTGTTTCAAAGGAAACATTACTAAGTTCAACAGCCACAGATGGAGCTCTGACAATTGCGATGCTCCTGCTGTCACTGCGGTGGTCAGGGCCATCAATCAGCAGCATGTTAGCCCTGCTAGGGCCTGGAATCCAGGAAGCCCACGGGCTCTGAAGAGCAGGGCAAAAGGCAGCAGGCCCTCATCCTTGTCCTCACCCGTCCTTGGCATCTACAGCAGGTGGCAGTGAAGAAAAAGAACCAGGAGTCTCCTAGTTAAATCCAAAAAGATGGATCTAAAAACACCCCCGTGTGATTGACAGAGGTGTAGAAATAAACTCACAACCATTAGCTCTCTCTAGAAGCTTGTTTCTAAAGCATTATCATTTGCAGCAGAGTCTGCAGAGCCCTGGGTCCTCAGCATCCCGTGGAGTTTGGTAGAAATGCAGAAGCCCAGACCTTGCTCCGGCTCTGTGTAAGCAGACTCTATATTTAGCAGGATTTCCAAGTGGTGCTGATGCACGTTAGAGTTTGAGAAGCCCTGGCATGAAGAGCGTAAGAGAACTGACATCCTAATGACCAGTCAATAATAAGAAGTGAGAAAGAAGTTAAATGCAGGAAGTTAATGTTTACATTTTTCATCCTTACATGGCCTGAAACTGACATTTTAAAAACAAAATAGATACTTAATTTTTATTCTATATTTTTGCATGCTAGATATTTTGGTCAGATCAGTTAAAGTCAGGGTGACTCCACTGAAAGTACATGAAATGAAAAAGAAATGGAGATGGAACATTCAGACCCATATTCCTGTCAGGGAAATTTGGAAAGGGAATTATTATCTATAAGGAGATGGTCATGCCCACACCTCTACCTCTATTACCTCAGAATACATGTTTCAGCTGCTTTTCTGTTTTGACCATAATTAAGCTATTGTGCTTAAGCTTGATCATTATGGTGGAAAGACATTTATTATTACAAGCTATATTCGAATTTTTGAGCAGATTCCATGGTAGCAGTTTGAATATTTTAGAAAACCAAGCGGAAGCCCTACTTCTGAATAGAGGCAGCACAAGGAAATAGAGCCTTTTGAGAATATTCAAAAAACTTAATTTCGTGTTCAGCATCTTATGATTTGTCATGCTTTCAAAACTGCAAATTACATTAACCCTAGAGAGACTGATTTCCACAGTGGCATAGCTTTCGTTTCTTCAATCAGTCTAATTTGGGGGGAGGGTTTACGGTCACTCCAGTGGCTCCACACAACCTTCCTGAGCCATTGTGGGGTAGGAAGGTGGGGCCACCTCTCCAAGCAGACCTCAGTCAGCTGGGGGGGTGGCTGCGGCACGGGCAGCCTAACCCCTCGGCTATTACTGTCCAGCATGGCTCGTCACTGACACGGGAGTGATGATGCATCTCTCCAGATGTGCACTTTAAAAATACACACAGGAAAACCACATCATCCATTGTCCCATTTTAGCTTTCACTCAAAGGAAAGTAGCATTTTCAAATCATTTCAATGACAAGCATCCATTTCAAGGTCAGATAAAATATCTTGCTTTAAGTTTTAGAATATGTTTCATCTTATCTTACAGCCAGCTGCCATGTCATTCTCTTACTTTGTGCAGGACCACGTTCTTTGAGTGTTTATACTCGCTGTGGGAGGGTCCTGCTAAGAGAACTGCCCTGTCAGGGGCTTCTCATTGACATACTACATGACGTGTTGCTAAAGACAATAGATGATATTCTGTTATTGAGCCCTCTGGGGAAATCTAATTCAAAGGGCCCAAGATCTTGAATATAAATATATTGCTATTAATATCTATGCCAGAGGAAATGAATACCTGTGGAGCATTGGGGTGATAGATGTCTGCAAAAGGTATCTAGTTCACCTCTAATCTTATATGGTTCTGAACCAGGGTTCCGACAAAAGAGAGAAATTAAAGATTTTCACAAATTGACAGGAAAAGCTCCTAACAGACGTGAATCTCAAAGCCTCATCTTGAAGATATTTTCAGAATGTAGGTAGCTTCGAATGGGCTTCACTAGCTGCTAATTTCAAGCAATTTGATTTATGAAAAATGTGTAGACGAAATGTCAGTGTGAGATAAACCCCTTTAAATACAATCTATAAATAGAATACATTTCTTAGATAAATTGAAAGAAACATATTCAAAGAAATTTAAAATGGCCCATAATCCGAAAGGCAAGAGCTAAACACTATTAGCATTCAGGTGTATTTCTCATATTTCTTTCCAGTTTTAAAACTTAGATGTGCATATTTACACATTTCTGATTACACAGAAATACCATTTCCAAAAAGTCACCTTCAGGACAAACTCCTATCAGAATGAGATAGTTAAGTACTGAATCTAAACAAACCTGAAAATTTCTGTCAAACTAAAAGTTACATTGTCTTTTTACCTTTGTATGTGAGGAGCCCCCAAAGTAAAAGTTAGGGTGAACGAGCTGATATAAGACACATTACCATGAGAGACTCTGGACTCGGGTAAACAAAGTGAGAGTTTCAGAGGAGACAGAGGTGGAGGGATGGGGTAACCGGGTGATGAGTATTAAGGAGGGCATGTGTGGTGATGAGCACAGGGTGTTATAGACAACTAATGAATCGTTGAACACTACATCGAAAACTAATGATGTACTATATGCCGGCTAACTGAACAACAACAAAAAAGACACCCATTTGCTGTGGTTATAATGGCATAAATACGGGGTAGCCTGCACAGATCAGGTTAATGTCAGTTGCTTCCACTTAATTATTAATAGTGCTCCTGTCTCATGCTCAAAGCTGTTCCAGTTGAGACGAGAAATTATACGGTTAGCGTATATAAATGGCAGCCTGCTTTTAATGCGTCCACACACTTTGCTTGGGAAATTAACTGCTCACTTGGGTATTGAATTTGCTTATCCAGGGAAAAAAGTCTCTCTCTCCTATGCAAGGTTTTGTGGGTGGTCTTTTGGCCAGATCATCATGTAAAATTGCCCCTCCCTAGAGCAAAAGACCCATTTAGTCAACTTTGCTTTATTCAGTTGTGGAGGGATGGGGTTGGGGGCTGGGGAAAACTCACCCTTCCTTAATCCAGAAGAACCTTCTTGAGGAGATGGGGGTGGTTGGGATGAATAAGCTTAAAGCATATACACCAAGAAATGCATGAACTGGGTGGCTTGTGCTGGAGAAGTCAATTTTCAGTGCTGCTGAGTGGGCTCCATCTATTAGCTCATCTCTTACTTCGGTCTCCACTTTAAATTTTTTATGAATCAGCCCAAAGATAATGAACCAGAAAATCCTCAGGTGACTGTGTTTTTGTTATGAATTCCTGATCCCAGGAGTTTGCAACTCAGGTGCACTAAGTTGTTCTGACTTGAAATGTCTTGAAAATTGAGTTAGGGGGTTCCAACGTGGGGGCAAATATTTCCTTAGAGACTGCCTTGTTAAGAGCAAGGATAGGAAGATGACAGAACGCATGTGGTTTCTAGGTCTTTTGAACTCTAATCAAAACAAAATTTGGACGAAAGTAAGGGAGGAGTGCTAACCAGTCAGTCGGCCATCTTCTCCCCAGCATCTTCTCAGTCAAGTTGGGGCCATACCTTAATTTGATTCACAAATTTATGTAACTGCCTAGTTCCTTGTTCCACAACTGTCTTCCTGCTCTGAAAGGAAAGAGTCACGAAAGACGATAATTTTCTAAATGGATCTCTGTGGCGAGACATGCTTACAAAATTGTCCGGCACATGCTACAGACGACAATCTGGTGGGAAATTAAACTTCGTCTCCATTGTCTGATATTAATTGCCCGAACTTCACTGATTTCTGTCCATTCTCTCACTCTTTTGGGGGGATCTCAAGTATTGAATTAATTATAATGGTGGTTACTGACATCCTCGCACACTGTAATTCTGAGATCATGCGTAGCCAGCCCTCTTCCACTCATTTATTTATTTACATTCATTCATTTAATATACTAAGTACATAGGGGCGCCTGGGTGGCACAGCGGTTAAGCGTCTGCCTTCGGCTCAGGACGTGATCCCGGCGTTATGGTATCAAGCCCCACATCAGGCTCCTCCGCTATGAGCCTGCTTCTTCCTCTCCCACTCCCCCTGTTTGTGTTCTCTCTCTCGCTGGCTGTCTCTATCTCTGTGGAATAAATAAATAAAATCTTAAAAAAAAAAAAAAGAAAGTGGAAAGGAAAGTTAACATTTAAAAAAATATATACTAAGTATATAAATATCCTGTATATATTTAATATATTAAACTCCTGTGAACCACTACCTGATCAAAGACCTCGAACATACCCACTAACTTACATCCCATTATACAGTCTAAACAATGTACTATTTACGTTTGTATGCTTCGAGGTATTATCCTGCATGTTCTGTCTGGTATTTGCTTTTTCACTTAAGGTGACTGTTATGAGCTGAACATTTATGTCCCCCAGAATTCATTCTGAGGTCCTGCCCCCCAAGGTGATAGTATTAGGAGGCGGCGCCTTGGGGAGGTAAGTTTACACGAGGTCATGAGGGTGGAACTCTCAAGATGGGATCAGTGCCCTTCTAAGATGAGGCAGAGACCCCAGAGCTTTCTGTCTTGCCATGACATGCACTGAGGAAAGGCATTCTGAGCACACATTAAAAAGGTAGCTGTCTGCAAACCAGGAGGAAGGCTCTCACCAGGAATCAAATAGCCAGCACCTTGATCTTGGATTCCCAGCCTTCATGACTGTGCCAAATAAATGTCTGTTGTTTCTGCCACCCAGTGTCTGGTGTTTTGTTATGGCAGCTGCAGCTAAGACAGTGACTTTACAAAGTTTAATCCATGGGGTTGTACAGACTGTCATTCTTTCCTTTTCAAGGCTCTGTAATGTTCCCTTGTGTGCATATATCTTAACTTATTTATCACTTTTCTGTGAATAGGTATTTGGGTTATTTACAGTTTTTGGTAATTAAGAAAAGGACTTCTACTGGCGGCATGACTCTTGATAGGCACGTATTTGGGTATATTCCTGAATGTAGGATTGCCGACTCATAGGGTATGCAGATGTTCAATTTCACAAAATAATGCCGAAATCTTTTCCGTGTGGATGTACAATTTACACTCCCACTAGTGATATACAGAAGCTCCCATTGATTCACATCCTTTCCAAAATTTAGTATTGTCAGACTTCTTAATCTTCGTAAACTAACGGGGTGTTTAAGAGGACATTTTATTCACCTCGACTTGCCTTTCTTTAATTAGTGACTGAGTGTCTTTTCATGTTTTCTACCCCAGGTGTTTTCTTCTTTGTGAATGCCTGTTCTTGTGTTTTGTTCAGTTTTCTCTCATGTAATTTTTTTTCTTATTCTTTTGCAAAGTTTCTGTGGATTTTTTTTTTGCACATTCTTAATATTAATCTTTTGTTGGCTTTAGATGTTGCAAATATTTCTCCCCCACTTTGCAGCTTGTATTTAAGATTTTTTTTATAAAGAGATTTTAAAAAATTTTAATACAATCAAATATATAATTCTTTTTTGTTATGTTTGGCACTTTTTGTGTCATGTTTAAAAATACGTCCCTACCCTGAGGTAATAAAGCTGCTCCTTTATATTTTATTCTAAAAGTTTTAAGGTTTTACTTTTGACATTTAAGTTCTTAATCCATCTGGAGTTGATTTTTGTGTATGGTAAGAAGTAGGAAATCCATTTTCATTTTTTTCCATATGAATAACCAATTTTTCCAGGGCCATTTGTTGAGCTATATTTTTTCCTTTATCAATTTCGTAATAGCTTCACACACACACACACACACACACACACAAAGCCGAGAAAAAGTCCCCAAAGTATTTTTATTCCTAATGACAAAAAAAGGAAGTAAAAATTATCGTCTTGTGTGAGGTAACATGTCAGGAAATGTATAGCTATTTAATCACAACAAACTTATTGATTAGGTATAATATTTATTACCATTTTATAGAGAAGTCAAATAAGGCTAAGAAATGTTAAATAGATGTCATGAATATAATAAAAAGATGTTAATTGTTTCCCAAGGTCCCCCAGCTGATTAGGGGTAAAGTAAGTGTTCTAGGCCTAACAGTCTTTGCTTTCACTACTTTAATAGAAAGGGAATTAAATAGGGCCAGCTGTTCTCATGCTCTTTGTTCAACATTAAAAGTGAAAAAGAAGGATTGGCCCACTAGTAAATAGGTAGATTGATATTGCCCTTGGGAAAACGCTTTTCCCTCTTTTTCACAAGGGTCATACATTGACACCAGCCATTTCTCTCTTTGCTACCATAGTGCTATGTAACCCTGGAAGCGTTTCTTCTTAGAGTAAGAAGGGAGTATTAAAATTAGGAAACTCAAGCACTGGATAGAGACAGTGAAGTGTTGCCTAGAATAGGAGTTGCCCCCCTCTCTCCGCTCTCAAGGGTCTTTGTAGGATAATAAAACGCAGATAATCAGCATTTGTGTAAATCAACTATTCCCTCATCATTTGTTTCATATCATAGCAATCTCTCTTAAATATGCTCTGGGATATATAACTGATTTTGAAAGGAGGGCATAACTTTTAAGAAATTGCTTTCCATTCTTTGCAACTTTAGAGAAGACACCAAAAGTCATGGAACCTGAGAAAACACAGAACCAATTTGTTCCATGTTAGAAGCCCCACTGCTCATTTACTAGCTGCATGACTTTGGACAAGTAATCCAAGTTAGAGGTTGCCACACTTTTTCTGGGAAGAGCCAACTAGTAAATGGTGTAGGCTCTACAAACCACGGAGTCAGTGCCAGAACTCTCTATTACAGAACGAAAGTAGCTGTAGGAGGATACATAAACAAATGAGTGTGCTGTGTGCCAATAAAACTTTATATAGAAATACTGAAATTTGAGCTTTATTTAAAGTGTCATGAAATACTGTTGTTCTTTTGACTTTTTTTCATCCATTTGGAAATGTCAACTTTTAGTATTTGGGTGCTGGACCTATTGCTTTCAGTGCAGGAGTAGGCTGGATTTGCCCCAGGACAATAGTTTGCTGAGCCCTGATTGAAACTTTCTTCAATTGACTCCTCTGTAAAATTCAAATCATGAGAATTGTCCTGGTATTAAGTTGTGAATGGTGTGAGATTACTGAGCTGCTTCACTCAGCACAAGCCCCAGAGGAGGAGCTCAATATTTTTTTTAGTTTACAAATCTGAAATTATTGTAATTATTAACTTACTCGATAAATATTTCTTGTCTCTTTTCATGCCATCTATTGTTTGAAGTCAATAGATAGAGCTCCTGCCCTTCTCGTGTTTACATTCTAGGGGAAGGAGAAGGACACTAAGATAAAGAGGCAAAATTTATAACATGTCAGATAGTGAGAAATACTAAGAAAAAGAAGTATAAGGGGAAGATTTAGACTGTGGTTTTACATTTTTGAGTCATCGGCACATACACAGAATTTCAAGCTCTAAGATTTTATGAAGTCATCAAGAGTGCAAATGTAAATCACAAATGAAAGAGGTCTAAGAAGCAGGGAGCCACTCTATTACTTAGCAATCAGGTAGAGAAAGAAGAACCACTCAAGGAGACTGAGAAGTACATGGAAAATCAGGAGAGCGTGTTCTCCTGGGAACTTGGTGTTAAACAACGAGATGGCCAAAGGAAAGGGAGAGATCTCCATAACAGAGCTCCCATTTGGTCCATCAAGATGAAACCTGAGCAGTGGCTAGTGGATTCAGTAATGTGGAAGCCACTGGTCGCCTTGATGAAGAACAACTATGATAGGATGGTTGGAAATGGGGGCAGTCTCTTTGGTTCAAGAAAATAATGGCAGGCTGGCTAAGTCAGTGGAGCATGTGACTCTTAATCTCAGGGGTTATGAGTTCAAGCCCCATGGTGGGTGTGGAGATTTACTTAAAAATAAAATCTTGGAAAAAAAAAGGAAAAATAAATCTCACAAGCAATCAAAAAGAAGTTTTCCTGTTAAACAAAGATAGAAATGTGCCAGTAGCTAGGGGTGAAAGGGTGGGTTAGGATGAGGGGGTGGGATTAAAGAGTTTTATTTGGTTGGTTTTAATTTCTTTTTTAAGTGGGAGAAATAATAACTTGTTAATATGCTGACAGAAAAAATCCAACAGAGAGGGAGAATGGAGGAAGCAGTGTGTGGAGAGGTCAACAAATTGTTGGAGCAATGTCTTTGGAGTGAGAGAGGAAAATTCCAAACCATCTATAGATCGAGGGGTTCACCTCAATTAGCAGCCAAGACAATTCATCCATGGAAATAAGAGAGCAGGAAGAGGAAACAACACATGCTTGCAGGTGGGCATTTGTAGTGGCAGAAGCTGATCTCTTCAGCTTATTTCTATTTTCCCAATGAAATGGGACTTCGGCTAACAGTAATAGTGGGTGCCTAAAGTTGGAGAAGAGAGGATATGAGTAATCACATATAATTATCGGATTATGACTGTTGGATAGTATATAGAACCATTTCTTAGGAGGAGCATGTGGATTTAGTAGTTTATGGATGGCCTTTAGCACATCATGGGTCCCCCCCCAAAAAACTGTATGGAGGATCTAAAATTCCTTAGATATGCAATTTTTTTTTTCTGGGAGGGAGTTCCTAGCTCTCTTTAGATTATCTAATGGCTTCATGACTCACACAAGATTAAAAAACAAAACAAGATACGTAAGCCTACTGAAGAAAGCGTGTAGCCAGGGTATCAAATCAGGGTTTGTGCTCCAGGCCTGACTCTGACAGGAAAGCTGGCATTCCTCTTGCCTGCGATGTTAGTTTCCCTACTTGCAGCAAGAAAATGAATTGTGGCTGAGGCCCAGATGCTGGGATTCAGCTATAGAATTATATTCAAAGTAAGTCATCAAAGGGAGACAGGCCATGGGTGAGGATCAAGAGGAGTCAGTCCGACAAAGGTCATAAACATTTAGGTCCAGGTGAGGAGCCGGAAGAGTGAGCGACACAATCGTAAGCAGTGCTCAGCTGCTCTCCAGATCCAGTCAACTTCCCCACCACCAGCCCTGACCCTCCATACAGAGCTTATTTTCGAGGATGTTAAGCAATGGTAAAATCATATTCAAACAATAGGCATTCAGAACAGTTGGGTTTCCTCTAAGTTAAAACATACATTTATTTTAAATGTGAAAATACAAAAGAGGAAGGTAATTTAGGCTCAAAACTGGAACAAATGTCCTATTTCGAGAAGATACATGTAGTATTGAACGATCCCATTGGAGTACTCAAATTAAGGAATTATTTGACATTTTAGATATTGTTGATATCTCTTAATTGATTTAATTTTGCATTCCCAAAAATAATACTGTAAGTATTTTATGTGAAAATACTTATCATATAGATCAGAATAAAATTCCCAATTGTGATGAAGGTAAATTATGTCACACATAAATTAATCATCTGGTGAACTTGTTTTTTAAAATTTTCCCTGAAACTCAAAAAAAAAATTAAATGTTCAATGAGTACCTTTTTTAAATTAAAAACTTTTTTAAGTCTTGTGATTTTTTTAAATAATTCGAGTTGATCTTTATTTGACATTGAAATATATCTTCCTTACTTACTTCAAAGCTGAAGGGGGGAAAAAAGCAGCTGTCTCACCCGATTTTTGCCTTTGGTATTATTAAAAGGAGGAGAAAAGCCTGCCCCGGGCTGAGATGTTATTTACCAAGTTAAAGGCTAAAGCCAATTGTCATGTCCAAGTTATAAAGTCCTTATGAAAACAGCAACTTATAATGGAAATTTGGGCCCACCTAAACTCTGGTAAAGCAACATGCTTCAATAATAACAATAATAATAAATCTGGTTTTTCTATATTCAAACTCAGAGCACATTCTTGCTGTGAGGAAAATCAATTTATATTTCCAGGGAGGAATTCCAAAGTAGAATTGGGTATTTATCATGACTGAACTGAACTGACAACTTCTTCGCATTCTATTTGCAGATTTTCTACATGTTTACATTTGTTATTTTTAATGTCTTAATGAAAAATACTTCATGTTAAAACTGACCTTTCCTCTTATTCCTAAAGAAAGTTACCACCCTTCTAATTAAATTAAGGAATGACCGCAATTCATTTTATTAAATATTCCATTAGAAAAACACTTTCTTTCATAGCAAAGTATGCACTTGCTTTAGTCTTGGCATTTTCCTTTCTAGCTGCCGTCATTCGGTTGAAGCATTTACTTTGAAATGCCTGCCAAATATTTTTGCCCAATACCACAATAACAATGCAGCAATGTATGAGTGATTTATTCTAGTAAGTTTACAACTGCCGAGCCTGCGTGGAATACTCTCTGGAGTTCAAACAGAAGGTTTGCTTTTGTCTCTTTAACTGCAAGTAGACTGTCCACCAGCAAGATGTGTGCCGACAGAGGTTCCCTTTGCAGGTGTAAACACTACCAAGTAATTAATTGGTTGCTTTAACTTAAAAAAAAAAAAAAAGGCAAACCCCCAAATATCTGTGCACATGTCCATTCACGAATGCATAGATAAGGTACAAACACACATTACATGTATGCATGCTAATCACTCTCTTCTTGTTCCTATTAAGATTTTTATTATGGACACATTATTTTAAGTAAATGAAAGCATCGTTTCTTTGCTTCAGTGCCTAAAAACCCCATTTTTATTTCTACCATTAATTAACATAAGCATGTCTTGTTTGGGTTGTCTAACTATTAGACTTCACTCAAAATAACTGAAATGAATGTATTTTCAAATTTGTCTCTGGTTTTACTTCTGCGTGTGGCTTTTTAAAAAGATCCACAACAAAGGGAAAAATGCTTGTACGCCACAGTTCCAAAGGCTGAATGCTTATTTAGAAAGGTCGCTGTATCCAAAGGACAGATTGCCAGTTCTTTTGAATTTTCCTTACTTGCCCCTTCTATGGAAACAGAAAGAAACACGAATCGTCGTCTGGGAGGCAGTAGGTAGAGACCACCCAGGGCAGAGCTCATTTAGCGTCTAGTGACCTTCTGTTATACACGCAGCAAAGCAGTGAGGAAAAAATCCAGACACAATTCCTCCCGAGTCCTGAAGTATTTTCTACTTCATCTTGCTCTTTAAAGGTTTAAAAGATGCGTAAGTGGCTGATTATTTCAAAAACAAAGCAACACCAAACTGGGATTGGCCCTCCGGAGTGTTTCAGCCCATGTTCTCTGACCTCCTTCCTCCCATGTCACTTGCTCTGTTTCTGGAGAACGATGATCTGTTTTGCTTTCTGAAAGAATTGTCAAGAAAGTGGTCTCTGTGAAATATTCAATCACAAACGGCGGACTCCTAAGCCATAAAAGTGTGTGTGCACACTTGTTGCCTCTGCGTTCCGGTACAGGCTTGGCGAAGCCAATTCTTCCACTCTGTGCAAATGAACGTGTGTGACGTAGTTATGGGATAACACCCGGGACATGAGCAAAGTTATCTCCTGTATTATATTTAGATCCACTGAGACAAATGGACAACGTGTGTCAAGCTTGGTCGTGACATTAACTGTAATAAGGCAACTGGGTCATTTCAAACACATTTCACTTTTTTTTTCTTTTTAGATGGTTTTGTAGGGATTTTTAAAATATTTAATTTTGCTGTACGCATGTTTGTGCTGCTGGCAAGGGTTGATTTATATTTTCTTTCATTTACTGGATAGCTTAGTCAGTGGAATTCATTATAAAGAACTGGTTTGGAGTCAAGGGTGAAGAATACAATTGTTCATAGTTACGGGATGGGGTGAGGTAGTATGATGAAGGCAAAGAGAGGGCCAAATAGATAAAACCTGAAGCAACTGGTGGAACTTGGTGATGGTACATCTAGATTGGCAAGTTTAAGGTAGACGTTCATTCATTGGGTCAACAATATTTACTACTTTGCATTGGTTAGACACTGAGCTAAATGCTAGGAATTCAAAAGAGAAATGAGGCAGAGCTCTTACCTTCAATAAATAAGCATATTGTTCTCTTTAATGCACTTTATTACCAGGCCTGGCAAAAAGTAAGTAAATGTTTGTGGAGTAGATGAATGAATTGTCTAGCATAGCAGGGTCTTTACCAGGCAACTTATAAACATTAAGTTCCCTAAATAGTTCAATTTTATTTTGTAATTCTTTTTCATATGTGTATTGAAATGTTTTTGTTACTCCCCAACCATATCAGTTAGTAAGTACACTGAGGCTAGGCGCTATGTTTAGTGTTTCTTGTCTGGGGCTTGGTGTACAGAATGAGGTCTGGGATGAAGATTACATCCTGCAAAGAAAGAAATTTCTTTTCAGTTTCATGGTCTGTCTTTAAAAGTTTTGTGTTTTACAAACACAACTATTTTAATATTAACATAATATAACATTAAAATGCTTAATGATTTATACATTGTTGTGTTTAGTTTTTTGATTTTGGAAATCAGGCTGAATTAGAAAATATAAACACAGTGCATATCTGATTCAGCCTCTGGGCAAATTCTCATCTTTAATTTGATGTCACAATAGTTTATGAATTCAAGCATATACCTGCAAACATAAACAGGACCATGATCATGATGGCTTCTCAAACTCCTAAGAATTCACCACATAATCCCAGGGTATATGTCCCATGTGTCATGTTGCCTTAAACCTGTGACATTAGAGATTCATGAATGGAGAGTGGTGGTGGTTTTAAGGCTGTGCTAGTCATTGACCTATCTGTTCTCAGATACACCTTATATTTTCTTTTCTTCCACTCTGTGTTCAGGGGTCTTAACTCTGCAAAAGCTTTTTTCTCTGTTCCTTTGCCAACTGGTATCCATCTGGTTTGGAAGGCAGTGGTATAAAACTGAAGGTTGGGAAGAAGGGAGATTCCAAGGGATATGCCCCCTGTTCTGTTCTGTCCCTTCTCCAGCAGTGGTGTGTTTCCTCCTTAGTCCCATCTGCTGCCGGGATGGCCTGGCATCCTCTTTCCATTGTTCTTTGAGTCCTTGGACTACTGATTGCTTTCTACTGCCCTTGTTGCCTTTTTGGCTTTTCCAATAATTTTGTAGCTAGCTCTCCATATTAAAATCCCTCTGTCAAAATGCCAGGTCTATGCTCCCTTTTCCTGACTGAACACTGATCAATACTAAGACTTTGTTCAGAAAAATCATGCCAGCACTTGAAACCATTTACTCTGGTATCTGGCAAATTTTCCAAATAATTTATTTCACTCCATATTATTCTACTTCATGAGAATACTTTTGTTACTTTGCTCACAAGCTTATCCTCTCTCACTATCTCCTTATAAAACAGTGATGACACAAGAACAAATTTGATAAGCATTTGCATTAGTCTGTTTGAGCTGCCATAACGAAATACCATAGACTGGAAGCTTCAACAACAGACATTTGTTTTCTCATAGCTCTGAAGTCTGGAAGTCTAAGATCAAGGTTCCATCCAGCTCAGTGTCTGGTGAAGATATCCTCTTGAGTTGTATGTGGCCACCTTACTATGTATTCCCATGACCTTTCCTCAATGAATGCACGCAAAGAAAGAGGGAGAGTGAGCTCTCTGGTATCTCTTCCTTATAACGACACTAATCCATTCAGATCACCTCTGAACTGTGTTATGAATTCAACATAATTATTTCCTTACTCCAAATATAGCCACATATGGGGGGTTAGGGCTTCAACATATGAATTTCAAAATAATTCATTCCATAACAGCATGTATTCAGAAAGACTGTTCTTTTAGAAAGCTATTTTATCCACAGAGTTTACTCCTTTTATATGAAAAAAAAAAACACCCAAAAAGCAAAACTTGTAACATTTAGGAGAGCAAGCACAAGCAGGGGGAGCAGCAGGCAGAGGGAGAAGCAGATTCCCTGTGTAGCAAGAAGCCTGATGCAGGACTCAATCCCAAGACCCTGGGATCATGACCTGAGGAGAAGGCAGCCACTTTACTGATGGAGCCACTCAGGCATCCCTAATTTATTCATTTTTAAATAAAAAATTTAGTGTTAAACAATTAGAGAAAAAATAACCAATAAGAACAATAGAGAATCTATAGTTTAAAACATTATACACCAAATTGATCTTATTGTTATTTACAGAACATTAGATCCAATTTAACTCCAAAACACACATTCTTTTCAAATGTCAAAGAATTATCTGCCAAGATCAACCAGATCAACCATATGTAGGGATATAATAAGGATCTCAATTGATCTCAAAATTCTCAAAAACTTTCAAAGATTGAAACCTTACAGCATATATTCTCTTGCTCCAGGGAGGATTAAGTAAGAAATCAATAGATGTAAGATAGCTATAAAATATCTACATACTTAGAAATTAAAGAATACACATTTAAGTAACTCATTGTTCAAAGAAGAGAAATAGAAATTAAAAAAAATTCCAAGCTGATTGATATGAAAACATATCATGTCATAACTGATGGGATGCAGCTAAAGCAATTCTTATAGGGAAATTTGCAGCTTTAAGTGCCTATAAGAAATAAGTGCATCCGAGGCTTTTATTTTCTCTTTGTTGGAATTTCATTACTTTAAATATTTTAATTTTTCTCATGCCACCTCAAATTGATTTGTTCTCTCAATGCTGCTTCAGTTCAATGCATTTTTTTCTTATGCTATTATCCCTTCTGAAGTAACGGAAAATTGACAAAACACTAAACTAGTAATGAGTACAACATATCAAGACTCCACTTAGGTCTATCTTGATCTTCTGCTTGGTCTTTTTTGTTTTCAATTTAGGTCATATGATTTTTTTTTTTTTGTTAAACCTAACAAAAAGGGAAAAGAATAAAAAAGAGTTGGAAAGCAAAAGAAAAAAAAGAAAGAAAGATGTTTTACAATCAATTGAATTCAAATGTCTAGGTTAAGAAGTTAAAGAAATCAAGAGTAAAATAAACATAAAGAAAAATAAATAGGTAGTATAAATTAGAGTATGAGTCAATGAAGTGAAAGACACAAAGAAAATTAACAAATCTAAAAGTTGTATCTTGGTAAAGGTCAATAAAATAGATACATCCCTAGCAAAGTTAATTAAGGGGAAAAAAAGAGAAATGTATAATTGCTAGGTACAAGAAAGAAAGTGAGGATTCTACCAACATTTTTAAAATAATAAAAATAGAATATTATAAACAACTTTATGTCAACAAATTAAAAACTTGTGCAAAAGGACCCATTCCCTGAAGGACAAAATTTACCAAAGCTGACTTAAAAAAAAAAAAAAAAGGAGGGGGGGAAGAAGAAGATCTCAATACCTCTCTATTAAAGAAATTGAATTAATAGTCCAAAATTTCCCACAAAGAGAACTTCAAATCCACATGATTTCACTGGTGGAGAAAGAAAAAAAAACACTAAGGAAGAAGTAACACCAAATCTTACACAAATTTATCTCAATTCATGACCTTGATACTAAGATAAGATTAAGAAATTAAAAAAAAATTTGAAGACCAAAACAATTCTCATGATCATGGAAGTAAAACCTCAAAAAGAATATTAGTAAATTTTATTCAGGATTATATTTAAAAAATATTACAACCAGGCCAAGCAAAGTTTGTTCCAGAAATCCAAGATTGGTTCAACATTGACTATCAGTTATATAACCAAACTAACAGATGCAGGAAAGGTATTATACAAACTTCAACACGCACTTGTGATCAAAATTCTCAGCAAAGTAGGAATCAAAGGAAATGTTCTAAAAATGATAAAGGGCATGCATGAAATAAACATCATACATAAAGTTAAAATACACAATATTTTCCTTTTAAGTTTAGGAGAAAAGCCAATATTTTACTATCAATGCTCGCCAGTGCAATAAAACAAGAAAAGAAAATAGAAAGCATAAAGAATTGGGGGAAAAAAAAGTCCTGTTTTTAAAAAGCTTGATTCTCTAAATAAAAGCCCTAAAAATCTACGAAAAAACTTCCAGAATTAATGGGGTAGGCATGGATATAGGAAACAAGATCAATGACAAAAATCAGTTAATTTTATACAGTAGTAACAAAAATTTGACAAATATGATTTTAAATGCTACTCATAATAGCTTCAAAAAGTATGAAAAACTTTATAATAAATTTAAATAAACATATACAAAACTGTGATAGTGAAAATACTCAATAATGAAAAACAAAACACTGTTGAGATAAAAAAAAAGATCTAGTTAAGTAAAGAGATGTAACTTGTTCATGATTTGAAACACTGACGTTTGTTAAGACGGCAATTTGTCCCAATTTCATCTACAGACTTAACATGATGCCAATTAAAACTTTTAGCAGCGTGTGATGATAAAATTTGCATAGAATGCTGAAGACCTAAAATAGCCAAAATTATTTGGAAAAATTAGAATGATGTTAGAGAATCTATGTCACTTTATTTGAAAACTTAATATAAAACTTCAGAAATCCAGAGTTTGTTTTGAATTCTATGACTGCCACTCTGTAGTCATGTGGCTATTGAGTACTTGCAACGTCACTAGTCCAAACTGAGATGCATTTAATGTAAACGCACATCAGATTTTGAAGGTCGTATGAAAGAGTGAATGTAAAATATCTGTGACAATTTTTATATTGATTGCATGGTGAAATAATAATTTGAATATATTAGGCTAAATAAAACATTGTATTAAAATTAATTTCATCTGTTTATTTTTACTTTTTAATGAGGCCAGTAGTATGGTGACTAACATATCGTAATAAAAAAAAATTGCTGCTGGGAAAAAAAAGAAAATGCAAAATTACATATGTGACTAACATTTGTGTCTTGTTTTACAGTCCCATGAAGCGGTGGTGGAATAGAGACTCAAAACTATGATAATTGATTTTCAGAAAGTTGTCAGTTTAATCTTACTACGAAAGGATAGAATTTTCAACAAATGATATTGAGCAACTGAACATATGTGGTTCAAAAAAAAAGAACTGCAACCTCATCTTCACACCACATTCAAAATTTAATTTGAAATGGATAATAAAGTGTAAAAAAATTACACTTAAGCTGTACTGCCTTTAGGAAAAAAAGAAACAGGAAAAAAAAATCTTTGCCCCCTTTGTGTAGTAAAACTACACAAAAAGTACTAATGGCAAAAGAAAAAGGAATGGTAAATTAAACTTCGTAAAACCTAAAACTTCTGTTTTTCAAAAGACGCTGTTAAAAAAAAAAAAAAGAAAGAACAAAAGGCAAGTTAAAGACGAGAAGAAAACACTGTCAGTGCATATACCTGACTAATGACTTATATTCAGCATGTACAAGGAACTCTTATGGTCAATAATAAAAAAAGAAACAATCCATTAAAAATGGGAAAAGAATATTTGAATTGACCCTTATAAAAGAAAATATATGAATGGCAGTGAGCATGTAAAAAAGATGGTCAGCACTACCAGTTCTTAGGTTACTTACGACTACAATCTCATTTCTTTATTTATCCAAGTGAAAAGAAAAGAAGTTCACAGAAAGAATTGTACATGAAAGTTTACAGCAGCTTCCTTCATAATAGGCTGGATGGACACCATATAAATGTTCATTAAAAGGTGAATGGATAAACCTTAATTTATCCATCCTCTACTTGAAAAGTAATATTATTCAGCATAAGATAGTAACTTACTATAGATACAGGTAGCAATGTGGATGGGCCTCAAGAACATTATACTGAGTGAAAGAGTCAAGACACAAAGACACATTCTGTAGGGTTCCACATACATGAACTTTTCTAATCTGCAAAACTGATTTACAGTTAGAGAAATCAGATCAGTGGTTGCCCAAGGGGGAGGAATTGAATACAAAAAAGTTGACACCAGGGAGTTTTGGGGCAGTGTAACTCTTTCATGCCTTGCTCAGATTGTAATTACAAGTATGCATTGACTTCCAAAATTTATTTTACTGAACCCTCAAAATGGGTGCATTTTATCGAATGTAAATTATTTTTCAGTGAAGTTAATTGTATATACATGTACAGAAGATTATGGACAGATACTTTTTCTTCATTGTCCAATTGTGTCAAAGTGGAAAAGCGGAATTAAAATCCCCAGGAAAGCATTTTCAGACACTGCCTCAGCTCTGCTCATAATTGATCATGAGTTACATGATTGCAAATATAATGTATGTAATTGTTGAATCACTGAATGGTACACCTGAAACTAATATTATACTGTATGTTAACTACCTGGAATTTAAATAAAAGCTTAAAAAAAAGAAAAGAAAGGGACAAAGAGTAAAAAAAGAAAGAGGCAAACCAAGAAACAGAATCTTAACTATACAGAAAAAACTGATGGTTACCAGAGAGGAGATGGGTAGGGGATGGTGGAAACAGGTGATGGGGATTAAGGAGTGCACTTGTGATGAGCACTGGGTGATACATGGAAGTGATGAATCACGACATTGTACACCGAAAACTAATATTACACAGAATGTTAACTAAGTGGAATATAAATAAAAACTTAAAAAACCCAAATATAACTAAAATATAGATTCTCTTTTTCTAGAACTTGACATTTTTCTTTTTACTATTTGAAATGCCTTTCAGCATTATCTCTCTTATGAGTCCTAAACCTATAAGTATTTTATTTCATAAAGGTTTAAAGATCCAAAGGAAACGTCATAGATTTAAATGAAAGGCACTCAGGTTTGTAACGAACTATTCCTCATTTGACCTCAGCCTATTAAAAATTTGTGACAGAAAGATTATTTTTTCTTCTTCCTTAGCAAGGCACATGTCCTGATACTTTTTCTTCCAGTACACAAACACAGATCCCTTTATAAAAATAACACTTTCCTCTAGGGAAATATTTGTACATTTAAAATAATTCAGTAGCATTTTGTAGTTTCTTTGGGTGTTTGATCATCTACCAGTTTGTTTGTTTTGTTTTACTTGGTTTTCTGATCCAAAACCATCTGCCACGTGCTTTGGTTTGCTCAGCTGGAACTATGCATACAGAGAAAAGTATGAGACATGAGCAACATAATTTGGTTTGCCCTTAAGATGTGCCTTATTTTAAAAGGCAACATCAGAAAGGACACAATGGAACCCCCACCCTGTCTGGAAAGTGAGTAGCAAGAACTGGGAGCTGGAGGAGTGCTTACAGAGCACCCAGTTCTGACGCTCCCTGATGGGAGCACCTCTGCGAAGTTGTTTGAGGCATGAGCCCGGCAGCCAAAGCACTATCTTATGAGTCTGTGGTATGAAACACGTCAAAACCATGTAGACCTTTCTTCTGGTCTGTTTCCTTTCATCACCTCCCTGACAGGGGAATATTCATTCTGTCCAGTTCTTAGAACAATATTTTATTAGCATCCAGCCTCAATTCTCTATTTGGCTCTGGAGCCCTTGTATCATTGTGTTTTCTTTTTCATCCATAAAACCCTCTTCAAATCTGGCTTTCTTTAACTTTGATGTCAGTGGGAAGAGATGGCCAACTTGAGAAGAGAGACATTTTATTAACAAAAGTGCACTTACAGCAACCACAGGCACATTTTGAAAAGTCTGGAGGAATTTGAGATTTGTGTGAGAATTCCTGCATCTCTACTTTACACAGAGGGTGATCCATTATCGGTCTTTGTCTTAACCTCAAGTGTCTAGAATCTCTCTTGGGCAGGTAGAAGAAATATTCCTTAGCCCCAAATCATAATTTTGAATATAATATCAGTGAACTGTCAGGGCAGTTATTAGCTTGAGTTTGATACAGATCAGCAGTGACAGGGAGGAATCATTTGATGGGAAATCACGCAGGAGGAGTCCTGAAATTTTATAAGTCTTGTTATCAGTCAGGTACTTTGCTATGCACTCTACATATTCCCACTCACTAAATACTATGGGGGCAGGTACTACTGTCAACCCCCCCTCCCCCATTTATGAAGAGTGAGGGACATAGAAGTAAAATAACTTGCCTAAGTGACCTGGCCAGTAATTGCTGAGGCAGGGATAGCTCCAGCATCTGTGTTTGTGACTAAACTATACCACCAAAGGAGGTAAACTCCAGATCAATTTTTATTAGTTTTAATTGAAAAAATACAATAAATCATTATGTTAAGCCAACTTAAAACAGCTTCAGCCATCTACAATAAAATTCAATCACAAGTGTACAAAATTCTAAAGAGTGGATTTATTTCACCTAAAGCAAGCATAATTGTTCAGTGAGATCATTAAAGAAAAGCAGTTACAATAGCCTGGTATATGGTAAGCACTTGATAAATACGGGGTAAATTTAATGTTAATAAGAGGAAAAAAAATCAAAACTGGTCATAAAATTGTTTCCTAGATTAGTGGGAGGGGCACCGAGAAACTGACCCACCTGATGATAGATAAGCAAACAGACAATTTGGGCACCAAATGGAGGGCGCAGTGGTTTCAGGGTAAAACCTAGAATTGGTCAATATCAGGCTGTATAATCAGGAGGTCACACAATAACAGCAGGGCATCTTTCCTGGTGGCCAAAATTTAAGATTTAAAATGTGAAACTTATATTCTATGCTCTTTTTAGCTTGTATCCTAGAGAAGCAGTGATAGTCTGCAGAAAGAAATGAGAATGAAGCAGATGTGGGCAGAGAAGCCCAGCCAGGACTACAAGTCTCAATTGGGTTGAGATCCAATACTCAGCTCATTTCTGAGGTGGGGCTGCATTCTTGTCCTATTTTTTGAAACACCCTGATTCTTTTCTATGAATGGGAGTCCTTCTCTGAGCACTCAAGTCATTTTTAAACTCTGTTTTATATATATATACATATATATATATATGTATATATATATATATATGTATATATATATATATATATATATATATATATATGTATATATATATCAAACTTACCTATCTCCTGATATTATGCTACATATTTATTGGTTTATTTTCTGAATCCCCCATACAAGTTAGGAACTTGGTCCACTGGTCTACCCCCAGAACCTAACACTGTTTCAGGCACACAGTTGGTGTTTCTGAATAAATCAATAGTATGAATAGATAAATTTTCCTGTGCTTAAGCTAATTTTAGCTGAATTTATATTTCTTGCAAATGGGAGTTGTAGCTGACCTGAAAGAGTACAGTTTGGCTAAAATGCATTGACAGGGAAGAATACCTAGGCTGCAGTAGTGAGTAAGAGGTAGTAGAGTGGAGGAGGGCAGGAGTGGAGAATATACTGGAATAAGGAGTTGCACAAATGCTGGCTGTTTGACCAAGATGTACCAGATCCTGGATCTCCCCAGCACTGTCTTATGACAACAACTGCACCAAATAGTGACCTACATTCCAGTAAATGTGGGATACAGAAACAGCATGTTTCTAATTCCAATAGATGTATTGGTTTATCTATAGATTTATTTAAGGGGTAAATGGAATATGTTTGTGAGGGAGAAGAGTCATGACATTGCTACTCATTCACATCCTGCCTCTTTTAGAAATGGTCTTAAAATAAGGTCATGTCATCCATGAATTCTGATTCCAAGATCTGGGAAAGATAGAGAAGCACAACCATGTTGACTATACTAACTGTTTCATGCTCATCAATCCTATTGTCATAAACCTGAGTGGATAGGATGCTGGCTGGCAAACTCTGGAGCTTCCCAGGTGAAATCTGAAACTGGTCCCTGTACACAGAGGGCAAGGAAAGACTGAAGAAAGAGGCAGACTACTGCAGATTGGTAGGCAGCAGTTTCAATAAGTAAGGGAGCTGGTAAATGAGACTTGTCTCAGCAGCTGCAAGATGAGTAGATTTCAGCATTCACCCACCTGAATCTTAAAAGCTTATACAGAGGCCTTCAGTCACATACTCAGTTCAGATAGTCTCAACAATACTTTACACTCTACATCCTTGAAACAGCACTGGTATGGATATAGTAGGTGGGATATACATTCCAAGGACAGGGGAGGAGTTACGGAGCCCCCATTTGTCTGGGTGCAGCTTGTGGGTCAACCTGTGATTACTTCCTCTCTATAACTTCCTCCAATGCTGAGAAAAAAGAAAATCATGTTCAGCATCTTCTGATTAATTAGTCAGGGAAGTACATAATATTTATAACATCTTTTCCAGCCAGCCAAACTGGTAAAGAGTTTATAAGAGAGTAAATTTATCAATGTGGATATTGATGTGTGTCCTCTAATACATTTCCATTCTTCTTTAATAGAACCTCCAAGTTTTAGCTGGCCACATGACCATCCACCAAGAAAGATTACGTTTTGTTTCCATTCCTGTAGCTGAGTGTGGCCATATTACCATGTTATGGATAATATTATGTAAACATGAATGGTACCTCCCGGAAAGCTGAAAAGTGTCCTTAAGGGAGAAAGAAGCAATGTACTTTTTTATCCCCTCCTTTTCATTTCCATTTGCAGGAGTGAGGACAGAATGGCTGGAACTCTGGTAGCCATCTTGGACCGTGGAGTGATCTTGTTGAATGAAAACTCAATAAGGCAAGGTTTCTAACGCTTCAAATCCTCAATAACAACTCTAGACTGTCTTCCTGCAGAATTGTATATGGAAGAAAATAAATTCCCAGTTGCTTGACTCACTATTGGCTTTCCTTTCATTTTTAATAAAACAAGTAGGGGAATTTATCCCTTAATAATGACAAATAAAGAGGTATGATATAATGGCTAGGTTTATATGATTACCAAATTATGTTAATAATAAATTTATATAAAGGAATCTAAGCAGTAGAGCTTATATGACCAAATTGTATTTATCTTCTCAATTATTTCCCCAAGGACTTTGTATAAAAATGATACATCAGGGAAAATTTCTAAATCAAAAATTATGTGTCCTAGCTTTGTGATTAGCTTGCTCTCTTCCTTCTATGAAAGAAATTTCCTGAGAGTTGCATGAGTCTAATTTGATTGGTCGCTTGTACTTGTCAAGATCCTTTGAAAAGCAGACATTTGTGACACTAAAATTGAAGGGGTTATTTTTATACAGACTAAGGAGATGTTTAAAACTCAAAAATGGCAGCACCATACCAGCAGGACTGAAAAGACAAGTTCCTAGTTGAGGTGGACCACCTGTATTTCTTAAGCTTACAACCCAACACCACAGATATTCATCAGAAAAATGTGAGCAAGGACATGCAGGTTTATATTTAGATATTCCCTAACTAACCTATTGAGCACTACTCAAGGGAATTATTAACCACTGTTATTAAGCAAATTCTTGTTGCTAATAATCCTACATATAGTTTTCTACAAGAAAGTCTGCTGGGATAATGTATGCATTCATGTATACAAGTCAGAGTTGACTGGACCCCATCAGTAAAACCAGTGTTTATTCTCTCTTTTTGAAAATGTGTGGCATGCTTATGTTATTAGGTTTTATGTGAGCTTATCACTTATTGTCATACCTTAATAACTAAATATAGTTTAAGGAAATGGCTGCTTTTCTCTTTGAGGTAGCTCTAGAATTTAAAATGGCATATTTTAAATAAAATCAATATAGGGGCACCTGGGTGGCTTAGTCTGTGAAGCATCTGCCTTCAGCTCAGGTCATGACCCCAGGGTCCTGGAATTGAGCCCGCATCGGGCTCCCTGCTCAGCAGGGAGCCTCCTTCTCCCTCTGCTGCTCCCCCTGCTTGTGTTCTCTTTCTCTCTCTGTCAAATAAATAAATAAAATCTTAAAAATAAAATAAAACAAAATAAAATAATAAAATAAACTCATAGCAAACATAGATGTCACATTTGGTGAAAATTAATTCAGCCATTTTTGGTTCTTAGTTGCTAACAAAGACACATTAAATTCATATAGGTTAATTTTATCTGTTCATAGTGTAGGGCAAGGAACACAGGCTTTAAAAGCCTATTAATTAATTAAGTTCCAAGCTAAGATTTGCTACATTTTCTAAAGCTTATGAGATAGGAGCTATTATTATTCCCAAAATGCAGAAAAGGAATTGAGATACAGAGACTTAAAGTGACCTACCCAGGCTAATTACCTAACAAATGCCAAAACCAGGATTTGAACCCCAGCAGTCTACCTCCAGAATCCATACCATTTACTACCTGGAAAGGAAAGGAAAACATAGTTACCCGACCTTTAAGAATTACTGAGGTTGGAAACAATGTATGTAAGGTGCCTTGAACACAATGGGTATTAAATATTGATATACAAATATGCTTTTAGTCATTCTTATTAATTATAATAAAATATTACACTTAAAAAGAAATTTAGAGATAATCTAAACATGTAATGCTATTATATGGTGAAATTTCCTTTAGTTTCCCCATTCTTTGGAAAAGTGTGATAGTCTCCTTCAACTTAGAGTATTTTCTTTATAAAAAAGAGACTAGGTGAATTGATTGGGAAGTGCTTCATTTATGCCATCCCTACATCCACTACCCTCGTATTCCCTTCCAAAAAAGTATTCTCATATCAGAGTCCATGATTTTGGGCTAAGACTGAGAAGTGTAGAACAGATGCCAGAATGTACAGTGACAGTGGAATCATGCAACCCAGAGAGAAGGCAAACAAGTAGACAGATTATTGTTCAATATACTAGAAAGCCAGGAAGTTTGAATTGGAGGATGTAATCATGAGAACATAAATGAAACTTTAAATGCACAAAAGAATCCAAGAATTGCTCTAAAAGCTATATTCTTAGCTATTAAAGAAGAGGACAAAATTCAAGACAAGAGAAGCCCCACATTGTGCCTAATGATGGGTTCCAAGTCCTTACAAATCTCAGCAACTTTAATAATGAGTAAAGAATATCAATGGCCAAGATAAGCAGGGAATCATTCAAAAACCTCAATATAACATGAGAAGTCTGTCTTCTAATAAAACAAAATCAAACAAAAAATATAAAGGACTTCTACTTCTTCTTTAAAAAAAAATATTTTGTTTTTACTTAATCTCTACACCCAACGTGGGGCTTGAATTCACAACCCCAAGATCAAGAGTTGTATGCTCCACCAACTGAGCCAACCAGCCTCCCCAAGGACTTCTACTTCTGAGTAAGATGGTGTAAATAACAGGCAGCTCTTCCTTCCTAATATAGCAACTAGAAAGAAAATAGGTAAATTATACTTTCATTATATATTATTTAATATATGTCCTATATTATTATTTATTATATTAATATTATATTTTTAGAAAGAAGCAAAAAGATCTAGATGAACTGAAGTTTCAGAGCAGAAAAGCCATTCCAAATTGACAGTTATGAATCATTTAATTCCCTGAGGGAAACTGATTGTGAAAACAGACTGCTGATTGGGCTCGGTAAAGAAAGAAGGGTTCTTCTAGGAAAAAGAGATGCAGACCATTTGCTAGTCACATGGATTGAATGAAGGTTTGGCATCTAGCGGAGTCCCCAAATGCATCTTTCTCTTTCACCACATGATATTTGCTGAGTGCTGAGGTAAGACAAAATTTGGGGGAGAGGTAGTTGAAAGTATAGAATAAAATCTCCCACACTCTATGTTGCTTTGGAAAGAGCAACCCACTCCAAAAAAGGAGCTGCAGCTAAGAGATACCAGATAACCCCAAAAATTATTTTCAGAGATTTTCAACTGTGTATTTTGTGAAGCTAAAACGTTAAGTTAAATTTTCCAGAGGGAAGACCAAGTCTTCTGTGGTATTTAAGGGATGGGGAAAGAAAGATTCAACATTTTCTCAATAAAAAACCTAAGGGGACCATATCTAATACACAGGATAAGACAGGTAGGCTGAACCTAAATAGAACTGCAACCTAGCCCAGCTCAATTTCTAATGGAACTGAGGTAATCATCCTTTTTATTTGTTTACCAGAGGAAAGAGGATATATATTTAAGATTTTTTTTAAAGTACTCTCTATAGGAGGATACATATTTAAGAGGAAAATAGCATCATCCTCATGCTCTACAGTGATTTCACACAACATCAGATATACAATAAAATGTATGAGATATGCAAAGATGCAGAAAAAATGAGGCCAAGAATCAAGATGAGAAACAGCAAATAGAAGTAGAATCAAGAATGACTTAGAAGTTGAAATAGGCAAAGACTATAAAAGAACTATTTTATAAATAGTAAAGGTTATCTGACTTCTCAAACTATGGAAGTCAGAAGATAATGGACTGACACTTTTAAAGTGCTAAAAGGAAAAGCAAACTATGCCAACCTAGAATTGCCTATAAAACAAAAACACTCTTTAAGAATAAAGGAAGAATGAAGATGATATAAGAAACACAAAATCTGAGGGAATGTATTGGCAACAGTCATGGTGCTTTAAGAAATACTAAAGGGTATCTTTGAGGCTGAAGGAAAATGATACCATATGGGAATATGGAACCATTAGAAAGAAAGAAGTGTACCGCAAAGAGTAAATATGAAAGTGACTATGAAAATAAATTATTGTTTAAAACAGCAGTAATCAAAATATATTGAAGGGTTTATAGCAGATTCATAAGTAAAAATGTATGTGAGCGATAGAAGAAAAGGCAGGAGGGATGTAATAGAATTAAACTGTTGGGAGATTCTTGTTTAAGAAGTTACAAACATTCTCATTTATTGTAGACTGTAAAATGCAAAGATACATATTTTAAGAAAAAAATAGCATTTTTTTGCTGAGGAAAAAAAGCAACTGGAACTCTGATACATTGCTGTTGGGACTAAAAACTGATACTACCACTTTTAAAACCTGACAGTACCATTATTCACAATACTGAAAATATGGAGGAAACCAAAGTGTCCATTGACGGATGGATAAAGAAGAGATATATAAAATAGTCTGTGTGTGTGTGATACACACACACACACACACACATATACACACACAACATATATATAATATACAAGGAATATTACTCAGCCATAATAAAATGAGATATCTTGCCATTTGTGACATGGATGGACCTAGAGGGTATTATGCTAAGTGAAATAAATCAGACAGAAGAAGACAAGTACCATATGATTTCACTTATTTGTAGAATCTAAAAAACAAAATGAATGAACAAACAAAACCAGAAACAGACCTATAAATACAGAGAACAAACTAGTGGTTGCCAGAAGGGACAGTGAGAGGTTGGTGAAATGGGTGAAGGGGAGTGTGAGGTGCAGTCTTCCAGCTGTGGAATGAATAAATCATGGTGATGAAAGGTGCAATATAGGGAATATGGTCAATGGTATTGTAATAGCACTGTATGGTGACAGATGGGAGGTCCACTTGTGGTGAGCATAGCATAACGTATAGGGATGTTGAATCTCTATTTGTACACCTGAAACTAATGTAACATATGTGTCAGCTATACTTCAACAAGAAAAAGGAAAAAAAAAAAGAACTGACAGTATCTACTGAAGCTAAACAGCCATTTCTTTTATGATCTAGCACGTTAACTTCTAAGTTTATATCCATAATGAGTGTATGTGTCTATCAAAAAACATGTACAAGATTTTTTATAGGATCTTTATCTCTAGTAGCTTTATTCCTAATAGCCAAAAGCTGAAATAGACCAAATGTCCTTCAACATGACAAGGGGTGAATAAATTATATTATATTTGTGTTATAGGATGCCACATAGCAACAAAACAGTAAACATTTTATATAAACATTAACATGGATGGATGGAAAAATATAAAGATAATTGAAAGAATACAGGTACAAAATTGTGCATAATGTACAATTCCATGCTAATGAAGTTCAAGGACAGGCAAGATAAACAGAAGGTACTAAAGATTAAACTAAGTAACCTCTGGAAAATTGCTACTGAGTGGGGAGGAGATTTTGGGAACCTGCTTGAATACCAGAAATCTCGTCCATCTTCATCTGAGTGGCAGTTACATTTGCTAAATACTTATAACAACTCCTCAAGCTGTATATATGAGTGCATGTTACTGTAGGTATTTTATAGTATAATATTTATTTTGAAAAAGAAAATAGTAATTTCAAAGCATGTGGAATCCATCATGACTAAGTACGGCAGTCTCCAGGTAGGCTGTGTAACTCTCTAAGAGATCACAAACTAGCAACTGATGTTTGCCCAGACAGGTGGGATACAGAATCAGAATTCAAGGACAAAAAAAATAAATAGCATTAAATTCTGAAATAATGATTCCTTAAATTTTATATGTGTAGACCAAAATTAGAATCTTTTCATGGTCTATAAAACCCAGCATTACAATTGGTATCCAAAGTGCTGTTTGACTTAATGCTTATGTGACTTTGAGGTTGTGTTGACCTTTCTTATAAATGTTAGATTGTTTCACACACATCACAGTACAAGTATGGGATCAAAAGTGGTGGACAAAAAGCATCTTATAAATTCTTCAGTCCTACTAAAATGTGAAGATTTGATCTGAGCTGAAGTTGCAATGTGTAATGAGTACAAAGGGCTAAGTTTAAAATAAATAAACAGGTTTAGGAAGTAAAGAACATTTGAGAATTCTGACAAGGTTTTCTATTTACTTTTAGCTACAGTAACATCCTATGTGAAGAACTTATCACAGAATCTTATATATTTTGGGTGAGATGACACCTCTATATATTTTGTACAGTGATATGTCTTAACACAGGCATTAAGAAACTAGTTAAGAGGTTAGTTTGCCCCACTTTAAAAAAAAATCTTATTCACTTTGGGGGAAAAAATGGAAAAATTCAGTAAATGAGGTACTTACTGTTTTTATTCTTATTCTTTGTTTTTGTTTTGTTTTGTTTCCCTTTGTTGAGATATAGTTGACATATAACATTTCATAGGTGTAAGATGTACACCAAGTTGACTTGATATGCTTAATATATTATGAAATGATTATCACCATTGCATAAGCTAACAACTCTAACTCATCATATAGTTACCATTTCTTTTTCTTGGAGAGAATATTTAAGTCTTACTCCCTTAACAACTTTCAGGTATACAATTCAGTACTATTAACTGTAATCATCAAACCATGCATTAGATCTCTAGAAATCATTCTCCATATAACTGGAAGCTTACCCTCTTTGATCAGTATCTCCCTATTCTTCTATCCCCCCAACCCTGGTGACCACCATTCTAGTCCCTGCTTTTATGAATTCAACTTTTTTTTAGATTCCACATATCAGTTATATCATCCAGGATTTGTCTATCTCTGTCTGATTTATTTCACCTAGCATAATGCTCATGTCTATCCATGTTCTCTTACATGTTAGGATTTTCTTCTTCCTTGTGGCTGAATAATATTACATTGTGTATGTAAACCACATCTTCTTTATCCATTCATCCACTGACAGGTTTTTTTCTCTACCTTGGCCTATGTTAGTAAGGCTGCAACAAGTATGGGAGTGCAGTTACCTCTTCGAGATCCTGTTTTCATTTTCTTTGTTTATATATCCAAAAGTATGGTCACTGGATCATATGGTATTTCTATTTTTAATATCATGAAGAATTTCCATATTGTTTTCCACAATGGCTGCACTAATTTACATCCCACCAACAACACACAATGTTTTTTTCTTTTCTCAACATCCTCACCAACACCTGTTATCTCTTATCCTTTTGATAAGTTCAGTAAATACCAAGCAAGATAAAGGCAAAACAAAACAAAACAAAACATACCAAGACATCGTAATAAATGTGTTGTAAACTAATAATAAAGTGCATATCATGAAAGCAGCCTGTTTCATACAAAGGCTCATTTCATGCGCAGAAACAAAGTTGAGAATGACTGCTGACTTCATGAGAAACTGTGCAGTGTGGAAGAACTGAGTAACATCCTTAACATGAAAATAAAAATAACAACAAAAGAATTAGAACCAGTAAATGTAAATATAACAAAATTATTTTAAAAATGGAAAAGTAAAGATATTTTCCAGTAAACAAAATCTTAATAAATCTGTCATCAGCAGATCTACAACATAAGAGATCTTTAAGGAATTTCTTCTAGGCTAAGGAAAAAATTCTAATTAAACATCAAATGTATGCAAGGGAATGAAAACAACCAGAAGTGGTATATATGTCAGAAAATGCAAGATGTTTGTTTTTCCTGTTGCTTAATATTTTAAAAGATAATTAACTATTTACTGGAGGAAAATCATTACTATCATTTATGGAAGCAAAATATAATGACAATGATAGTGCAAAGGAAAAGCTCCACATCCAGATTTTCTGATTCAGTAGATATGAGGTGGGGACTGAGAATTTATATTTTTAACAGATTCTCGGGTGATGCTAATGCTGTTTGCCAGAGACCAGTCTTTAAGAACCACTGAATTACAGATTTAATGTTATCCCTATACGAATCTCAACAAGCTTTTTAAAAAGAAATTGACAAACTAATTCTAAATGGTTTATGAAAATTAAAAGAATACGGAATAACCAAAATGTTCTTGAAAAAATATAACAAAATTGGAGGACTTACACATTACCTGATTTCAAGATGTGTAATATAGCTATAAGAATCATGACATGATGATATTTCTGTAAGGATAAGCATACGGAAACAGAAAATAGGTTCTAGAAATAGACCAATGCATATAAGGTCAACGCATTTTCAATAAGGGAAAAAACATCCTTTTCAACAAATTTTGGTAACATTTCAACAAACATTGCTTTATATATGTTTTATATATATTTAATCCTTAAATCACACCATAAATTAAGATAAGCTCAAAACATTAAAAAATTAAATAAAATAAGCTTGAAGGTCACAGGTCTAAATATAAAGATGAAACTGCAAAAGTTCTAAAAAATAATGTGGGAGAAAATATGGATGATATTGGGGTAGACAAAAAAACAAACCATAAAAGAAAAAAAAATATGAGTAGATTTCATCAAAATGAACTTTCTGCCCTCAGAAGACACAGTGAAGAAAATGAAAAGGCAAGCTAATGGCAGGGAGAAAATAATCTCAATTCAAATATTTGACACAGGACTTTAACCTGGAATAAATAAATAACAATAATGAAATGGCAAAAACTCTTGAACAGAACTTTCTTGGAAAAGGCAAATGGCAATGTACATAGAAGAAAAAATGTTCAGAATTACTTGTCATGAGGGAATTGCAAATTAAAATTACAGGGGTATATTACTACACCTGAAGTAAGATAGTTAAAATTTAAAAGATGGACAATACCAAGTTTTGGTGAGGATGTAGAATGACTAGAACTCTCCTCACCCAAGGCTGATGGGAATGGAAATGTTACAATGACTTTCTATTGCTTTTTGGAAGTTTCTATCAAGTTAAATGAACACATACCATATGATACAATATTTCTCAGGCATTTACCTAAGAGAAATGAAAGCAAGCATGCACAAAAAGACTTCTAGATGAATGTTCATAAAGGGTCTATGAATAGGTGCAATTTGGAAACAAGCCAACTGGAAATCAGCCAAATGCCCATCAACTGGAGACCAGGTCAACGAGTTGTGTCATATTCATGCAATGGAATACTACTTGGCAATTTAAAAGAATAAATTACCATTATGTTCATCATGGATGTCAAAAACATTCACCTGAGCAAACAGGGCCACACAGAAGAGAGTCACCGTCCTATCAGATTCCATCTTATATAAAACTCTAGGGAAAACACCTAACTTTTAATGATGGAAGGTAGATTATTCATTGTCCGAGGCCACAGATGAGGGAATAATTGACTATTGAAGATATGAGGGATCTTCTGGCAAAGATGGAAATTTCCTGTAGCTTGATTTGCATGGTGCTTACATGTGTATACACATTTGTCAGAATTGACTACAATTTATGATTAAAGTGGCTGTATTATATTGTAGGTAATGTATATCTAACTATAGGGGATTTTAAAAGATATTGTACAAAGGGGTGTTCAGGATTACCTCCATTATGTAAGACAGATACCATAACATTCTTTTTTGACAAACTTTATATTACTTAAAATGTTTTTAGATGATGAATTGTAATACTACACCTTGAGGAATCTGTTCAATTTCTAATGACATACATTTTAACCTCTTAAAATCTATAATATAAATCATTAGTTGTGGATATTTGAAAATATATGCTTGTGTTAGTAATTTTCACATGAAATAATAAGTATATGTGTAAAATTACAAACAATTCAAGTTTCTTAAAGTTGTAAGTATATTAATATTCTTATTATATAAGTATAAAATACTACCTATTTTGATATTTGAACTCTAGCAACATATCCATATCTAGCAACAAGCCATTGTTACAATGGCTTCCTGTGACAAAATTTTTATTATTTTGTCTAATCTTTTTGCAGCAAAAATGCAATTATCATTAATAATTATATTCCAAAGGGGAAAAAAGAAAAATCAGTCTGAAGAAAGGACCAAATTGTTCTTTGTCACTATGATGCTCTTGGTTTTTTCTTTTTTTTCTTTTCTTTTTTTTTTTTTTTTGCCTTGGTTAATGAAAATGGTTGATGGATTTTAATTTCATTTTATCCCTTTAATTCTACAGTAAATAATTAATCTTTTATGATGAAACGTAGTCATGTTTAATAATTCTGTCATTGTCTTTCATTGTAGCCCTGATTCATAAGACCTTTTGATCCTTAGATTAGGCTTTAGCAAATTTCTTTTCGATGTGCAGACAGACATCTTTCATCAGATGTGAGATTAACCAGGATTAGCAATCTTTCAAAGGCAGGAACGTCCAGGATTCTATTTTATGCAGTGATCCTTTTTCTGTGAATTATAAGGGGATGTAATATATGAACTACGGTAAGCTCTTCAATGTATGACTTCTTTACAATGTAAGAGAATAGAAAAATGAGGATGGGGAAGAAAACGGCGACATTTTTTAAAACCTGTAATGTAAAACTAGACTCCTTGAGTCAGGAGAGAGTAGAAATATTGCATGAAGTGGGAAGACAGATAGGGAGAAATCGTATCTTTTATGAAGAAATCACTGGCACACTTTGCTTCTTTCATGGTGCCTCTCATAGCTCATACAATTCTCCAGAATGAATTTTGAAAGAGAGTGCATTTAAGGCCAAAAAATTCTCCAGGATTTTCCATGAATTCCCAGAAAAGGTGTGGGGGTTCCCTGTGCCGTCCAATCATTCCTTTAAATCATTAGCCAATTAATCACATAAAGAGATTCCTTTAAACCTGTTTTTTGTTCCAAGCAGGAAGATCAGTAGGAGAAGGAAGGGAAGAATGAAGGGGGGGTAGGTAAATAGAAGGGGGAATGAGCCACGAGAGACTATGGACTCTGGGAAACAAACTGAGGGCTTCAGACGGGAGGGCGGTGGGGGATTGGGATAGGCCTGTGATGAGGGCACATATTGCATGGTGCACTGGGTGTTATACTCAAATAATGAATCATGGAACACTACATTAAAAACTAAGGATGTACTGTATGGTAACTAGCATAACATAATAAAAAATTATTATTAAATCAATTCCCTAATTTCTCTTTCTTCAGTCTCATTGTTTGTGTGTAGACATGCAACTGATTTCTGAGCATTGATTTTGTATCCTGCCACATTACTGAATTGCTCTATAAGTTCTAGTAATTTGGGGGTGGAGTCTTTTGGGTTTTCCATATAGAGTATCATGTCATCTGTGAAGAGAGACAGTTTGACTTCTTTGCCAATTTGGATACTTTTTATCCCTTTTTGTTGTCTGATTGCTGTTGCAAGGACTTCTAGTACTATGTTGAATAATAGTGGCGAGAGTGGGCATCCTTGTCGTGTTCCTGATCTTAAGGGAAAGGCTTCCAGCTTTTCCCCATTGAGAATGATATTCACTGTAGGCTTTTCATAGATAGTTTTTATGAAGTTGAGGAATGTACCTTCTATCCCTACACTCTGAAGGGTTTTAATCAGGAAACGCTGTATTTTGTCAAATGCTTTTTCTGCATCTATTGAGAGGATCATATGATTTTTAGCTTTTTTCTTGTTGATAAAATCTATTACACTGATCAATTTGTGAATGTTGAACCACCCTTGCATCCCAGAGATGAATCCCACTTGGTCATGATGGACAATCCTTTTAATGCACTGTTGGATCCTATTAGCTAAGATCTTGTTGAGAATTTTGGCATCCATATTCATCAGGGTTATCGGTCTGTAATTCTTCTTTTTGGTGGGGTCTTTGCCTGGTTTGGGGATCAAGATAATACTGGCCTCATAGGATGAGTTTGGTAGTTTTCCTTCTGTTTCTATTTTTTGAAACAGCTTCAGGAGAGTAGGTATTATATCTTCTTTGAATGTTTGGTAGAATTCCCTGGGGAATCCATCAGGCTCTGGACTCTTGTTTTAGGGGAGGTTTTTGATCACTGCTTCAATCTTTTCATAATTAATCAGTCTGTTTAAATAATCAATTTCTTCCTGTTTCAGTCTTGATAGTTTATAGGTTTCCAGGAAGGCATCCATTTCTTCCAGGTTGTTTAATGTATTGTCATAAAGCTGTTAATAAAAGTTTCTAATGATCCTTCCTATTTCATTAGTGTTGGTCGTGATCTCTCCCCTTTAATTCATAATTTTATTAATTTAGGAGGAGATTATGCTAAGTGCAATAAGTCAAGCAGAGAAAGACAATTATATGGTTTCACTCATTTATGAAACATAAGAAATAGGAAGATTGGTAGGAGAAGGAAGGGAAGAATGAAGGGGGGTAAACAGAAGAGGGAATGAACCATGAGAGACTATGGACTTTGGGAAACAAACTGAGGGCTTCAGAGGGGAGGGGGGTGGGGGATTGGGATAGACAGGTGATGGGTAGTAAGGAGGGCACGTATTGCATGGTGTACTGGGTGTTATACACAAAAAATGAATCATGGAACATTACATCAAAAACTAAGGATATATTGTATGATGACTAACATAACATAATAAAAAATTATTATAAAAAAGAAAAATATTAAAAAATTTAAAAAAACTCCATTTGGTTCCTCCCCTTTATAGCAAAGTACATTTATACATTCTTACATATGCACATAAGCAGAAAGAAAACATTTCAAATCCTCAGACCAAACTGTCTACTTTTTAACCTCCCATTTCTTAACCCTCTTTACCTCTCCTTTATTTGTTTTTAAGTAATAGATTTTTTATTTTGACTGGCTTCAAAGCTAAATATTTATTCCACAAAACTTTACAGATGTAGTGTTTATAGACAACTCCAACTATTGAGAGCAACTAGGTCAGCCCATGCAAAGCTACCACACTTAGGAGCCAAGAACGTGTCCATCTGCATCCTGTTCCACAGTTGGTATAGAATGGGAGATAGCTGGTTTTCAGGACCAACTTCAAAGCCATAAAAAAAGTAGGTCTTGTTTGTATCCTGATCAAACGCACTGATTTTAAAATGATACTTGCTTACAGAGTTCACATGAGGTAATATTCTATCCCATGTTATAATGGTATGGCAACTATGATAAAGAAAAGTTAAATACCCTTATCAGGACATTTATGAGTGAATAAAATGATGCTTTAAATTCTTCAGAAAAAAATTGTTTAGGGACATAGATGAAATAAGATTAGAAAAATATTGACAGTTGACGAATGTTGGTAATAGAAATATGACAATTCACTACACTAAACCCTACTTTGTTGTATGTCTGAAAAATTCTAATAAAAAATTAATGCAAGAACAGAAATGCATTAATTTTTTCTCCATATGTTCAATATTGGTAACATTTCAGATATTCACTTAATAATGAATAGTTGCATTCCTACTCAACACTAGTCACTAGTTGATCCTAAAAGGAACAGAAAAAGCCTATTTAGACAAGGATTTTAAGTTGGCCATACATTATTCAATATGGTACATAGACACTAAAAATAGAGAATAGGAAAGTAAATGCCTAACATGATGTGATTGTTCTTGAAGTGAGTTGTGGTATTTTATTTAGCTACAAAATAACTTTAACATTAATTAAAATATATTTTAAATGAAATTTAAATTATACAGAGCTAAACATTTTATATATGTTATATAGGTGGCACTACAATTAGGTCTGCACATTTTTAAAAAAGACTGTATATAACATGGAATTCTCATTCAGCAACAGAAACTACATAATACTTACAATTTTTCGAAAGATCCAAGAAAACTATTCATTAAAATTCTCTAAGACTAAATTATATTTTAGGTAGTCATAAATAAGGTATTTATTAATTAAATGGGAAAGCTAAGCAAAATTACTGCCAGATTACTTTATGAGACTCACGGTCATTAGAAAAGATCTATATATCCTCAAAAAAAATTGGGGGAATCAATTAAATTTTGAGGACAAATTATGGTGTGAGATATGCATATCAGATTATATTTCACTTTTTTCTCCCCTTTGCTCAATCCAGTGTGTAGTTTATACTTATAGAACATTCCAATTTGAATGCTAAATTTTCATTAGAAATACTTGATCCATATTTAGAGTCCATTAAATTATAGCTGAAAAAGCAGATTCATATATTCACATTGTTCCAAATGTACCTAAAGTTTTCAACAACTTAATAGATGATCGTTTTTTAAATTTCGATGAAAACTAATAAGTTAAAATTATAGTTCCTCAATCTCACTAGTTGCAATTTGAGTATTTTGTAGCCACACGTAGCTAGCAGGTACCACCCCAGCTCAGGTGTACTGCTTTTCTACACAAGTAGTTCAGGCAATGAAAGTGAAGACTGGCTAGGACCCATTTGGACTGTGCATTTTAAAAGGAAAAAAAATGAGGAAAATAGAAAGTATTTCAGACTTTTTCCCCCTCCCAGAAAACAGCAAGACACAAGTTAATTATTTTCACTTTTATATATTAGCCACAGATAAAAATAAAAACTTCAAAGTCTGTCTAGTGTTCACCATTATACTTTTAAAAAGTTTATTATCCGTTTGAGTATAAAATATTTGCTTTTGAATAAACAAACTCTAGTTATTTTTTAAAGACACAAAAATGTCTTAATAATAAATAGCTTGAATCTTTCCAGTTTTATTTCCAAGCCCTGGGCTATGGGCTTATTTCAGGCTATAAAAACTGATATAGGGCATCTTTGAGCCACAGATGTCCTGCTAAATACAATTCCAGTGACATTTAGATACACTCATTGCCAATGGCTATTTATTAGTTTTCTTCCATAAGCATCATGACATGGACTCGCACTGCACCTAGATTATTTTTTGACATTCCTCATATCTTTTTGTTCAGTTTTTCTAATTACAACTTCTTGAAGCTTTGCACTGTGGCTTTGAATACTTCAAACAGTACTGAATTACAGGGATATAATATGTTCTTTAACCCAAATAATTTATTTCGGTGTGATAGCACATACAATATTACCTTGCACTGATCTAGGAATGTTACTTGTTCAATTCTCTTTCACCGTCCTAATACCCCTTGAATGTTGTATTATTTTTTTTTAAAGATTTTATTTATTTATTCGACAGAGAGAGAGACAGCCAGCAAGAGAGGGAACACAAGCAGGGGGAGTGGGAGAGGAAGAAGCAGGCTCATAGCGGAGGAGCCTGATGTGGGGCTCGATCCCATAACGCCGGGATCACGCCCTGAGCCGAAGGCAGAGGCTTAACCGCTGTGCCACCCAGGTGCCCCTGAATGTTGTATTATTATCTTTCTTATTTTACAGATGTGATAACCGTGACACAGAGAGGCTAAGTATGTCGCCCAATGCTACACAGCAGGGGGTGGCAAAAGATATTTGAATACGGAAGTCTGATCTCAATGTCCATGTTCACTCACTACTCCTTATTGCCTCACCATAGAGGTCTTTGGCCCGACCTCTTGACAGTCATGGCCTGAAGTCAGCTTGTTTCTTTGGAAAAACATTTCATTTGCAATTGCTGGTCCTATTATTCCAGGAAATATAAGCACAACTAATCCATATGGAACCAGTCTTAAGGCAATATAGGGTCTTGATGCCGAGATTCTTCTTGTATCAGACCACATCACAAAGACTGCAATGGTCACAGGTTCCGACACTGGGCCACCTGAGCAGCTGGACACCTTTGTAATCAGGGAAACGCAGCTGTTCTCAGGGCACTTTGAAATTCTTGAAGTTAGGAGTCTTACTTCAATATTAAGATACAGGTAAAATTCTCCTGCCTCCTGACCACATGTCCCTGTCTTTGTAAGTACCTTAAAATTGACTGATACTGAAAGTAACCTCTTGTCCAGTGGCCTTTTTCTGTCACCAGTAAACTTCTGTTTGCCCTTCCTGTAACAAATTTCTATTTTGACTACTTTTTAGAAATCGGCTGTTAGTACATATATAGATGGCAGTACAACCTCTTCTGCCATTATTTGTTAACCCTATACCAATGACTCATATCTTTCTAAAATGAGAGAGATGGTGAGGAGCTTTTTCCTTAAATTCTGGATAAATTTTTGACCTTTTCATTTGTTTGTTTTTAACTTCATGGTCCTGTCAATCCCTGAGAGTTAGGTAAATATCTCTAAAAACCTACTGCTAATAGATTTACATTTTTAAAAGACTTTATTTATTTATTTATTTATTTATTTATTTATTTATTTGAGGGGGGAGGATGCACAGAGGGAGAGGGAGCAAACTCCCTGCTGAACACAGACTCAGATGCTGAGATCCTGGGCTCAATCCCAGGACCCTGAGACCATGACCTAAGCCAAAACCAAGAGTCAGAAACTTAACCATTGAGCCACACAGGTGCCCCTAGATTTGCATTTTTTTAGACACATCATTTCATGTCCTCCATTTTTAATGTGTTTTTATTTTTTTAACTTTACAGCTCTTTAAAATATCAACATAAGTTAATATTTCAAAAATTGCTATTTAGTTTACGTGGCATTTTCACTGACACAATTTTGTCTTTGACCCAAATAATCTGTGTTTTCTTTGTTTAACCCTTTTGCCTATAATCCTTCCACATGGTTCAGCTTTCCAGTCGTGATAGTGAATGGGTATGTGGGTATCTCTGATGGGTGCAAGTGATGGACAGGAAAGGCGGGGCGGGGGGAGCTTCTTTAAGTGTTTGAACACTTTATTTATTCAGTTGTTCAAACACTTAACGTGGGGGAGAGAAGATGGCTACCTTACCATGATAAAATAACACCCTATGGGTCTACACTTTCTTGAAACTATTCCAGTTAAGGTTTCATACTCTCCCACCATACTCTGAAATCACCAAACTCTCCCCAAAATCTTCCTGTGGCATAATCAATATGAATCTTCATTACTTACCTTCTCAGCAACAACTGACAAAGTTGATTACACTTTCTTTTGCAAATGTGATGATTCCGTTTCTAGGACACCATTATCTTGTTTTTTTCTTACTTTCCTGCTGTCCCCTTTTTGCCGTCCCCTTTGCTACACAAGCTTCAGAGCTATTATTTTATCTCATCATATTTATTTTGTAGGCAATCTCATGCAATCTCATGCTTTAAATATCACCCATTCAAGGATGAAGCCTTGAGCTTACAGCCCACTCTTAAATATCCAACTTTCTACTTAATATCTTCACCTAGATGTTTTGAATTTAATACATCCAGTACTGATTCTTGATTTTCCTCCTCAATCTGCTTCTCCAATTTTTTTCTTATCTTAGTAAATAGCAGTTTATTCAGTTGTTCAAACATTTAAATCACTTTTTTCCATAATCACTTTTTATTCATTTTTTTATCAATCTTTCATCCCCAGTGCACATCTAACTGATGAGAAGATCTTGTCAATTTCAAATTGATAATTGTCTTAGTCCGCTCAGGCTGCCAAAGCAAAGAAGCATAGACTTGGTATTCTAAACAATAGAAACTAATTTTCTCATAGTTCTGGAGGCTGGAATCAAGGGGCTGACAATGTAAGTTCATTCTATAGTCTCTTTTCTTCGGTTGTAGGTTGCTGCCATCTTGCTATGTACCCATATGACCTCTGTTTTATGTACATATATGAGAGTGAGCAAGTTCTCTGGTATCTCTTTGTACAAGTGCATTAACCTAATCATGAGGGCCCTACCCTTATGACCTTAACTTAATTCTTAAAAATCTGGGTCATCCTGTTCCAGCTCCTTGTGAGGAGCTAAAGCTGTATAATAAAAAGTTGATCTGTCCTGCTTGGGGGAGAAAAATAGATAATATAGCTGGCCTTGTCTTACCACAATGAGGGGTCATTAAACTTGCAGCTTAGTGAAATTAGTGGGAAATTTGAGTTTTAAAAAAGACCAATAATAAGAGCTAAAAAACAAGAAATATTTAGCACCCAGGCACCCCCACGTTCATTTTTAAAAATTGTTATAGTTCTTTATATATTCTAAATAAAAGTCTTTTACCATACATGATTTATAAGTCTTCTCTCGCTATTTCCTTTTTTTTTTTTTTTTTGGTCAATTTAGCTGAAGGTTTGTCAATTTTGTCAATCTTTTTGAAGAACCAACTTCTGTTTTCACTGATTTTATCTATTAATTTTCGACCCCGTATTCCATTTATTTCTGCTTTAAACTTCATTATTGCCTTCCTTCTGCTTTCTTAGTATTTACTTTGCTATTTTTCCAGGTAGAAATTTAGGTTATTGATTTGAGATGTTTTACATATGTACATATGGGCAATTGCAGCTATAAATTCCCTTCTAAACTCTGCTTATGGAGAGTTTAGTTTGATGGCTCATGTTCAACAGATATAGAGATATATAAATTTTTTTAAATATTTTATTTATTTATTTATTTATTTATTTATTTATTTATTTATTTGACACAGAGAGAGAGAGAGAGTGAATGAGCTGAAGGAGAGGATGAAACAGACTTCCTCTGAGCAGGGACCCCAATGCAGGACTCCATCCCAGAACCCTGGGATCATGACCTGAGCCAAAGACAGACGCTCAACCAACTGAGCCACCCATAATGTTTGGTATTTATTTTCCTTTATCTCAAAGTATTTTCTAACTTCTCTTACTATTTCTTCTCGGACCTATTTATTATTTAGGAATATGTTATTTAATTTTTATGTAATCATGAATTTCCCAAATTTCTTTCTGTTATAAATTTCTAATATTATTCTATTTTGGTCAGAGAGCCTACTTTGTGTGATTTCGCTCCTTTTAAACTTGGTGAGTTGGTTTATGGCGTACTATATAGCTGATCCTGTAGTTCCACGTGTACTTGAGAACAGTGTGTATTGTGTTGTTGGGTGCAATGTGTTATAGATTTCTGTTAAGTTCAGTTTATAGATAGTGTAGTGAACATGCTCTATTTCCTTATTGATCTTCTGCCTAGTTTTTCTATCCATTATTCAAGTCTCCAACTATTATATCACATTACCACTTTCTCCCTTCAATTTACTCAGACTTTTTCAGATATTCTGAGGATTTGGTGTTAGGTGAATGTAACATTATAATTGTTATATCTTCCTTCTAGATTTTAGCTTTTATCATTATAAAATGTAGCTTTTCATCTTTTCTGTCCATTTACTTTCAATCTATTTGACTTTGAATCTAAAGTGTAGACAGCACAAGTTAGATCTTATATTTTTTAAATTGAGTCCAACAATCCTTGCCTTTTGATTCAACTTTTCAATTAATTTGCATTTAATGTTATTATTGATACAGTTGAATTTACTTTTTACATCTTATTTTTGTTTGCTATATGTATCATGTCTTTTTTATTCCTGTTTCTCTTTCCCTGCTTTCTTTTGCATCAACGAATATTTTCTAGTGTAACATACTAATTTTTTTCATTATTTTTCAGTCTACATTTTTTAGTTATTTTATGGGTAGTTGTTCTATAGCTTATAATATACTTCCTAATTAATATTAACTTCAGACTTTTATTCATTTAATTCCAGTACATTATAGAAACACTACATCTATGTACTTCTACTTATTCTTCTCCCTTTTTGTGCTATCATTAATACATAACATCTGTATATGTTAAAAGCCCAAATATGCATTGGTGTAATTATTAACTTAAATAATTTTATTCCTTTTAGGGAAAGAGAGTTAAGTATATATTTATAGACTTTGCTGCATTAACCTTGCTGTTTTCTATTTCTAGTTCTTTTCATTTGTTCTTGTGACTTCACTACACCTAGGCTTAGATAAAGAACCCCAGATCCAATGAGGTTACCAAAGGAAACATAACCATTAAAGATGAGTTACCCCCACATACAAAAAGCAGAAAAACAAGCAAGAATAAAGATAGATAAAACAGAGAGGGGAAGGTGATCTACAAACTTAAATTTGAGAAATGGTAAACTTTGGTAAACAGTTGAATGTCCATGAAAATGTAATACATGTGTGTAGATGACAGCGGAGGTCAATGGGAGGAGGCCCTCACTGAGGTCGCTTATATCCAGTGGAATGTACCTGGAGGAATCAGTGGAACATAGATTCCAGACAGTATTTGTGAAAGTGAGTAGGAGGCAGCATCCTAATAGCCACCCTAGTAAGAGCAGCAAGATCAGCAATATGATGTTATTATTAAATCACTTCAAATAATTTTCCTTGTCAGTAAAAGATTACTATTTTTTGTTATTTGTTGTTTTATGTGAAAGTATGTCAGATATTTGAGTTTAACATCTAGATTCTAATAGGTCTGTAAACACATGAGGTATTGTATTAAGCTTTTTATCTTCACCCTCCAGGTATTTTTATGAGACTCTAAGTACTCTTCCAAGTGAATAAATATAACCTATCAGACTTGTATATGTTGAAGAGCAGGGAGGGAAAGGGACATGAAAGAGATGACAGTCATGGATAACTCCAAAGTTGTTGGCATAGCCAATTGAGTGGATGAATATGACATTTACTGGAATTAAGATACTGGATAGGACAAGGAAAATCATATTGGGAGAAGAAAAATTTGTCCAGAGTCCACTCAGACTGTTTTAAGAATTTAATGTTTAAGAATTAATGTTTAAGAATTTAATGAAATAGTCATGCAAAGGGGCCTAGTAAAAGATAGTACACAACACAAATATTGATGATGATGATGACTGATTGATTGATTACTATCTTGCAGTCAGATTCCCATTGTACAAATATTTTGGAACCACTTCTATTATGTTCAACTTCATATTAAGCATTGCTTAAATGTTTCTAGTTGTCTAGCATGTTTTAGCCCTAAATATAAATGTTAATTCTATTATACTTCTTGGCATCTCAGTCTTCAGCTCTTTCTAATTTCACTGGGATAAACATAGCCAAGTATTTTCTTCCAAAATAATCTACAGTACATCCAAGGGTTTTCCTACAGACATATTCCCAGAACACTGAGCAAAAACTAAAGATGTAGTATAAACAAAAGCAACTCTATTTACAAAAATTCAACTTAAGATTGAACAGAGGAAGAATGAGTCAACACCACTCACCATCAACAGATGTTAGAGGTCATTGTGGTTTTCTTTCTTTTTTTTTTTTTAATCTCTGTCAGTTGTTGTTGTTAATGTTAGTGTGCATAAGATTTACCTGGTAGGCTTACTAAAATGAAGATTCCTGGACTCACAAAAAATCTGATTCAATAACTAAATAAAGAAATTGCATTGTTAACATAATCATAAAATAATGATGGGATGGTGTTGCCCATGGTTCACGGTAAGAGAAACTGTCCATCATTTTGGTCATTAATATTTGGCATGCTTGCTCTCTCTCTGCTTACTTTTGAAGATTACAACTGTTCATAGGATTAAGCATACCATTATACCTAATGCCACAGCTGTGCAAGGGCACTCTGCCTTCCCTGAATATCTGTAGATTTCAGACTCTTGCTGTTATTGCTCCCACTGAACACTCTGGAGTTGCCTTGATGCTAGCACAGCTGCCTTATAGAGAAAATGAGAAATGTTTCTAATTAGACAAATCCAATGATCAGTTATTTTGAAAACATTTCAGAAGCTGTTTACCAGAAGACATGTACAGATTTAAATTTGACTTTATGATCTGTGTTCAGGGAAGTGTATGTCAGAGCCAAGTATTACATAATTGCTTAAGATTTCCTGCTGTGTCATTCAGCTATGTCCTCCTTGTAGAAGGCTTTTCTGGGGAAAAAGAAAATATTGTCATGACCTCAATTTCCCCTTGTCTTATGCCTTATTTGTAGAGAGATGTAAAGGTTATAGGTATCAAAATTACAGAATTGGGATTGGAGGAGGAACAAATTAGCTTTGGGAGATTGCAAGATTTAGATGTGTCCTAACCGAAGATGTATCTGAGCTGTGATGTGGGAACTCTCCAACCCAGCAGAAGTTTAAGTAGATAAAAACTTTTGAAAAATGGAAAGCAATTTTAAAAACTATCAATTTATAATCAAATGGACTTCACAAAGTGTTTCATAGTTTAACTTGTTTTTTATTAATTTAAATGCTTCCTAAAAATTGATTTGTGCTGCAGCTTCCTTGGGAGCATGGTACAAAGCTAATTAGAGTTCTGAGAGGAAGTGTTCATGACGGTGACCCTTAAAAACATGATATTCACCATCTTTTCATTAGTGGAAAAGGTAGGAGGAATTCCTAGAGCCATGAGGGAACATTCACAATCATTTCAAGAATACTGGGAATGTAACTAGTAACTCTTTTTTTTTTTTCAGTTTTGTTAAGGTATAATTGAAAGGTAAATGAAATTGTAAGATATTTAAAGTATACAGTGTCTTCTTTATTCATTCATCTGTCAATGGCCACACACACACTATATAGTGTGTGAGTGTGTGTGTGTGTGTGTGACCATTGACAGATGATATTCTATTGCAAGCAATAGAATGAGATATCTTGCCATTTGTGACATGGATGGACCTAGAGGGTATTATGCTAAGTGAAATAAGTCAGACAGAGAAGTACCATATAGCTTCACTTACATGTGGAATCTAAAAAACAAAACAAATGAACAAACAAAAACAGAATCAGAATCATAAATACAGAGAACAAATACCAGAGGAGTGTGGTTTGGGAGGATGGGAAAAATAGGTGAAGGAGATTGAGTTCCAGTTATAAAATAATTTCCAGTTATAAAATAAAAAAAAAAGTCATGGGGGTAAAAAGTACAGCATGGGAAATGCAGTAAATAATGTAGTAATGTTATATGGTGACAGATTGTAGCTACTTATCCTGGTGACCATAGCTTAGTGTATAAAATTGTCAAATCACTCTGTTGTACACCTGAAACTAATATAACATTGTTTGTGAACTGTACTTCTGTAAAATAGAAGAAAAAATAATTTAAAAAATTTAAAATAAAGTATATAATAACTTCATATACATACACATTGTGTATACGAACATATAAATTTCTTTTTTTTTTGAGACTTTATTTATTTATTTGACAGAGAAAGCACACAAGCTGGAGGAGCATCAGAGGGAGAGAGAGACACAGGCTCTTGGCTGAGCAGGGAGCCCGATGTGGGGCTTGATCCTAGGACTCTGGGATCATGACCTGAGCTGAAGGCAGATGCTTAACTAACTGAGCCACCCAGGCGCCCCCATATACATTTCTTTTAGATAAAGGTTTTTAAGCTTCAAGAGCCTATATTGTTTATTATTGTTATTATTTTAGTACCTTGGTACATAGTGAATACTCAATAAATAATGAATGAATTAAATTTCATAATTATTAGATTATTTTGATTGCCCTTCTCTACCAAAATATTTCTATGTGTTCACCATTCATCTTATATTTGAGTACTTCTACTATTATTCCAAATGCTTGGAATATATCATTTTTAAAAGCACAGAATCTAGTGCCCCTAGAGTTACCTCTCTAGACAGGAATAAGATAGGATTTAGATGGAGAGAAAAGCAATAAATAAGAGGAACAGCAAATTTCATGTTATGCTAGAAAGTGGTCAATATTGTAGATGAAGAAAAAAAAGAGAGGGGGATTAGTTGAGGGTAGTCAAAAGTACCAGTCTTGGGAAGCATGAGGAAGCAAAGACTTGAAGGAGATGAAGAAATTAGCCATGAACCACGTGGGGGGAAAGATATTCAAGGAAGAGGAATTAGCTCATTTGAAGATTCTAATGTGGAAAGGTACCTGGTGTTTCAGAAACAGCCAGGAAACCAGTGTGCCTGAAGCAGGGTAGGGTGGGGAATAGTAGTACTCTGGGGGGAGAGGGTATTATTTAAGGCCTCATAGACATTTTTTTTAATCAAGTCCCCCAGAAGTCTATGTTTTTGTGCTATCACCCTGGCTTCTCTGCTGAGAATAGACTGTAAAAGCAGAGTGAGCCATTGTGAGGCTATGCCATATTCCAAGTGATATATGATGGGGATTCACATGCAGGTGCTAGCAACAGAACTGGCATGGAGTGGTCAGCGTCTTTGCCTTTGGCTATGATGGTATAGATTTTTACTAGACTAACCATCCTGGAACACCATAAAATGCTGATAAAATTGAAACAGAAGCAATGATCTTCTGAAGGCACTAGAGAACAGCCAAGACACCTACAACTTGAGTGATGGAGAAGCTCAGAGTGGGGAATGGCATTGAGGTGAGTTTAATGTGACTTACCAATTTTCTCCTCTAGGGACCTGCCAATTTCTAAGGGTGTGAGACTGAGAGGATAAGGTGAAAGCAGCAGCAAAGAACTACAGAAATTTCACAGGTATGGGAAATAAATGTTGAAATCTAGAGGTAATAAGGCAACCTGAATTTGGGAAGAGAAAAGCCAGAAAAAAAGGTAAGCATAGAGAGCTGAGCCTGTTATTTTTCATGGAGGCATTTGCTAATTCTTAAGCTGGGTAAGGATTAGGGGAGATGGGGGAGGGCGAGAGGCCAAGAAATCAAGCAGAACTACAGTGACAATTCCATGCAAGTCAAATCAGGTAAGGAAGCATTTGGCTGAGAATGCAAACACAGAAGCTCAGAACAAGATAAAGAGGAGGGGGTGTACAACACTAAGAGCTTTTGGATGAAATCCTTAAAAGACTATTTTGTAGGGGAAGGGAAAATTAGAAATAGATTACCATTACTAGGATAGAAACCCAGTTTGAAACATCCATCCTAGAATGGATTGAGTTAATCTGTCCCTATTCTAGCTGACCTTCTAAATAAAAGGAAATAAGCCCTAAATGAAGGTAATATCTGTCATGTCTCTGTATTTGCACAGAGTATCCTCCATTCAGGAGTTTATTATCAAGCTCTTAGGAGATAAAACCAGGTAATCAAAAACCAAGAGAAAAAATAGAAACTAGCAGCAGCTCCACAGGTGATAGAGTTACTGGATTAATTTGTTCAAGTAAATAAATGATAAGATGGAAGTTTTTGTCAGATAATGGGGACCTATTCAACAGAATCAAATTGAAGTTATAGAGCTATAAAATAAGACAACTGAAATCAGCAACTTAGTTTCAGCAGCATATCAGACACAAGACAGTGGGCGAATAAGGTGGAGGATAGGTCTGGAGAAAAGACCCTCCTGTGAAAGACAGAAAGAAGGTTTTTTTTTCCCCTTAGATTTTATTTATTTATTTGAGAGAGAGAGAGAGCATGAGTGGCTGGGAGGGGCAGAGAGAGAAGCAGGCTCCCCGCTGAGCAGGGAGCCTGATGCGGGGCTCCATCCCAGGACCCTGAGATCATGACTTGAGCTGAAGGCAGGTGCCTAACCAACTGAGCCACCCAGAAAGAAATTTTAAAAATGAAAGAAAAACAGTATAGAAAATACATAAAAGACATTGTGAAGGATCTAAAATGTTATATCTGCAGTTCCAGATGGGGAGAGACCATGGAATAGAAGTAGTATTTGGGGACATAAGAGCTGAGAATTTTCAAAACTATTGAAAGACACAAGCTAAAGATTAAAAAAAACTATAGACCTCAAGCAAGTTAAATTAAAAAGAAACAAAAAAAAGCACATACATCTGCAAATTAGCAACATAGTAAATATGCTAAAAGACAAGAGGAAAATTTGTAAAGCATCCAAGGGGAAATAGACACATTACCTTAAAAAGAGCAGTTGAGAGCTGAATTCTCAACAGAAATTATCTAAGCATGAAGAAAATGAAATGACAACTTTAATATGCTGAAAGAAAATAATTATCAATATAGAATCTTTTATTTAGCAAAAACAATTATTTGAAAATAAATCCTTTAGGTATGCAGAAGCTGGGAGGATTTATTTATTGGTAGCAAACCTGCAATGAAAGACATAATCAAGGAGCTCTTCAAGCAATTGGATGATGGTACAAACATGGAAGTACAGAAAGAAATGAAGAACAATTTTTAAAAAAGTGAAAATTTGGGTAAATCTAAATGGTGATTTTTCTCTAAAACATAGTAATAATATGATACACTCGAAAATGTGTAAAGTTAAAGTACATGACATTAGTAATACTAAAAGTAGAAGGAGTTAATGGAATTCAACTTTGTATTGATGTAGAAGGGTAAAAAGTACTTATTATTTAGAGCAGCCCTATTCCATTTAGGGTTTATTTTGTAACCTACAGAGTAATACTAATAAGACTACAGAGAGGAAAAACTGAAATAAAGAATAGAATCATAACTATTTGAATAACTTAAGTAATTCAATAGAGTAATAAAATAGTAAATAGTAGAGGATAAATAGTAAATAGTTCATAGATGCAATGTTAGGTAAAATGTTTCAATTAAAAGGGAAGGATTTAAAAATTTTAAAATTCTCAAATATATGTTGTTTATAAGAGATATGCTTTAAATATAAGTACACAAATGTTAAAAGTAAAAGGATGTGAATGATATTATGTAAAGACCAACCAAAACAAGCTGTTATGATTGTACTAATAGCAGACAAAGCTGACTTTCAGGTGAGAAGCAGTATGAGAGATATTTCATAAGGAAAAAAATGGCCAGCCTACTAAGTGGATATAATTGTGAATTTGTTTGAAGCTAACAAAATAATCTTAAAATATATAAAATAAAAACTGAAAGAACTGAAAGTAGAAGAGGACAGGTCCATAATCATAGAAAGAGTCTTTGTTACGCTACTCTTAATTATTAATGAAACAGAAAAAAAAGTCATACATAGAATATTTAAATAACATGCCTAACAAAGTTGACCTAATTCATACGTCTGAAACACTGAACTTAACTTTTCAAGGCACTTGAGATATTTACTGAAATTGGCCATTTTCTGGGCCATAAGGCAAGTCTCGCCTCGTATAATTTTAAAATCATACAAAATGTGTCTATGCCACAGTGGAATTAAGCTACATAGAAAAAGAAGCATATTTTCTTATTAACAAAACAAAAACAAAAACAAATTTCTAGAAAATCCTAAATGAAACATAAACAAATATAATCCAATGCTATATAAAAATGATAATACACCATGACAATGTTGAGCAATTTTAAGAAAGAAATAGGTAAAAAAAAAAAAATCTCAGAAATGAAGACAGAACTGGAAGTAGCATAAAGAACAGTATCTGTCTCATGTCTGTGACCTTTCTCATTCTTCTCCTCACCAAGCACTGTGCACACAGGGCTGCATCTGCTGGGATAGAGCCCCATTTCCTAATTGGTATGAAGGCACTGGAGAGGTGGCTCTGGGAAACTTCAAGGGAAAACAAAATAACACAGGTTACCCTTAAAGTATTCTTAAAGCATAAAAGCAACAAGCAAACTGGGTTGACTACAAAAGAATTCAGATAATAGTGTTCCTATGAGCCCTTATTAGTGAAACTGAAGGTGAGTTCTCTGTAAATGCCAGACCTTTCAGAAAAGTAAGAAAATAATTAGGGAAACTGCCTTGCAACCATAGGAATGAAAGCAAGCAAAAATTATATGTGTCTATAGAACCAACAGAAATATGGTAGTTAAGGAAAATAACGTAAATGTTATATTGAGAATGCAGAAAATGTACAACAAACAAAAATTAGGAGGGGAAAAGATCCTGAGACGTAAAATGTGATGATTGCTTCATCTCTAATAGTGGAGAGACAAAGATCGTAGCTCATATAATACTCAAAATTCACAGAGGTAAAGGATGGACACTAAGAGAAATAATACTGTTGTCTGAAATTGGGTGATAGAAAATAAGAAAAAGAGAAATAAGAAATGAGATGATTTCACAACTGATTGGAGTTCAGAAAATAAAAGAAAATAAAGCTTGAACTAACTATATTATTCTAATACATGATTCTAATACTAGTGGTTACTTCCAGAACAAAAAAATAGACTTTCGTGATTATCAGGACTTCATTAAGAAAATCAAACAGAGAAGGGTGATCACATAGTATATTAAAATTATAACTATAAATCTGAAACCAAAACACATTGGTCATGGCAATAATACAAATGAGCTAAATGAGCAGCAATCACACGTTAAAGAAAAACAAAATTTCTAATTAGAATATTTCATTCTTTCCCAAGAAGCACACCTAAATCAATGTGATCAGAAAGTCTGCCAATAAAAGTACGGGCAGAGATGCACCACGTAAATGTCAATAAAGAGAAAGCAGAGGCTTACAGTTTCCAACATATAAGAAGCTCAGAAGTTGTCATTTTATCCCAAGTAAAAAGCTGAATGAAGTAAAACATTAGTAACTCTTCTTAGATTTGTCAGAGAAGTGAGGTCACAGCAAAATGCCTGTTCCCCAGATGGGAGAGACAGACAGATACAGAGAACCGAACCTTATCAGAGCAGAAGCCTCGAAGGGAATCAGGGTAGGAGTAGGAATCCCTAAACTGTAATTGATGATTACTGGAAGCCTAGTGTGGACAAGTCTGAGACAAAACTCCAGGGGCAGCCAGCATTAGGGGCAGTCTCACAGTTTTGTGGATTTTAACTCCACATTTTTATAGTAAATATCAGAGAAAAATCCCCTCATGCTTCTGGCAAGGGGAGGAGAAAGAAATCATTTTGAAACAAGCCAGAGCCCTTGTTTTTCTGATCAAGGTCTGCCCTCAGGAGAAACTAGTTAGCCAGAGCCTAACCAGCCGGGATTTTATCAGAGGCTAAGTGACCTGAAGAAGGGAAATTGCCAACTCCAACTACTTGTGGCCTTCCATATGGGAAAAAGAAATATCCAACTCCAGGTCCCTCTAGCCATCCTTTCCCACATGAGGTGGAGGAACTTGAGGAGCAATGGAGAGGTTCACATTCTAGGGACATGGGCTCACCAAAAGACTGAGACCTGGGCACAGACTAGAGAATGCTCCCCTTTCCTGCACCTTACCTCTACATTACTGAAGGTCAATTTACTCAGTTTCTTTTATCTAGTACCTCATGTCCAACTTTCAGCAAAAAATTAAAGTAAAAAATACAACTTGAAGAGACAGAACAAGCATCAGGACCAGAGTTACATATGGTAGACATTTTTAAAATTATGATTAATATGCTAAGGGTTTTAATGGAAAAAGTAGGTAACATGCAAAAAACATAAAAATGTAAACAAAGAGATGAAAAATCTAAGAAAAATCAAAAACAAATAATGGAGATCAAAAATACTAACAGGGGGCGCCTGGGTGGCACAGCGGTTAAGCGTCTGCCTTCGGCTCAGGGCGTGATCCCGGCATTATGGGATTGAGCCCCACATCAGGCTCCTCCACTATGAGCCTGCTTCTTCCTCTCCCACTCCCCCTGCTTGTGTTCCCTCTCTCACTGGCTCTCTCTCTCTCTGTCGAATAAATAAATAAAATCTTAAAAAAAAAACCACTAACAGAAATGAAGAATATTTTGGATAAGTTCATTAGTAGACTGGACAAAGTTGATGGGGAAAAAAAATCTCTGAGTTTGAGGATATGATAGTAGAAATTTTCAAAACTGAAAAGCAAGGAGAAAACTTTTTCTGAAGAAGAAAACCCCAGAGTGGGACATCTACAAAAGGTATAACATATGCTTAATGGGAGTACCAGAAGAAGAGAGAACAAACCAGAAGAAATATTTGAAGCAACAATGACAGAGAATTACTTCAATTAATGTCAGGCATCAAAACACAGATCCAGGAAGCTCAGAGAACAGGAAACAGGATATATGCTAAAACTTCTACATACATATTCAAACTTCAGAAAACCGAAGATAGGAAAAACATTTTTGAAAGAAGTCAGAGGAAAATACATCTTACCTATGGAGGAGCAAGAATAAAAATCACGTCTGACTTCCTCAGAAACATTGCAAGGTAGAAAAGCTGGAGTGAAGTATTTTGAATGTTGAGAAGAAACAAAACAAAACTGCCAACCTAGAGTTCTATAAAATTATCCTTCAAAAAATGAAGAAACAAGCACTTTCTCAGACAAACCAACCATGAAAGAATGTGTTGCCAGTATATCTGACTTGTAAGAAATATAAGAATTTCATTTTTTAAAAAGTTTTATTTATCGGGGCACCTGGATGGCTCAGATGATTAAGCGTCTGCCTTCAGCTCAGCTCATGATCTCAAGGTCCTGAGATTGAGCTCCACGTTGGGCTCCCTGCTCGGCAGGGAGCCTGCTTCTCCCTCTCTTATTGCTCCCCCAGCTTGTACTCTCTCACTTTCTCTGTCAAATAAATAAATAAAATCTTTTTTTAAGTTTATTTATTATGAGAGAGAGAGAGTGAGTGCAGGGGGGCAGGGGCAGAGGGAGAGGGAGAGAGAGAATCCCAAGCAGACTCCACACCCAATGCGGAGCCTGACACAGGGCTTGATCCCAAGACCTTGAACTCAAGACCTCATCCAAAACAAAGAGTCAGACATTTAACCAACTGCATCACCTAGGCACCCCAAGAATTCCTTTAGAGAGAAGGAAAATTATAGAGGTCAGATACTTGGATCTACACAGAGAAAGGAAGTTATTGAAAAATGAAGAAGTCAAAGTCAAATAAAAACTTTTATTTGTCTTAGTCTTGATCTAACAGATAACAGTTTGTTCAAAATAATAACAAAAATGTGTTTAACTATGTGGCTTATGTTTATATACACACAAGTATGCTAATGGATGAGTGTAATGACTGTGATGGTACAAAGGATGAGAAGCAAGAATGGGGCATATTTTGTTATTCTAAGATACTTGTACTATCCACAAAGTGGTTAAGAAGGAAAAGGCAAAAGGCAAAAATAGGAATAAATAAGAGTGGTGACTAGAAAGCAATAACGAATATAACAGATACTGATCTAACTATGTCAATAATCACTTTAGATGTCAATGGTCTAAATATACCAATATACCAGTCATTTTCAGTCTTATTTCACTTAGTGTAATACTCTCTAGGTCCATTCATGTTGGTGCAAGTGGCACAATCTCACTTTTTTAATGGCTGTGTAATAGATAAATACTTAGCAGTGGAATCATTGGATCATATGGTGTTTCTATTTTTAATTTTTTGAGGAACCTGCAAATTGTTTCCATGGTAGCTGTACCAATTTACATTGCCACCAACAGTGTCTGAGGGTCCCTTTTTCTCCACATCCTCACCAACACTTGTTATTTCTTGTCTTTTTGATTTTAGCCATTCTGACAGGTGTTAAGATGATATCTCATTGTGGTTTTGATTTGCATTTCCCTGATGATTAGAGATGTTGAGCAACTTTTCATGTGTCTGTTGGCCATCTGTAGATCTTCTTTGGAAAAGTGTCAACTATTCAAATTAAAAAAAAAAAAAAAGAAGACAGATTGCCAGAGTGAACCAAAAAACAGGACCTAATTATGTTGTCTATAAGAAACACACTTTAAATATAAAGGCGCTTATAGATTAAAGTAAACAGATGGAGAAAGATAAACCATACTTTCACTAATCTAAAGAAAGCTGGCATAGTTATAATAATTTCAGAAAGAGCAGACTTCAGAGCAAGAAAAATTATAAGGCATAAAGAGAGACATTACATAATGATAAAGATAGTCAATACTGTAAGAAGACATAACAATCCTTAGTGGATGCACCTAACTAACAAAAAAGCATCAACATACAAGTGACAAAAATTGATAGAACTGCAAGGAGAAATAGATTAATCCATTGGTAGACCTGAAGACTTCAAGGCCTGTCCTCAGGAATGGACAGATCCAGCAGGCAAAGAATCAGTAAGTGTATAGTTGAACTCAACAACACCATCAATCAACTGGATATAATGACACTATGGACTACTTCATCCAACAAGAGAGAATACTCATTCTTCTCAAGCTTACATGGAATACAACCCAAGATAAATCACATTCTGGGCCATAAAACACATCTTAACCAATTTGGAAGCACAGAAATCATGCAATGTCTGCTCTCAGAATACTATGGAATTCAACTAGAAATCATTAACAGGAAGATAGCTGGAAAATTCCCCAAATACTTGGACATTAAACTACATTCTTCTAAATGGGTCAGAGAAGAAATCTCAAGAGAAGTTTTAAAACATTAAAATTAAAATTGAAGAAATCTCAAGGAAAATTAAATGTTTAGTTCAAAACATTTGAACAAAATGAAAATGAAAGCAAAACTTATCAAAATTTGTGAGATGTGGTGAAAACATTGCTCAGAGGTAAACTGACAGCATTGAATGCAGATATTTTTTAAAAAAGAATTGGTACTCACTAGGAATAAAAAAGAGCAGGGGCTACCAGTATTAAGCACACAGCAAGAGTGACCATGGTTCCCAGTGGTCTGCTCTGCAGTGGACCCCAGGATACTTCACCGCTGAGAACCTCTTTCAGATGCTAGAGTATCCACAACTTTCATTACTGAGAACCTCATCATGGACTCCAGTGGACAATTCAGTTGAGGGCTCCAGCAGCTTTCACCACTAAGGAAATCAATAAATAGCACAGCAGTTGTAGACCTGTTGTGGCATTCAGTGCTGAAGGCGCCACGGGTTTTTGTGCTCATAGACTCTAGGTTTCTGAGTTTCTCCTCAACTCACCACAGAAGCTTCAGGCTCCAGGATCCAGTGTGGCCACAACACCCTCATGCTGCCAGATCAGGCATGCTGCTGTTTGAGTGCATGCAGATGACCCCACCATCGTGCCCATGCCCATCCCCTGAACTGTAAGGGCACATTACCAGCTATGGTCCTAGCAGCTGCATGTCCGCCAACAGTTGACTCTGGGCCCAGCCACCTGCCCCGGCCCTTACCACTGCATGGGTGCTTGTAGCCAGTCTCTACCACCACACAAGTAGTTACAGTTGACCTTCAAAGTAAAGCATGTGTACACCACTGGCTCCAGCCACCACTGTCACCTGACCTAGTCCCTCACCAATGCACCTGAGACATTGCTTTGGCCTCAACAATCCTTGCAGCCACTGAGGATCCTCTCTAGTTCTCAGTACCAAGGACCATGCAGTTGTCAAAGTTATGGGCCCCAGATTCCTGAGCTAGAGACACCAAAACCCCTGGCCCTACATGTGCCATATGTCCTGATACTTGCTACTCCACACCAGTCTCAATGTGCCCCCACCTGCATGTGAAGGTATTTCCTTACTGAAATGTGTCCTAAAAGCCTGGAAGAGTGACTGCTTCTTCAAATGCACAGACACCTATGTAAGGCTACGGAATCATACAAAGTCAGAGAGACATGACTCAACCAAAGGAATACAATAAACTTCTAGTAACTGACCCCAAAGAAAGGGAGTTAGAAGAACTGTCTGACAAAGAACTAAAAATAATTGTTCTATCGAAGCTCAGCAGGCTAAGAGAGAACACAATTTAATAAAATCAAGAAAAATACAAGAACGAAATGAGAATCTCAAAAAAGTGACAGAAAATATGACAAAGGACTAAACAGAAATTTTGGAGCTGAAGAATACAAGGAATAAACTAAAAAATAATTTAAAGAGCTACAATAGCAGATTCAATCAAGAAGAAAAAAATCACCAAACTCAAAGAGGTCATTTGAAGGCATTTAGTTAGAGAAGGAAAAAGTGCTTAAAAAAAAAAAAAAAAGGAATGAAGAAAGCCTATGGGACTCAAGAGAAACCATCAAAAGAAAAAAATACTCAAGTTATGGGAGTTCCAGAAGAGTAAGAGAGATAGAATGGGACAGAAAGCTTATTTAATAAGTAATGGCTGAAAAATCCCCAAATATGGGGAAAGATATGGACATCCATGGTCATGAAGCTTAAGAATGCCCAGTCAGCTTCAATTCAAGGAAGGCTTAACCTAGACACATTATATTAAAACTATCAAAAATCAGAGTCAAAGATAAAATCTTAAAAGTACCAAGAGAAAAGAAACTCATCACATATGAAGGAACATATATAAGGCTACAAGCAGACGTCTCAGCAGAATCCTTGCAGGTCCAGAAAGAGTGGGATAATATATTAAAAGTTCTGGAGAAAAAAAAAAAGCTGACAACCAAGAACATTTTATCCTGAAGCTTTTCTTCAGAACTGAAGAACACATAGACATTCCCATACAAACAGAAGCTGGAGCCTGTTACCACTATAATTGCCTTACAAGAAATGCTGAAGGGTGTTCTTCAAGCTGAAAAGAAAGGATGCCAGCTAGTAAAATAAAATCATATGAAAGTATAAAACTCACTGGTAAAAGCAAATATATAGTCAAATTCAGAACCCTCTAATATTGCTATGGTAGTGTATAAATCACAAATAACTCTAGTGTAAAGGTTGAAAGACAAAAAAATTAAAAGTAATCACAGCTACAATAATTTGTTAATCCCACACAATATAAAAAGATGTAAATTGTAACATCAAAACATAAAATGGGAGGGAATAAAAGCATTGAGTTTTTATACTCAAACTTATGCATTCTCACCTTGAAACGGACTGTTAGAAGACTAAGTTTAATATAAACCTCGTGGTGTCATACACTGAAGACTAAAGGAATTAATATGTTAAAATAGCCATAGTACCCTAAGTATTATACTGATTGAAAGCAATCTCTATCAAAATTCCAATGGCATTTTTCACAGAAATAGAGAAAACAATTGTAAGACTTGTTTGGAAACACCAAATAGCTAAAGCGACCACCTAAAGCAATCTTGACCAAGGAGAATAAAGCTGGAGACATCACACTTCCTGACTTTAAACTATATTTAAAGCTATAGTAATCAAAACAGGATAGGTCTGGCATAAAAGCAGACATATTAGGCCAAGGGAACAGAAACAAGAGTCCAGACATAAACTAATGAAAGCACAGTTAACTGATTTTTAAAAATGGTACCAAGAATATACAATGAGGAAAGGATAGCCTTTTTGGTAAGTGGTATTGGGAAATTGACTATCCACATGTAAAATAGGAAATTGAACTCTTATACCATCTAAAAAAATCAACTAAAAATGGATTAATTAAGACCTGAAGCCATACAACTTCTAGAAGAAAGCATAGGAGGAAAAGCTTCTTGGACATTGGTCTTGGCAACAATTTTTTGGGTTTGACACCAAACGTAGTTAGTAAAAGCAAAACAAATGTAAGACTACAACAAACTAAAAAAAAAAAAATTACTCAGCGAAGGAAACAGTCAACATAATAGAAAAAAATACCTACAGAGTGGGAGAAAATATTTGCAAAGCATATATCTGATAAGGAGTTAATATCCAAAATATATAAAGAAATCATAGAACTCAATAGCAAAAATCCCAAATAACCTGATTAAAAAATGGGCAAAAGACCTGAGTAGACACTTTTTTTTCCAGATGGCCATTAGGTATATGAAAAGATGCTTAACATCACTAATCATTAAGGAATTACAAATCAAAACCATAATGAGATATCACCTTATACTTGCTAGGATAGCTATTATCAAAAAGTCCAAAGGTAAGTATTGTTAAAGGAGTTGAGGAAAGAGAACACTTGTGTACATTAACTGGAGGCAATGGATAAAGAAAATGTGATATATATATATATATATATATATATATATATATATAGAAATATTATATATATTATAACATAATATTACATATTAGGTTATATCATAACATGTTATAATACAAAAATACTATGTTATATTAACATATATGTTACATTGTTATGTTATATGCTGTATGTTATGTTATATATAACTCATATAATATGTAATATATTATATATATATTATATGTAATGGAGTATTATTCAGCTATGAGAAAAGGAAATCCCACCATTTGTGAAACATGTATGGACCTTGAGGGCATTATGCTAAGTGAAATAAGTCAGGCGGAGAAAAACAAATGCTGTATGATCTCACTGTATATGAAATCTTTTTTTTTTTAGATTTTATTTATTCATTTGAGAGACAGTGAAAGTGAGAGAGATCACAGAGGGAGAGGGAGCAGCAGACTCACTGTAAGCGGAGAGTCCAATGCAGGGACAAATCCCAGGACCGTGAGATTATGACCTGAGGCAAAGGCAGACACTTAATTGAGTGAGCCCCACTTGTATATGGAATCTTAAAAAACACCAAACTCCTACAAATGGGGAACAGATTAGTGGTTGCCAGAGGTTAGGGATGAGGGATAGAGGAAACGGGAGAAGGCAGTCAGAGGATATAAATTTCAAGTTATAAAATAAATAAGTTCTGGACATGAAATATGCATGGTGACTGTAGTTACTGTATGTACACTTGGAAGTTGCTAATAGAGTAAATCTTAAAATTTTTCATCATAAGAAAAATATTTGTCACTATGTGAATGACAGATGTTAACGAAACTTAATTGTGGTAATCCTTTTGAGATATATATATAGACATATAGGTATAGATATCTATATATAGGTATATATATATAACCATTATGTTGCATACCTTAAACTAATACAATGTTATATGTCAATCATATCTCAATAAAACTGGAAAAATATTGAAGACAAATTTTTAAAGAAATGATTATTCATTGCAACATTGTTTATAAGAGCAAAATATAGGAACTCACTTGTAAGGGTACTAAGAGTTTGGTTAAATAAATTATGGCAAGCAAAGAAAAATCTCTCTTTTTATTGAAGTATGTTGACATATAATGAGAAGTCTCTTCTGATAATTGTGTAGAATAATCTTCAAAGGTATTACTGGGTTTAAAAAAACCAGATGCAGAACAGTACATAAAGTATGCTATCATTTATGTAAAAGAGGGCAGAGGACAATAACAGAAGATGCAAGCATATTCCTTCCATTTGTGTCAAAATTTCAGGAAGGATAGGGGTCACCAGATAAAATACAAAACACTTAGTTAAATTTTAATGTGAGATAAACAATGATTTTACTTTAGTATACGTATATCCCATGCAATAATTAGGGCACACTGATGTTAAAAAAGTGTCAATTGTTTATGTGAAATTTAAACTGAATCAGGAGCCCTTTGTTTTTTCCACTAAATCTGGCAATGTTAAAGAGGATGAAAAGTAACTTACAATAATGTTTGGCTATGGGTGTGGAGAGGCTGGAGTACTCATGGGCAAGCATGAGACAGGGACTGAAGGAGGACTTTTTCCTTGATACACATTATGCTTCTTGATTTTTAAACCACGTAACTACATTACCAATTAAAATAACATAAATGAATAAAAACAAATATAATTAAAGCTAAATATTTATATAAGTAAACTACTACAAACCATGTGTCATTAGATGAGATTTCTCTTATATTCTGTTTATAGGATGATCAGGTCTCATCCATGGCCTTATAATTTGAAAATATAAATATCCACAATTGGGTGAAAGTTGAAACATTCTGTGACTTTTACAAAGTATCCTAACTCCCCCTAGGCTTCTTGTTGCCCCATTTCAGCAGTGGAAAGAAAAAAAAAATCAAACATCTGAGGTTTGGGATAGAGGATAAAAGTGTCATAAAGTATTATTCTTGAGAAGGCATGCTCAGCCAGGTTTTTGAAATCTTCCCAAATCTTCCCAGCCTTTTGACAGCTTCTCAGATAACTCAAATGGCCAGTCAGACATGTTGCTGTAGCAAACACCAGGTGTGAAAAAAATCAAAGGAAGAGTATGACACAGACTTGTTAGCGTGGTAGGCTGCACATCGACACCTGGTGGACTCATATACATGTGCACACACAGAAATGCATGTGCACACGAACTGATCTGTAAAAGTAACACAAGATTCTCTTGATCGTTAGAGACTTGGGTTCTTATTCTAATACAATAAATGTCATACTTAATTGGTGGGGAAAGTGAAAAAAATTAAGTAATTCTGACTAGCTTTGGTCTCTCTTCTTAAAAAATAATGTAATGAAGTTAACACAATGAATTAACTTTTTGACATGAATATCTTTATTATGTTCTTTTTAATTTAATTTTTCTTTTTTTTAAGATAGGATGTATGACAAAATTACAATCAGAGGTCTCTTAACTGATAAAATATAGCTTGACTATCTATTTTTTTTCTATTAAGCAGGTTTTTAAAAAATATATAAGTAAATCACTTGTTCTAGGGGTGCAGGTAATATGAATTAGAAGAGATATTTTGAGATGGAAATTTCTTTTTTTATAATAATTTTTTATTGTATTATGTTAGTCACCATACAGTACATCCCTAGTTTTTGACGTAAAGTTCCATGATTCATTACTTCCGTATAACACCCAGTGCACCATGCAATATGTGCCCTCCTTACTACCCATCACCAGCCTATCCCATTCCCCTACTCCCTCCCCTCTGAAGCCCTCAGTTTGTTTCCCAGAGTCCATAGTCTCTCATGGTTCATTCCCCCTTCTGTTTACCCCCCCTTTCTTCTTCCCTTTCTTCTCCTACCGATCTTCCTACTTCTTACGTTCCGTAAATGAGTGATAATGCTAAGCGAAATAAGTCAAGCAAAGAAAGACAATTATCATATGGTTTCACTCATTTATGAGATGAAAATTTCTGAAGCTATCATTGCTTGGCAAAATTGTAGGGCACCAAGGTTGGGTTTTTCATTGTTTGGCATTTTGAAAGTAGAGTTTACGAAAATGACATAGCCATAGTCCTAGTCAGATGAGATTCCTACCCTCCAACCTTGTGCCAGGTGGCTCATATAGCCTCAGACTTTTTTGGCAAATGGTCAAATACAACACACATTTTAAGCAGCTGGATTAATCAGAGATAGAAGGCTGCTATTGCTAATTAGAAAACACATGGTTTTATTCCTAATCCATAGAATTACTTATGGAACAAAAGTGTAACTTTGAAATTTCAATTGAAAGATGTTATTAAAAGTAAAAGCTCATAGATTTACAAATGTTTTCAATATATATTTTTCTTTTCTTTTTTATTTTTAGTTATAATTTCATTTGAAAAGCAGGGAAAAATGGCAACAGTACCTTTCTGTATTAATTGCCTGTTCTAAAATAGAAATCAAAAGAACAACACAATACAGAATAGAAATTTCTGATAAATAAGACAGTAGATTTCTTAGCTAAGCATATAGGGTGGGTTTTTTTTTTTTCTGTCCGAGATTATAATCAAAACAATATTGGTCTTTCTTAAAATTTCACAGTCTCCATCATGATGATGTTTGCAATGTTTTAAATGAGAACCATATGTTCTTCCCTAACCTATTTAACAGTGGTAGCCAGATGTTTGAACAAATTATGAAGGACAGCTCTACTAGCTTATCCTAACAGTTAAGCATAATGCTGACCACTTACCAGTTCTCACGATCTGTCCTCGCCTCAGCTAGCAGAAAGAAAAAGAAAAGAATGCCATTATTTTGATCGATGTTAAAAGGTAACAAACCTGAGAAGTAAACAAAAATACCTTTTAAAAATATTTATAGAGTTCAAATGGATTATAAAAACTAGTGTCTTGGTTGCAAAAATACTGAAGTCAGAGTGAAATTCACAATAGTTTTATCAGCTACAGCTGTAATTTCTCGGTAGACATTCTTTCAATTCTGCAAGTTCAATAATAGATTCCTTAATGTTAAAGGCTTTTGCTGCTGAAGGCATGCAAAGCAGGTAAAACAGATTAGACATTTTCTCTTGAAGCATATGAGGTAACCAACTCAGCATGTAATACATCACTACCATTTCTTTCTATGCATTAAGGATTAAGTTTATTTGCAATTGTAACTAATTATAACTTGTTTTTTTAAATAATTTTATTTTGTAATATTAGTCACCATACAGTACCTCCCCAGTTTTTGATGCAATGTTCCATTATTCATTATTTGCATATAACACCCAGTGCACCATGCAATATGTGCCCTCCTTACTCCCCATCACCGGCCTATCCCAATCCCCACCCTCCTCCCCTCTGAAGCCCTCAGTTTGTTTCCCAGAGTCCATAGTCTCTCATGGTTCATTCCCCCTTCTCTTTACCCCCCCTTCATTCTTCCCTTCCTTCTCCTACCAATCTTCCTATACTTAAAACTATTACTGTTTGGGAAAAATGTACATATTTAAGGTATATTTTTAAAATAAAGAGACAAGTACTTCTATACATGTGCTTGTGAACAGCTCTGGACAAGCAATCAAAATCTCTGGCTATTACTAAAAAAGATGATACATCACTACAACATTGGTTACATATCATATGGTTTTATGTTTTTTTAACATTTCAAAATCAATTCTCATATCTAACTACATTAATAGGGGATTGATTATAAAAAGAAAGTCTCACTAAAGTAAGAATTAAAAACCTATCTCTACTTGATAAAGCTAGAGCTAAATTATATTTAATGGTCAAACACTGAACACTCTCCTTTAATATTTGGAATGATTCAAAGATGTCCTCTTTTATCACTTCTACTAACATTTTATTAGAAGTAATTTTCAGTGTAATGAGGCAAGAAAGATAATCAAAAGAGGCACCCATGGAAAAGGAAGAAGTAACACTGTCTTCGTAGTTAGAAACTATGAAGGCATAAATAGAATATCCTTAGAAAATTACAAAGAAACTACCAGAAATAAATAAGTGGATTTAGGAAGGAGGAGGGAGGTGGATAAGGTGCATCTCTAAGATCAATTGTACCTCAATATTCCAGCAGCACAAAAAGTAAAATAAATACCATTAAAATAGCAATAAAATCATGAAGTATTAAAGGATGAATTTAACAACGTATATGAGCCCTGTCACTGACAACACAAAATGTTGCTCAGAGAAAATGAGGAGGAACTAATGATATACAACCCAACACGAATAAATTTTAAAAGCATTATGCCAACTACCTGAAGCATTGTGTGTAAATTATACTTCAACTAAAAAAAAAAAAAGCAATATGCTAAGTGAAAGAAAACAGACACAAATGACTACATGCTGTGTGAACTCATTTATGGGGATTTCCTGCAAAAATTCTCTGTATTGACATAGAGCATTTTATATTCCAACATTCCACAATGGTAGGCCCTACCAAAATGGCCCCCAAGATTCTTCCCCAACCATAGTGTACATGCACTGTATAATCTCCTCCTTGAGTGTGCGGGGCTTGTGAATATATAATGAGATATCATTCCCATGAAAAACACAATCACTAGAGGGTTTTTAAAATCTCCATCCTTTCTACTATTGGCATCATTTTTCAGTTTATAAACAAAACATAATCACTTATTTCCATTATGCCAAGTTATATTACTTGGAACTATGGTCTGCAAATGGATAGAGAAAATAAAGATAATAATAGATGGAAATGTTAGTAGAGCTCAGAGAGGAGAAGGGAGTGAAAAAATCTTGATTGTTCTAGAAGGAAGTTCTATGTTGACTGTCAGGAGAAGGGTCTGCAAGAGTATAGGAATTAGGCAAAAAGAGGAGCAATTTACTGTATTGAGCAAAGACCCATATCTCTGAAGTAAGTATATGTAGTGGAAGATAGGGATTACCCAGCACATGCCTGCTTACTTCAGCTGTTACACCTCAATACCTCATGATTGCTTTAGCTGGGGAATTTTACCTTGGTATGATAAATTCCTGATAAATAATTTTACCTTGGTATGATAAATTCCTGATAACTCTGCTTGTGTTCATTGTTTTAGTAAGTCCCTCTTGCCTCACCCCTTGATACTCCATGGATTTTTAATATGATAGTAGACTAGGACAAATTAGAAGAATAGTTATAAAAGCTTATTTTTTTCATTTGCTAGCTTCCCTTCTTTGTCATTTCTGGGCTTATTTCTAATGATTACATTTTCTCCTCATTATGAGTCCCATTTTCCACTTTTTTCATGTGCTTGTTAGTTTTTGATTGGATGGCAGATATTGTGAATGTTAAATTGTTGTCCACTGGAGTTTGTTGTATTCCTGTAAATAATGTTGGTTCTTTTTCCTGGCCTGTAATTATATTATTTGAAATCAGATTATCTTCAGACTTGCTTTTAAGCCTTGGTCATTCAGGACTAAAGAAGCTTTTAATATACAGCTAATTTAACCACACTGCTAAGGCATGTCTAGTCTTAGTAGCCTTAGCACCCCAGTGGAAACACAAACTATTCTCAGCTTTGTGTGAATCCTGGGAGTTTTTCTACCTTCTCTTTTCTAGTTTTTTTTTTTTCTTCCCTAGCCTTGGGTCATTTTGAGTCATGCATACATAGATAAGTACTCAACATAAACCCCAAGGCTACCACTCTACAGCTCTCTCTGTGCAGCTTCCACCTTTATGGGTCCTGGCCCATAAATTATAGGTGGCTTAGTCTCCCTGAGCTTCCATTTCAATCTCCTCAATTTAGAGAGCATGGCAGGCTCTGTTTGGGTTCTTGAAACCATCTAAATCAACCATAGGTTTTCTTTTTTTCTTTTTTTTTTTTTTTTAAGATTTTATTTATTTATTTGACAGAGATAGCCAGCGAGAGAGGGAACACAAGCAGGGGGAGTGAGAAAGGAAGAAGCAGGCTCCCAGCGGAGGAGCCCGATGTGGGGCTCGATCCCACAACGCTGGGATCACACCCTGAGCCGAAGGCAGACGCTTAACCGCTGTGCCACCCAGGCGCCCCCTTTGTTTTCTTTTTATCCACATTTGTATTTAAGTTAGAATGTTTGTGTGGGAAGCAAGGGGAGTAGGGTTCTTAAATCCAACTCTCTTACTTCATCTTTACTGAAATTTACTTGATTTCTTTTTAAAGTAATAAAACTACAATTCTAGGACCACAAAATTCAATAATCAGCCTCTTTAATAATTCAGAACAATTTTCAACCCATCCACAAATTCATAAATTTTCATCTGTGTTTTTGAAAGGTAACATTATACTGTGTTAATAATACTTCCCCCAACACACAGTTAATTATATTGGTTTGACACCATATTCATTTGGAACCAAGAACTAGGTTAAAGTTAAAAGTATGCATTATTAATTTCCCATAGAATTTTTAAATTTTAAGAAGTTTAAAATTTTAAACTGCATGCACATTACACATATAAATATAATAGAGAACTGTGATTACAAACAAAAGCCCAGAGAAGTAAAGGATGGAAAGGACAAGGACATTAGAAAAACTAATTGGGTCAACAAGTAACTTAATCACATAAGATGAAGTATAGCACATGTGCTTTATAATCAAGTGGTTTTCCACATCCTATATGTTTTTATTTCTAATTTGATGGTGACCAGACCACCCTCTAGTGGGATAAAGAAGCATGTCAATTGGTCAAATCGTAAAGGAAAGCAAGAAAATATTTTGCAGTATTTTCCTCTTATCTTCCTTTAAGAGATTTTACTTCAAATTTATTAGTATAATTTGGAATGTTTAAAGTTTTACATATTTTGGGAAGGTTTTAATGTTTCATTCTCATATGATACTCATGAAGTAGAGAGCACAAGGATTCATAACCCTTTTTTACAGATGTTGAGGCCAAGAATTGAAATAGATTTGACCTACTTGGTCAGCTGTATTAATAACTAAGTGATGTGATTAGCATTCACAAGTCTGGTGTTAGGAGTAATATTCATTGTATCATGAATAGAATTATACACAGTTCTACAAAGAAGGCTACTGAGACTCCTTCTAGATTTTTAATGACGATCGTTGCAGAATATCCATATTTTCCATTTGGGAATAACTTTTCCAGTCCTTTTTAGCATGTAATCTTGATACTAAGACTACTTAAGATTAAGATTAAACAGCATAGATATCTTTAACCCTGATGATAAAATTGCCAAGAATTTTTGGGGAAAAAAAAGTTTCCTTTGTATGAAAAAACATCTATCTTCTTTACTGTATCATTTTCCAGTAAGTATTAGAAAACTCTGACTTTGGGGGTCTCTGAGAAATTCCTAAATACCTCTTTGGTTTTGTGGTGTGAATTTATATAAAGCTTCCATTAACTTTATTTTGCTAAGAAACCTTTTGTCCCCATTTATTCATTGTGGATTTTTGTCTTAGTCCCTAAGATAGATGTGAAGTTCAACCCAATAACCTAACTTCTAATTTTATCTCATCACCTCAAAAACATATTTTTACACCTATTACCTAAAGGAGTAATTAGAGGGAGTAGTAGTGTGGTTTAGTGGTTGAGGACTTAGTCTGAGAACTAAAGAAACTTTACTCCCACTCCTTGAGCTGAAGCTATGTCATTGGTTAACCCTTTAAGTTCTATAAAAGTGGGTTTTCAAAAGGAAAACCAACACTTCTCCAGAGGTGATGAGGCAAGTATTTTCCAGAATACAGCCACATTGTAATTGTCCTCAATGACTGTAATTTATTTTGAGGTTTTACAATCAATGGTGGATTTTGAGGGCAGCTATTAAAAGATCATGACCTGGAGTGAGCAAAAGACACATTCTCCTGTTGGCCCAGGTTTATGATTGCATGCCAGAGAAGGCACAAAAGAGTCCAGAGGACTTGCTTCATTATAGAAAACAACCCAGGTAATAAAGAAGGTTGAAAATATCATCTTTATTTTACTTTTGATCAAATCCATAGTGCTCTTTAGAAAGTAGTACCCTATAATAGGTGCCATTGAATCTAAAAGTACTAAAGGATTCAGAGAGAAAAGGCAGAATAATATATCTTTCCAACTCTGCCCACTACACACTCCTAAATCCACTGAAAAGAAATACAAAAAAATAAAGATAATTCATTTGCACTAAAGTTAGAATAAAACCCAAGTTTATATCTCAAATTCCAGATGTTAATTAATATACTTATAAAAATGATTTAAATCAAGCTGATAGAGAACATTATGAACATTTTAAATATCACAGCAAGTTAAAGTAAGTGTGAAATTTTTTGACAGTTTGTACTTGTATCCCTGAAGAATTTTTAGATTCCACAATTTCCACTGATGGAAATTTTCAAAAAATTAACACTTTGACATAGAGTACAAGATAATAGAATGATATAAATGAGAGCTGGTATATCTAAAGGACAAAACTACAGGGAAAAAAATAAATTTTAAAGCATATGACAAAACACAAGCAGAATTGACCCTGGAGAAAGTAAAATTAATAACACTGAGATATGAAATAATCAGAGTATAAGAAGTCTTACAATTCAAAAACAGATACAATTTTGATTGAAAAATGGGCTACGGATTTGAGTAGACATCTCTCCATGGCCTAAGGATGTGAATAGACACCTCTCGAAGAACATATACAAATGACCACAAGCACATAAAAAGATGTTCAACATCATTAGTCATCAAGGAAATGCAATTGAATACACATTCTGGAAGTTTAATCATGACATCAGCAATGACTCGGCAATTCCATTCTTTGGTATACATCCAAGACAGAGGAAACACATGTCCACAGAAAACCTTTATACAGATATTCATAGCAGCATAATTCATAACAGCCAAAAGATGGAAACAACCCAAATGTCCAACAACGGATGAAGGGATAAACAAAGTGTGGCATATGAATACTAGGAATGTTATTCAGCCTTAAAAGTTAAGGAAATTCGGACATATGCTACAACATGGCTGAACCTGTATGACATTATGCTAAGTCACAACAAGCAAGACAAAAAAGGACAAATACTGTATAATTCCTAATGTCACATTCTGAGGTTCTGGGTGAGTATCAATTTTTGAGGGACACTATGGAAAACCCAGTCATTTTTGTACTAAGCAATAATTCTAAGAATATTTACATGTAATACATAATTTATTTCTCACAAGACCTGTGAGGTCATCCAACTTTTCAGATAGGGAAACACGCATGGAAAATACATACAGTAAGGGATTGATCAATATTTGGCCCATCATCATATTTAAAAGCATTTGGCCTCAGACTAGACACTGCCGAACTGGTTTGGTTAGCCATATTTTTGTGTATTTACTCTTTCACCTACTTCAAGAATTTTTCTGCTTTTCTATTTATTGATTTATCTCTGAATTTTTCATAATTGATTCTCATTATGTACTACTTTTAATGGCAAATAATAGTAATAGTGAATGTCTAAAAATTTGGGTTAGTAATAAAAAATGTGTAACAATGGGATTTATATTAGGGTTTTTAAGTTATGCTTTTAATTTCAAAAAAATTCCCCAAAATAAATAAATAAAACAAAGGAAAACAATGGAAAATTATATTTTTTATTTTGTTTACCCAGTGATAATCATTATTAGGAACTTAGGATATACATTCTTATTCTATATGTAATTTCTTTTGCTATGGAAACACGTTTTATATACTTTCAAGTATTTAGTTGTAAAATTAGAGATTTAATTTGCTTATTCATTTCTTCATTTATTTTCATATTCAATAATTGTTTCCTAGGTACCTGTAATCTGTTGGGTGTTATGCCAGACATGGGGGACAATGGTGAACAAAAAGTGAAGAGTTCCTGCCCTCACACAATGTACAGTCTGATGGGAGATACATAATTTTATAAAATAATCACACACATAAAGGAAAAAGGAGCTAAAAGGAGAAAATGCAGGCAAAAAAGTGAGAGGGGAAAATGTTTCAAATGAAGCATACATCATGTGCAAAGGGCCTATAGGTGCTGTGAGTGGTCAGTAGATTCCAGCATGTTAAAGGATCAGCTAGCCAGAGGGTGAGTATGGGAAGAATACAGTTTGGGATTTATGAGAGTAGTCAGGGGACAAATCATGCAATATCCTATAGGCAGTAATATTTTGGATTTCATCCTACATACAACTGGAATCCATTCAAGGGTCCTGAGCAGGGACATGACATCAATCCATTTCTTTCTATTATTCTATTGCTAGACATTTAGATTGTCCCAAATAATAACCTACCTTTGTATATTTAAGTTGTTCTAATAAGTTGTTCTAATAAATATCATATTATTAAAATTATGTTTGCCCCTACTAATTCTCTATCACTGAAACTTCATTTTGTCCCAACTAATTCCTCATTTATGACATCTAAAATATTTTCCACTAACTCACTACTGCTGGTCAATTATTTTGTTCCATTTGTTTTATAGACCTATAATATTTTATAAACCTAAACAATATATTTTATAAATCTAAAACAGTGTATTTGAAATTTTTAATTGTATTAAAGGGTGAAAATAAGATATTTAGAGAAATGAATAAAAATGTGTCTTCTCATGAGCAGTTATTTATGCTTTAACTCTAAAAGCAACATATAGCTTCAAACCTTTCTTTCAGTGAACACTTTTTACTAACTACATTGAGGGTAAGTAGATTTGGTTTCTTTATGGCCCTTGATTCCAAAACAGGTGGTGAGAGGAATAAATTAATGAAGAAATGGACAAAGATGAGAATGGTAATGATAAAGCAGGGAAAGGGCATTATCAGGAGGATTGGACAGGATTGTAATTTTAATTAGACAACTCTCACTGAGAAGGTGACATGCAAATCAAGAATTGAAGAAAGAGCATCTCAGTCAGGTAAAAATAAATGTGGAAGTTTTGAGGCAGGTGCTTGCTTGATAAGTTAGAGAAATGCAAAGACCAGCCTGGTTGAAGGCAAGTGAGCAAGGAAGACAATAAAAAAGAGTGAGGTCCCAAAGGGAAGAGATCATGTGTAAAGACAAGAATCACTTCTATGTAATAAAGACAACAAAGGAAAATAAAGTAAAGGAAACAAAGAAAGTTGGTTAAGTAAGATCTATGTAAGATTGGTAATGATGTCTTGAAAGTTAGAGAATAAAGAAAAAATATGTTTTGGTATTATGATGGTGGTTTATTATATAGTTAATAACTGTTTTAGAAAGAAAGACCAAACTTCTTTCTCAAGATTGCTGATTGGGCATGTGCTACAACCTTCTTCTCTTGTTACAAAATCCCTAGATAACACAGAAAATAATTTTAAAATTTGCAATCTCACTGTAACACAAAAGGGAAGCCAGAGGCTGTGAAGAATCTCTGTTGTAAAATAAACAGAATCAGCCTGAAAAATAAAACGACAGCTGAAATTGTGCATGAGACAGTTGCAGCAAAATCAAGTACTGCAGTAAGATTGAGAGTGTTCCCCACCCAGAGAGGAGAGGTGCCAGAGGAGGAAGGGAATCCAGCAGAAATCTGCAGAGGGTTTCCTGGAAGTACTACATCAGAAGTCATCAATGTTCAAACTCTACACCACTCCTCTCCTCACAGCTTTGGCTAGGCTGCAGTGACTGAGAAATCTGCCTTTACCTAGGACACAGCAGGTGAGAAAGACACATGGCAGTGATAATCACTAAGAGGAGCTTGGAGAACATACACAGAAGACTAGTCACTGTAGTACCTATTGGACAGCTCATCAAGAACTTCTGCTTCTTTCACCTATAAAAAGGCTGAATATGAGCTATAGAGGTATAGCACCATACCCTGCCTCCCTTGCTTTTAGGTTGTCATATACATATACAGCAGGTAAATGAAACAGTGCCTTTCAGCTTCAAAATTTACCATGAAAATGGGACAAACTCAACAAACTGAAGAGCTTACACCTGAAGAAATAAAACTTATAGAACGGTGAAATAGAGCTTTAAAATAACACATTTTTTAGAAAGATTTATTTATTTGAGAGAGAGAGAGAGCACTCGCAAGTACACATGGGGTTAGGGGCAGAGGGAGAAAATCTTCAAGCAGACTCCCTGCTGAGCACAGAACCCAATTCCTCCCCCATGGGGCTCGATACAACCTCCCATGAGATCATGACCTGAACTGAAACCAAGAGTCCCACACTTAACCAATTGAGCCACCCAGGTGCCCCTGAAATAATACATTTCCACAAGCCAAAAGATGATATTGATAAAAAGGTATAAAAAAATGGACATCAGAGAAAAGATATGTTGGTGGGAATGCAAACTGGTGCAGCCACTCTGGAAAACAGTATAGAGATTCCTCAAAAAGTTAAAAATAAACTTAAAAATAAAAGTTAACTACCTTACCATCCAACAATTGCACTAGTAGGTATTTACACAAAGTATACAAAAATACTGATTTGTAGGGACACATGCACCCCAATGTTTGCAGCAGCATTATCAACAATAGCCAAATTATGGAATGAGCCCAAACACCCATCACCTGATGAATGAATAAAGAAGCTGTGGTATATATACACAATGGAATATTACTCAGCCATCAAAAAAGAATGAAATCTTGCTCTTTGCAACAATGTTGATGGAGCTAGAGAGTATAGTGCTATGTGAAATAAGTCAGACAAAGACAAATACATAAGATTTCACTCATATGTGTAATTTGAGAAACAAAACAATTGAACATGGGAAGGGGGAAAAAAGAGAGGAAAGCAAACCATAGAGACTCTTAACTACAGAGAACAAACTGAGGGTTGCTGGGAGGGAGATGGGTGGGGAATGGTCAAAATGGACGATGGGTATTAAAGAGGGTACTTGTTGTGTTGAGCACTGGGTGTTACATGTAAGTGATGAATCACTAAATTCTACTTCTGAAATCAATCTTACGCTATATGTTAACTAACTAGAATTTAAATAAAATTTTGAAAAAAAAAGAGAAAAGATATTTAGTGAGATGAAGAATTAAGTGAGAAATTTCCTAGAATGTTGTACAAATGCATAGAGAAAGATTATAAAAGGGAAATATAGAATAAAACTAGACTATCCAACATCTAATTAAAAGCAATATCAGTAGGGGAAAATGTGATGAATAAACGTTTTAAGAATTAATAAAAGAATATTTGTAATAATGAAGACATGAATTTTCAGATTGAAAAGGCAATTAGGTTCCAAGTTGAGTTTATAAAGCAAACGAACAATCATCTCCTATAAACACAGAAAAATCTTAAAATTTCCTAGAGGGAAGGAATAGATTGTTTAAAAAGCAAGGAGGGACAGATGGACATTAAGCTGCTTGGCAACACTAGTTACCAGAAGACAATGGGGTCATACCTTCCATGTTCTGAGGGAAATTAACTTCAAACATAGAACTTTAAGCTAAGACATTCAGCCAAACTTTGTTTAAAGGATGAGAGTAAAAGGATATACATACATACAACAAAAACTCTATCAAATACTTTTCTAAAATATGTATTAGGGGATATATTTCAAAAAAAAGAAAATAAATCCTTGAGTAAAACCCATACAAAAAAAGAGAGATGAACAAACATTTATTATTTAGCCGAAATGTGGTAGATATATGTATCTGTCAGAATTGAATCTGAAAATAATATAATTGTATACAATTTAATACTTATAAATCTAAACATATTTTCTATTGACATTAAATTAACATAACAAAATTATAATCATTTTAAAGTGAACAATTCAGTGGCATTTAGGCTTCATTCCATGCATTTTGGTATGTCATGTTTTCATTTTTATGTATCCCTCAGTGTTTGTTTGTTTTTTCTCTAATTTCTCTTGTGGTTTCCTCTTTAATCCATTGATTGTTTAAGACTATGTTGTTTTAAATATCTAAATATTTTAACTTTGTGCCCAGGATTGTTGTGAGCTGTTTAGTTAACTTTACAGTATTTTTGAGGACTGCTCAATGTTTTTCCACCCTGGGTGAGCTCTGGTATCCCCCAGCCGGATTAAAACAGAGAAGCACAATTATTTATGACTATGATTTGTGGTGCTCCCTCCAGAGTCAGAGTTCAGGGTCCCACACTGGGAACGTGGGCTGCCATCTTCAAAAGCACTGTGAGCCAGAAGGGATTGGGGCAAAGTGAATTAAAAATATCACAAAGCTTTCCTACTGTTTTCAAGTTGCCTTTTCCTTGATTTAGGATTCAGTTAGATGCTGTAAACCTTTGACCATTTTTCAGAGTCCTAACAAAGTTGGTTCTGTTTCTGCTTGATTTCTTGATGTTTCCGTGGAGGCACAGGCACTTAGAGTTACCTCCTGGACCATTTTTCCAAATCACACTCTCCTACACCCAAATATTTTTATCCTGTGGGGAAATGGCACACTTTCCTGGGAAAATGCAAATGATAATTATCTCAAAAAAAGGTAGAAAACTGAAATACAACAAGAAATAAGGAAGACATTGAAGTACTAATCGAGATCTGACCCAAAGAATGGAACAAGGTCCTGGGGCTTTATAGTTGATTTCAGTGAAACTTCTAAGAAATAAATAACCCTGAGCACCTATGAGATCAAGAGTTACTCATTTCACGTGGTTGATGTTTGCTAAGGTCTTTAAACAATTATGAAACATGGCCAAGAAAGTTTATCAGGATTATAAGGATAGTACAGCATTAGTTTTTGATGTTGTCTTCAATGATTCATTAGTTATGTATAACACCCAGTGCACATCAAAACACATGCCCTCCTTAATACCCATCACCCTGTTAGCCCATCCCCTCACCTCCTTCCCTTCTGAAACCCTCAGTTTATTTCCCATAATCCATAGTCTTTCATGGTCTGTCTCCCTCTCTGATTTCTCCCCCTTCAGATTTCCCTCCCTTGACCTATGGTCCTCTGTTCTATTGCTTATGTTCCACATATGAGTGAAACCATATGATAATTGTCTTTCTCTGCTTGACTTACATCACTTAACATAATTCCCTCCAGTTCCATCCATACTGATGCAAATGGTGGGCATTCATCCTTTCTGGTGGCTGAGTAATATTCCATTGAATATATGTACCACATCTTCTTTATCCATTCATCTGTTGAAGGGCATCTTGGCTCCTTCCACAGTTTAGCTATTGTGGACATAGCTGCCATGAACGTTGGGGTAGATGTGCCCCATCTTTTCACTGCCTCTGTATTTTGGGGGTAGATATCCAGTAGTCTAATTGCTGGATTGTAGGGTAGCTCTATTTTTAACATCTCGAGGAAGCTCCATACTGTTTTCCAGAGTGGCTGTACCAGCTTGCATTCCCACCAAGAGTGTAAAATGGTTCCTCTTTCTCCATATCCTCACCAACATTTGTTGTTTCCTGCCTTGTTAATTTTTGCCATTCTAATTGGTATAAGGTAGTATCTCATTGTGGTTTTGATTTGTATTTCCCTGATGGCTAATGATGTTGAGCATTTTTTCATGTGTCTGGCATTTGTATGTCTTCTTTGGAGAAGTGTCGCTTCATGTCTTCTGCCCATTTTTTGACTGGGTTATTTGTTTTTTGAGTGTTGAGTTTGAGAAGTCCTTTATAGGTCTTGGATACCAGCCCTTTATCTGTAGTGTCATTTGCAAATATCTTCTCCCATTCCGTGGGTTGCCTCTCATTAGTTTCCATGAATTGTTTAAATTCTTCTTTAATTTCCTGGTTGATCCAATTATTCTTTAGCAGGATGGCCTTTAACTTCCAAGTGTATGAATTCCTTCCAAATTTTTACTTGTGATTGAGTTCCAGTTTCAGGGCATTGTGGTGTGATAACATGCAGGGAATAATCTCAGTCTTTTGGTATTGGCTGAGACCTGATTTGTGACCCAGTATGTGGTCTATTTTAGAGGAAGTTCGTGTGCATTTGAGAAGAATGAGTATTCTATTGTTTTAGGGTGGAATGTTCTGTATATATCTACGAAGTCCATCTGGTCCAATGTGTAATTCAAAGCTCTTGTTTCTTTGTTGATATTCTGCTTATATGATCTGTCCAATGCTGAGAATGGAGTATTAAAATCTATTAATGTGTTATTGTCATTCTGATTCTTTATTTTGGTTAACAGCTGGCTTATGTAGTTGACTGATCCCATGTTGGGGCATAGATATTTACAATTGTTAGATTTTCTTTTTGGATAGACCCTTTAAGAATGATGTAGTGTCCCTCTGGATCTCTTATTACAGTCTTTGCTTTAAATTCTAATTTGTCTGATATAAGAATTGCTACCCCAGCTTCCTTTGAGGTCTGTTGGCATGATAAATGATTCTCCATCCCCTCACTTTCCATCTGGAGGTGTCTTTAGATTCAAAAGTGAGTCTCTTATAGACAGCATATGGCGGGTCCTGTCTTTGTTTCCAATCTGCAACCCTGTGTCATTTCATGGGAGCATTTAGGCTGTTCATGTTGAGAGTTACCACTGAAAGATATGTATTTATTGCCATACTATTGTCTGTACAGTTCCTGTTTCTATGGATTGTCTCTGTACATTTCTGGTCTATATTACTCTTGGGGTCTTTCTTTTATAGAATCTCCCTTAGTATTTCTTGCAGGGCTGGCTTGATGGTCACATATTCTTTCAGTTTCTGCTGGTCCTGGAAGCTCCTTGTCTCTCCATCCATTCTGAATGACAGCCTTGCTGGATAAAGTACCCTTGGTTGCACATTATTCTCATTTAGTACCCTGAATATGTCTTGCCAGCCCTTTCTGGCTTGCCAGGTCTCTGTGGACAGGTCTCACATTATTCTGATGTTCCTCCATATGTAAGAAATTTCTTCCCCCAGCCGCTTTTAGGATTGCTTCTTTGGTTCTAAGATTTGCGAGTTGTACTATTATATGTTGGAGCATTGATCTGTTCTCATTGATCTTGGGAGGGGTCTTCTCTGCCTCTTGGAGATGAATGCTTGTTTCTTACCCCAGATTAGGGAAGTTCTCTGCTACGATTTGTACAAATATGCTCTTTAGAGTTCTCTCTCTCTCCACCCCCTCAGGGATCCCAATAATTCTGACATTGGAACATTTCATGGTGTCATTAATCTCTCTAGGTCTGTTCTCATGGATTTTAAGCTGTTTGTCCCAGGCTTCCTCTTGTTCCTTCCTTTCTATCAGTTTATCTTCTAGATCAGAAATTCATTCTTCGGCCTCATTTACCCTAGCTGTTAGAGTATCCAGTTTGACTGCATTTCATTCTTAGCATTTTTAAGTTTGGCCTGATTGGCTCTCATTTCTGCCCTTAGAGATTCTATATCATCACTGATGGTTTTCTCAAGCCTAGTTAGTGACTTCATAATTGCTACCCCAAAGTTTATCTCTGACATCTTGCTTATATCCATATCCATAGGTCTGTGGGAGTGTCCATTGTCTCTGGTTCTTTTCTTTGTTGGAAGTTCCTCCTCCTAGTCATTCTGTTGAGGGCTGGTTGAAGGGATGTACAGAGTCCAGAATATCAAACACAATCCAGGCAAGATGCACCCTCAAGACCACGGATTTTTTGTTTGTGAAGATCCAGATATATGTTCTTATATCTCAGGCTGATTTCATGGGTGTTCAGAATGGTTTGGTAGATATCTAGCTAAATTCAGGGGACTGGTTGAATCAGAGTTGCCTACTCTTCTGCCATCTTGCCCCCTCCCACAAAGAAGAGACTTGTAACTGAAAAGTAAACCAACAAGTTAGAGATTCATCCCTTGGTCCCAAGGGATGTTTAGAAGAGGAATATAAATTTTCTATCTGTGCTTGTATAATTGGACTGATTTCCCCAAGAAAATTTAAGCCTAGAGGTAGGGAAAGACATACAACTAAGACTAATAGAAGACTGTAGCCTCTAAAGTATAGATAGCCACAATTAGAGGTTATAATGGCAAATCCCCAGCTTTCAGAGGTCAGGCAATATTCTTTGTAACAGTTGAGTTTAAAGCATAAGCAATGGAGGGAACAAGAGTGAGCTGAGGGGGATGACCCATATAAAATATTTAAAGTCAAATTTTAAAAAGCAAACACTGCTGGCAAACAAAGAAACAAATCAATTTGATTCACAGTTGAATAAATCCCTGGCTGGCTTTGGCTTCTGGAAGACCTATCTGCAATGGTGTGGGGGGAGCTCACAAATTCCTTGATTTGTTTTTGGTCAGTCCTGCTCAACATTTTTACCCATAGCCAAATGAGGGCTCCTTTCACTCTGATCCATGTCAGCAAGCTGTTCATGTCAATCATCAAATTAAAATAAGTGTTCTCAGCCTTCCTTCACAAACACAGATTTGTAGGCAATCCACATTACAATGGAATGTAAAGAATATCCATCTTGCCTGTTTAAAACATTGTTTGAGCCCTTCGGCACATTTTTTAATATGTACCCTGATTTCCCTGATGTCACAAGTAGGTTTTCAAAAATTGCTTAGTGTTATTTAATCCCCATATAAGCCAAGTTTGTGCTAGATAGAGGATAAAATGGCAAAAAATGAGTTGTAAAAATAGCCATTGACAAACTTATGACAAGAAATAAAAAGGCAATTAATAGAGTTCATTAAAATAGCAAAAGAGCAATATACATGGGTTGTAAGTGTATTTGTAATCAAGGACTACTTTAGATAAGTGAGTGTTCATGAGAGTCAACATTGAGACATAGAGCCTATGTTAAAGGTTGATTTATGCCTTGCTTTCACTTTAGGTCAACATGGTGTTTAAATTTGGCTGATTGAACATGTAATGTTGTTGTTAAATGCACCTAAACATAATGTGCAAAACTAACACAATTCCGTTTATTATTATAATAATGTTTTTGAACCAGATTATTTATTTTAATAATTCTAAACTTGCTAATAATTTTTTAAAAGACTGCCCAAAAAAGCTTGCTCTACCCCATATTATGATGACTTATAAAACTACTGTAATTTAAGCTATGTAATACTGATAGAAATAAATCAATGGAGCAGAAATTCATGAAAGCTATCCAAATAATTGAAAACTTATGTAGATATAAAAGGTATAAATGGTTATCCTTATGTGCTATAATCATAGTTATAATCATTTCCCATCTTTTTCTCTTTTTCCTTATACATAATTCATAGACCACAGCAAGGGACTTCCTTGAATGTGGCTTTCAGTTGGGTTCAGCCAGTGCGAAGCATAGCAGGAGTTTAAGGGCAGGAGAAAAACAGTGAGTTTGGAGTATTTATTCCTTCAGCTCCCTTGCCGCTGTGTTACTGGAGCTTGATTATATCCCTGTGCTGAAAGCCATAGCTTCTATCAGGTAGCATTCTTTCCAGCTACTCAATGTTGTTCTACTATCACTCTTTCCCTTTCTTCTCCAAGTTATGTTAAAGGATGTACTATTGTTAGCCTCAAGGTATTTTACTATTCTTTATTCATTTTCCTTAAAGGCATATAACTTGGGTGTGTGGGTGGGGGGAATAGGAATCAGACTTTATGATCCCTTTGAAGGACTCCTTCCCAGTGGAGTGGCAGGATTGTAGAGTGTGCTGCTCAGTCCCACCAGGTTTTTTATATGAATGTCTAGGAACTCATAGAACAAGAAGGGGATCCTGAAATGTGGGAGGAAGAACTTTAGGTAGATACAGATAACCTGAGAATTTTGAAATCCCTTGTCCCCTGAAATTCTCCTGTTGATTAAGAAGGCAGTTCCTTCATCTTATCTGACAGAAGAAGTTGCTTCTAGACAAACATCCTGAAGTAACTGCTTCGGAAGTGATTACCTCTCAAGGGATGCTGCTTGTTTTCAGAATTCATTCTTACCACTCCTCCCTGACTGCAGTTCCATAAAGAGGTGTGTCCCAGAAGAACCCAGAACTAGTGAAGCCTAATCTTGAGACTTGTAAGACTTAGCAAATTGTACCAGTGGGAATCTGGAGAGAAGATACGGAAATAGCGTTAAGTGATAAAACAAGGAAGATACAATTTTGAGTTCTGATCTGGCTAATTTTACCAATGTAAATAGGCTTACCTGAAGTTTGGAATGTAATGTGTTGATTTAGGCACCCAGTAGTGGCTGAGTTTGTTTGTAGTTTCCTAGATTCAACTCATTGGCTTATGACCAATGAGGTGCCAAGCTGGAACTTTGCTGACACACTGTGGAGGAAGATGTCTGAAGGCTCAGGGAGTTAAGAATGTTGGATTGGATGGTTATGTGCATACTTCTCCAATTCCTCTATCATATATTTTTAAAAGGCCTGGAGAATAATACTTTCTCCCCATGATTAAGAAATGCATTAGGAAGAGGTTCACTGAGATTCTTGAAAAGCCCTGTGGTGGTGCCCTCTCCAGGCTCAAGATGATGGTGGAGGAAGAATCCAGGCTGGCATCATGATCTTTATGGGAATAATGGATCTGAGAGTGGAAGATGTCACAGAGGAGGTGGTACAATTATTACAGTCACAGGAGACATTTTGTCATGAAGGTGAAAAAGTACATGGGTAAACTACCAAGTTTTTGCTATATATATATTTTACATATATGTATATATATTTTTTTGAGATGTGAAGTGCAGACACATAATTTGAAGTACTGCAGAGGATGTTCACATCAACTTACCCAGTCCTCAGTGAACACAGTTTAAAAATAGCACCTCAAATGAGGAGGAAGCCAACTCCCTTAAAGGAAGGTCCCTTCAGCATAGGTACCAGTGTATACAGCTGGTTTCTGTATCCATATCTAAGTGTCATTACCTAATTTTTTTTAAGGAGGCAGACAGAAGTGTTGGGTAAAAATGCAGAGGTAGACAAGAACAACTGAGGGAGGGCCCTGTATTCCATTCTAGGAGGTTTAAACTTTGTCCTATGGGAAAAGGCAGGTCACTGAAACACTCTCAAAAGCAAGCAGACAGTCAAATTTTTCCTTTTGTGGGAATTACTCTGGCTATCATACAAAGGGCAAAGAATGAGTGACTCGTATGTGTGGAAGTAGTGGGAATGAATACAAAGAGGAAGCCAAAATCAGGACCCTCATTTGGTTGTGTGCGGCTTACCACGGCATAATTCAGCATTGGAAAGAGAATTGAAGTGACTACATACAGTTCTGCATCCAGCCTAAATCCCTGGTCTTAGCACAATGTGGATTCATCCTGCTGAATTAGGTGCCAGTCATCACAGACCAAAATGTGGTACAGAATGATAATGAAAGTCCAAGAAATATTGCTGAGCACTCTATCTAGGTGATATGAAGTATTCCTTATTTGCAAGGTCGGGGGGGGGGGGGAAGCTGTCTTAAATGATTCCTTTTAATTGCTACCTAAAGTCCATAAAATTTAATGGTTGCCACCCTGAAGTGCTGGTAACACATGCATTGTGTTTTCTTAAAACTGTATAAATTGAAATTCTATGAAAATAAATCAATAATTACACAAACTTTTTTTTTAATTCATCAGCCATCATAATATAAGGCTTGACTTATAAAAATCCTGTATAAAGTAGATAAAAAGTATAGTAAAATTATACATATTTAAGAATACTGAACGAACACCCTAATAAGTAACAGTAAAATAAAGGAAGAATTCGTGTAGTTTCAAAAAATAGTTTTGGTAACATTAAGTAAATAAATGTCAAAGAAAATATCTGATCCATGCCATAGTAATTAATCAAATGGAAGGGTCAGACAAATTTACCAAAGTGAGCTGTGAAGCTACTGGTTTTCATGATGCATTAAAAATCTTAATTTCATCTTTTCTTGGTTTTTATTGATAGAGTTCACAAAAATTGAAAATCTAACACATAGAAATGATGTACACATGTATATTTTTAAATGAGTCCCAGTAGTAATACATGCTAGTGTTTGGTTTACAATTCATGCATATATAAAGGTCAAAAATGTTGGTACAGCATTTTAATTAACCTATGGGTCATCAAGGTTAAACAGAAGCCCAGGGGAAAGTGACAGAGACAAATTGAATTCTTTATAGCCCATTATATTCTGCTAGTGAAAATCAAATGTTCATGGCTAACGTCCTCTCTAGGAACCTGTTTCTATACTTCTTTCTCTAAATGCACTGAGAATCAGTATTTCATCATGCTTTGGGGAAAAAATGTAATACATATCTTTGAAATATTAGCTAATTCCGATGAGTCATGATTTCTTGAGTAGCAGGAAGGAAAAAAAAATCCCATCTAAGAAAATGGTCTTTCTTCCCCCCCTTAGGATCTCAAAGCACAATTCATGTTTTCAGCATTTGGTAACAAATTAGAGATGAAGTGAATTTCCTAATCTTTACTTGTACTTGAAGGCAGAGAAAGAACTAGGGAAAGTATAAATTGCCAGTATTTATGAGATGGTCCTCTGAGTGTTGCTACTGAGGCTGCCTCCCAAGGAGCCACCATCAGGTAAAGAAGATCAGGTCCTTTAGCAGGTATAACCATGATTCTCAGAGATGGTGGCTTCGTGTCTGCATTCACCTAAGAAGCAGCATGTGGTTGGGTTTGAATGTACACAGCCAATGCTCCAGCCTGGCAGTGCCTGCAACGGGTGTCTCTGGAGCCAGCAGTCTGGGAAGCGAGGACACAGAAGCAATGAGTTCCTCTTACTGGAGTGTTGGAGGAGCAGCCCCGTCCTCAAAGGGGGCACAGCGCAGCCTCAGACAAAGGCGTCCCCAGCCAAGACAGATTTGAGGGACTGGCAGGCATCCTGGGGGTCTGTTCTTACCCTTCTCCCATCTGCAGTACACAAAGAACACCCTGTGCTCTTGCTCTGTTGAGCTGTGTGCTCAAATATCTGTGCTCCTCCCAAATTGTGCTGCATGGACCAGCCCCCTGAGACCCGCCAACAGTCTAACTTACGATTTCCTCATCTCCTGAATGAGCACAATTTAAACCTTGCACATGGAGCTCAAGATGTGAGCTTGAGACCCTGCGCTCATCACCCCCCTGGAGATCGATGACTGAGGTTTGATGGAAACCTGTTGGGTGGTTGTCACTCTTCCTTTCTGTCGAAGAGCCTGTGCTACCTCATGCCCTACCTTAACCATGTGGAGCTGGCTTCCACCTGCAGCCTCAGCAGCTCCTTTGACCTGGACAACAAGTCTCCGTAAATCCTCCTTTAATGCAGCAGGGTCAAATTGGCAGTCTCAGGGAATAGGCCAAGATGGTTTACCTGAGCGCCTCCCTCTGCTATTCTGGGCCTATTTGCATGGCAGTATGTTTGCCCCAGACATGAAACTGTCTTCATTTATAGGGGAACAAAACAAAAAAAAAGCAAAATAACACAAAACTTTGAAAATACATAAAAGCCCAATTGAGCATGAAATTGATGTTGGGAAACACCTCAATAATTGTGATAAATATTGCAAGTGATCCAGAATTGGCATGTGGATTAACCTAGAAAAAAATCAATTTTCATTGTGAAATAGCGTCATTCCATTTAAGACTTCATTCAAATCATCCTTAAGCAGGAAAACCTGCGGCTTGAGCTTGCCTGAATTCTACACCACAGGGTTGCAGGCGGTGGGAGGCTTCCTGGTGTGCTGGCCCTCTGCACTTGGGTTTTAGAGCAGGAATCCATACACCCTGCATCCCCGCAGGAAGCAGGGGATCTGCAGGAACAGGAATGGAAAGACAACTACCTGGCACCAGGCTGGTACAATCTGTTCAAGGGACTTGTCTGCCTGCATGGGGTCAGCTCGAGAGAGAAGGACCTGGTAACAGAGCTTTCCTCCAGCCACAGAGTTTCCCAGAGATGCTGAGTGTCTCGTGCCAGGTCTTATGGCCAGAAGGAAAGTGGAGGGCTGCATCTTTCAATCTTTATTATCTATGCAGAAGATTTTTTTTATGTCCCAGAAATTGAGGCCCTTCATTTTTATAAAGCAGCATGTTTGGGGGATGTTTACAATCAGGACTTTCCCTCTTTGCCTTCTCTCTGATAGGTTATTTCAGAAAAGTAATTATTATATTGGCCAGAGTCAAGGCAAGAGAGAAGAAAGCAAAACATACAAAAACAAGGCATCAGTTAAAGAGCAAATTAGAGCCCAGGTAGGTAGCAATGTACTTAAGTTTTCGTTGTGGAAATCCAACTATTTCTACTTCTGTTTAGGAAATCCAACTAACGTTTTAAAAAAGGATATATGTGATTCTTGGTGTAGTTTTACTTTGTTATTTTGGCTAAAAACTCAGAAAGTACCTTAAAACCATGACTCTAGAAATGATAACAAGGGATGTACTGGGCAATCGCAGAACCTTCTAGCTCTGCTGCCTTAGGTGTTTCTGAAATGATACTGAGACTAGGGCTTTACTCTGCTCATGTCTCCTGCAGAAATAAAGCCTCTTGACCTCTCTTTGGGAAAAAGAGAGCTGCTATGTAACTTTGCAATAAATATACAATTTCTACATACATTTATTTACACATAGCAGGGCAAATGGAAGACAAAGATGCAATGACTCAAAGGCTGGTTTCAGTCGATCCTTTTCATGGAATACAATCTGTACCTACTTTGTGCAAAATGTATTATGATCACATAATAAGGCAATAGCTTATATTGAAACAAGTAATGGCTATTACATTTGGATTATACCATTTTCCCCATAATAATAATGAATGTACTTAATGACTTTAAGAGCTTACTATGCACTAAGTATAATGCACTCAGCAATTATGTATGTTTAAAGACAATTTGGAGAGCTTTACCTGAAATGAATGCTTTATGGAGTGAGAAACAAGGGAGACTTCAAACGGGAAAGTAGTATGAAGGTCAGAGTTGTGACATTATGAGATGGCTTAGAAAATGAAAATGAGGAAGTTGTCTCACTTCATAATGATTGGTTCATCCAGTAGGAGTTTCCAGGCAGCAGAGGATTGGTTAAAAGTGATTATCTTATAACATTTTAGGAAAATAACTTGAATTTTATTTATGATTTTCAGAGGCATTTCCAAGAAATAAATTGTTTTGTTTACATTTATGAAATAAGCTATGTGGCCTAATTGGTATTGTCCATTTGGGGGATTTGCAAGCCTGGACTCCAATTTATTTCATTTCATCCAAGAATAGATAAAATTCCTATTTTCTAGATGAGCAAGTTGAAGCTTTATATTAATTTAACCTAAATAATCCTACCCGGAAAGATGTCAAAGATGTCTACTTGGTAAAAAAAAAAAAAAAAATGTAGCTATAGTATGGTCTTGTTCTGTAAAATAGATGGCATGTTAGCACATGTATTAAAAATGTGAACTTTTACTGGGGTGGTTTATTTGTGCACTAGAGAAGAAGGTGAAAGAGACTTTTTTTAATTTTTGAGTATACTTTTTTTCTCTCATTTATTTACTATAGCATTATAAAAACTAAAGGTAGATTAAAAATAAATATAACAAGCTTAAAGGACAGTGTTCACCAAGAGGTTACTATTATAGATAATGAACAGATGCTGAATGAAAGAGGTAGGTGACCACTAAATTTTAGAGAAAAATGAGACTTTTTGTACTGCTGAAGTCAAACCAAATAACATCATAGGGAAATGCTTCCATACTTTCCTTGTTGTTGTTTATGTTCATCTTTTTTTTTTTAAACTTTATCAAAGTTTAGCCTTTAATCTCTGATAGTTCTGAAACATGAAAGAGAATTGAGGGCACCTGGGTGGCTCAGTCAGTTAAGCATCTGCCTTCAGCTTAGGTCATGATCTCGGAGTCCTGGGATCAAGCCCCGCATCAGGCTCCCTGCTCAGCGGGGAGTCTGCTTTTCCCTCTCTCTGTGCCTGCTGCTCCCCCTGCTTGTGCTCTCTCTCTTTCAAATAAATAAATAAAATCTTTTTTTAAAAAGAGAGAGAGAATCGAAACTTTGACATCTAAGTGAAAGTGATAGGTTTTAGACACCGTCTGGTGAACTTGAGTTCATGAGGAGTGGCCAGTCCAGACCAGGTCACGAGTAGGTACAAATAACAACATGTCTGCACATCTGTCAGCCAAACAGTTTTCAGAGTTTTAAAGGCCATGAACCTTCTGAAGTATCTCCAGGATGACAGCTTTTATCAGAGTACTGAATTCGTCATGATCACTTTCAGAGTGAAAGAACTGCTCTCCAACACAAAGTTTGGACAGTAAATAATCTCCTATTTTCCCCCTTGATGTTTTGTGAGATTGTGACTGGTGTAAGTACATTCCAAGTTACCAAAGCAAAAGGCAAAAATAGATGAGATGTTTTCAAGGATTCCAAAATTTGGGATGGAAATTCTTAGTGCAAATGCCTTTGAAGATAACAGGAGATAGAAGCCAAAATTCTTGACAACTCAGAATCAAAATACTTTTGGAGATACCACTGAATGGTTGGACAACTCGAACCACAGCCACAGCTGCAGAGAATCCAAAGCTGTCTGAAGAGCAAATGTCAACCTTCAGAGAGAGAATTCACCTTTCCTTGATCTTTTTACATTGATTTCACACTGTTGAACTTTTGCTCTTGTCCTTTTATTGTTATTATAATTTTTTAGTATAGTTGACACACAATGTTACATTACTTTCAGGTGTTCAATGTAGTAATTCAATAAGTTTATGTCCTTTGATTTTAATCCATCAATACATAGATCCAGCCCACTAACAAGAGTTTAAAAATTAAGAGAAACTTCCTATGAAGCATCAAGAAAAGATCATTCCACATGTCAAGGAACTCAAGCTCTGTTATAGAAATTCGAATTAATGGTGTCTAGAACCAACCTAGTCCTCAATGTGCACTTGTAAGAGGCGTTGGGGGAACGTGTTCTCTCTCCATCCTGGTTAAGGATGTTGGTGAGCAAGAACAGATCAGAATTTACTTTTGGCTCAGGAGCTAACTGGGTGAGTTTCATCTCTCCAACACTGTTTTCTGACTTAAATCAAGGGGATAGACTGGATCGACAATAGACAAACTTCCTTTTTTTTCAGTTTAGGAAATGCCTTACAGAAGAAAATTGTATTTTTTAGAAAAGCAAAAGGGATTTTGGGGAAAGCAATCTGCGAGGGCTTGGTAGAATGGCTAGAATGAAAACTGGAAGGTTCTTCCAACACTCATGGTGTGTGCTCCTCAAGTCCACCCAAACTTGGCTCATATTTAAAACAGTTTAGAGGTTTTCTTACTTAATAACTGAAAAAGGGTTTTTTAATTTAAAATTTTATGATTTGTTCTACATATTAAAATGTATTTTGCCAGTATTTTATCCATTATATACCCAATTTGATACAAATATCTAGTAGAATGCCCAAAGACGTTAATTCCAATGAATAATACACATGGAAAAAATATATGGTTTGAGAATTTTGGTTTCAGACATAAGAAAGAAATAAAGTCATATTCTTCAATAAATCATCTGGGCAGCAACTCTTCATTCTAAACCCCACCTGAATTGTGGAACTGATTACTGGTGAGAAGCTTAGCAGCCCATGATGCCAAGAGTTCACCATCATAATTGGCAGAAATTCAAGCTTTTTGAGACTTTTACAAGATCTCATATTTATTTGACACCTTAAAGACTGTATTGTAAGGTTTAACATTTCTTTCATTTGCTGGAGCAGATAGTAGAATACCCACTTTATGGATAAAAAAAATTACAGGAACAAAAAATTAATTGATCTGCCTCATTCTTTCATTCAGTTTATTATTGGTACCAGTGATGAAAATTATGAGTCTTTTGAAAATAGGTTTTTTGTTGTGCTTTTCTCTAGACCAGTGTTTTTCTAAATAATCTGACTGGGATCTATAGTAAAAAGTACCACCTGTACATGACCCAATAAAGGTATACACTGACCAAAACTAAAAAAAGAATTTCATGAAACAAAAATAATCTTTTCTTTATTCTTCTTTTTTCTTTTTCTTTCTCTCTTTCTCTCATGGTTGCCATTCTGGTCTTTTAGTCTATTTCTTTTCTTTAAAACCAAAAATGCTGTTTTCCAACCTTTTAATGGGTCCAGATATTCAGATTGAAAAACCCTGCTTTAAATTTTACATCCTCACATGCTTTTTCTCTTGTAATTTGTTCTATTATTAAGTTTTAGAATAATAAAGCAATAAGAAAGGCCCTGTCAATATAAGTTTTCCAGCAGACCTTTCCAGGGAAGAACCACCCTTTTGCTCAGTACTAATTCTTACTACTATTTGGAACTACCATCCCATCCCACTTGTACCCCAGTGCCCTTTGCTTTTTAAAATAATGATATTATCTCAACAATTATCTTTGTTTTTAACGCCTTGGAAATAATTAAATAGTTGTCAATTTTGTATAAGTTCTCTAAATTGCATTTGTTTTTGTTAAAAGTTTTGGTGCCCAAACATCAAAATACTACATATAATTCAGGATTAAACTCTCTGAAGCCTTGTCATAGGCTCCTGTCCAGGTAGCCCAAAGAAAAAGCCATGTCTCATCACTATCTTCATTGTGCAGAGTTGGAAACTGGATCTGTGGGAAGTTCAGTGACTTGATGTGGGTCAGCTAGTAAATGCCAAAGCTGGAGTAAAACCAGGTTTGAGTGTCTTCATTATTTTCTCTTAATTTGTACTTAAGTATATAAATTCTAATCTCACCTGCATGGACTCATTATTAATTTTTCAAATGATTTTTGTATGAGAAAGATAAACACATATCAGACCCAATAAAACTTTAAAATGATGTGAGGACTTTGAAAACAATGATCCATATTTGGAACATACTATCACAAAGGCCACAATTAGTAAATTTAAATTATATAGAAGTAAATTAAGCACATACTTTATTTACCAAAGAATAGTTTCCTACCTATAATTTTTATTTTATTTATAAAAATGCTAGTACTAACAGTACTAAGTACCATATAATTGGTATTGAATCTGTGTTAAGAATTTTCCCTGATGCTTTAAATATATTATCTGATTTAATCTTTAAAATAATCACTCGGTAATAATTCTATCTAATGACTCAGTAACGATTATTTGTCCGGCCATTCAGAATTTTACAAATGATACATAAGATGGAAAACCTCATGTCACTTAGGAACCTTCCAGATCACAGAATCAGGGAGGGAAGAGACAAGTTTTAACCCCAGCCTGTCCAACTCCAAGTCCAGAGCACTATGTTATCTTGTTAAAAATCTCTTGAGAGTTGGGCTCTGTTTCTGTGCCCACATTATTTATCTAGTCCTAAAACCAGTGAGAGAGGGGATGTAGAAAAGAAACTAAATGGGATGTTTTTTAACCTATCACCCATTGACAGAGAGCTTAAAATAAAAGACATAAGCAAACTTAATCAAAAGGAAATCGGTATGTCTGCTGCGGAGAAAGAAAGGGAGGCCATAATCACTTCAGAACATTTATCTATTTCATGAAGTTGTGTCTTAATTTTAAGAAGGTGAAGGAAAAATATTGTGATGTAGGTTTCTGGTTCCTGGTCTGCATGATGGAAAAAGCAAGGTAATTAATAATACACTCAAGAAGATGGGAGGCTGGAGAGCAAAACAATGCAATTAAAAAAAAAAAAGTTATACTAAGATTTAAAAAGAATGAAAATAACAGCTACGGGACCCTGGATAGTCACCGAGCATACATAATTGCGTATAATGGGTATTTAATATATCAGGCCCATGCCCACTGTACTCAATATCAGCTTTTACCTGACACTGTAGTACTCACAGGGCCATGCACCCATGTGGCCTAGTCGGGGGGGGAGGGTTCTAGCCCATCAGGGACATAGGCGATAAACTCTGAATTCTGCCTGACTCCATCCAGAATTTTGTTCAGAGGGTACGGTGGGGATTTGACAATCAGGAAACAGATAGGAAGCTGGAGGAGATATACAGAGGGAAGTGACTATGAGTCTTGGAGAGATGGTTGGTGTTGAGAGTAGCCTTTGCTTCTAGCAGATGTCTGGTTCACTTGAAAATCCAATTATGCCCAAGAAGTAACCACCTCATGTCACTCTGTAAACAGCCTTCCTGTATATGAAAGCTAGCTTTCCATTTATTAGCTGTGTAACCTTGAGCAAGTTACATAACCTCTCCAGACCATGTTGTTCTCATCTGTGAATGGGACTCATAATGAGGCAGTGTCATTAAGCTGACACTTAAGGATGGTAGGCACTAGACAGATGGGTGGGCAGTACATGACATGGTCCAACGAGAGGGAGCAGCACATGTGAAGTCATGAGATGGACAAAGTGGGAAGCATCCAATGCACTGAAAGGCCAGTGTGGCTGGAGCATAGGGTACAGTAGAAGAATAACACCTGCTGAGGCTGGAGAGGTAGACAAAGCCAAACTATATGTGGGCTGTCACAGCAATTTTGTCCCGAACCCAAGAAGAAGCCAGGAAACACACTTCTGGGTTAAGACACCCTTGGTTCTACAAGACTGGTTCCAAAGCTTTTAAACTTGTCCTCTACTCATTTTATAGTGTTGCAGAGTGTAATTACAGAATGTAATCCCAATGCCTTAGGCAGACATTCAGTGCCCAATTGATTCCACCAGACTCTTCCTAATTGATTTCTCAGCATTTTTAATCAACCTCACAGCATTCTAGTACTCACTACTATTATGTAGGCATGTGCCATGCTTTTGTGCCCTTCTGTCTTTATTTACACTGTTCTGCCCACCTGGAATTCCTGTCCTTCTATGTCTGTATACCCTAAATGCTATCTTTCGAGGTCTTGTGCCACTTCTCATGGAAACTTCTCTGACCTCACAGATGGCAATAATTGTGTCATTTTCTGATTTCATAGAAAGTTTTGCCTTTATTTTTCTTGTGATACTTATCATATTCTGACTTGGACCAATGTTTTCAAGTTGTGAATAGTAACCCATTCATAACTCACATAAATCTTGTGTAGTGGGACATCAAAAAATGTAGCAGAATAGAATAGAATGCAATGAATTTAAAATATCAGAGTGCTTTTTTTGTAATAGCTTATGTATATCATTTTATGAAAGTACAGTATTTTGTACAGTGTCCCATGTTGAAAAAATTAAGAATTTTTAATCCAGGCCTGTCCAACTCCTAGAATGTATTTTTCTTGAGGACATGTCCTAGATCTTATTCATCTATCTATACAAAGTGTTGAGCACAGTACTAAGCATTCAAAGATGTTTGTTCAACATATGCATCATAGTTTTCCATGTTCCTATTATCTCACTGAATTAAGTCTAAATATGTTAATCATCACCAAAAAATGTGAATGTGGTAAATCACTTATAAAAAAAATAGAAATAGGGGTGCCTGGGTGGCTCAGTCAGTTAAGCATCCAACTCTTGACTTTGGCTCATGTCATAACCTTAGGGTCGTTAGACCAAGCCCCGCAACAGGCTCCTCTTCAGTGCACAATCTGCTTGTCCCCCTCCCTCTCCTCCTCTCCCTGCTTGTTCTCTCTCTCTCTCTCTCTCAAATAAATAAATAAAATCTTAAAAAAATAGAAACAAATTAATAACAAATATTTCTGTGCATTTCTAAAAAGGAATATTTATCTACTACTAGTGACTAGACATTATCTTAACTTCAATTATCTAACTATTATCTCATTTGTGTTCTAATTAAATATCTGCCTAATTCTGATTGTCCCCACTTCACAAATGAAGAAACAGACCATGCCAGATATCTTAGGTTGGTCTCCCCAGGAGATAGGTTCTTGTCTTAGTGCAGGCTCCTAGAGCAAAATATCATAGACTGGGTGGCTTCTAAACAACAAAAATATAATCCTCACAGTTCTGGAGAATGAGATCAACTGCATACTGATTCTGTGTCTGTCTGGGGCCTGCTTCCTGGTTGGTACACAGCTGTCTTCTTCCTACATCCTCACATGCTGAAAGAAGGGAGCCCTCTGGGATCTCCTTTATAAGGGCACTAATTCCATTAATGGGGGCTCCACCCTCACTCTCTAATCACTTCCCAGAGGCCCACCTCCAAATACCATCACATTGGGGTTTAGGCTTCAACATATGGATTTGGTGAGGGGGATATACAAATATTCAGTCTGTAGCAACTCTGAAGCAGAGATTGGCATGTAAGAGGTTTATTGGCCAAGATCCTGTGGGCAGAAAGAGAAAATCCACACCTATGGTATGTGCTGATTTTGGGAAGGGTGAATCACTGTTCCCATCATAGTGGGAGGTATTCAATATAACCAAATTGCACAACTTGTGGTTAGTTTCCTTAAAGGATGGTGCTATACCGGGTGCTTGGCTTTTGTTTCTGTTGCTAGTAGGTTGGCCATTTGGTAGCAGTAATAATAGATCAACCTTGGGGAGTGGGAAATTATACTTGGTTCTAGGCATGACCTCCACTCCTGAAATCATGACTAATTATCTCCTAAATTCATTGTGCCAACACTGGAGTGGCCAATGGTAGATGCTAACGGCAGCTGGCTGAGTCATTTTGTCTACTTCATTGTTTAGTGTTTCTTCCATGGTGGGTGCTCACTAATTGGTGCTGACAGATGGTACAAAAGTCTTTACACTTCCATCCTACTTCCGTATGTCTGTATTCAGGCTGCTTCTCCAGAACACCTTGTCCTCTAGCTTCTGGGTCCCTGGCCAAAAAGCCAAGACATGGAGCATTTCCCATGTGTCCATGTAATTCTTACCTCAGGCCATTTCTCTTCCCCACAAAGCAGTGTGACCAAGTGTAGTATCCCAAACTTTGTCCATTTGAGGATTTCCCCTGAGCACTGTCTTTCAGCTCACACTTATATACTTAGCTAGTCCTTTCATGAATAAATCTTGATCTTTTCCCTCCTTGTCAAGCAAGTCATAAGGGTCCACCCATTTAGCTAGAGGTGCTAGCTGAAAGAGAGGCTATAGTGAAGCTGTGGTGGATACACGGGGAACTGGTTTCTCTGTTCATGCAGTTTATTTGTTCTCTCTGGCCCTGCTTGTATACAATCCTGCATGTACTATTCCATCTTGTTGCGGTTAGGCCTCATAACCCAACTCAGTTTGGACATCCGTCACTGTCTGCATGGTCACTTGATGTTCTAAGGTAAGCTGCTCCATTTCTACCAGCCTAGTGGGATGCCAGAAGCTGTTTTTCAAATTATATTTAATTCTCTATGTTATCTGGCATTATCTGGTCTTGCTCCAAAACCCCAAAGATCTACATTATAAATCTCTTATTGCTGCTTGCCATAAACTCCACGTGGCATCTTCTCCTACCATAATACCTCTAGCACCATAGAGTCTGCTAGTGGGGCTGTTTCACTGCAGCCAGAACCTAATACAGAGCTCTTTACTCTTCTAGGTTTCTTTAAAAAATGGCAGTCTTTCATGATTCTTGGTATGTGTTGAGACGTTATTCCCACTACACCTAGGTAATAAACCACTAATTACAAAAATCAAGATTTGGAGTCAGATACTGTGGCTCAACAGCCCACAGTTATAACTTATGTACTACACCACCTCTGTAGGATAAAGGACTAAGTAAGATGACTTACAAAATAGAAGGATATAAGAAAACAAAAAAATGAAAATGCAGACATAGCACTCTTAATATTATGGTATAATTTAAGACTAAGCATGTTAAAGGGGATGAAGAGGGATTAATAGTATTAATAACATGAAATATACACTAATATATAACAGACACACATAAGTCTTTAGATGCTGAACAATATAGCTTATAAAGCAAATTGGGAGATACCTTGCATCCAGTCTTGCATGTAAGGTCCTTGGAAGTCTCCACTTCCTCCTGACAACAAATAAAAAGTTGAACAAACTGAAAACTCAACTCATTTTAGATCCACAGGAGAAATGAGGTCACAGTGCAAAATGTCCCCATTGTTAGAGAGACAGATAGGCAAAATACAGAGACAGATAGATACAACTTGCCTGGAGCAAAAATCCCTAAGCAGAAATCTCTGTGGAACCAGTACCAAGGCAGGAAAACCTGAATTATAATTGATAAATTGACAAAGACTCAGTCTGGAAAAAATCTGTACATTAAAAACTCCAGGGATGGAGGGCACACCTATGAGTTTTAATCTCCTGAAGTTCTACCAGAGGTTTAAAGAGTGAAGGTAAGAGAAGGATACCCTCTTGCTTCCAGCAGGAAAGGGGAAAAGGAATAATTTGTAAATACGCCATGCCTGAGGATTCTGTTCTTCTTAAAGAGTACTACATTCCAGGGGAAATTATTTAACCAGAGCCTAATGTCCTGAGATTTTATCAGGGCCTAACTGACCTGGGGGAAGAGAAGTACTCAACTCCACCTGCATCTGGCCTCCTGTCCCACCTAAGAAGCACTTGTGAATTTCATAGCCAAGAGGCACAGATTACTAAGAGACTTAAACCTAATCATAGGACTGTAGAACTCTTCCCCCGTCCCCACACTTACCACCTTATTACTAAAGACCTATTTTTTGAAGTTTCTTTCACCCAGGGAGTGGAAGTGATGAGGTCACGGAATACAGGTGAGGTTCAGTGGGGTGGAGTCCAGAGCCGATGACCAGGAAAGAATTCTTGAGGCATCTTTGGTGCAAAATTGGTGACTTATTAAAGCACGGGGACAGGACCCATGGGCAGAAAGAGCTGCTTCCCCGGGGTTGTGAGGGGTTGCTGATTATATACTATGGGGTTGGGGGAAGGTAAGGAAAAAGGGAGGTTGAGAAAATACTTTCATATGTTAAAGAAGACTCACAGGATACCGAGGCCTTGCCATTGTCAAGTCAAGGCTCTTTACCCCTCTCGTAAGGCATTAACATGAAGATAGTCTTTTTTTTTTTAATAATAATTTTTTATTATATTACGTTAGTCACCATACAGTACATCCTTAGTTTTTGATGTAGTGTTCCATGATTCATTATTTGCGTATAACACCCAGTGCTCCATGCAATATGTGCCCTCCTTAATACCCATCACCAGCCTATCCCAATCCCCCACCCCCTCCCCTCTATTTATTTATTTTTAGAGAGAGAGCCTGAGTGCACAGGGTGGGGGGAGGGACAGAGTGAGAGGGAGAGAGAGAGAATCTTGAGCAGACTCTCCGCTGAGTGTGGAGCCTGACTTGGGGCTCCATCTCACCACCCTGAGATCATGACCTGAGCCGAAACCAAGAGTTGAAGGCTTAACTAACTGAGCAAGTCTTTTTTTTTTTAAGATTTTATTTATTTATTTATTTATTTATTTATTTATTTATTTATTTATTTATTTATTTGACAGAGATAGAGACAGCCAGCGAGAGAGGGAACACAAGCAGGAGGAGTGGGAGAGGAAGAAGCAGGCCCACAGCATAGGAGCCTCATGTGGGGCTCGATCCCACAACGCTGGGATCACGCCCTCAGCCGAAGGCAGACGCTTAACCGCTGTGCCACCCAGGCACCCCTGACTGAGCAAGTCTTAATGAAGATAGTTGGGAACTTCCTGGAGGCTGCAGACTACAAGGACATTCAATTGTATCTACATTCCCTTCAGGAAGCTAGGTTACTGACAGAGAGGCTTTGTTCTTGTAGACTGCTAAGGCATTTGTAAACTGAGGGATTGTGGTATCTATAGGTTAACTATTTCTTTGTCCTTGAGGGCAGCCAGGAGTGCCTGAGGAATGTCACATACATCCCATGGGCGGGGCAGGTTGCAGGGCATCAGTTTCTGCTTTGCCCTCAGCTTGCCTTCTGTTCCCTCATCAGAAGTACTTCATCTCTGGCTTTCATCAAAAAATTATAAGACATACTACATGGAAAAACACAGTTTGAAGACAGAATAAGCATCAGAACCAGACTCACAGGCCATGAATGATGGATTCAGAACGTGGATTTAACTATGACTGATATGCTAAGGACTTTAATGGAAAAAATAGCGTACAAGAATATATAAATGGAAAGGTATTTCATTTTTATGAATAAGAAGACTCAATATTGTCAAGATGTCAATTCTTCCTGATCTGAACTATAAATTCAATTCGATTTCAATCAGAATCCCACTTTAAGTTATTTTATGGATATTGATAAACTGATTCCAATGTTTATATGGAGAGGCGCAATACCTAGAATCTCCAACGAGTATTGAAAAAGAGCAACAATGTTGGAGGACTGACACTACCTGACTTATGGGCTTCCTATGACTACAGTAATCAAGAGAGTGTGGTATTAGTGAAAGAAGAGACAAAGTGATTAGTGGAACAGAATAGAGAGTCCAGAAATAGATCCACATTCATAGAATCAACTGATCCTTAACAAAGGAGCAATGGCAATACACTGGAGCAAAGATAGTCTTTTCAAAAATGGTACTGGAACAACTGGATATCCACATATCAAAAAAATCTAGACATAGATCTTACATCCTTCACAAGTCTTAACTCATCATAGATCATTGAACTTTATATAAAAACAGGCAAAGAAACCTGAAAAATAGCAATACATCCAAGAAAGTAGAAAGATGTTACTAATAAAACATGAAAAACAGAAGACAATAACATTGATTTTTAGAAAATAGTTTTTCTGGATAACGTCAAAGACATCAAAATTAAAAATTTTAAATGACAAAGAATCTACAAATTTAAAAAACTAAAAAAACAATTTGTGAAAGAGAATTTCTAACATAAAAAGAAAAAATAATGCTTTATTGCCCACATTATATATAGAACACTTATAACTCAGTAAAGAAAAATCAAACAACCAAATCAAAGGAGTGACAGTCTGGGAATGCATAATTGACAATAGAGAAATGAAAGAGTTGGTAACCATTTTAAAGTCTTATGACCTCACAAATAATCAAGATCATTTAAAAATAAATCAACAACATCTTTTTTTACTCCCCAGATTACTAAATTAATGTTTAATAAAGTCAACTATTGGAGAAGATTAATGGAAATTGGTATGCTAATATACTGCCTGAGGAGATGTAGTTTGATAAAGTTATTTCTTTTTTTTTTTAATCAAGGTATTTTTTTTTAAAGATTTTACTTATTTATTTGAGAGAGAGAGAGACAGACAGAGCGCAAGCAGGGGGAGTGGCAGGGGGAGAAGGGAGGAGCAGACTCCCTGCTGAGCTGGAAGCCTGATGCAGGGCTCTATCCCAGGACCTGGAGATCATTACCTGAGCCAAAGGCACACGCTTAACCATCTGAGCCACCCAGGCACCCCTGATGAAGTTATTTTTAAAATTTAAAAGTGTTTGAAAAGCATGTTATCTGAATCAATAATTCTCTTTCTTTTTTCTGTCCTAGAAAATCACTGGCAATCACACACCTATGTATTTCAGCTTGGTTTATAGTGGAACAATAGAGAAAGCAATCTGAGTGTCTAATAGAGAAATTGGTAATTAAATTATTATATTGGAAATAATGCAGTGGAATAATATATAATGGTTAGAAAAGAATAAGTTAGATCTTTATATATTGACTTAAACAAATCTTAATCCTATTTACATTAAAAAATGGATATTGCAAAGCCAATCTGACATACGATATGCTATTTTTGTCAAAATACGTAAGAAAGTTATACAGTACTAGAGTGTGATGGTGGTCACCATTGACAGAATAGGGTAGGTGGTGGCCAAAAGAGTGTATTTCAGTGAATTTTTTTTTTTTAAGAAAGAGGAAGAGAGGAGGTGTGGGAAAGGGGCAGAGAGAGAATCTTAAGCAGGCTCCATGCCCAGTGCAGAGCCTGACCGAGGCTCAATCTCACAACCCTGAGATAATGACCTGAGCCAAAATCAAGAGTCAGACCCTTAACTGACGGAGCCATCCAAATGCCCCTGTAATGTGTGAATTTTTTACGTTGACTATCTACTCATAACTTTCCAAGATACTTAAAATGTAGTAAAATTCAAACTAAGGATAAATGAAAAATAAAACAAATAAAATATTTAATTTTGTTTACAATCAAAAGTAAAATGTATAGCTTATAGTTTATGTATTAACACATTTTTGAAGTGTTTTTCTGGTACTAGCTTATTTAATAATCCTTAGAACGATTTTGTAGCTCAGATACTATTTTTATCCTCCTTTTACAGATTAGGAGAATCACAGGGAATTTAAGTATATTTTGAAGGACCAAATGAGATAGCAGCTTATGCTCAAAATACATTTAAGAGGGAATGGAGTTAAGATGTAGTTAGAGTTAAAAGTTAAAAGACTCTTATAAAGAAATATTTATTGAGTGCCATCCTTAAGAGATTTCTATAAACACTACAGGAGAATATGCAGTCCAAGTGGAAAACTCTAAAATAGACCTGATGATATAAAACTTAAAGTTTGGCCTAGCTCTGGTGGTAAAGGAAAGAATCTTGTGTACCTGCCATAAACTGCTAGGTCCTCATTTCATCATACAGTCTGTCTTTGTATTTAGCTGCTTAAAAACAATTTGAGAAGCCTCATGATTATTCTCAGTCTTAAATTGCAGTCTTTTCTAAAATTGTTTACTTACATCTGCCTGCCAAATTAGGAAATCAACTTGCCCCCACAAATCTGGTAATAAATGTGGGTAATTAATTAGTCTAGAGAGTTTTCTAGTATTCGGTAAGGAATACCCACAATATATCATATGGCAGGACAAATAGAAATAAGAGCAGGGCATGCTCTTACCCCAAAACCACAGGTACTATTGTCAACCCTTTAGGCTCCTGCTTTTGCTTTGTATTCTCTTTCCATTGTCGCTGTTTTTTTTTTTTTTCTTTCTTTCTTGCATTTATTTCCTTTCAATTAATTCCCCTTTCCAGATCTGGCTCATCAGCATCCACTCTTAGGAAACCTCCTATTTGGACCATCTTCTTCCCTGGGCTTCCTTCATGCCCTGACCAGTCTCTTGCGTGGACTCTGTGTGATGTATTTTCCTTGAAATGTTGGTGGGGTGGAAAAGCACCTAGAAATTTTAAAAATTTTCTCCCTGGCCCAGTCTTACCAACAGTGACTCTTTTAAGTAGCCACTCATGGAAGTTATAATTGTTAGCACTGTACCTTAGCTTACATACTATGCAACACGTACTGACATTCTGCGTGTGCAAGGCACACTGTAGGTGTGTATGAGGAAAAGAAAAATTTTTAGAATGATGAATGAATGAATGGACAAAATCATTACTATACAAGGCATAGACAGTTGAATGAGTGATGGACAAAATCATTACTATACAAGGCATAGACAGTTAAGTGCATGTTACTCATTATAATCTTAGAATTTATTCAGTATAATCTTAGAATCTGTAAAATGTTCAAATTATGCACCATATTTTCCACAATGACATGTTACTCTATAATTACACTTTATTACACATAGTTTCTCAGAATTTTATACATTTGTAGGGCAATAAATAAACAAGAAAATAATTCAGCAAGGACAAATAAGACTGTGGTAGATTTTTCCCTGGAATGTACATTTACACCATTTTTCTTTCCAAACCACATTGTGCATTTGATTCTTTTAAAAATGTGTGAAGGAACCAAAATGACAGGTTAGTCTGGATATGATATTGCTCTTGGAGCGATTTATGTGATTTTTTTTAACTCTTTGATCTTAAATCAAGTTCACCAACCATAAATCCTAGAATAAAATTAACACGGCAAGAAAGGTTTCATGGTTGAAATATATATCAATACTTTATAATGTTCTAAAAATCATCTTTTTCTGATAGAAAACATTTTTAAAGACAAAAATTAAAATCCAATTGTTGTAAGTGATTTGTGTCAATATATTATTAGTATGTTTGAAAATTAAATTCAGGGAAAATGATAAAATGGACAAAAATGTTTAACAATCGACCTAGTTTAACATTTTGATCTCAACTATTGAAAGACCAAATACACTTCCAAAGTAGAGCTGGCTGCAGATGAAATTGTGATGGGAGAAAATGCTGTTTTTGATGTTAACATTCTCCAATCTTGACAGGGAGTTTCTTTATCCCTTGTTCTTTCAGTCTTTCAGTTAGTACCATTCCCTATCTGAAAAACTTTTCTTTGGAAAGAGATTCATTAATTTCATTACTTCAGTTAATAGATAATTGGGCCAAGCATTACACTCGGCATTGCGGGGAATGCAAGTTTGAACAAGGCTTAGCCCCTGTTCTTAAAGAACCCTCAGTATCACCTAGAAAACAAACAAAAAAAAAAACAAAAAAAAAACCTCTGTGTCCAGCTGGGATGTGACAAGTGGAATATAAAAGGGCAAGTTCAGTGTTACCAAGAGGATGGCTTATGGATAGCATGTTTGAGAGGGTGTCAGAAGAGAGGTATACTTTTGATAGGTCTCAAAGAATCAATTGTACTTTGATAATCAAATGTACCAGGAATGACTAAATAAATATATTCTCGGTGTTAATAGTAAATGTGAAGCATTATTCCAAATGGAAAGAAGAGCAGGGTAAAGCAGCACATATCAATAGAAGGTCTTAGGAATATAAAACTGAACATAGGAAATTGGGACACAAATGAAGAGGCTCCTGAGTTGTTTGAGCAGAGGTTTTAGATTCCTGAGATTGTAAAATCTGTTTTAGGGAAACACTGAAGGTTTATTAAGAGAAGATTAGCACCAGGAATGTTATGCTTTGGATTGAAGGAAGAGAACACTTTTGGAAGAGAGACCATTTTTTTTTCAGATTTTATTTAAATTCGACTTAGTTAACATACAGTGCAATATTGGTTTTGGGAGTAGAATTCAATGATTCACCACTTTCACACAACACCCCATGCTCCACACGGCAAGTACCCTCCTTAATACCCATTATGCATCTAGCCCATCCCCCACCCACCTCCCTTCATCAACCCTCAGTTTGTTCTCTATTGTTAAAAGAGTCTCTTATGGTTTGTTTCCCTCTCCCCCCCAAAAAAGATGTTCATCTGTTTTGTTTCTTAAATTCCACATATGAGTGAAATCATATGTGATTTGTCTTTTTCTGACTGACTAATTTTGCTTAGCGTAATACAGTCTAGCTCCATCCACGTCATTGCAAATGGGAAGATTTTATTCTTTTTGATGGCTGAGTAATAGTCCAATTGCTTATATATACCACATTTTCTTTATCCATACATCAGTCAATGGACATTGGGTTCTTGCCATAGTTTGGCTCTTGTTGGTATTTTGAATAGCTACTGAGACAGCCCATGCAGAAGTGTGATCACAACAGTTGTATGGCAATGTGACACTCAGGATGTCTCTAAAAGAATCAGAAAGAAAATTTAACAGATTTAGTACTGCTGAAGTCTTTTTCCAATTGCTAATTAACATCCTGATTTATAAACCTGTTTGTTCCCTGCCATCTTTATCATCATACATAATTTTATCAATGGTCTAACGTTTTCATCACATGTCTACTGAGGCTACCAACTTTTCTTATCTCTCTCTATTCCCAACTGAGCATCCCACTTTAACTAGATTTGACTTTTACCATCCCAGCTAAGTCTCCAGGTCTTTCCCTAATCTGCTCACTTCCCTGCATTCTTCTGCTCCACTAAAATTTGCAGATACATTTCCTCAAATAACTTCCCCCCTCATTCCAATTCAATAGCATTGTTCTCATTCTCATACATGGTTGCTGTTGTATTTGCAGGCATTTATTGCTGCTGACTATATATTTAACCTCTATTCCCTATCCTTTAGTTTGAGAATAGGGTGATTTTTAGTAACTAATGCATGAACAAGCTCCTATGTACATATCTACTATGTGAGATAAATGTATCTTTAACTGATAAGTGGAAAATTATAATAGTGAGAGATCAGATAAAAGTATAAAACACCACCATATTTGTATGTCTTTTAATCTGAGAAATATTATGCTTGTCAGGTCAGTCAGTGCTGTGCTTTGTTGAATAACACATACCTAGAAATTTATCTCAAACTAGATGTGAGAAATTTGAACCATAGGCTTGAAAGTTAAAAAGGGGGTTCTATTCTTAGGGAACTAAAATGCATTTGAAAAATCCCTACATTAGCCCCTTTCCTTTTACATATGGTATTCAATGACAGATTTGTAGATTTTCTTGTATAGATTTGAATTTTATTCCTTCAGTTGAACACTGAGCCACTGCCTTAATTTCAATGTTTCCAACTATGAATGAGTATTTTTGCTTCCAGCACACCTAAAGATGTCTACATTTGCCTCAATGATATTGCTGAGGCAATCTGTTTCCCACTAGGATTGGCACTCTTAGTGTTGCGCTCCATATACTTTTGAATATAATAGGATTAAAGAAAAATGCAATAAAATTTCTGATCAATTGAACAATTTCAATTTGATATACAAATATGGAGATTGCACTTTAGTTGAACTATTGGCTGCCAGACATCAAGCTGTTTTGGGGGGATAGTCTTCAAAATCTATAAAAGTTCTAATTTTGTATGAAAGTGTTTAAGTGTATATAAATATATAATCACAAAAGTTCAAGTTGTTGAAAACTCAATATACAGACACACACACAAAAAGCCTTCCCTCTCTCAAAAAAAGACAATGTGGTTCATTTTCTTGGAAAAACATGCTATCTATGAATTAAAGAACAATAGAGCTATGAGGGGTTTTAGAAATTATCTTACACAAAAGCCTGTTTTGAGAATGAATAAACCGAGGCCCAGAAATGTAGAGAGATTGACACAAAATAATGTACATTATAAGGTACAGAATGAATATGTGTTAAAGTAAACAGGAAGAAGACAATGTGCTTTTACTTCTTTATACTTTGTATACATTGTACTTTAAGGCTTCTCATTTGCCTTTTGTTAACCTATGGGCCAAATTTAACCTGCCACCTGTTTTGGTATGGCCTGTGAGCTAAGAATAATTTTTACATTTTAAAATTATTGAAAAAATCAAAATAATAAAAATGTCTCATGACACATTAAAATTATATGAAATTCAAGCTATAATATCCATAAATAAAGTTTTATTAGAACACTTTAAAAAAAGACTTCTAAATTTGATTTTTTTTTAAATTGTGCTAAAATACACATAATATAAAATTTGCCATCTGAACCATTTTTTCCAAAATTTGATTTTAAGCACTTGTGTCTTGGCTCTCTGCCACAATGACTAAGACACAGCTTTGAAATGGGTACCATGTCTTGCCATGTGGACAACTGCTCGAGGGGGCACAATAATATTTTGCCAGATAAACAATTAAGTATTCTAGTGTCTGGGTGATGAAAAGGAAAGGAAGAATCTAGAAAACAACTCTGAACTGTACGATTTCAAATTCTAAGATAAACTATCACCATAGTAAATACGACTTGGCTCTTCAGTAAAATTAAGTGCCATGTGTGTCTTACTGTTCAATCTCAGGACCTGTTTTTTCCTCTCTCCTATTAATTTAAGGGGGTTAGGAGCAGGGACAACCATCATTTCCCCAACTCCTACATTCATAGTTGAACAAATACTGCTCAGCTCATGTTCACTATACGTCACTAAGAGCTCTCAATGAACCACAAAAGCGTATTTTTTCTTTCAAGAAAATGTAACATTACATCTCTCTGCCCACAGCCCAAATATGTGCTTAAGAGTTTAAAAGTGTTAATTGTATTTAATGTATTAAAATGCACACATTTTTTAATGTTTTTATTATATTATGTTAGTCACCATACAGTACATCCCTGGTTTCTGATGTAAAGTTCGATGATTCATTAGTTGCGAATAACACCCAGTGCACCATGCAATATGTGCCCTCCCCACCACCCATCACCAGCCTATCCCATTCCCCCACCCCCTCCCCTCTGAAGCCCTCAGTTTGTTTCTCAGAGTCTATAGTCTCTCATGCTTCATTCCCCCTTCTGATTACCCCCCTTTCTTCCCCTACCGATCTTCCTAGTTCTTATGTTCCATAGATGAGAGAAATCATATGATAATTGTCTTTCTCTGCTTGACTTCCTCCAGTGCCGTCCATGTTGCAGCAAATGTTGAGAACTCGTTCTTTCTGATAGCTGAGTAATATTCCATTGTATATGTGGACCACAACTTCTTAATCCAGTCATCTGTTGAAGGGCATCTCGGCTCCTTCCACAATTTAGCTATTGTGGACAATGCTGCTATGAACATTGGGGTGCATATGGCCCCTCTTTTCACTATGTCTGTATCTTTGGGGTAAATACCCAGTAGTGCAGTGGCTGGGTCATAGGGTAGCTCAATTTTTAACTTTTCAAGGGACCTCCACACTGTTTTCCAGAGTAGCTGTACCAACTTGCATTCCCACCAACAATGTAGGAGGGATGCCCTTTCTCCACAGGCTCTCCAGCAATTGTTTCTTGCCTTGTCAATTTTTGCCATTCTAACTGGCGTAAGGTGGTATCTTAGTGTGGTTGTAGGTCTTTATAAATAGCAGAATACTTTTTTTTTTCCTGAAGCCCTTTAACTAATTTACCAATTTCTTTCCCCATTGGTTTCTGTCTCCCAACCATTTGCATGTCATACAGCATCCTTTGCATATGCGGGGTAAGTCCTTTCATGTCACTTAAGTTTTATTGTGGCCAGCAGTGTTCAAGTTGAATACTTTTAGTTGGGAATATTTTAAAAATATAAGCACCTATGTATACTAAAATGTGAGATAATCTTTGCTTTCCTCCTTAAAACAAAACCCCAAGATAAAGTAATTTATTTCCTCTATCTTGGAAAAATGACATTCAGAAGAAGTTGGTATAATGATGTCAAAGTACAAAGTTTCGAAACTTGATTTGAAAGCTTGCTTTATAGCTAAATGAAGACTAATGACAGCTAATACTAATCCCATACAACTAATACCATAGCATCTGCAACAACTTGCAAATTGGGTCCATTAAAATTTAGTTTTATTATTTATCTGCTATTTGGCAAGAACTGATGAAATGTCTCTAGATTTCAACTGTGTCCTCTACTTTAAATGCATAGAAATTACACTTTTGAACTAATAAATATCATTAAAAGTAATCTATTTGGGAAGAGGAGATATATACTGTCTTGATCCAAAGAACTTGCAGTTGCATTTTTATTAAATATTTTAAGGGCTTTACAGGCATTATATTGGGTTGGATTCAAGTGCATTTAGAGCCATCTTGTTTCTTCTTTGAAAATCAAACATTTTTACAAACACCTCACATTTTTAATTAACTTTTGAAACTTTCTGCTTCTATTTTGAAGAAAGGTGTTATATTGTCCTCTTGTTTATTCTACTTAGCCAAATTCAAGAAGGCATTAATGTTCTTTTTTCTTCTTTTCTTCCCTTTTTTCTTTTATTTTCATTTTTATTTTTATTAACCTATTTATTTTTTGCAAGCCAGCCTTCTGGTGTTTTTAAATAGGCTCTATTTGTTGAATAGTCTTAGAGTTAGAGAAAAATTGATGAAATAGTACACAGTTCCCTTATATCCTTCACTGTTTCCTCTATTATCCCTCTTTAGTGTGCTACATTTGTTACAATCAATGAACCAAAATTGATACATTTTAATTAAATAAAGTACATAGTTTATTCAGATTTTCTTAGTTTTAACTTAATATCTTTCTTTTGTTGTTGTTCCAGGATTTCATCCAGGAAACCATGTTTACATTCACGTCTCCTTAGGCTCTCTGGGCTACGTATTGTAACTTACTTCCAAAGCGTACAATATAGGAAGAGGAACAAAGAGTAACTTCCAATGGAGAAAGCTGGCAGACACCGCGTGGGCAGCCAAGGTCAAGATCAAAAGTGATTAGTTGTGTTGATAGTATGTACCCTTGGTATGGTATGATACAGCTAACCCATGTATATACACATATTTACAAATATTTCCATAACTAAATATGAGCTCTTACCTATGCCTCCAATTTGTCCATAAACACATGGATCATTGCTTATGTGTAACTCCCACTCCAACGGTGAGAAATCTGGTTTTCATCATTCTCCATTGATTTACTCAGTCATTCAGTTCCAGTGTATATGAACAGCAGCACCAGAAATTCTTTTTAGCACTAATATTCCATTATATGGATATACTACAGGTTATTTTATCACCTACTATTGAAGGCATCTTTGTTGCTTTTTGACAATTAAGAATAAAAATTTACGTGCAGGTTTTCATGTAAGTATAAGTTATCTAATTTATTGGGTAAATACCTGGAACAAGATCGTTGGATTATATGGAAAGACTATGTTTAGCTTTGTAAGAAACTATCAAACTACCTTGTAAAGTGGTTGTGCCGTTTTGCATTCCCATCAGCAAGGAATGTGAGTTCTTTTTTTTTATAATAATTTTTTATTATGTTATGTTAGTCACCATACAGTACATCCCTAGTTTTTTATGTAATGTTCCATGATTCATTACTTGCGTATAACACCCAGTGTACCATGCAATACGTGCCCTCCTTAATACCCATCATTGGCCTGTCCCATTCCCCCACCCCCCTCCCCTCTGAAGCCCTCAGTTTGTTTCCCAGAGTCCATAGTCTCTCATGGTTCATTCCCCCTTCTGTTTACCCCCCCCCCATTCATTCGTCCCTTTCTTCTCCTACAGATCTTCCTATTTCTTATGTTCCATAATTGAGTGAAACCATATGATAATTGTCTTTCTCTGCTTGACTTATTTCACTTAGGAATGTGAGTTTTTATTACTCTGCATCCTCACCAGGATTTGGTATTGTCAGGTGTTTTTTGTTTTTTCTTTTTTAGCCATTATAATAGGTGCGTAGTGGTATCTCATTGTTTGAATTTGCAATTCCCTAATGACAAATGATTTTGAATATTTTTTTGGATGATAACTATCTGTATATTTTCTTGAGTAAATTCCTGATTAGATACTTTTTTTTTTTTGGAATTAGGTCGTTTTTGTTCTTTTAAATTTTAAGGGTTTTTTGTATATTTTGAATACAAATCCTTAATCAGACAAGTGTTTCACAAATACTTTCTCCCAGGTTAGACAGTGCCTTATCTTTTTATTCTCTTAGCATTGTCTTTAACAGATCAGAAAACTTTAGTTTTAATAAATGTCAATTTATCATTCTTTTCTGTCTTGATCATGCTTTCAATGGTATATCTAGAAAGTCATCACCATGCCCAAAGTCACCTAGATTTTCTCCTGCATTTTTTCTACAAGTTTTATAATTTTGAAATTTGCATTCTGTCCTATGATCCATTTTGAGTTCAGTTTTGTGGAATTTTTAGTACTGTATCTAGATTCATGCTTTTAAAATATGAATCTACCAGTATCATTGTTGAGAGGATTATCGTTTCTCTATTGAATTTCAGCTTTGCTCCTTGGTCAAATATCAATGACTATATTTATGTGTGTCTACTTATGGGCTTTCTATTCTGTTCCATCGATCTATTTATCTACTCTTTCACCAATACTACACTACCTCAATTACTTAAATTTTATAGTAATATTTGAAGCTGATAGTGCCATCCTACTTGGTTCTTCAATATTGAGTTAATTATTTTTGACATTCTGTCTTTTGTTTTAAACTTTTGATTTAGTTTGTTGATGTCCATGAAGTAATTTGCTAATACTTTGATTATTTTGAATCCGTAGATCAACTTGGGAAAACTAACATCTTAACAGTATTGGGTCTTCATATATATATATAGGCATGGAATTTCTCTCCCTTTATTTAGATCTTTTTAAATTTCTCTTATCAGAATTTTATAGTTTGTCTCATATAGATCGTGTGCATATTTTCTCAGATTTATGTCTAAGTATCTTGAGGGAGAGTGTGTTGTTTTTAAATTCAAGTTCCAATATTCAGTGCTGGTGTATAGGGAAACAATTTACATTTGTATATCAACTTGGATATTGCAACTTTACTATAATTGCATACTAGTTCCAAGAGGTTTTTTTTTTTTTAATCAATCTTTGGGATTTTCTACATTTATCTTCTACAATACAGCTTTCTTCTCTTATTTTTATTATTTTTTAATACCTTCTCTGGGTATAAATTATTTTTCCCCTAATTCCCTAGGGTGGAAGCTTTGCTTACTAATTTTAGATCTTTCTTTTTTATTTTTCTTTTTTTTAAAAAAGATTTTATTTATTTATTTGTCAGAGAAAGAGAGAGTGAGAGAGAGCACAAGCAAGGGGAGTGGCAGGCAGAGGGAGAAGCAGGTTCCCGCTGAGCAAGGAGCCCAATGCAGGACTTGATTCCAGGACCCCAGATTGTGACCTGAGCTGAAGGAAGATGCTTAACTGATTGAGCCACCCAGGCAACCTGATTTTTCTTCTTTTCTAATAAATGTATTTCATGCTGTAAATTTCCCTCTAAGCAATGCTCTCTCTGCATCTCACAAATTTTGCTACTGTATTTTATATTTTATATAGTTCAAATTTTCAAAAAAAAGGAGAAAGCTTGCTTGAGACTTCCTTTACCTATGTGTTAGAAATGTGTTGTTTAATATCCATATATTTGGGTATTTTCCACCTATCTTTCTGTTATTGATTTCTAATTTAATTCTAATTGTGGTCAGAGAACATACTTTGTACAATTCTATCCTTTTAAATTAGTTATGTTTATGGCCTAGAATGGAGTCTATCTTGGTGCATGTTCCACGTAAGCTTGAGAGGAATTTGTGCTATTGTTGGATGGAAATTTCTATCAATGTCAATTGAATGTCAATTAATTATAGTGCTAGTCAGGTCTACTGTACCCTTGCTGATTTTCTGTCTGCTTGATATACCAATTAATGAAAGAAAAATGTTGCATTCTCCAGATATAATAGTGGATTTGTGTATTTTTCCTTGCAGCTCTATCATATTTTGCCTTACATATTTTGATTCTCACTTGTTAGGTGCATACATATTAAGGAGTGTTATCTTCTTGGAGAATTGACTTTTTAAAAATCATTACACAATGTCTCTCTTTTACCCTGATAATTTTCCTTGTGCTGAAGTCTGTTTTGTCTGAATTTAATATGGCCACGCCAATTTCCTTCTTCTTAGTGTTAGTATGATGCATATTTTTCCACATCTTCTCACCTGTGTCTCCTTATTAAAAAGGGGTTTCTTATAAACAACATATAGTGGAGTCTTTTCTAAAAATCCACTGTAACAACCTGTCTTTAATTAATGTATTAAGACCATTCACATTTAATATGGTTATTGACATAATTTGAATTAGTATCTACCATGTTTGCAATTGGTTTTCATTTATTGTTCTTTCTCTCCTTATATTTTCTGCCTTCTCTGGCTCTAATTTAGCACTTTATGGGATTCTATTTTCTCTCTTCTTAGCATGTCAGTTATACTCATTTCAAAAGAATAATTTCCATAAAGTTAGCAATATACATTTATAACTAACCCAACTTTATTTTCAGATAACACTATACCATTTTATAGGTATTGCAGGTGCCTTATTGGAGAGTATTCCACATCCTCCCTCCCATCACTTACAAAATTGTTCTCATTATTTCCACTTTACCATATGCTATAATCACACAATACAGTGTTATTGCTTTGAGCACAGATTTAAATATTAGATCAATTAAGAATAAAATAAAGATTTTACTTTATCTCATTTCTCCTCCAATGTCTTTCTCTCTCTCTCTCTCTCTCTTTCTTTCTTTCTTTCCTTCTTTTTCCTTCTTTCTTTTTCTTTCTTTCTTTCTTTCTTTCTTTCTTTCTTTCTTTCTTTCTTCCTTTTTTTTTTTTTTTAATGTAGATCCAAGGTTTTGACCTGTAACATTTCCCTTCTATGTGAAGAACTTCTTTTAACATTTCTTGCAGGGCAGGTCTGCTGGTGATGAATTCTCTTTGTTATTTGAGGAAGTATTTACTTTTCCTTCATTTTTGAAAATTAATTTCTCTTTATATAAAATTCAAGGTTAGTGGATTTTTTTCTTGCAGTACTTCGAATATACCATCCCTTTTCTTGCTTACATGGTTTCTGATAGGAAATGTGTTATATTCTTCTATAGATAATGTGTTTTTTCCTCTGCCATCTTTCAAGATTTTCTCTTTGTCCTCAGTGTTCTGCAGTTTGAATGTGATGTGAGTAGGTGTAAGTATTTTGGTATTTACTCTGCATGGCATTCTCTGAGTTTCCTGAATCTGTTCTTTGTTATCTGTCATGATTTTGGAAAATTATTGGCTGTTTTTACTTCAAATATTTCTTTCTTTCTTGTTTTTTTCTTTCTTTTCTTTTCTTTTCTTTCTCTTTCTCTCTCTTTTTTTCTTTCTCTTTCTTTCTTTCCTTTCAGTATTCCAATTACGTGTATGTCACACCTTTTGAAAATACCCACTTCCTTGGATTTCATGTTCTCATTCTCTTTTATTCTCTATTATGTTTTAATTCTCTTTTCTATTTGTATTTTGGTTTTGAAAGTTTATAATGACATTACTTCAAGTTCACTATTTCCTCAGCCATGTATGACTTATTGATGAGCCCCTTGGGGATTCTTTATCTTTGTTACAATTTTCTTATTTTGTAGTATTTCTTTTTGATTATTTCTTAGAGTTTCCATATCTCCACTTATATTCTAAAATCTCTTCCATTTTTTAAATTCTGGTTCTGATGTTTGCTTTGTCTCTGCAGACTTTTTTTTGCCTTTGAATTGGCTTATAATTATTTGTTGAATCTGAACATGGTATACTGAGCAGAAGGAACTTTGGTAAATAGGTCTCTAGTGGGAGATTTTACACTTATTTGGGTAGGTCTTAGACTGTCTACTGTTTACTGTAGCTATAGGAGTCAGAGACTAAAATTTCCTCTGGTGTCCATGTTTTTGTCTCTCCTATATATTTTGAGTTTCCATAGAGACTCCTTATTAAACAGACTCTATTCTTTATATAGTTCTTTTGGTCTGAATACATTCTAATTATTCAGGATCCTGTTAATGTGATGGTAAGGAGTTGGAGAATGGACACATTCTATAATTGCATGATTAAATTTCAGTCTTTTTGTGTCCCTCAACTGTGTTTTTAACCATCATTTCTTACATTTTTCTCACTCTCTTTCTTGGGTGAGACAGGAAGGTTAAAGTTGGCTGGAGTTGGGTAATTGCCCTTCCACCTATGTGAGACAACACTCTGGTGACTCTTCTTTCACTGGAGAGTAAGCTTTTTTTACAGAGAAAACAGTGGGTATATTTCAAAACAGACAGTGTTCTCTTCATAACAGAGGCATGAGAAGATGATTTTTCTTAGTTTCTGGGATCCTTTCAGTTAAAATCCATGAAAGTATGGAGGCTCCACGAAGAGTAAAACCTCCAAGAGTTCCTTACTATCAATTGTGTCCAAACCCAGCCTCCAGCAATTCATCAAATCCCATTTAAGTGTGCCTACTAGTTTATACCTTCAGTGGTTTCTGCTTTGGGTATGCTGATCTTGGCCGTGTTTCCCTGATTTTGCCTGTATCTCCAGATTTGGGGCTGGCAGTTGGCCCTGCAAAGTCAGTTCTCTGATGGGTTCAAGAAAAGCCTTTGATTTTCAGCTTTTTTCAACTTTCCTCTTGTTGTGAGGATGAGAGTGATGATTCCCAAGTTTTTTACATGTTGGTGCTGAAGCTGGAAGTCTTCTACTACACTTTTTTTAGTGTAGTATTTTTCAAAAACACTGCCATTATGGTTAACATCTGGTTACTAGATTAAAATTTTGTGGTTAGGAAAATATTTTTTAAAGTATAAGGCTGAGAGATCAATCCATAAAACTTAGCACACATGAACAAGTGTTCCATGGATAAAGATCCCTTTAGCAATTTGGAAGGGGGTGTCATAAATCCCATTTCTCACAAGTAATATTGCTCAGCAAATGGATGCACAGCTAAAAAGAAAATATATCATCTGAACAAACTTGCCTATTAGTTGAGTTAACTGAAATGTCACTGTATTTTCTTATAAAAGCATTTATCTTTTGAGGAATAAAACTTGGACAAGTAAGGAACTTACTTGGGGCTCAAAATTTAAGAGAGATAAAAATTTTGTGAATCAAAATCAATAATATTTTAATGCAATATTTTAAATGAGATGAATGGGATAAATATTTAAAAAGTATCAAAATGTATTTAAATTAAGAAACAGCACAATACAGAGCCATATTGGAGCCTAAGACAAAAAGGAACATTTTTATTGCTGACTTTTTTGGTCCTTAAATATTGTGCCCTACGTAAGTCTCTCACCATTGTCCCAGCCCTGGTGAGGAATGTTCAGTCATTAGACATTGGAAAAAATACATTTAAACATATATATTAGAGTTAGGAAAAAATCAAGATATGTTAGAGGCAGGAAAGTTTTCTCTTATACACAGTTTAATATCATTATCATTTGAAATTCAATATAACTAAATGGAAAAAATTTTTGGTTTTTTTTACGTAAAAAGTTATTATTTCATACAGCAGTTTTGGCAATTGGAAAATAATATTAATATAATGCTAAACGTTTATGTATTTCTCTTTCTGCACACATATATACACATTCGCATACAAACAGACAAGTATTACAACAGTAATCAGAGATTGAAAAATAGACATCCCCATCAAAAGGAGTCTTTCTTTCTTTCTTTGGCTGTCTTCTCTCTGAAGCTTCTTGTCTACCTGTGATATTGTACTCTCAGGACCTCTCCATACCTATTGTCTTCTCAGGTTGTTTTCTGAGAGATTTTCTTTACACAAGGAAAGCTATCTGTTAAGTGTCTTCCTCCCATATATGTATATATATATATGATTCAACTATATATAAAATTAAATGTCATATGTAATATATAATAATATATAATATATATTATAACATATGTAACAAAAGTTATATATATATGTAATATATATATAAATATATATATGTAATATATATATAAATCTATATATGTTATATATATAAATCTATATGTTATATATATATAAATATATATATGTAATATATATAAATATATATGTTATATATATAAATATATATATGTAATATATATAAATATATATATGTAATATATATATATATATAAATATATTTAAATACTTGTTATACCAGAGGGTATCTGTATAATCACTGAAATTTTCTCTGTTTTCTTTTGATCTCATTATAGATGTTCGAAATATATTTGAAAATGAAAGTTGTTACTTAATGTGTTGTGACAGTATGGTAGTAAGAATTGAACAGCTGTCCTCCCACAGAGTTAGTTGGTAGGCCAGAGACACATTGAGCACATCTGACTAAGTACTGAACCCACCGAGTAGCCTTGTGAATCACAGGTGTGGAGAAATAAGGACAACTACAAAGAAGAGTGCCTCTAAATGTGTCCAGATCACAGTCAAGACAACAATATTTTTCAGAACTTTTATCTCCATAAAATGCTCAACAGAAATAAAGGGAAGAGGCTGTAATTATCTGAATTTTATAGATAGAGTACATAGAATACTTCTACACTCATACACTCAGTCAGAGATGACATAGTTAACTAAAATGTATATGAATTTCAATTATGGTGTTTTAAATCAGATGGTTAAGTCTGCATCTGAAACCAGTAAGTTGCAGGCTGCTTTTGGTAATCAAACCTACTGATTACACTATAACACTCTCTTGTCTCTTTTCACCATGTTTTGTTAATGTTTTATAAGCAGTATGCTGGCTTTCTATTTTCAAGTAGTGTTGCTCTCGAGTCCAATTTTGCCATTATGCAAAACAATAAAAGAGGACATTAGTCCTAGACGTAATCATTTATTTAGGCACATGAATCATAGAACATGTAAATAAAAATACCATCACCATGCAAAAAAGCAAGGAACACAGACATATATTTCAAACATTAAATTCCATCTTGGTTTGTGTGTTTGGTTAAAAACCTTTATTGATCATAATACCTTTCAGGATTCTCCCTACAAGTTCCAAAAATGACTGAGAGACTAAGTGTGGGAAACTAGGAGAGCAAGCAGAAAGAGGTAGGCATGAGGCCTAAAATAAAATGAATAAATGCAAGAAGGAATCAAATCCAGAGCAAAGGCTGACTTTTTCACTTCATAAATTACCTTCTTGATGTAAATTCAATACTAGCGAATTCAATACACAAGCAATGCAAAGAATTTTCGTGGGTGGGAAAGGCTGAGAGAAGAGATCAAGCAGCAGTGTCAGTAGCTCTGGAGAGTCTGATAATGGCCCCAGATTTCAAGGAGATATTTAAGTACATTCCTCACATAGCTTAGAATACCCGGGTGTTACATCTCACAGAAACGGTATACTCATTGTGCTGTTTTTATTTCTAAGTGGAATCTTGAAAGATCTTTCTAAGTAAAATGCTGGCAAAGAAACAACCCCATCACTGAATGTCCCCGTCATTTTGTCTTTTACATGATTGGTTGCAGATGTTTCTGTGAAAAAAAGGCTTCAGAGTTTGTCACTCCACCTACCGTCAGTTCACACTCAGGGTTCAGTTGGGAGAAATATTGAACATACCACTTGGCTGTTGCAATCCAGCTTTTAAATGTGCACATTCTTATCTCAATTTACTGGTGCTTATTTTGTGGAAGAAATTTCCAAGTGATTTTAGATTATAAAATAAGGTAATAATGAATATCTTAGATAACTTTATGAAACATGAGATTAAACTTTGACACATTTTTATTCAAAAACAAGAGATATCAAATATACACAACTGTGAGACAAAGTTTAATTCAAAGTACATTTGGACTGAGACAGCATGAATATTAATCATATCTCTAATAGAAATGAAAAAAATGAAGGTCGTAACAACTGGATGTTTATTTAAGTGAAGGAAAATCTAAGACTAATTTTTAAAAACACTACTGGTAGATATCTAGAAGAGTTACTTTTAAAGTTATCGTATTACTTACATAGCATATTTCAAAGCATAGCAATTTGATATTCTATATAAGATATAACCAACAAACAAGGGTTGTTCTTTTGTTGTTATTGTGTATGATTAAAAGTTCTACAAGCCGGGTGGTGTAATAATAATGCACTATGTTAGCAATGTTGCAATTGTTAGTAACATTTGCATAGTCATATTATTGTATACTCTGATTATTGATTTACTAAAAAACGTGCTGTCAGTATATTGGGAGAATGGAAGGGGATAGTTAATGTGAGTTTATGGGTAGAGAGGATTGTGTAAAATAGATGAATTCTCAACCCCAATAATAAGAAAGTAATAGACAACATCTAAAAGTTAAAAATCAAGAAATTGCTATCCAAGCATTTTATTTGGGAATGTGGTGGCAAGTTATATTAGAAACAGCTGAAGGATATGAATAAATAAAACAAAATTGGAAGGATGAGCAGAGGACTATCATTTTTCTTAGATAATTGTGTTTTTGATTATCACTCCAATAGTACCATCTGAATATGTGTATATTACTACTTTGATAAAGTGAAACACTTAAAAAGGTTTTTCTAAGAAATAAAGTATTTAAAAAAATTTTTTTGTTGTTATTTTGGTGTGAAAGGGTAGACCACCACAGTAATTCCCTTTAGTTACTGTAGAAAAGTGCAATTGTTAATTAGCCAAAACTGTTATTTCTTGCCAAAATATTAAAATACTATCAAGAACAATCAAAATTAAAGAATATAGGCTGTAATCCTGCCTCCCCAATAAATAAAACTATCTTCATATTCTTGTCTAAACTTGTAAAGACCTTTAACATATTTATCAAGACTGAAAGCTTTGAGTCACTGCCCTGGTTTGAATCCTGATTGTACCTTTTATTATGTCATTTTGAACAAGTTAATTAAGCTATTTAGTGAACACACATCACTGCATTATTTAAAAGTCAAATGAGAGAATAAATAAATAAGAGAATAAGTGTAAAACACTTAACTTGGGTACCTGACATATATTCCGGTTCCATAAATGTTGTCATTTCTCTTGTCTATCATTGAAATCACAGCAGGACATAGTTTTGCATCTTACCATATAAACTCAATTCATAAGTCACATTCCATCTTCTGACATTATAATGCCCTGTCACACCTGTCCCATGCTCTACTAACGCCTAGCCATTTTTAGAATTGCCTTCACTAATCATCCCTATGCAAATTAGATTGTTCTTTGTCTTTATGTTCTGTAACACCCAGCCTATTTTCTTAATAAAACCTACTGACACACAAAATAAATATTTCTCTGTGTAATTATTTGTTCAACATCAATTTGTATCTGATAATAGATTTGAAACTCTTTGGGGCAGGGACTATTTCTATCTCAACCACCATTATTATATCCTACCTCTGAATACCGTGTTTAGCACATAATACGTGTTCATGATATAATTGGTTCAAAGAGTGATCGAATAATGTTTATTGTGTCTGCAGAACAATTGAGCTACTTTTTCCTTAACTTTGTCTAACTATTAGAATGCTTCCAATTTTCAGCTACTTCTACTTGTCATAGTGCTATAATAAGTATTTTAGGAATAGGAATAGGAATTTTTCTTGTTTTGGGTTATACATGTTTAACTAACACCCCAAAGTGTGAATATTTCTGTGTAAATTCTCAGATCCGAGTTTATACTATTATAACCCTATAATCTAACATATGTTTGAAAATGTAAGTGAACGAATGAATGGGTGAATGAATGAGTCAAGACTGTCAATTAGGCAGTTAAGAGATTTCCTGATCTGAACTCTATTTTATGTTTTTTTTTTTTAATCCATCTTCTTAGTGGCCAAATAATTTGCACGATTGATTACTCATCTTTTGAGAGGGAAATAGTACAACATGGAGTACTCTTATGTTGTCGTTCTTGTTGTTGTTGTCGTCGTCGTCGTCGTCTTTAACATTTTGATAATTCTATCTCAATGCCCACATACCTCCTTCATAAATGTGATTTGGTACCTTCTTACTGAAAGCTGACTTTGAAAAATCTTCTTTAATGAGTCATTTTTTACAGAGCTCTTCCTTGGTTATCTAAGCCTACTTTAGGTACCCACCCCCACCCCAAGTATCATCAGCAATGCCATTATCATCATCATATAAAAATGCTGAGTATTTAGGCGCATGGCATTATGGTAAACACTTTACATGTATTATCTTGTTTATTCATGCAAAACCCAACAAATGATCCTCTGATCATTCCCCTATTTACAAAAACCAAACCCCTAGACTTGGCACATAAAGCCAAACAAGTTATTTGGCTTTCACTCACTTTCAGTTTTATTTTATCCAGGAGGTAACATTACCCTCCTTTTAACAGATATGGAAACTGAACCTTAGAACGTGGAAATAATTAGTACAGATTCACAAATAGAGAGTGATGGGTCTTTTTGTCTCCAAAGCCTACATTCTAAGCCAGCACACCACCAAGCCACATTCTCCACTTCTGTTATGAGAGCTACCATTCCGTACATTACCGCCATTCAAGTATGAGCTCTGTGAAGCCACCTGCTGTGCCTTTTTCATAGTTGTGTATTTAGCACCTACCACAGGACCAGCAGATAAATGTAACTCAGTATTACTGATGTTTACTACATAAGCAAAATTTATTTCTGAACCCCTTTATGAATGGGTTCAACCTAAGATCTTTTAAAAAACTCTTGCCCAAAACAAATTCTACTTTTCATATTTCTGCCTTTCATTTCCACTTTGCAGAAATTATTTAACTAACCTAACTACATTTTGTATTCCATTTTTAATTTCCTAATCTGAATACTAAATAGTATGCTTTCTAAGTTTCATTTGAAATATCAGAGAAAGAAGTTCCGGTCATTCAGAAAGTTTTTTTTCTTGTTTTCTCTATCAATTCATCCTTTTCCAGGCTAACCCTGTCTAACTCTAAGCAGTTAAATGAACATTAGCCATCTCAAGACATAAAGAATGCAAGAGAATAGTGAAACATTCACATTGTAGTTTCCTAGTGGTCTGGATCTAAGAGGAAAAAATGCTTTATTTAATTTTTATTATCACTACACAAATGTCAACTAGAGTCACTCTAACCCTTAAGATGTAGCTGATTTGGGGTCAAAATCCCATCTCATTACTCCCTTATTCTCCCCAGATTTCTGTGAATTCCTGGTGCTTACCTCCCTTTAGTTTCTGGCTCCTGTTCCTATTATTATTGACATTACGCTGATGTAAGGTAGACTTCACTGGAGATTTGGGTAAAAAGAAGCCAGATATTACACTGCCATAATACTCAATAAATAATTTAAATTTGAGCTATAATTGTTCTTGTCTCCTGACCACTTCTCACCAGTGCAAATGGCAGGTTCCCATCCCCTGGCTCATCTACCCTCTTCTCTCATCTCCCCTTTTTCTCTTCCTAGACTCATTTCCACAGCCTCTTAGACCACTGCTCCTTGGGGATTGTCCTAAGGGTCTTGACATCTCACTCTGCTCCCCTGTCACACTAGGGCAAGGACTCATCGAAAAGTATTTTCTAAACCAAAAAGAGGTTCTTCCATAACTTCTTTTCCTGAAATCCTCTGATTAAAGGCAGGAACTTCACCTTGTCTGTTCATATCCAGATTCATTCATGATTCATAAATGCTGTCATGAAACAAAAGTATCTAATAAGTACTCAGTAAGTGTCAGGTGCCTTCCGTTATTCTTGTTGGCTGCTGGTTTCAAGGTCATGTAAGGAAATTATGGAAAGTTCTGAAGTTCCAAGATCATATATTTAACTCAGAAATGAAACTTGGATGTGAACTTATACACATGGAAATCCTGTTACTGGTTTGTCACATTGTAGAAAGTTCTTTCCTTCCTTGAGTACTTCTAATGCAGTCTTGTCTTCCAGTATCCCTTCTGTGTCCCTTTTCTCAGAAACTGATCTTAAGCATACATGTATTCAAGGTGATTCTTCACTGAAGTAGATTATGTACAAAAAGAACCTAAGATTGCAATTATTTCCATTTTTCAACCTTTTGAATGCTTTAATATTATTGCTGTAAATGTGATTGTACAAAGCTATAAATTTCTCGCTTAATCATTTTTAAACACCTCTGACATGTGATCAGGAGTTGGAAATATAAGTTGTTAAATTTTATAGGTTTTTTGCATGGTACCATCACCTGCTATTCTATTATAAACTGTTATCTGTTACCCAATCAAAAGAAAATGGGTAAGAAAAGTTTATTGAAGTCCAAGGAACATTCCTTTTTGCATGAATTTACCAACACTGATAGGTTGTAGGCTAACAGAACTGGAATTTTCAAAAAATGGTGGGGATAAGTGGGAAAGGAACATACATGCCTCACATCCCTCTGCTCTGCCTCTCACTAACTCCAGTATATAAATATCTGATTTACAGTATGTATTTGGGTGCACTCTGTCATCAGAAATATTTCTCTTGTGACTCAAGTATATTCCTTCTGATTGTCTTACAATTTCAAACTTAAACTCAATTTTCATGGCTTTTTATCCCAGATGAAGATAGAGCACCTTTGTTCAAAAATGCATATTTTTTCATAAAAGAGAGGAGAGATGCACTGGTTTCAACAGAACTATTTTACTTGGTCTCTCACTCTAGTTAAACATTGGGCAGCCAGAAAACTGATAACAGGAGTTTCCAATATTTTGTTTTGGTATGCACATGGTGGGAGGAGTCAGGTTTTACGGCTTTAATGACTCCTGTGACAATTCCAGCTCTTTTTACTACTGTAAGATCTTGGGCAACTTCTTGCTTTCCTTCTTAGCCTATATTCTCATCAGCAAAATGGCAATAGTCACATTTTCTGCAGGGATTTCTGTTGATGTCTTGAGACTTAAAAGAAATCAAGTCTTTATGTCACATCACAAATAGAGGACTATCAATTATTGATACATAGTATCATTAAGTATTATAATACCTTGGTTTCCAAACTAAGTTTGAATCCTTATTTTAATATTTTTCAGGACTATTTATTTTTTTTAAAGATTTTATTTATTTATTTGAAAGAGAGACAGCCAGTGAGAGAGGGAACACAAGCAGAGGGAGTGGGAGAGGAAGAAGCAGGCTCCTAGTGGAGGAGCCTGATGTGGGGCTCCATCCCAGAACACTGGGATCAAGCCCTGAGCTGAAGGCAGACGCTTAACGATTGCGCCACCCAGGCGCCCCTTTCAGAAGTCTTTAAAGAAGAGGCTGATTCCAAGATGCAAACAGTTTGAAACAAGATGAACTTGGAGTATGTTAAGGTGTCAGAAGTTGAGAAAGTGCTCGAGAGAAGATAGAGCATTATTTTTTTTATTAATATATTTTTATTATATTATGTTAGTCACCATACAGTACACCCCTAGTTTTTGATGTAAAGTTCCATGATTCATTACTTGCATATAACACCCAGTGCACCTCCTTAATACCCATCACCAGCCTATCCTGTTCCCCCACCCCCCTCCCCTCAGACACCCTCAGTTTGTTTCCCAGAGTCCATAGTCTCTCATGGTTCATTCCCCCTTCTGTTTAACCTCCCCCCTTCTTCTTCCCTTTCTTCTCTAAGTCAAGAAGAGAAAGGCAATTATCATATGGTTTCACTCATTTATGGAATATAAGAAGTAGGAAGATCGGTAGGGGAAGATAGAGCATTGTTGAAAGGGCACAGGAGACAATCTGAAAAAGCTCCAAAAGGCCAAATGGCCAAAACAGCAATAACTTGAGGAACAAAATCAACAGAGAACTGGATTACAGCCCACAGATAAAATAAACATCCATGAGCCCAACATACTAGTATAAGTAAATAAATGAATAAATTAACAGAGAAGAAGGTATATACCAATTAGTGAATGTAGAAACAATACAGAAAACACAAAATCAACATTAGAATACCACAGTAATAGTTGTTGTTGGCAAGATTCACGAAAGGTTATGAAAGGAAATTCGAGGAGAAACAGACAGTTACATAGTCTCAAAGTATCTCTGTATTAATTACAAAGGGAAAATAGTATCTTTATAATGGAAAAAACCATAGACACCATCTTAACTAAGCAAGGTTAACATCACTGGTAATAAAACATCTCGGCATCATATACCCTTGACCATGTTTCACTGAGAAAGTCTCATCATGTCTGTGATCTTCTTGAAAAAACACCTACTTTCAATGCAATAATGAAAAAATACAGGATTAATCCAAACTGGAGGACATTCTATAAAGTAACTTACCTTGAGTGCCAAGGTTCTGAAGGACAGGGGAAGATTAAGAGAAGAAAGGAGACTGACAACTAAATTCAGGGTGAGTTCCTACACCAGACCCTGGAACAGAAATATAGTTGGTAGAACATACCAATGTTAATTTCTTAGTTTTGGTAATTGTGCTATGGTTGATGTAAAACATGGGGTGTAACATTATGGGAGACTTGGTAAAGGATATATGAAACTGTTCTGTAAGTCTAAACTTATTATAAAATAAAAAATACATTTTAAAATCAAGTTATTTTCTTTGGGAATATATCTGGTATTATCAATGAAATGGCTTACTTCCTCTTTTTTTAAGATGTCTTTGGTAAAGTCATGTAGAAACATGAGTTTAAATTTTTATTTATTTATTTGAGAGAGTGAGAGAGCAGCAGAGGGAGAGGAAAAGTGAGAAGGAGAAGCAGGCTCCCCACTGAGCAGGGAGACCCACGTGGGGTTTGATCCCAGACCCTGGGATCATGACCAGAGCTGAAAGGAGATGCCTAACCAACTGAGCCACCCAGGCGCCCCAGAAAATGGATACTTCTAATTGTATTACCTATACTTGTGAAAAATTTTGAGGCAGGTTCTCTGACTTTATTCCTGAGTATTTAAAAACTAAATAATGTTGCTGTTCATCAACGCTAATTTATTATTTATTAATTAATTTATTTATTTAGGCTGGGTAGCTGGAACTAAGCGTCACTGAGAGACGTGGAAAGGAGCAAACCCAGATGACATCATGAATTAGAATCTGAACCCAGAAACAATATCCAGAAATAGTCTGCAAACCTCCAAAAGTCTTTGAGAAAGGCAAAAGGTTCAGGATGGAATGAACCACCAAACATTACCATTCTATTCTTCAGACTCTTCAGGTTTTTTAATCTGTTTGAGGAATGAAAAGCACTTGGTTTCCCTTTGAAATAAGCATTTTATAAGAAGCATGGTAGATTAGAGAAAACATAAGAGTCCCAGAGATAAGATAATTCTTGTAACCATCAGAAATGTAATGGAACTGTCAACAGAACATGAAATAAGGCATGGATATTGATAATTGATACACATAAATTTATTGCAAAATGATGCAAAAATCACACACATTTTTTTTAATTAAAATTAAACACTTAAAAACAATTTTTTATTTAGATGATCTCATCACAATAGTTATAGAGCTTTTAGGTTTCATTACTATGAAAACTTTTTCACAAGAAACTTTGAGATTTTGTTAGGTACATCAAAAATAGATTATAATTCATTATAATTTAATTAAAATGGTCTTGTGTTTTTTAATTCATTTATTCAGTTATTTATTTTTAGTAATCTCTATACCTAAGGTGGGGCTTGAACTCAGGACGCAGAGATTAAGAGTCACATAATCTTCCAGCTGAGCCAGCCAGGTGCCCCGATAGCCATGTTTTTAAAATGATACTGTTTTTGTTTTTTTATTATATAAAAATTCATGGGATTTCCAGTAGAATTTAAAAAGATGTGTGCATGGCTATCGAAGTGCTAATTCAGTGTTAGTAATATTTACTATTGCTGCTCATGACCACACTTATCTTATTCTGGCTTCTCAGGAGCAGTCTCATTTAACCTGAAAGTTTTAATAACATCTGGTATATAACTTCATTTTCTGTTGTGAACTCATAACCACAGGAAAATTAATTCTAGAATTGGTGGTTTTGTTTCGTTTTTAAGATTTTATTTTTTTATTTACTTGCCCGAGCAAGAGAGCCAGAGAGCACAAGCTGGGGAAACAGCAGAGGAAGCAAGAGAAGCAGGCTCCCTGCCGAGCAGTGAGCCAGAGGCCTGGCTCCATCCCAGGACCCTGAGATCATGACGTGAGCCTAAAGCAGACACTTAACCAACTGAGCTCCCCAGGTGCCTCTAGAATTGGTGTTTTATATAGGATGTCTCATAAAGGCATTTAAGATAATTTCATTTTTAAATAATGAAATCTAAGAGCAAAATAATATCTTTTATAAAATGTGAATTGTCTGAAGATCTAGGAAATTATAAGCTAAATTTCACTTCAGTCTTGTATTCCTGAATGATTAAAAGAATCTGCTGGGGTCCAGAGACAGCTCCATTCCCCAACTTCCCCCAAGCTTGGAGAGAATCCGTTGTGAATGATTTTTCTCTCCTCACTTCCAATAATGTCTATATACAAATCACACCCAATTTTGCTTACTGTTTCAGGGGGTTCCTAGATCTGGGGAAGTTCTCCCATGGGCTTTAGTTTAACACCTTCTGAAAAAGCATACTTTACTCCTAAAATTATTGTCTATTAGGCACAGATCTAGCCAAGACAGATAGGAAGCAGAAAATTAGTAGGAACTGTGGCCCTGTCTCTCCAGGCAATTACAGTGTACTTGGGGAGAGTACTCGTGCATTTATAAAAACAAGAATTATTCACTGTCGAGTATTTTCCACGTGTTTAACATGTATATCATTTACTTCTCCAAATAATTCTGTGCATAACTGGTTTAATAATTTGCGGACAGGTGCAAAAAGAAAACTTGGGATCCTGTGTTTAAAAAAGCAGGAAAATAGTGCCTATAATGGTATTAAAATGTAAAGTTCTTTACTTTCTTCCACGGTCTCTGTATCGTTCATGGTCTTATATTTGGCTGCTATTTAATGCTGTGCTTGATCATGCACAGGGATAATCAATAAGCATGCGCAAATACTACAGGTGCCTGAGGGCATGGCCCCCATGCAGGAACTGGACCCACCTGGGTTCTTCTGCCCACTGTCAGACCCAGGCGCTGTGGGCTGGCTTCTGCATGGGCTGGAAGACATGAGTTCATGCCAAGCATCTCCACTTCCCATGCGCAGTTCCAACCTAAGTGGTTGAGCAGCCCTTAAGACTATTGCCCCTTCTATGCCAGTGTGCCCTGGGTAACTTTGTCGTCCCTGCTGAATCACTTATGGGATGAGCAGCAGCCAGCCAAAGGTGTAGGATGGCTGCAGCAGAGGTCCCTAGGTGGAGCTTGGAGGGGGAAGCCAGGTGTTCTGGGGGCAGCCATGGTGGGGAAGCAGACAAGCCTGTCCTGTGGAAATGGGGGAAGCAGCAGTGGGGGGACCTTGTGCAAGCTGAGGCCCCAAGTACCTCCCCAATCTCATGCTCCATTGTCCCATTGGAGTAAGAAACACAGATTCAGAGATGAAACTATTAAAATTTCAAGACATTAGAGATAAAGACAATCAGAGGATTTGAGCAGCTGTCTGAAGTACACAGAATTAGCAGCTGTGGAGCTGGGATTCAAACCCATGTCTTCAGTTCCAAAACCAGCTCTTAAGAGCTAAGGCACACAGTGAAGTGGTGAAGGCAGATAAAAACAAGCGGGGGTCTCATTCTAACACGGGAGGGGATAGTGTTAGCCCTGGAAAGGATCTTGTAAGGGACAAGTCATGGCAAGGGCCTGGAAGCAACTAAGATGAAGGAAAGGCAATCTTAGGTGGAAGTATTTGGGTTCCTAAGAAGAGGGGCAGGAACTGGGCAGGGGCTGGTGAAATAAATGTCTGGTGCTTCAGGGACCTGCACCAAGCACATTGGGAAGTGAGTAGAATAGCAAAATAGACAGTTGTCTGAAGGACTTACTCATGCATGGGTGTGAAAAACAAGGAGAGGGGCTGAGCTTTAATGTAAGAGGCCTCAGGAAGGTACTGGGGAATCATGAACTAGAGGTTTCTCTGGGGAATTAATATATGGTTGATCCTTGAACAAATGGGGTTAAGGGTGCAGACCACCTGAGCAGTTGAAAATCCTTGCATATACTCCCCCAACACTTTGCTAATAGCCTACTATTGATCAGAAGAGTTACCAACAACATAAACAGTCAATCAACACATATTTTGTAAGTTATATGTGTTATATAATGTATTCTTATAATAAAGTAAGCTAGAGGAAAAAGTTATTAAGATAATCATAAGGAAGAGAAAATATGTTTATAGTACTGTACCGTATTTATTGAAAAAAATGACATATAAGTGGACCTATGCAGTTCAGACATGTGTTGTTCCAGGGTCAACTGTAAACTGTGGCTCAAGTCACTGGATCCAGATGCCATGAGAGGCAGAGGAATGTTCTAGAAGTTTAACAGTGAAACAAAGAATGGAGTGTCAGGACCAGGCACAGGAGAACCTGCAGTGAAAGAACCAGCAAGTCTGGGTAATGGATTGTATTTGGATCAAAGACAAGAGCAAGTCATATTCAGGGAAGGATGGATGAGGTGTCTGAAGGATTTTAGTAATACTCCTTTTCAAGCCATAAAGTTCATCAGGCCTCACTGAACTGTATTCATTCAGATATAACTTCTACACTAACTCTACAGATACTGACCTGATATAAGCACTTTCCTTTCTTGTATGTCTTACCACAATTTCTCTGTGTTGCTAAATTGAGATATTTTCGGCAGCCATATTTTCAATCCTCCAACCAAGATTCCCTTAGAGATTGAGGAAGAGAGTGAAGATGCAGACTCTGGTATATAATATGAGCCCTCCTGTATGATTTCCAAAGACCTCCAGACAAAGGAGTACATTCTTGCTTTTTGCTGGGCTACAAGTTTTTGTTGTTTTTGTAAGGGAGGAATGCATCAGGCTGTCACTGGCAACTAAGTGGCCCAATCAGAAAGCTTGTAGGCATGCAGCCTCTATACCCAAGTGCATCCACCTGAGCATGGCGGGATGGTCTCAACTAGAATATAAAAGAGTCTAACTGTGGCTATAATCAGCACCTTTTTTGCATAGAATTTATTTGATGGTTCTTTTTCCTCAGTCAAATGCACCCAGCATTTTCTGGATTCAAAACGTCTCTAACAAAGCCTTCTGGATTATTGCTTATCAGTTCAAAGGGTTTAACACTGCCTCTAAAAATCTAAGTTTACTCATTTCAAAGACTCCACCAAAGTTAGCTCATTCTTAAGAGAGTTATGTCTACACTTGGAAGACTAGTTGACTTTAAAATAGAACTCTACAAAATAAAAATAAAATAAAATAATAAAATAAAATAAAATAATAAAATAGAACACTCCATTCTACGAAGTGTGCTAAATGCCTTCTGCACCAGTACAACGTCTTCACAATTATCCATCATGCTCTGGCCCTCTGCCCTTCGTACAAATGAAGAACATCATCACACTGCTTATAGCCAGATCTCCACAGGAAAGGGCTGGAGCTCAAAACGTTAACCTTAACTATCTCTCATAAGATGGATAAATGTAGGAGCTGCTCTTCATAAAGTTAAACTTATCATCCATGTGCACAGATACACATATAGATACAGATAGGGTAGTGAGGAAAAAATAAAGGAAAGAAATGAATGTTGGATTCAAAGTCTTTTTGTGTATATTTCAAAAGATGAAATCAAGTTTAATATTAGTTCAATTGTTTGCAATGGCAAACTATGGTAAAGTACCACAGACTGGGAGGTTTAAATAACAGAAATTCATTTTCTTACAATTCTGGAGGCTAAAAGTCCACAATCAAGATGTTGCCAGGTGTCCTCTCTCCTTGACTTACAGATGGCCAGTTCCTCTCTGGATCTTCACACGGTCTTCCTTCTGTCTGTGTCGGATGAGGCCCACCCTCATAACTTCATTTAACCTTAATCCCCTCTTTAAATGCCCTCTCTCCAAATACAGTCACATTCTGAGGTATGGGGGGTTAGGACACCAACGTATGAATTTTGGGAGGGACACACTTCAACAACCATGACAATTAATAATTTTACTTTGTGAGACAGAAGTTCCCATGTAAAATTAGGAGTCAATTCAGAGTACCATGTATATAGTTCAAAAGTGTACTTCAGGGGGGTAATCAGAAGGGGGAATGAAGCAGGAGAGACTATGGACTCTGAGAAACAAACTGAGGGCTTCAGAGGGGAGGGGGTGGGGGAATGGGATAGACTGGTGATGGGTAGTAAGGAGGGCACGTATTGCATGGTGCACTGGGTGTTATACGCAACTAATGAATCATCGAACTTTACATCAAAAACCAGGGATGTACTGTATGGTGACTAACATAATATAATTTAAAAAATATTTTTAAAAAAGTGTACTTCAAAAGACTGCTTGATTTGACTTTGCATATTTCACTTCAGAGAAAAGACTCTCACTTATTTTTGTTTTCCATCACTCAAATAAATCTTAATTTAACATCCATTAGGTATAAAATGTTGTTAACTGTGCTATGAATGGGAAAGCATTCAAAGGTATGTAAGACATGGCCCCCATCGTCAACACAGTCTCAAATCTTAATTGATAACTAATCAGTTTCTAGACTTAGTATATAATGAATGCCAAAATATAAGCTGAAACTTAAAACAGTGACTAGCATATAGTAGACATTCACTAAATGGTTTGAGTAAATATTACATGCATAAAACGATTTTCCAGCATTTATCTTTGTTACCTGGAGAGGATAAAAGTGAAGCTGGTATTACATATAGTCCAGAAAATTCTTCATCACATTTTCCCAGGGACAACCAAGGCTCTGGGACACAAGATGAATCTAGGTAAAAACTTAAAGTCAGTGACTGTTGACCACTTGTGAATAGTCATCCTAGTTCCTTGTGTTGGGGACAATTTTTGAGAATTTCTTGTGCAAATAAATTATGGGGAATTGATAAGGAAGCTAAGAGGCAGAAAGTTTCAAAATTGTATCACATTAGAAAAATTCATATGTAGTTTGACTATATGTTTTTATTAGATCAATACACTTACTCAGTCACTGTTTACAAATCTTTTTCCCCTTAAGACAAGAATTCTACAATTTTTATAGTACGTCTTTAAAAGAATCTTTTTGGGAGGCACCTGGGTGGGTTAGTCAGTTAAGTGTCTGCCTTTGGTTCAGGTCATGATCCCAAGGTCCTGGGATCGAGCCCTGTGTTGGGCACCCTGCTCAGCTTGGAGCCTGTTTCTCCCTCTACCTCTGCTGCTCCCCATGCTTGTGCTCTCTCTCTGTCTCTCTCTCTCTGTTGAATAAATAAATAAAATCTTAAAAACAAATTAAAGAATTTTTTTCTCTGCAGAGAGAATCAAAACAACAATGTATTCCTTTTATCCCCTCCAAATGTTATGAAAAATACTCTTTCTAGGTTGATAGCCAACATATCATGCTTTAATCCTTCTGGACCTTTATTTGTGCCAAGTTAGAAACCTCTGGACACAGTTGTTAAAAGTGGCCCAGGCGGACGGACTTTGAACTGCTGTCACACTCTCATCACTGTGATTTCTACAGACTTGAAGCTAACACTTAGGCTTGTGCAGTGTTGTTAGGATCCCGGGTGTTAGTCATAAAGAAGTCATAAATAATTCCTGTGTGAAGCTCTCTACTTTTCATCAGTCTTTTCGCCTTAATACAAAGGCATTTTAGAAGTGAGTCTTATTACTGTCTGTGAAACAATGCAGGGCTGCGGTAGGTCTATTTGAGACAAGATTTTACAGCTATGTCATAAAACATATCTGAGTAAAAACACATGGTTACTTGATCATTAAGATTTTTCCAATTGAATGCGCCAAACTTCACAATACAGCCGAATTTAGTTTTTGCTTCAATACCTGTAATGAATGACCAAATAATCCCAGAAGACCATGAATTTTAACAAAAGATTAACCATTTCCTAAAATCTTGCGCATGTTCACTGAAGTACATGAATAAACCTCTTTCCTGATTTAGCCCAAAATAAAACACGCCCAGGCATATGGGCTCAAATCCATTCAGTTTGCTCCCAACAGCCTCTATCTCTTGATGTCATGGCTGATTTCCTGTCCCAAATCACTTCTGGATGATCAGGAAAATGTTTTTTCCTAAAAGATAGTGATAACTACCTTGAAAAAGACTCAAACAGTGGAGTAAAGCAGAGAATCTCAGGTCAGGGAAACATGAGCCGAAACTATTTACTGAAATTCCTTCTTTTAAGTCATTATAGAGAAAAATTTTTTTTTTCTTGCGACATTGAAAAGGCTCTGGCAGTAAGGGACACACACCTGTGTTTCAGATTAATGGCCCAGGTTCCATTTTGGTTCAAGGAAACTCAATGCACCTAGCAATTATTCGTCCCTCTTCTAGAGCGGTATTCTTATTGATTTATTTTTAAAAGCAGCCACGGTGAGCAACGAACCAAGATGAGCTATGTAATTGTTTCTCCTCAACATACAGAATGGCTGAAATGTCTGCGCTTCACACTCTTGTGACAACCCACTATTCCCCAAACCCAACACGGGAATTAGGGCCCCAAAGAGCATGCTACAATTTAGGGAAGGGTGTTAACCATGTGATTTTATCTCCGGCCGGATCCTGGTAGCAAAATCCCCAAACCCACCCTCACCCATATTCTAGCTTTGGCTGCAGAATTTCAGATTCAGGGAAGTTCTGGGAATAAACCAAAAGATGGAATCTTTCAGTTAGTCCCTTAAACTAAGTGTTTTTAATGCTACTTGGCTTATTCCAGGTTCTTAAGTTACACTCACTCCCAGTGTGCTTTCTGGCCGTGGGTGGCCTGGGTAAGTCACCAGCAGCTCCAGCTCTGTTCCCCACACATGCTGGCCTCAACAAAGAGCTGCTCTCTGCCCTGCTCCTTCCCTGGTCAAAGGAACAAACAGGAGAGTTTGTTATTTCACAGCATTAAACACTTTCCTAAATTAGAACTCAGTTTCTATAGCATACTCACATTTCACCTAAGAGACCAACCAAAATAGTTTGAGAACATTTTACACACACACACACACACACACACACACACACACAGCAAAGCAGAATGATTAGAAAATCACTCTTAGGTGATTTTGAGGAAGGAACACATTATGCCTTTATTATTGATCATCAGTAAATACAGATGGTTTTGGATGTGAGTAAAATATTTTTAATTTTATATATCTCTGTGGCCAAAAGGTATACCTGGATTGAATACATAAGTCATTAATTACCAAATAACATTTGGTAACAGGTATTGATATATATTGACCTAGCATTATCTAACAGCACTGTTCTGAGTGCTTCACTTCATCCATACAACAGCCTCATGCAAGAGACAGGAACATTGAGGCACAGAGAAATTATGTGTCTAGTCCCAGTCCTCACAGCATCCAAGTAGATGACCTTGGATTTCACCAGAAGTCTCACTCTACAACACAAAGTGAGACCAAACATATAATATCCATTGCAGAATGTTTGGGAAATAGTAACCGCTCAAAACATGCTTTCTACTAATAATGTTACTAAAATTGCAGGAAAATGGGTTATCACTGCTACATTCAAAGAACTAATTATTTTGGTCAATATTGATGTGAAGAAACAGAATATTCAACCTGTCTCAAGTAAGTGAATGTTGGACATTTTTTTAAAAGATTTATTTATTTATCTGAGAGAGAGAGTATGAGAGAGAGATAGGGAATGGGGTGAGGGGCAAAGGGAGAGAATCTTCAAGCAGACTCACCACTGAGTGTGGAGCCTGAAGTAGGGCTCGATCTCACAACCCATGAGATCATGACCTGAGCCAAAAATAAAAGTCACTTAACCGACTGTGCCACCCAAGCATCCTCGGACATGTTTTCTGACATGACCATCTTACCCTCGAAATGTATTAGCTTCCTAATTATGATATTGCCCTTCTGAAAGTTTGGACCTCTAAGCTAATAAAAGATTAAAATATTGTGAGTTACAGGAACTTGGGGAGAAAAACCAAAGTAAATTCTTTATGAAAGCTAGTTGGGCAATAAGCTATTCTAAGTAGATACACTCAGAGTTTTTCATGTCTTTAAACCAAGTTTGGCAGAGGAAGTTGTCCAATATTAGTACCCATATTAAAGCTTTATTGATGATATGTGAATGGAAGAAATACACAGCAGTAAATGGCGTTTGTAATAATCAGAGAAATGTTTTATATGCAACAGGAAGAGAGCCTTTAAAACACCTGCCAGACACCAAAGGTGTTGCCTGTTGCAAAAATCGCAAGCTTTGGGCCTGACAGGGCTGGATTTGGATTTCTCATTACGGATGTATCCCCAAGAAGGTTTACTCAAGTGCCTTAAGTTTCCATGATCTCATCTTTGAAAGTGTAACTGTGTGGATTATATGAGATAATGCATTTGCAGCACCAAGCAGAGTCTGGCATATAGTATATGCCCAATACCTGGTACTTTTCCATCGTCCTTACATACTTGGAGGTAAAGAACCTTGCCATGAGTGAAACCCCAGCCCTGACATGTCTTTCTAGGCTATGTTCATAGCACTTGCTTGTCAGGAGAGTAACTTCCCAATTGTCTTTATTGTCAGGGGCAGGGGCGACTGTGGGAAAAGAGTGTGCATGTTGAGCGCAGGCTGGTGTGGCAATGAGGAGGGCAGATGAAGGGCAATGTGAACCAGGCTGCTGCGAGCAGAGGTGGGCTGCCTAAGAGGGCCTCACCCCTAGGCATCTCACTGTGCCTCACTGCCTTCTCCCTCCACCACTAGGGACACACACACACACACGCACACACACACACACACACACACACACACACAGAGTTTTGTGTGTATATAATCTCAGAACAATCCTGCACTACTTTAAACCGTGGACAGAAAGAACAGAGCTTGATGCATCTGTCCTTTTTAGGACCCCTTGTCACTGTCTTCCTATACCATATTCAGGCCAGTCAGCCTTAGGTTAAGGCTGAGAGTGAGAGGATAGAGTAGAGGAGATGAACAAGGCCTGTGGTGGTTACAAATAGAGTATGACAGAAAACAGCCATTTCTGGAGAAGAAGCACCAGGAAGCAGAGTCATGGGTGATGGCTCTGGAAACCACTTCCCTCCACGTGGGCTTCCTCTAGCTGGTGTTTCACCCCCGCTTTTCAGCTACTTCTCAGCATCTGAGTGAATTGCTCTCAGAGTTCCCACCAAGAAATCCATCATGCATCCCATCCATGTGGGGAACTTCCTTTGCCACCAACAGCTATCTCTTAAATTGTTAGTAGTTTGACTTTTGCTTCTTCAGGTAATGCAATTTATTGTGTTCCCTGTGGCAAGGGAAAATAAAGATTTTACTGGAAATACAAAGATGGATGAGGCATCACCCTGATAATCTCGGAGCTGGTAGTCCATTGTGGGACCTGGAGTCAAACATAGACGTAGAGCATAGTGAGAATGGACAAAGACTGTTGTGGAAGCAGAGAGGGCTTTACAAGGCCAGTGAGAGTGGTCAGAAGGATGTCCTGGAGGGGAAGCCTCTCTGCTGAATTTTAAATAAAGGAAAACTTTCAAGGGGCAGGAAGGTGCCACCACTTAGATCATATTCTCTCTCTGTCTCTCTTTTCATTTAGTGTGGAGGTATTATAACATATTTGATGGGCTTACCAGAAGGAAGGGAAGTACAGAGAAAACAAACACAGAGAAAGAGAGAATAATTTCCAGCATAGCTTGTCCAAAGTGACACATGGCCGTGTGCTTCACAGACAGAAATCCCAAATCTGGTAGTGACCGCAGGGCACTGCCCACAATAAACAGATGCTAAAGAGAACTTCAAATGTTCTCTGTGCACCATTCCTTTGTCCGATTAAAAAGTGGCATTGACTTGACAGATGTTGTAGTCTGAACACCAGACACTGTGTGCCCTGCTGGTGGCAGCTGAGGGGCTGAAGGGCTCCTGAGCTTTCTGCTCCCACTGGTGTTTAAGCCACGGAATGCTTACTCATGCTGGGAACATGTAAGGCCCTGAGAGGAAATTTATTTTTAAGCCCAAAACCAGAGTTGTAAGTTTTCTCTGTTTCTGTTATTAGTCTAGTTTAATACATTAAAATATCTAGAACCAGAGCCCACTTTTTATTTTTCTAATAGTTTCAAGCACTGTGTATCCTAGAATAATATACCCAGGAACACAGAGGTACCACAGGAGGGAAGTTGCTAGAGGCCAGGTCCGTTTTGTCAATCTTTCAGTCTCCCCCAAACCCCAAAACTCCTCCCAGACCCTTAAGTATATGCATATGTGCATGTATATGGATGTATATGGATGTGTATACATATATACACACATTGGTGTAATCATAGCATGTGGTATATTTGCACTACATCTAAATGTAACAAATTCAACATTATTTAGAGACGCTCTTGCATTAGTGCCTCAACTGTCCAACCCCAAAGTTTCTTAAAATAAAGAATGAATCAATTTGACAACCAGAAAATCAAGCCTAAGACTTTGTGTTTACCCAAACCACTCCAAAGTGGACATGGGGAGAGAATTAATGATTTCTTATTCTGATTTCATCTGCTTGTCTCCCTGGGCCCTACCAAACCACAAAGAGCAGAGGAGACACCACGTGGGCTCCCTGGTATAGAGGTGCACTTTCTGTTCTTCTCCAATCCCAGGCCAAGCCGGCCTAGTCAACAGCCCTTCACAATAATGATCACCTGGAGTGGGAGTGAACCCTATTGAAGACACGATGCTATTTCCATGGAGAAATCCATCTTGCGATGTGTGACATTTTTGTTTCCATTACACAAACTGCAGTTCGTGGCCGTCAAACGGCAGAGGACATTTAATAGTGTTGTGTGAGCTCCTGATAATGGTGCCATTTATCTTCGCGTCACTCAGACTTGAGCAGACTCCAGCAGGTCATCTGCTGCATCGAGAGTGGGTTGATTTAATTATTTTTTAGCAATCCCTGATTAGATGGGAGGCAGTGCAATAACAAATGTCACCCAAGGTGACCCTCCGCCATAAATAACCCCTTGCTCCTGTGTATAGCTCTCGGGCTCCAGCACATTCCAGCAGGGCTAAACCCTGCTGTGCATGTGGAAAGCCTTGGCGGGTGACCAGAAGCGACAAGGTGGAGTGGGTACAAAGGATATCTAGTTTGGTGATGGGGTACGAAAGAGGGAAGGTATTTGTACTCTGTTCTCTTTCAGTCCTTGGAATTTTTCATCAATTTTTCAGTCAACCTGAATCTGCTCTGGAATTCAAGAGACTTAATAATGATGCCATGTAAAGGAATTATTACAAATGTCTACATGATCCTTTCTAAATAATCCTTTACGTTTTCAAAAAATACCTTCCTTTGAAGAAGAGATGCCCATAAGGGCCTATTGGCTCCTACTGACCTACATATTTTTGATTTCCTAATACTTCAAGCTCGCTTTTGGCAATCCACCAGGAGCTTTTGGTAGGAAAGTTTTGAGTCAGATAGCTTCATACGATAAATTTTGTTTGACGACTCCGGCACTCACTTTTATTGCATCTCATTTTCCTAGGCACATACACTTTACAGATCCAGAGGGCGCACTGTGCCCCATGCCAGGGCAATATCCATGCTCTTTGCAAATCTTTCTTTTAATGAACTAAAATGAGACTGTGTTTCTAGTTACATGTCATACAGAAAATAAACCTTTTTCAATAAATGCCTACAAATTTATATGACAGACAAATATCACTAGTATGATGATTTGTAAGCCCAACTTTATACTATGCAAAATATCAGTAATTGTTAACTGTTTCTTTTTTTTTTTATAAAATGCCATAACATTTTTTTCTTCTTTTAATGTAAATACAGTTGCTGAGGAAGAGGAGACCCTAAGGTGCTTTAGCAATTTAAAGACTGTCCCCTATTATGTATTTCTAAGTATGAAAAACTTTTGTGTCTGATACTCCGAATGCAGAGAGAAAGGCTGTTAGAGAACACAGTTCACATTGCTGGCTACGATTGCCCTTCACTCTGCAGTATTTAGAGAGAGATGGGAAATGCATATTGTCTGACATCAGGCAATCAGTGTCTAATACAGTACCAAGTTAAAATAACAAAGTTAAAACCATGGATGTCCCCATTAAAGAGAAGCTATAAACTCTTCACCCAGAAATTCCCTTGGATTTTCAGCAGCTTCTCCAAACCTTATTTCTGTCTGTTTCTCTGGACTCTTTTTGCTCCAGAATGACTGTGGAGAGGAGTTAGAATCTGTGCATGAATTTTTTGTGTTCATTCATTCATTCATTCATTCATGTAATAAAGAAACACTTCTTGACTTTTTGGCCTGACCCAGACCCTATTTCAAATTCCACACTGAACAGAGCCAAACATGTGGAGATTCTGGCCTGACCGGCTTACAAATGATAAGTCACTGGATAGGTACTTGACTTAATCTTTCTGAGCCTCACTTTCCCCATCTGTCCATCAGAGAACTGAGTGGTACTTACCTCATGTGGTTACAGATATTGGATGGGGAAAAGAGCTCTACCTTCCAGGAAAGCAGAAATGCAACAACCATGCATATTTTCCTGTACGATGTTTTAAACTTTTCCTATGAGTTTCTGGCATGCATGATCTCATTTGATCCTCATGCTAGCTTTGTGAGGTAGTGTTTATTATTTCTATTCTCTTCAAGAACTGGGGAAACTGAAGCCAGAGTGGGCGACATCAAGGATTAGCCGAAGATCCCCACTACCTAGTGTCCTCTAGTACACGCTAGTGTTCCTGAGTGACACACTGCCTCACAAGGGTTTTCTTGCAGAGGATCAAGTACGGACAAAAGTATTTTAAAATCAGCACCCATCAGTTTGTAGCTTTGGGGTCATAGTTTACTGTTTCTGTAGTAGAGAATTATCCGTGGGTTCCCTGAATCACCTGGCAAAATACTCTGATACGAACCCACTAATGCCAGAAATCCCAATAATAGCAACCTGTTCCTTGAAGGGAAACACTGACTTTTTCCTATAATATTTATCAAAAATGTACACAGACCTAAATATGGGAGCATATTTAGTCTATAATACTTCAACATGCATGATTTCATCAGCTTTGTGCTTGAAAGAGAGAAAAAAAAAAGCTAGGCAGAAGGAGAGATCTGGAGTCGAGAAAGGAGAGACCCAGTGAAGAACAGAAAGAACAGAAAGCAGTTGAGGCAGCCTTGCAGCCCACCGCGTCTCCTGTGTGGCTCAGCCTCGGCAGGAGCCCTGGGAGCCACTCTGCCAGCATGTGCCGCCCAGAGCCAGTGGGGAATGCAGAACCTGGCAAGCCCAGCACACCACATGGAGTCCTCAGGACTTACCATCTGACCCAACTGGCTCTGCTGGAATCTAATTTACACTTTTATTAATAAAGGCAAAGTTTCTGCCCCTCCTGGCTGTGTCGATAAATCTGTTTGCCTCTTGATTGAGGCTGATCCTTTCGGGATAGCACCTAAGACGGCATGAATTCCCGTTTGTTTTTCTTTAACAAGGTGTTAAATATGCAGTTTAATTATAAGCACTGACATTCCAGTGATGTCAATGACTTCGCTGCTCAGGGCCACCCGAGACAGAACCACAGGACCAGAGTGAGGATGATGCCATAGGAACGTGTGGGCTCAGCACACAGGCATGTGAGAGTGGCAGAGGGGAGCCTTTTAGGTAATGTCTAGGAATAGCTGGCTTCATGGGGATTGTGTGGAAAGGGCAAAGTGGGGATAGAAATTTCTGGAAAGGGGAAGAATCACAGTTCAACAGACACAACATAGGTTATACTGCATGTACACATTCTCTTCTGCCATGTTAAACTAGATTCATGGAAAAGTCAACTGACAGACAGTTATTAATGGATTCAGTACATTCAAAACTACATGTGGAAAATTTTTCTGTAAGAAATGAAACAAGTATGTATTATTTTATTTTTTTACATAAAGAGAGAGGTTTTTAAAAACTTGTTTTCCATATTCCAAAATTTAACATGCTTGCCACAGAAAAGAAAATAAAGCAAAAAAAAAGCTTCAATAAATGATTAGTTTATAGATATTTATAATTTATATCCATATTATACGTTTTAATTAAAGAATGCAGAGTATTTTATTTAATAATAATCTTTATCTTTTTAATTGATTATTAATATACCAATTTATGAGATTACCATAATTTATTTTTTTAAATATTGATATGGGGACTTTGGTTTATTAATAAATTGTTTAAGTAGATGAAACAAAACTTTTTTTTAAAGATTTTATTTATTTGACAGAGACAGCCAGCGAGAGAGGGAACACAAGCAGGGGGAGTGGGAGAGGAAGAAGCAGGCTTCCAGCGAAGGAGCCTGATGTGGGGCTCGATCCCATAACGCCGGGATCACGCCCTGAGCGGAAGGCAGACGCTTAACGACTGCGCTACCCAGGCACCCCGAAACAAAACTTTTAATAGCATGTTTAAGTTAAAATAATATTTAAACATAAATTTCTAGAAAGAAAATTGCTACATCCAAAAGCCAGTTTCTAATGCTCTGAAAGTATCAACTGCAATTGCAAAGTAGACTTCCACAAAGTTTGTCATGATTAATTAATGAGTAATGTTATAAATAAGTGTCCACTTCCCTTTGCACCTTGGTAACCTTGGTAAAATACTACATTTTGCTATTACAAATTAGGTAGGAAAAACTGGTATTTTTTAAAAGATCTATTTAATTTATTTATTTGAGAAGGGGCAAGAAGGCACAGAGGGAGAGAGAGAGAGAGAATCTAAAGCCTACTCCCCACTGAGCATGGAGCCCAACATGGGACTTGATTTCATGACCCTGAGATCATGACCTGAGCCAAAACCAAGAAGCAGATGCTTGATCGACTAAGCCACTTTACTTTTTTTAAATTTGGGAACTATTTAGTCTTATTTTTCAAATTACTTATTTATTTTTTTTGTTCGGTGTTCTACTGGGTATTCAACATTTTCTAATTTATTGGTAAGAGCTCTTATATACTAAGTTATTAACCCTTTATTATATATATTTGTTGCATTATTTTTCATTTTTCATTTTGTTACGGAAAACTTAGATGCACAAAAGTTTAAAATAGATGTATAATAACATATATAAATATTTTCTAGGGAATTAACCTTTGCTAACATGCTCACAAAGATCTTCCCAACTCCAAGAATATAGAAGTAATTTCTTATATTTTCCCAAACATAAAATCCTTATGGACTTTTATGTAATAAGAGAAAGAAGCCTTAACTTTGAAAAATTTTTAATAGTCAATTGCCATAGTACCATTTAATAAATATTATATATTTTTCCCACTGATTTGCTAATCCTTGTAATACATTAACTTTCTATATGCAGTTTTTTAGCAAATTTATTCCTCCAGATGATCTTTGAAATCAGCCAGTAATTCTAAATCACTTCGAAATTTTGAATGGAATTTTGTTAAATATATAGATTATTTGGGGGATAAATATGTCTGCATTCAAATTTTGTGTCTTTTAGTGTGATGTTTTATGCTGGTATGCACTTTTTAAATCTAGCCATAGGCTTTTGTAAAATGCATTACTCATTGCCAGAGCAAACTTGATTTGGTCCCCATAGTTTACAAATGTTTATTCCCAATAAAGTTGTTATATGTTATAAAATATATGATGGGTTTTCTTCCGATAAACCCATTGCAAGTTTAAAAATATTGTAAGTCAAAAATGCGTTTAATACACCTAACCTACTGAACATCATAACTTAGGCTAGGCTACATCATGCTCACATTAGCCTACAGTTGGGAAAAATCATCAAACACAAAGCTTATGCTGAATGTCTCATGTAATGTACTGAATACTGTACTGAAAGTGACAATCAAAGTGGCTAACGGAGCAGAATGGTCGTCAGCTTGTCAGCCGTTGACCCTCCTGATCGTGTATCTGACAGGGGGCTGCAGCCACCACCCATCATCACAGGGGAAGAAAAGTCCCACATACCACTAGCCTGGGAAAAGATCCGAATTCAAAATTCAAAAGATGGTCTCCAATGAAGCACACTTCTTTCACACCATGGTAAAGTCAACAAATCCTAAGTCAAACTGTCATAAGCCGGGACCCATCTGTACTTTTATTGTAACCAGAACCATGCTGATGTTGCTTTTTCTTTTTTAAATTTTGATTGATTTGTTATTAATTGTTTTCTAGCCCAAACAGGTTATTGAATCCTCCAAAAATAATTACCTATTTTTCCCTATCTTTTCTTTTTAGCTTTATTAGCTATGATTGTAAGGAACCCTCTTTAAATATTTCACCATTTAACCTAAGTTTGACATTTTAGATGGTCTTTATCAGGTAAGCAAGTATATCCTCCTCTTCCTCGCTTATCAAGTGTTTAATAGGAGTGTACACTCAATTTTGTTAAGGTGTCTTTAGGGATTTTAGCAGATTCTAAACACTTTTTTTTTTTTTGGAACAACTATTCTCTACTTTAAACTGTTGGAAATGGAGTTCCCCATGCTTTAGCCAGGCACACAACTACCTAAAATCAGACTACTTCTCAGCTTTTCTTGAAATTAGTCTATATGGTTAATTTCAGGGCAATGGGATATGGGCAGAAGTGAAATGAGCAACATTTGGCTTACTTCCTTAAGGGTAACTTCTTCCTATATTTGGAGTACAGTAATAACTATCACCTTAGAGCAAGAGATAGAAGCTAGTTGTTGAGTTAGACAGTGTCCACCTACCTGACTGAAAGCCTGGATTATCTCAGGAATCAGAGCAATTTACCAATCGGGACCACTGTTTTCTTCTAGACTGATGTGTGAAGGATATATAATTTTATACATAAATATTATAAACGCATGTGTGTACATATGCGTATGCACGCATATGTATATATTTATGTATATATACATATATATGTATAATTACATAATTAACTCTAGGGAAGTTGTTCAATTAAGGATGTTAACCTCTTTTCATAAATGATTTTCCCTTCTTCCACTGATCTTATTCTAGGATTGGCTTAAGAGTTTATCTCCCTTAAGTCATCACCATAAGGCCAAGCTTCTTGAAAGTTCCTACATGCCTAATCAAAAGTTTAAAAGCCTCAGATACCTGTTAAACAGATCCCTCTAAGTGCAGGAAACTGCTCTATGCCACATTCAAGTGAAGCCATAATAAAAGTGCAGATTAATTCTTGAAACCACCTGTGCCTTATCTCCCTTTCCTTTCCTTCACCAAAGACAAATGACTGGTGAACAAAGGTACCTGTTCTGTGTGTTCACACACATGGTGTGATTATCACAGGACAGGTATGGGCTAGGTGGAAGTGGGTAGGCAGAGACAAGTAACACAGAAGTAGTTATCAAGACTTGTGCTCTCCTACATCTTCCTGTCACCCTACTCAAATCTATTAGAAATGTCTCTGTGTTATGAATGTGAGAGGAAGTGTAGTTAGCTAGGGCAAGTCACTTTACTGTGAAGAGAACAAAAGTTGAAATGATCAGGATACAGGAAAAAGCAGCTATGGTTACTATAGTAGACAGAAATGTTCCCCCCAGGAGACACTAATCATAACCCCCAGTATCTGTAAATATGATCTTACTTGGAAATAAAGTCTTTTAGATATAATCAAACTATGATAAGGTCATATTGGATTAGGATGGGGCCAAATCCAATGACTGGTGTTTTTATAAGAGAAAGGCCAAGGGGATTTGTATGCAGACAAAAGCACAGAAGGAAGAAGGCTGTGTGAAGACTCACAGTACTGAATGTGTAGCTACAAGCTAGGGAATGCCAAAGGTTGCTGACAAGCAAGGGAGCTAAGAGAGTCAAAGAAGCATTCTTACCTGAAATCTTCAGAAAGAAGGCCCTGCTTCAGAGAATGGTCTGCTGACACCTTGATTTCAGACTTCCAGCCTCCAGAAGTGTGTGAGAATGAATTTCTGTTGTTATAAGTCACCCAGCTTGTGGTAATTTGCTATGGCAGCCCTAGGATATTAATACAGCTGCTAAGAGAAAATCGAAGGGTTGTAGTCTTTTTTTTCCTCCCCAATCTATATGCTTTTTATTTTTCTCTTTTTTCTTCTTACTGCATTGAGTATGAATTTGATTTTGATTTGGGGGAAAGGTCTTTAATCATTCCCCATTAAGGATGATATTAAGCTTTGACTTTAGGAAGCTACAAAAGAAAGAACAAATTAAGCCCAAACTATGTAGAAGAAAGTAATTAATAAACATAAGGGTAGAAATAATGTACAAAGTCAGAAAATGTAAAATGTCAACATCAAGTTCTTTAAAAAATTAAAAGAAGTGATAAAATTGATGAGACTAATCATGAAAAAAAAAAAGAAAAGACAAGTTAAGGATATTAGATATACCCAATGTTAAAAGGATATTAAGGTAATAGGCGAGAAAACTTTATGCCAATAAGTTTGACTATATAGATGAAATGGAAAAGCTTATCAAACTGACACAAGGAGATATGAAATATCTGCAGAATACTTTATTAAATATATTGAGTGGGAAATAAAAAGTCTTTCCACAAATACTATAAATATGATTTAATATATGTATGGAATATAAAAAACAAATCAGTAAACAGACAAACACTAATCCAACTCTTAAATACAGAGAACAAACTGGTGGTAACCAGAGGGAAGGTGGTTGGGGGGAATGGATAAGTGGATTAAAGGGATTAAGAGATACAAACTTCTAGTTATAAAATAAATAAGTCATGGAGATTAAAAGTACAGCATAGGGAATATAGTCAACAGTATTGAAATACCATTGTGTGCTGGCAGATGGGGATTACACTTATCATGGTAAATATTGAATGATGTACAGAATTGTCAAATCACTATGTTGTACACCTGAAACTAACAAAAAGTGTCAACTTCACTCAAAAAAGAAAAGAAAAGCATTTCCAAAATAAAAGGGCTTCAGGTCTAAATGACTATACTACTGAATTCTATAAAACACTCAAGAAGAAAGTCACACCAATCTTACACAAACATTTATAAAAAATTGATATAGGAAAATTTTTCAGAATTTTATTTAGCAAGCATAATTGTGATACCAAAATGTGATAAAGACATTATCAGGAAAGGAAATATAGACATGTATCTCCCATGAACATAGGGCCAAAAATTATTAACAACATATAAACATATCTAATTCAACAATAGAGAATACATTATTACCAAGAGAGTTTTTTTTTCCAAATGTACACATTAGTTCAACATTTCACAACCAATCATTATAATTCACTTCACTAACAGGATAAAGTAAAAATTAAAAAGTTTATCTCATTTGATACAGAAAAACCAATTAATGAAATTCCATATCCAAATATGAAATTTTATAAAATCAGCAAATCAGAACAAAATTAAATTTCTTTAATCTAAGGCATGTACAAAAAAACCTGAAGTTAACATTATAGTTAGGAGTGCATCATTTAATGCTTCATCCCTATGATTGGGAACAAGAATGTTTGCTCTCACCACTTTTAATACAGCATTATTTTGGAAGTCCCAGTCAGTACAGGAAGGCATGAAGCAAGAGGTCATTCAGAGTAGAAATGAAGAAATAAAATGGTGCTCCTTTACAGATTATATGATTGTGTACATAGGAAAACCTCATGAAAAATATTAAAGAAAAGCAAAAACCAAACTTGTAGGGGCTCCTGGCTGGCTCAGTCAGTGGAGCGTGTGACTCTTGATTTCGGGGTTGTTAGGTTTGAGCCTATGTTGAGTGTGAAGATTACTTAAAAATAAAATAGTAAAAATTAAAAAAAACTACCAGAACTAATAAGTGAATTTACCAAGGTCACAGGATTAAAGGGTCTATATAAAAACATCAAATATATTTCCATTTAATAGTAAGGAAAAATGTGAATACAAAAATTTTAAAGAAAATATCATTTAAAATGCATTGAAATTCAACACTTAATACATAGAAATAAATCTCACAAAATGCACGAAAGAACATACACAAACACCACCTAAGCAAATGTAAAAGTACCAACATTTTTAGTCATCAGGGAAACACAAGCCAAAGCCACAAATGATGCCATTTCACAGCCCATAGACGAAACATTTGCACACTGGATTTTGGTGTGTCCTTTCTCATCCCTCAGTGGGTGTAAGGACACAAGGGAGGTTACTTCCAGAAGTCCTCAGTGCCATAGCTCTCCCTTCCCAAAAGTGAACAATGTTTGGCAGAGAATAAATTGGTCCATATGCTTGCGGGTAGCACAGTGTTTACACAGAAATGCGTCCAACCTTTGTTTCCACCCCTTTTAATGTTTCCTTCAGCTTCCTTGAGGAAATATTATTTTCCA